>NC_135888.1:124829735-125470735 GCF_964194155.1 Cetorhinus maximus
TATTCAACCAAAATTCGTACCTTCATGGCCCTGTAACATTACCATCAAGCCAGGGGACTAACCCTGTTTCAATAAGGGCTGTTGGACAGCATGCAAGGAGCAGCACCAGGCATACTTAAAAATGAGCTGCCAACCCAGTGAAGGTACTACACAGGACTATATGCATGAGAAACAGCAGAAGGAGCATGTTATAGACAAAGCTAAGCGATTCCAAAACCAACTGGAAGAAGTTCCACAAACATCTTCATCCTCAAATGAAAGCAAAATGCTGCTGGAGATCTGAAATAAAATCAGAGCGCTAGAAAAGTCAGCAGGTCTGGCTGCATCTGTTGGGAGAGAAACAGAACCTGAAGAGGAGCCATATTGGACTCAAAACATTAACTCTGTTCCTCTCTCCACAGATGGTGCCAGACCTGCTGAATTTTTCCAACAATTTGTTTTTATTTCTCCATCCTCCATGATAGGGGAGCCTAGCACCTCAGTATAAAAGACAAGGGTGAAGCATTTACATGCATTTTCAGCCAGAAGTGTCGAATAGATGATCCATCCGAGATGCCAGCTTTGAAATAATTCGATTCACAGCATACGGTATCAAAAAACAGCTGAAGGCACTGGATACAGGGGAATATGGGAACTGATAAAATCCCGACAGTGGTGCTGAAGAATTGTGGTATAAAACTGGCCACGCCCCTAACCAACCTGTTCCAGTACAGCTGCAACACTGACATTAACCTGGAAACAGAAAATTAACCAGTTAGTTTTGTCCACAAAAGCAGGACAAATCCAATTCAGCAGTTACCACCCCATCACCATCAGCAAAGTGATGGAAGGTGTCGCCAACAGTGCTACCAAGCAGCACGTATTCAGCAATAGCCTGCTCACTGATCCTCAGATTGGGTTCAGCCAAGGCCATTCAGCTCCAGCCTTTATAACAGCCTTAGTCCAAACATGGACAAAAGAGCCGAATTACAGAGGTGAGGAGAGAGAAAGACTGCACTTGACACACAGCATGTGACTGAGGAGCTCTAACAAAATTGAAGTCAATGCGAATCAAGGGAATACTCTCCACAGGCCGAATTCATATGTAGCACAAAGGAAGGTGGAGGTTAATCATCTCAGCCCCAGGACATTGATATGCAGGAGTTCCTCAGGTTAGTGTCCTAGGCCCAATCATTTTCAACTGCTTCACCAATGACCTTCTCTCCATCAAAAGGTCACAAGTGGGTATGTTCACTGATGATTGCACAATGTTGAGTACCATTCGAGGCTCCTCAGATACTGAAGCTGTCCATGTATGCTTGCAGCAAGGCCTGGGCAACATTCAGGCTTGTGCTGATAAGTGGCAAGTAAAATCTGCACCACACAAGTATCAGACAATGACCGTCTCCCTTGCCATTCAATGGTATTACCATCATTGAAACACCCACCAACAATATTCTCAGGGTTACCACTGACCAGACACCAAATGGGCAGGTTGTCTTATGAGGAAAGGTTGGACAGGCTAGGCTTGTATCTGGAGGTCAGAAGAGTAAGAGGTGACTTGATTGAAACATAAGGTCCTGAGTGGTCTTGACAGGGCGGATGTGGAAAGGATGCTTCCTCTTGTGGGAGAATCTAGAACTAGAAGTCACTGTTTAAAAATAAGGGATTGCCTATTTAAGATAGAGATGATGAGAATTTTTTTCTTTCAGTGGGTCATTGAGTCTTTGGAACTCTCTTCCTCAAAAGGTGGTGGAAGTAGAGTCTTTGAATATTTTTAAGGCAGAGCTAGATAGATTCTTGATAAGCAAGGTGGTGAAAGATTATTAGGGGTAGAGAGAAATGTGGGGTTGAGGTTACAATCAGATCAGCAATGATCTTATCGAACAGCAGAGAAGGCTCGAGGGGCCAAGTGGCTTATTCCTGCTCTTAATTTGTATGTTCGTATGTATGTTAACTGGACCAGGCATGTAAATACTGTGGTTGTAAGAGCAGGTCAGAGGCTGCAAATTCTCCGGTGAATAACCCACCCCCAACTTCCCAAAGCCTGTCCACCATCTACAAGGCACAAGTCAGGAATGTGATGGAATACTTTCCAATTGACTGGGTGAGTGCGGATCCAACAAGATTCAAGCATACCATCCTGGGCAAAGCAGCCTGCTTGATCAGCACCCACCCACCTTAAACATTCATTCCCTCTGGTGCAGAGTGGCAAGTGTGTATCCTCTGCACCAACGCTCCTTCAAAAGCACCTCACACCTTCCTCTCCCTCCCAGAACCATGATAGGGTCCCCCTTGTCCTCACTTATCACCCCACCAGCCTCCACATTCAAAGGATCATCCTCCGCCATTTCTGCCAACTCCAGCATGATGCCACCAACAAACACATCTTCCCTTCACCACCCCCCGGTGGCATTCCGCAGGGATCGTTTCCTCCGGGACACCCTGGTCTACTCCTCCATCACTCCCTACACCTCAACCCCCTCTCACGGCACCTTACCATGCAACCACAGAAGGTGCAACACCTGCCCCTTTACTTCCCCCCTCTTCACCGTCCAAGGGCCCAAACACTCCTTTCAAGTGAAGCAGCATTTCACTTGCACTTCCCTCAATTTAGTCTATTGCATTCGCTGCTCCCGATGCAGTTTCCTCTACATTGGAGAGACCAAAGGCAGACTGGGTGACCGCTTTGCAGAACACCTTCAATCTGTCCGCAAGCATGACCCAGACCTCCCTGTCACTTGCCATTTCAACACTCCACCCTGCTCTCATGCCCACATGTCCATCTTTGGCCTTCTGCAATGTTCCAGCGAAGCTCAACTCAAACTGGAGGAACAGCACCTCATCTTCTGACTAGGTACTTTACAGCCTTCCAGACTGAATATTGAGTTCAACAACTTTAGATCATGAACTCTCTCCCCCATCCCCACCCCCTTTCCGATCCCCCTTTTTTCCAATAATTTATACAGATTTTTCTTTTCCCACCTATTTCCATTATTTTTAAATGTATTTCCATCCATTGTTTTATCTCTACCTTTTAGCCTATTTCGATCCCTTCCCCCACCCCACCAGGGCTATCTGCACCTTGCTCGTCCTGCTTTCTACCCTTAATGTCACTTCTTAGCACATTTCTTAGCTAATATCACCACTGTCAACACCTCTTTATCCTTTTGTCTATGACATCTTTTGGCAAACTCCACCCATCACTGGCCCTCTATCCAGCTCTACCTGTCCCGCCCCGCTTTAAACCAGCTTATATTTCACCTCTCTTCTATTTTTCCTTAGTTCCGTTGAAGAGTCATACAGACTCGAAACTTTAACTGTGTTCCTCTCTGCAGATGCTGTCAGACCTGGTGAGTTTTTCCAGGTATTTTTATTTTTGTTTTGGATTTCCAACATCCGCAGTTTTTTGCTTTTATCTTAGCAACCTTCAATTCACTTAACTTAATCAGTTGCCAATTGTCTCTACTGCAGGGCTTTGACTTATTTGACTTAAACACGATAACTATAATCCAGCATATTCGCTTCATCTTTCTTCACCTCAACTTGCCCTCAACAAACCTGGCTGTCAATGTGTGACTTTGTTCAACTGAAAATCAAGTTTTGCTCCTCAGCCCTTCCCCTGTCCAGAGGTCGGTCAGAGATCTAACAATCAAACTAGGTTTTGCATCCTCCCTTCAACCTGAAGTAGAATTTGGAATGAAACATTTGAGATTGCCGGTGAAATGTGGTTTGGCTGCTGGGCAAAACCGACTGGCCTTTGTGCACATTATGCAACTGTCTGAAAATCCATCATATTAAAATCCAATTTAAAAGTAGATTACCAAATAATTTATTGGGCAAATGTGTGCTCAAAATTCCAAAACATGGGTTCATGTTTTCCTTCCTTGTAAGGCCATAAGACGTAGGAGCAGAAGTAGGCCATTCGGCCCATCGAGTCTGCTCCACCATTCAATGCGATCATGGCTGATCTCATGATCCTGAATTTCAATTTCCTGTCTTTTCCCCATAATCTTTGATTCCCTTACTGATTAAAAATCTCTCAGCCTTGGATATGCTTAACGATCCAGCCTCTACAGCCCTCTGTGGTAAAGAATTGCACAGTTTGACTAACCTGAGAGAAGAAATTCCTCCCCAACTCTGTCTTAAATGGGCAACCCCTTACTGTGAGATTATGCCCTCTGGTCCTAGACTCTCCCACAGGGGAAAACAAGCTCTCAGCATCTACCCTGTCAAACCCCCTAAAATTCTTATATGTTTAAATAAGGTCACCTCTCATTCTTCTATGCTCCAATGAGTACAGGCCCAACCTACTCAACCTCTCCTCATAAGAAAATCCCTCCATACCCGGGATCAACCTAGTGAGCCTTCTCTGGACTGCCTCCAATGCCAGTATATCTTTCCTTAGATAAGGGGACCAAAACTGTTCACAGTATTCTAGGTGTGGTCTAACTAGTGCCTTGTATAGTTTTAGCAAGACTTCCCTATGTTTATATTTCATTCCCTTTGAAATAAAGGCTAACATTCCATTTGCCTTCCTTATTACCACCTGAACCTGTATGCTAGCTTTTTGGGATTCATGCGAGGGCCCCCAAATCCCTGTGCTGCAGCTTTCTGCAATCTTTCTCCATTTAGATAATATTCAGCTCTTCTATTCTTCCTGCCAAAGTGCATAACCTCACATTTTCCCACATTATATTCCATCTGACAAGTTTTTGCCCACTCAATTAACCTGTCCAAATCCCTCTGTAGACTACTTGTGTCATCCTCACCACTTGCCTTCCCATCTATTTTTGTGTCATCTGCAAACTTGGCGATTCATTTCCCTCATCCAAGTCATTAATATATATTGTAAATAATTGTGGCCCCAGCACTGATCCCTGTGGCACTCCACTATTTACAGGTTGCCATCCTGAAAATGCCCCCCTTATCCCAACTCTGTCTTCTATTAGTTAGCCAATCCTCTATCCATGCCAATATACTACCCCCAACACCATGGGCTCTTAATGAGATAAGTCGCCTGATGTGTGGTATCTTATCGAACACCTTTTGGAGTCCAAATATATTACATCTGCTGGTTCCCTTTTATCTATCGTGCTCGTTACCTCCTCAAAGAATTCTCATGAATTTGTCAGCTAGATTTCACCTTCATGAAGCCATGCTGACTCTGCTTGATTATATTATGCATTTCTAAATGTTCTGCTATTACATCCTTTATAATAAGCTCCAACATTTTCCCAATGACAGATGTTAAGCTAACTGGCCTATAGTTACCTGTTTTTTGTTTCCCTTTTTGAATAAGGGTGTTACAATGGCAGTTTTCCAATCCTCTGGGGCTTTTCCAGAGTCTAAGGATTTTTGGAAGATTACTACCAGTGTATCGACTACCCCTGCAGCCGTTTCCTTCAATATCCTAGGATGCAACCCATCAGGTCCAGTGGACTTATTAGCCTTTAGCCCCGTTAGTTTCCCTAGTGCTTTTTCTCTAGTGATAGTTATTGTATTTATTTCCTCTCCCATTTTTGCCCCTTGATTTAGTATTTTTTGTACGTTATTACTGTCTTCTACAAATGATGTAAAGTATTTATTCAACTCCTCTGCCATTTCCTGGTTCCCCATTATTATTTCCCCAGTCTCATTCTCTAAGGGGCTTACGTTCACTTTGGCCTCTCTTTCTTTTCATATATTTAAAGAAGCTCTTCCTGCCCGTTTTATATTACTTGCTAGTTTACCTTCAAAATTTATTTTCTCCCTCATTATTTTTTTGGTTATCTTCTGTTGGCTTTTAAAACTTTCCCAATCTTCTGGCTTACCACTAATTTTTGCCACATTGGATGTTTTTTCTTTCAATTTGATACACTCCTTAACTTCCTTGGTTAACCATGGTTGGTTTATCCCCTTCCTAGAGTCCTTCTTCCTCACTGGGATATATCTTTGTTGTGAGTCATGAACTATTTTCTTAAATGTCTGTCATCAACCATATTTTCTGCTAGACTATTTCCCAATCCACTTCAGCTAATTCTGCCCTCATTCCTTTGTAATTACCCTTATTTAAGTTTAGCACAGTTATTTCCAACCCAAGTTTCTCACTCTCAAACTGAATGCTAAATTCTGCCATGTTATGGTCACTGTTTTCTAGGGGATCTTTTACTCAGATCCTTTATTAAACCTGCCTCTTTACACATTAGCAAACCCAAAATAACCTGACCCCTAGTTGGATCCACAACATATTGTTCTAGAAAACTGTCCCGAGTACACAATGAATTCTTGCTCGTGGCTACTGCCAATTTGATTTTCCCAATCTACAAGAAGATTAAAGTCACCCATGATTAACTGCCTTTTTTACATGCCTTTTCATTATCTCCTGATTTATTCTCCGTCCTACAGCATAGCTAATGTTAGACTATAGACTACTACCACCAGTGCCTTCTTCCCCTCATTATTTTTTACCTCCACCCATATGGATTCCACACCTTCCGATCCAAGATCATTTCTTGCTGTCGTACTTATTCTATCTCGTACTAACAAGGCTACCCCACCACCCTTTCCTTCCTGCCTATTCTTTCGAAAAGTCACACACTCCTAAATATTTAGTGCCCAGCTTGGATCTTCTTGTAACCGTGTCTCCGTAATTGCTAGATGATCATACCCAGTAATCTCCATTTGTGCTGTTAATTCATTTATTTTGTTCCGAATACTATGTACATTTAAGTAAAGAGCCATTAATTTTGTCGTTCTATCATTTTTTTTCCCCCCTTTGACCCTGTTTGCTGCTGTTTGGACACACTGTCGCATCCTGTCACACTCTAGGTATCATTGCCTAAATAGCTGCCCTGCAATGTTGCCATGTTCTTTTGCTTTGTAAGCCTACATATCCCCTCCCCAGAACTCTCCCCCCCTCTATTTAGTTTAAAGCCCTCTCTACAGCCCTAGTTGTTCAATTCACCAGGAAACTGGTCCCAGCACGGTTCAAGTGAAGCCCGTCCCATCGGGATGGGTCCCTTCTACCCCAGTACTGGTGCCAGTGCCCCATGAAATGAAACTCATTCCTCCCACACCAATCTTTGAGCCATGCATTTAATTCCTTGACTTTATTTACCCTATGCCAGTTTGCCCTTGGCTCAGGTAGTAATCCTGAGATTATTACCTTACAGGATCTGCTTTTTAATTTAGTTCCTAACTGTTCAAATTCTTTCAGCAGACCTCTTTTCTAGTCCTATGAATGTCGTTGGTAACAACGTGGATGACAACATCCTGGATCCCTCCCCTCCCACTTCAAGTTCCTCTCCAGCCCTGAGGAGATGTCCTTAGCCCTGGCATCGGGCAGGCAACACAGCCTTCAGGACTTACGTTCACAGCTGCAGAGAACAGTATCTATTCCCCTAATTATGCCGTCCCTTACCACTACCACATTCCTATTTCCTTCCCCCGCTTGAATGGCTTCTTATACCATGGTGCCGTGGTCAGTTCGCTCATCCTCCCTACAGTGCCTGTTCTCAACCACATAGCTTGCAAGAACCTTGTAACTGTTGGACAATTGCAGGGGCTGAGGCTCCTTGAACACTAACCCCTAGGCCCCTAAGCCTGCCTCACCTGCAGTCACATCCTCCTGTCCCTGATCACAGACCAAATTTGAATTTCTTAATCTGAGGGGTGCGACCAGCTCCTGGAGCAAATTGTCCAGATAACTCTCCCCTTCCCCAATGTGGTGCCACGTCTGCAGCTCGGATTCCAGCTACTCAACTTGGATAGGAAGTTTCTCGAACTGCAAAAACTTATTACAGATGTGTTCGCTCTGGATCACCTTGGTGTCCAGCAGATCCCACATGCTGCAGCAGCAACACATCCAGTCCTGCCATCGCTAACTTATTTTATTTAATTTATTAATTACTCTGGTATCTGCACTCTTTACACTTTATTGTAATTATTTTTTTTCCACCACCGATATTGAATTCCACCTGGCATAATTCAGCCCCCTTGGAATTCAGTCTTAAGCTTGAGGCAATTGGGAATTACAGCAGGTCCAGCTATCTTTTTCTAGTAACTCTTGATTAATTTACACCAAGCTTTTGAAATTACTTTGTTTTTGATCAGAAACAGCAGATGCCCCTGATTCTCTCTCATTGATTCCCCAGAAATCTCAAGGTGCATTTCTTTACCTCATTAGTTCCTTAAGTATTATCTGTTACTTCCTTGGCTAAAACTTGGATAAGGAACTTGCTAAGATATCCACTGCTTTACATTTATGTAGCAGTATTTCCCATTTCCTGGAAACATCCAAATGATGTGAAACTTCAATGGTTTCCAAGAAATGGGAGAAATATTGGCTTGCATTTAGCTAATTTTCATAATTAAAGTTTCTCAATGATCAACTGTTTTGCCAGGTACTGATGCAAAATCTGCACCATTTTTGGGGGTTTGTTCAATCATTTGGCAAGTACAACACTGGTTTATTGTCAGTTGCTTGCAATATCCCTGTACTGACCGCGGTTTCCACACAACAATTGTTAGTACTTTTTGGACCTGATGTAGTTTCACTTAATCTCAGGTTACTTAGAGGTCAACTGAGCACAGCCACATAACACATTCCTGGTACTTCTTATATCAGGAGTTCCCAAACCATGAGTTGAGTTGAAACCCCCCAATGGGGTCACAGGACATGCAAGTGCAGTCACAGCCAAGATTGGCTCTAAGGCCCCATCACACACGTGTGCCCGATTCTTTTCTCGAGCCTTCGTTCGCTGAGGAGTAGAGAATGAGCACAGAGGCAGCAAGAGTGCCTCTCATGAGCATACCCAATTATTCCTCTGTCCCCGACTTGCTGGGAGGAGGGGCAAGTACTTTAAAGTAACCCCAAGTATAACGGGGTCACATCAAATCAACAGGAACCCAATTAGAAGATTAGTGAGTGGATGAGGGAGGTCATGCTGCAGTTGGACGATTGGGTGAGGAGTGAGGCTAGGAAGGAGCCCCCATGCAGAAAGTTCCAGAACTCCTCATTAGCATGGTGCTTCTCTAATCTGTACAGTTGGGCTCAGTGAGTACGTAAGATAACATTTTCACAAAATAGGTTAAAACACACATATCCACATGTGTGATGCATTGTATGTTTACCTTTAATGTGCAAACTTTATTAAGTACTGAATGTTGCTACGCTGTTTTGTTTTTGTTGGCACCTGGGGTCACATCAATTTTGAAGTATCAAAACGAGATCATAATTGGAAAAAGGTTAGGAAGCACCACCCTGTATTTAATACTTACAACAAGTAGTCATTTAGTGTGTTAACTATGTAGCTATTGTTTGAACTCTGAATCTTTATGTAATCTCCAATCTTTAATAAAGCAGAAATCACTAGCTATACTCAGCAGTTCTAGCTGCATCTGTGGAAAGAAAAACAGAATTAACTTTTCAAGTTGGTGGAGTTCTGACGAAGGGTCGCTGATCTGAAATGTTAACTGGTTCTCTCTCCACAGATGCTGCCAGACCTGCTGCATATTTCCAGTATTTTCTGTTTTTGTCAGTTTTCCAGCACCCACAGCACACTCCTCAGCCATTTTTCTTAATATTCTTGTTAGAATGGTAGAACTTATTACTATTGCATTGGGTCTCCATACTTATGGTTACCTCTACTTCCCTTTCCTGAATACCTTCCACACAATTGTATCAAGAATGTACATTCAGATTTTATGAAGCTATTTACAAATAAGGGTACATTCAGATTGAAATAAAAACAGAAAATACTGGAACTACTCAGCAGGACAGACAACATCTGTGGTGAGGGGAACAGTTAACATTTTGGGTTGATGACAGTTCTTCAGATCTGGGAAAAGTTAGAAATGTCATAGGTTTTGAGCAAGGGATGGGTGGGATAGGAACAAAAGGAAGGTCTGTGGTAGGGGGGGAGGGAGGGCGGATGGGGGTGTGAGGTGGGAGGGAGGGGGAGGGAGGGAGCGGGGGGAGGAGGAGGAGTTAATTTCCTTTCCTATCTTTCTGGCCCTGTAGGAATTGGTTCTTGTTCTACTAAGAATGGGAAAGGAGCTAGCTCTTTGGTGGGTATCTGGTGAGTGGTTAAGGTCTATTCTATTCCCAAGGTTTAAAGTAGCATACAAATTGGTGGTAAAGTTACTATAATATATAAAAAAACAACATAAATAATTGAATAATATAATTAAGTAATTATTTAAAACACATTAAGGATGGCAGGACAGGTGACAGCATCTGGCAGTTCTTGGATAACATTGTGATCCAGGGCAAACACATCTGCAGTAAGTGTTTGCAGCTCGAGGAAGTTCAGCTCAGAGTCATTGAGCTGGAGGCTGAGCTGCAGACTCTATGACACATCAGGGAGGGGAAAGTTACCTGGATGCTTTGTACCAGGAGGCAGTCACACCACATAGGACAGAGTCTTCTGATTTGGTCACTGGTCAGGGATAGCAGGATGAGACTGAGAATGAGGCAAGTAAAGGGACCCAGGGTGCAGGTGTACAGGTGTGAGCACCTCTGCAATTGTCCAATAGGTTTCAGGTTCTCTCAGCTTGTTTGGATGAGAGTGGGGGCTGCAGGCTAGATGAGCAAACTGATCATGGCGCCATGGTACAGGAAGCCATCCAAGGTGGGAGAGCAAAAAGGAATGCAGTGGTAGTAGGGGACAGTATAGTGAGGGAGATTGACACTGTTCTCTGCAGCAAAGTGTGAGATTCCAGAGGGTGTCATTGCCTGCCTGGTGCCAGAGTTTGGGACATCTGTTCAGAGCTGGAGAGAAACTTGCAGTGGGAGGGGGAGGATCCAGTTGTCGTGGTCCATCTAGGTACCAAAGACATAGGTAGAGCTAGGAAAGAGGTTCTGCATCGCGAGTATGAGGAACCAGATACTAAATTGGAAAGCAGAGCCTCATAGGTTAGAATCTCTGGATTATCTGAGCCGCGTGCTAATTGGCATGGGGTACATAAAATTAGAGAGATGAACACGTGACTCAAAGGCTGGTGTGGGAGAAGTGGGTTCCAGTTTTCCAGTTTGTGGGGCACTGGCACCAGTACTGGGGAAAGTAGGGGCTATACTATTGGGGTGGTCTATGCCTGAACCATGCTGTGAACAATGTTCTTGTGATCCACATAACTAGGGAAATAGAGAGGGTTATAAACTAAATAGTGGGGACAAGGGATCAAATGTGGAAGATGTGGTATATCAAAGAGTAGAGACAAGGTAGGAGTGGAAAATAGTATGCAATTCTCCGACCCTCATGGGAATGAGGATTGGAGAATTGCAGGAAAGGACAGGAAGAAAAAAAACCTAAGAATGCACCAAGAATCAAGACTAGATGCTACAAAGATAACAAAATGACAAAACTAAAGGCTTCACACTTGAATGCACATAGCATTCATAAGAAAGTAAAAAATTTGATAGTGCACATTGAAATAAATAAATATGTTCAGATAGCCATTACGGAGGCGAGGTTGTAGGATGACAAAGATTGGGTCCTGAATATTGAGGAGTATATAACCTTCAAGAAGAATAGGAAGCTAGGTAAGTACGGAGGGGTAACAGAGTTAATCAAGGATAACATTTGTGCAATAGTTAGAAATGACCTTGGTTCAGAAGATCAGGATGCAGAATCGGTTTGTGTGGAGATGAAGAATAGTAGAGGAAAGGAGTCACTAGAGGGAGTGATCTACAGGCCGCCTAACAGTAACCACAATGTAGTTCAAAGTACACAAGAAATATTGGGCACTTGTGATAAATGGACGGCAATAATCATGGGTGACTTTAATCTACTTATAAACTGGTAGCAGTGACCGCATTATGATTGAATTTTATATTCAGTATGAAAGGGAGAAGAGTGGGTCTAAGACTAGTATTTTCAACTTAAATAAGGGCAACTATGTGGGTATGAAAACTGAGCTAGCTGAAGTTAACTGGGATATTAGGCTAGGGGATAGGTCAATAGAGAAGCAATGGAAGACATTTAAGGGGTGTTTCAGAATGCTTAGAATAAGTATATTCCTACCATAAAGAAAAATTCTAAAGGGAGGACCCGCCATCCGTGGTTAACTAGAGAAGTTAGGGAAAGCATCAAACTTCAGGAAAAAGCATAACTGCACAAAGATGAGTGACAGGTCAGATGACTTGTTAGAATATAAAGAATGACGGAATGACTAAAAGGTTCATTAGGAGAAAGAAGTTAGAGTACAAGGGGAAGCTAGCTAGGAATGTAAAAATGGATAGCAAGCATTTCTACAAGTATTTAAACAGGAAAGGAGTAGGTAAAGTGAGTGTTGGTCCTCTAGAGAGTGAGAATGGGGAATTAATAGATAATAAGGAAATGGTGGGGCAGATGATATGAACAAATATTTTGCTTCTGTCTTCTAGAGAGGATATAAAAAAAAAATTCCAGTAATAGCTGTAGATTGGAAGTGGAGCAGAGAGAGGAACTTGGTGAAATTATAATCACTAGGGAAGCGGTACTGAGCAAACTGATGGAGCTGCAGGCTGGCAAGTCTCATGGCCCAGATGAACTACACACTACGGTCTTAAAAGAGTGGCTACTGAGGTAGTTGATGCGTTAGTGTTAATTTTCCAAAATTCCCTAGATTCTGGAAAGGTTTCATCAGACTAGAAAGTAGCAAATATAACCCCTCCATTAAAGCATGAGGGGAGGCAGAAAACAGGAAACTATAGGTTAGTTAGCTTGACATCTGTAGTGGGGAAGGTGTTAGAGTTGATCATTAAAGAGATTATAGCTGGGCACTTAGGAAAACACAAGGTAATCAGGAAGAGTCAACACTTTTGTGAAATGGAAATCATGTTTTACCAATTTATTAGTGTTCTTTGAAGGAGTAACATGCTGTGGATAAAGGGGGTAGACATACTGTACTGGGATTTCCAGAAGGCATTTGATAAGGTCCACATCAGAGGTCATTGCAGAAAGTAAAAGCTCAAGGTGTAGGGGGAAGCATATTAACCCGGATAGAGGATTGCCTGGCTGACAGAAAACATGCATAAATGATTGGCAGGATGTGGCTAGTAGAGTCCAGTTGGGCTCTGTGCTGGGGCCTCAACTTTTTGCAATTTCTATCAATGACTTAGATGAGGGGAGCGAAGGCATGATAGCTTAATTTGCAGACAACATAAAAGGTAGGTAGGAAAGTATGTTGTGAAGACATAAGGAGCTTGCAGACAGATATAGATAAGTGAGTGGACAAAAATCTGTCAGGTTTAGTGTAATGTGGCAAAATGTGAAGTTGTTTACCTTGGCAAGAAGGATAAAAAAAGCAGAGTATTACTTAAATGGAGAATGACTGCAGAATTCAGAGGTGCAGAGGGATCTAGGTGTTCTCGTGTATGAGTCACAAAAAGTTAGTACACAGGTACAGCACGTAATCAAGGTGGCTAATGGAATATATGAGAGGATTGAACATAAAAGTAAGGATGTTATGCTTCAGTTATACAGGGCATTGGTAAGGCCACATCTCGAAAACGTGCGCCGTTTTGGTCCCCTTATTTATGGAAGGATGAAGGATTGGAGGCGGTTCAGGGGTAGTTTACTGGATTGATAGCTGGAATGAACAGGTTTTCCTATGAGGATAGGTTGGACAGGCTGCGCTTGTTTCCATTGGGTGAGGGGTGACTCGACTGAAGTATGGGAGATCTTGAATGGCCTTGACAAGGTGGACATAGAAAGGATGTTTCCTCTTGTGGGCAAGTCCAGAACTAGGGGGCACAGTTTTAAAATTAGGGGTCACCCTTAAAGGGCGGAGATGAGGAGAAATTTTCTGAGGGTTGTGCAACTTTGGAACTCTGCCTCAGAAGGCAGTGGAAGCGGGGTCACTGAATATTTTTAAGACAGAAGTAGATTGATTCCCTTGCCTGACAAGAATCTAAGGTTATCGGGAGAAGATGGGAATGTAGAACTCAAAGCACAAACAGGTCAGCCGTGATCTTATTGAACGGCAGACCAGGCTTGAGGAGCCAAATGGCCTACTTCTGCTCCTAATTCGTATATTATTAATAAGGAAAGGATGGGCAAAAATAAACATGGTCCCTTAAAGGTTAGAAAGGAGATATTATAATGCAGAGTATGGAAAAAGAGGCATTAAACAAATACATTGTTTTCTACCGTGATGACAGATGCAAAAACAATTTCAAAAATAGTGATGAGGCAAGTATCTACTGAAAATAAGGAGCGTGAGGACATTGTTAAATAAATAGTGGTGGAGAAATTAGTGGGACTAAAAGTCAACAAATGGATTGAGGATTGGTTAACGGCTAGAAAACAGTAGGAATAAATGGCTTGGGAGTGCAGAACTAGGGATCATAGTTTCAAATAAGGTGTTGGCCATTTGGGGGAGATGAGAGATTTCTGCACTCATGAGTTATGGATCTTTGGTATTCTGTACCCTGGCCATGGATGCTCAGTTGTTAAACATATTCAAGACAGAGATTGGTAGATGTTTGGATACTAAAAAGAGTATGGAGATAGTGTGGGAAGGTGGAGTTGAGGTTGAAGATCAGCCATGATTTTATTGAATGACATGGTCAACTTGAAGGGTTGAATGGCCTACTCCGGGCTCCCATTTCTTATGTTATAACTGCTGCCTAGTTGAATACTTCACCCTGTTTTTGGCCCAAATGCCACATGCTTCTTCATTGCCAAATGCCAATTTGCTTAGACAGCTGTTTTTTTTCTTAACTCTACCACGCTTATAAGGAGGGGAACAGAACTACACACAGACACACACAATCAATCCCAGTTCCAAATAGTCAACTCCCTCAGCAGGGCGGTCACAGGATCAACTGCTTTTGCTGACTATGTTCCATACTTTCACCTCACTACAAGTGAAAAGTTAGGGAAAGCCAACAGTTTGCTTCTGACTTCTTAGTTTCAAATTTGGGGTCTCTAAACTACACAGCCCCAAGGTATCCTGTCTTTTGAGTCATGCTCCAAATTTTTCCTCCTTAATTGAGGACTAAAAATTTCTTTCCCAAAACTCAAATCCCAGAATCATCCTGGACATTCACTGAATCCTCTCCAATGCATTAATAACCTTTTAAATGCAGAGTGCTTAAAAGCACATAAAAATAAAAGGCACAATGATCCAAAGGATTGTTTTTGATGGGGCTTGAACCCTTTGTGGTTCAAATCTAGCTCAGACTAATGAGTTAAAAATCTCCACTCTGGTGCATGGGTCTTAAATGAGATCCTAGTTCAGTGGGTGCCAGCCAGGAGGCCGAAACAACCTAGTATCCAGCAATTCATTCATTAACAAACGCAGGAAACAAAACATTGAAAACGTCACTTTAAGGACTGTAGGCAAGTCAAGAATATTTTGTAAACCTGCGACGTCGAATTGCCAACCCCCCATTAAGGCACAAATGAGTGCAGCGAAAATGAAGCATTTAATTCTAACAGTCTCACTGACATTGATGAGAACAATAAATAATCTATTCCATTATAAATACGTATGTAGCAGGAAAATCATGTCCAAAGAGATTTGAAGCTCTGCTAATGTTGACATGAAGCTCAATCCAGTGTATTGCTGGTCACATCTGAAATTTAAAATATGGCTCATTACAGATAACCTGCAACTGCTGTGTAGCAGTACAAGAGAACTTTCATGACGGTCTCACAACAATGCCAAACAACAACATTGGCTACCTTCATGCTGCATGTTTTTTGGCATCAATGTACAAAATGGAACAACTGTTATATCTAACAAGTGTTTACTACCAGGATGTTATACCTCCAATTAAAACTTTCTACACAGGTCCATTTTTCTTACCTCCAATCTAAGTATCTCATCTTAATAGCCTCAACGTAACTTAGAAACTAGTACATAATCTTCAATGCTCATTTTTCTATTAGCTTGGATTGATTTGCTGCCTGCCCTAGATATTAAACTAAAATGCAAAACCTTCGCAGGTGTTCCACACATGATGCAAATCACTTCCACAGAAGAACCATAAATCATAAATACTACTTCTTTAAATAATTACATCAGAATGCTATTTTGAACCATTACTGAGATAGTTCAAGTAATGGCGTCACTCTCCATTTATATTTCAGCCATTGAAAGAATTGGGCCCTAGATTATTCTAAAAACACTTTTGTGCAGCTATTCAAATTACAGAAAAGCTAAAGAGTTAATTTGAAGTATGTTGCCATTGTCATAAGAAACTAACATTTCACTGTCTTGATGTCAAAATAGCAAATAAGCTTACAAATTAATTAGCATTCAGTCATACTATCCTGAAAGTGAATTCATGAATTTTTTAAACGGTGACCCAATCACAGAAAGGGACATTAACATCAAGTAAATCAATCTTAAAAGCACCAAGAAAGTAAGTACTCCGAGTTACTTCCAAATGACACAAATGATCAAAATATGACATCTGGACATCCACTGCGAATAACTCCATTCTTTGCTTTAATCAGGAATTGAAAAAAATTGCCCCACTTTAGGTAGCACTACACTGATTTTGCTTTGATTACTGCTAGTCAATATAATTAAGTAAAAGAGCTAATTTGCTGAATGGTGCCAGTCATGGGAAAATACTGAAATAAGTTAGGAAGGCAACATTCAACACCAATGTCAACTCTAGTGAGCGTGCTCTGGTTCAAATAGCTGGCTGAACAAAACAAGAAGTTACAAGCCTCAAGAAAGCAGTTCTAGATTTAACATTTAAAACTTAATTTAAAAATGAACAATTCCAGGTAACATGGCTGCAGCTGATAGCCATTGCTTAATTACAGAATGGTAGAGCACAGAAACAGGCCTTTCAAAACTGTGCGCCAGTGTTTATGCTCCAATATGAGCCTCCTCCCATTTTACTTCATCTCACCCCAACATATCCTTCTAGTCCTTTCTCCCTCAGGTACTTATTTGGCCTTCCCTTAAATGTATACATGCCATTCTCCTCAACTACAAGCTCCACATTCTCATTACTGTGTAAAGCTGAACTATAATTGATATAATTAAAAAGAACAGAGGAAAAGAGATGCCTTCCTTTAAACAAACAAACATTTAACTTTGTATTGAGATAGGGAAAAGTTTCCAAATGGATGTTTTCCACTTGGTGAAAATGTTAAATAGCATTTTGCTGTCTACTGTCTCCACAAATTAAATACCATGGCTACTGAATAGAATGACTTAGTGGCTCAACTCCTGGCAAGTTTGAGTCCTCAATGCAAATTTACCCAATTACCACAAGACTGGCAAAACATACACACTAGAAAATAGAAACATATACTTGTTTTGCATGCATAAATATCAAAAGCATATTTATAGATATTAGATACCAGAGCTCTTGTGCAGTTTTGGAGTCAATCTTTCTTATGTTTTTAGCTAAAACCTATATGATTTATCATCCACCCAACCTTCTTAAATGGCTGCCCCTCATGGTAGACTCTTTGTTTTCAAGTATGTCCAAGCTATAAGTGATTTCATTATCATCTTTGGGTTCTCTCATGACTCAAGAACCCAATGTGTGATCAGCATGGACATCCTCAGAAGTAATGGCTCATGCTATTGGTGTTTGGAGGAACCTTCGCAAATGTGCCACTTCTGGACTCCCTCCTTGTATCATTTATGCTGACCATCTTGATGTTGTTTGCTCTGAGGCAGTTCCCCATAGAAGATCTGCTTGGGGATTATGTAGTCACCCATGTGGGAGACATGGCCTATCCATTTAAGTGAATTTTCTGGAAGGTAGTCTCCATCCTGTTGCGCCCAGCATGAAGAGGGACATCTGTCTGCGGTTTTGTCTTGCCAGCAAATTCTCATGATGGAGCTCAGGTGTCTTTGGTGGAAACTTTCCAGAGCTTGATAGCAGACCCAGAATTCTACACCATACAGCAGGGTGGTAAGGACAATGACCTGACAGAGTTTGATTTTAGTTGCTAGCTCAATGCCATGTTGCTGCCAGATACAATTGTGGAGTCGACTGTAGACGGAACTTGCTTTCTGGATGCATACGCAGGTATCTTCTTCATTCCTGTCATCCCACAGCATCATTTACTACCTGCTCTACCTTTTATATATACACGGCCAGGGAAAACAGCTACGCCAATATGCTTTACACTGTATGGTCATCATTGAACGTAGAATCATTGGTGGACTGCAGTATGGAAGAAATCTATTTAGCCCATTGTGCGCCAGATCAAACCAAATACTACCCAGCTGTTACTCACAGCACTGTATCATGTTTTATCCTCTTTTGAAAATATATAGATGGATAAATATTTGAAGAAATGGTTTCCACCTCAATTACTGCACCAATGCATTTCATGCTCCAATAAATCTTTGCATTAAGAAACTTCGAAATTCCACAGACACTCTGGAGGAAAGCCTTTCCTTATTCACCTCAAAGCCATTCATAATTCTTTTTAAACTCAATCTCCCATTGTCTTCTGCACTAGAAATAGTCATGGAGCCTCAACTATAGTCTCAACTATAGTTTCTCATCCCAATTATCTTGATGAATCTATGTGCTACATTGTCCTATATCCTTTCCATAAGGGGCACCCAAAACTGCAGTGCTGTGGTCCAGCCACCGTTCTGTACAAATTCATCTTTGCACTTACGACCCAAGTTCCTGCTTGTGCAAGTTAAAATACTGTTGGTTTGACCTATCTGCCCTCAAAATGCCACATGTCCGCTCACCCTTTAGCATCATTCCATTTGAGTGCACAGACTCATTTTTTTCCCTTCCCAATAACCTCTGCATTAAATGTATCTGTCACCTGTCTGCGCAGTTCATTAGTCTTTTGATGTCTTCCCGCTGTTTGCTGAAATCTTCATGCCACAAAATTATCAATATCATGCTCTCTGTGCTCATGCATAAGCACGCTTATTAGGAACAGAAGTGAACCTAGCATTGAACCCTTTGGTATGGCATTTCTCATCCTTCTATCAGATCAACACCCATTACTTCCTGTCCAATCAAATCTGTGTCTATACAGCCACCTTGACATACTATATGCCTGAACTTTTGTAACCAGCCTTAGGAGGCATTTCAAACTTCCTGGGACAAAAGAAAAGTACATCATACATGCTTCAATGTTTACCCAATTGGTCACTTCAAAGAAAAATACAAAAACCAACTTATCTTTAATAAACCTGTGTTAACGGTCCGATTCACATCCATTTTTCCGTTCTCACTGATTTCATTTTCTCTAGTAAATTGGCAGGTCTATACAGTGCCTGATTTATGTTTCAAGGTGCTATATTTCTATCCTCCAACCCAAATTTTACATATCCAAACATTGTGGTTGGAACCAATCCTCATCTGATCACCCTGACATCAGATGCAGATCATTTGAGGTGGATAAATTGTCATACCTAATGACATTTTTAAGCTTTGAAGTTATAGCATCTTCCTCCATTACAACCACGTTCCATTATTTGTAAAACCAATTAAAATTCTATCCTATTTCCATATGAGCAGTCCATCCTCAAGTCTTAAAAGTCCTTACTATTTCCTTTGATCTATTTTATATCCCATTTGTCCCTTCTAATCTCCCCCCATTACATTTTCAACATAGTGATTTTTTAGTACTAGCTAGAGTTGAAAGCTGAGTTTTTAAATTTTAACCTTAATTTATCCATGGAGCTCCGATGCTTTTTAAAAAAAACTTTAATATATCTACTGTGTGCTCTCAATTTCATTTGAAGATTTCCCATTGTTGATCTGATATCCCAGTTCCTAACTGTTTTGGCCAGTTAATTTGAACTAGCCCATTATTTCACCAAAATTTTCTTTTTCTGGACTAGCCTTAACCCAATTTAATTTTTCTATTTTAGATTCCTTTAAACGCTGGAATAGTCACTGCAACTGAGCTTGCCTTTCGCTGGTGTTTTTGGTGGTCCTTGTACACCAATGGCTGATACCCAATATGCTCCTATTCAACGTTCATTGAGACAGCACATCCATACAGCAAAGAAGGGACTACAACTTCAGCTAAGATACAATGTTATTTTTTCAAATTAAAAGCTGCAACTTTTTGCAGGAAGTCCAAATTACTTTACACAATAGAATTTGTTCAAAAAAGTTGATGTAAAAGTTGAAAACTGACCTTATTTGCTTTTCTTTTTGAAAAAAAAAACAGCAGCTCAAAGAAGGTTATCAAGCACAACTGTGCCTTATAATTATATCGACAGCAACACAGCAGGGACAGTATGCATATGTTTGGACAGAGTATAGCAGAGACATCTTAAGTAGAAAAAACAATTTAGAAGAGTTACAAGCTATGTACCAACTCCCTCTGCACCACAATCTGAATCCCTCATCAGACTACATTATACAACTCCATAATAATCTGAACAAACATTCCACAGGAATCTTGTATGAAAACTGCTACCCTTTCAGGGCTAAGGGATAAACTAAGCATACCCTATTAAGAAGCTCAATGCATTACATCTCATTGCTGTACCTTACTTTCATGGCATACAGTTAAAGTAGATACATAAAGTGCTTCATTTATTCTCAGCTTGCCCCCACCTAAACATTTACCAACAGTTACAAGCAACATCTTGCCAGCAATGTAAATATGCATACAAACTTGAAGTAGTAAACTTTGTTCATATTTTCCCTACAGCCAGCCTAAATGTATCAGGACAGGAAGACTTTCTAAAAACCTCTCAAGAAATGGGTAATGCTGAGCTCTATTAACTGTGAAAGCAATGATGTGCTAGGCAAGATTTGGTGCACAGCTGAATGGCTTGCTGGAACATTAAAAGTCTATTCAGTGTGCTTGACAAGACTTAGTCAGAATTAGTTAACAAAGTAGCCATTTATGACAATGATTTCCAAAAGCTATAGCATGGATTAAGGGTATCCAAAAGAAGCTTATAAAAAAGTTGTACTGTGGTACCCAGGATGATTCAAACTTTCTATAGCCTCATGTTGAATTGAAGTGTTTGAGAGTATAAGTGGTTCAACTTTGTGTTCAAACTTCTGCATGAGACACTAAAATTCCAGCCAGTCACACAACAACTTGCATTCACATAGTTTCCTTAATGTAGTAAAACATCCCAAGGCGTTTCGTAGGAGCTTTATCAAACAAAATTTGACACTCAACCATTTAAGGAGACAATAGGGCAAAGTAATTAGGCTTTAAGGGACATTTTCTTTTAAGAGGACATGCCAAAGAGAACATTGGAACAGAGGGTAAACCTGATCAGCCGCTATTTAATGAGATCATAGCTGATCTGTGACTTGACTCCATATACTCACCTTTTCCCATATCTCTTAACACTTTCAATGGCAGTTCTGAAATTTACTATTCATCTAGCATCAATTGCCATATGTGGAAGAGCTCTAGACTTCTACCACTGTATCTAGAAGTGTTTCTAATTTCATTCCTGAAAGGTCTGGCTCTAAACTTTAGATTATGGCACCTCCTGCATGTCAGACCTCCCCCCAATACCCCATCAATCCCAGACTCCCCAACCAGCAGAAATAGTTTCTCTCCATCTACCCTAAATGTACCACATAATACCTTGAAAGCTCACCAAATCGCCCCTTAATCTTTTAAATTCCATATAAGTCATTCCTCATTTGCATAATCTTTCCTTGCAATTTAGCTCAAGTATCATTCTGGTAAACCTACACTGCGCTCCCTCAAAGGCTAATATATCCCCCAAATGTGCGATGCCCTGGATAGCTGAAGTATGACTTTTATTCCCCTATATTGTACCCCTATAGATATAAAGGTCCTAACAGCTGGCACATCTAGGTTCTAATGTATAGAATGTATGGCGAAAACTTACAGAAAGAAAATGAATGTAAAAAAAGTGAAGGGCTGAATTATACACAATACTGGATTCTCTGCACTCAGCCGCAACCATATTATTGGGGGAGCACCAGCTGCCGGTCAAATGGCCCTTAATTGACTTGAGACAGGACTTCCGCCCTTCTGGATCAGGAAGTCCTGCCTCAGAGAGCTGTTGACCAATCAGCAGCTCACCACCACCTTCTCAAGGGCAATAAATGCTGGCCCAGCCAGCGAAGCCCACATCCTGTGGATGAATTTTTAAAAAAAAAAATCAGAGGCTCGCAGCTCTCCAGCACTTCAGGTCAGTGTTTGGGGGTCTTGCCGTGTGCCAAATTGGTAGGCCCCAGCAAATGGGCAGGAAAACACCTTGTGGGGGCCCTCCGATGGACCCAGAGGGCCTGTTAAAGGAAAACAACAAGTCTCCTGCACAACCCCCATCCCGCAACAGCCTGCAGAGGGAAACTTGCCAGACTGTGCACTTAGCATGGGCCTCTCACGTCAGTGAATCCCAGCAGTAGAGGGAAGAGGCCCTGTAATGGACATTAATTGTCCACTGGTGGGTAAGCCGTCTGATGCCATCCCTGGCACTAGTATAACTGCAGTGAGGGTAGAGGTGGACAGCATGCAGGCTGCCCGCTGGATTTAATGAGCCCCCTCGCCTTGAAATCCGTCAGCAGGGGGAGCATAAAATTCAACCATCAAGTTATGAAGGTTGGCAGAAATAACGGTAGGAAAGCAGAGGTCAAGATAAATAGTCAACAGCTGGAACAGGTTTCACAATTAGCTTTTTGTTTTTATTTCACAATTTAAGTACCTGGGAAGCATCTTGTCAGAAAATGAGTTACTGCCATAAAGAAACCAGTACTAGAATATCAATGGTAAAGAATGCATTCTCCAAAAATTCTTATCTGCACGGGCACTTTGACCGCTCCCCGTTCCACCTCAGTTGCTCCTGTTCCCGCCCCTCCCAGCAAAGGATGTGTTCAGCAGGAACTATGGTGCCTTGCCATGCCTCTATTTATTAAACAACAATCAAAATGACCATAAATGTTCTCAAGACTTAATTATTTTACCTAGTTTAAGTTATAGGTAGGTTAATTTAAATATTCATTTGGAACTTACCCAAGCTTCCATGCTTTGTGATGTGGCAGCCCTCTCCTCCACATATTTATGATGTCACTTTTTCACATTCCTTCAGGAGTTTGTTTTATGCACTCTTTATTCTGTGATTACTCCATTTAAATTTCAGGCCACTCCTACAGCACTCTGCCATTTCATAGTAACATAGACTTAAAAGGAGCAGGCCATTCGGCCTTTCGAGCCTGCTCTGCCATTCAAGATTATGGCTGATCTGAATGTGGTCTCAACTCCACTTTGTCTGCTGCCCATAACCCTCGACTCCCTTGTTATTTAAAAATTTATCTAACTCAGCCTTGAATAAATTCAATGACCCAACCACCACTGCTTTCTAAGAAGAGAATTCCACAGACTAACTGCCCTCAAAGAAAAAAATTCTCATCTCCACGTTAAGGGGAACCCCTTATTCTTAAACTGTGTTCTTTAGTTCTAGCCTCTCCAACAAGTGAAAACATCCTCTCAGTATCCACCCTATCAAGTCCTCTTGGGTCTTATATGTTTGAATAAGATTACCTCTCATTCTTCTAAACTCTAGTGGGCATAGGCTCAACCTGCTCAAACTTACTTCATGAAATAAGCCCAAGAATGAATCGTGTGAACATTCTCCAAACTACTACTAACACATTTATATCCTTTTTCAAAAAAGGAGACCAAAACTGTACACAATACTCCAGATGTTTTGTGAAGGTGAAATCATATTTACCAACTTATTGGAGTTCTTTGAGGAAGTAACATGTACTGTGGATGAAAGGGAACCAGGAGGTGTACTGTATTTAGGTTTCCAGAAGGCATTTGATAAAGTGCCACATCAAAGGTTATTGCGGAAAATAAAAGCTCAAGTTTTAGGGGCTAATATATTGGCATGGGCAGAAGATTGGCTGGCTAACAGGAAGCAGAGAGTAGGCGTAAATGGGTCTTTTTCAGGTTGGCAAGACATAAAAAAGTGGTGTGCCACAGGGATCAGTGCTGGGGCCTCAACTGTTTACAATTTATTTAAATGACTTGGATGAAGGGATGGTTGCCAAATTTGCTGATGACACAAAGATATATAGGAAAGAAGAGGACATAAGGAGGCTACAAAAAAATATAGATAGGTTAAGTGAGTGGGCAAAGATCTGGCAATTGAGTATAATGTGGGAAATGTGAAATTGTCCATTTTGGCAGGAAGAATAAAAGAGAAGCATATTATCTAAATGGTGAGAGATTCCAGAGCTTCACGGTGCAGACGGATCTGGGTGTCCTCGTGCATGAATCACAAATGGGTAGCATGCAAGTACAGCAAGTAATTAGGAATGCTAACAGAATGTTATCATTTATTGAGGGGGGAATTGAATACAAGAGTAGGGAAGTTATGCTTCAGTTGTACAGGGCAGCTAGTGAGACTACATCTGGTGTACTGTGTACAGTATTGGGTCACCTTAGTAAAGGAAGGATGTAAATGCATTGGAAGCAGTTCAGAAGCTTGTATCTGCTGGAGTTTAGAAGACTAAGAGGCGACTTGATTGAAGCACATAAGATCGTGAGGGGTCTTGACAGGATGGATGTGGAGAGGATGTTTTCTCTTGTGGAAGAATCTAGAACTAGGTATCACTGTTTAAAAAAAAGGATTGCTCATTTAAAACAGAGATGAGGCAAAATGCTTTCACTCAGAGGGTCATGAGTCTTTGGAACTCTCTTCCTGAAAAGGTGGTGGAAACAGAGTCTTTGAATATTTTTTTAAGGCAGAGGTGGATAGATTCTTGGTAAGCAGGGTGGTGACAGGTTATCAGGGGTACGTGGGATGCAGATTTCAGGTTACTATCAAATCAGCCATGATCTTATTAAAATGGCGGAGCAGGCTCGAGGTGCTGAATGGCCTACTCCTCCACCTTGATCGTATGTGGTCTCACCAATGCCCTGTAAAGCTGCAGTAAAACTTCTCTGCTTTTATATTCCATTCCCGTTGCAATAAACGTCAACCTTCCATTTGCCTTCCTAATCACTTGCATACCAACTTTTTGTGATTCAGATACCAGGACACCCAGATCGCTTTGTACCTCCGAGTTCTGCAATCTCTCTCCATTTAAAATAGCAAACTGCTTTTCTATTCTTCCTGCCAAAGCAAACAAATCTATTTTCTCCCACATTATGCTCCATCTGCCAAATTGCTGCCCAATCACTTAACCTATCCATATCCCTTTGTTGGCCCTTTACCTCCTCTTGACAACTTACTTTCCTACCCAACTTGATGTCATCTGAGTCATTGATATAGATTATAAATAGTTGAGGCCCCAGCACTGATCCCGGTGGCCCTCCTCTAGCTACAGCCTGCCAACCTGGAAAAAAGCTATTTGTCCCTTCTCTCTGCTTCCTGTTAGCTAACAAATCCTCTATCCATTCTAATATATTACCCCCTACAAGATGAGCTCTTATTGTGCTTAGTGACCTTTGATGTTGTACCTTATCAAAGGCCTTTTGGAAATCCAAGTATTCCACATCTTCCCCTTTATCACACCTTGCTTGTTACTTCCTCAAAAATCTCTAATAAATTAGTTAAGCACAATTTCCCTTTGACAAAATCACGTCGACTCTGCCTGGTCCCACTATGATTTTCTAAGTATCCTGATATAACCACCTTCATAATGGATTCCAGCAATTTTCCCATGTCAGATGTTGGGCTAACTGGCCTATAGCTTCCCATTTTCTGTCTCTCCCTTTTCATGAATAAAGGTTCCACATTTGCTATTTTCCAATCCATTGGGACCCTTCCAAAATCTAAGGAATTTTGGAAGGTTATAACCAATGTCTCTTTCTCTGCAGCCAATTCTTTTAAGACTCTAGGATACAGGCCAACAGGTCCTGGGGACTTGTCAGCCTTTAGGTCTAAAACTTTTCCCAATACCTTTACGCCAGTGGTGGCATTTGTTTTGTGTTCTTCTCTCCTTTTCACCCCTTGATTTTCAAGTATCTTTGGGAAGTTTTCTAAGTCTTCTGCAGTGAAGACAGACAAAATACCTGTTCCACGCTTCTGCCATTTCAATGTTTCCCATTATTAATTTCCCAGTCTCACACTTTAGTGGACCAATGCTTGCTTTAGTTACTCTTTTCCTATTTAAATGCTTGTAGAAAATCTTATTATCTGTTTTTATATTTCTAGCTAGCTTTCTCTATTACTCTACTTTGTCCCCCTTTAAGTCATTCTTTGCTGGTTCTTAAAATTTGTCAATTCTTCTTGACCTCCCACTAATCTTCACTGATTTGTACAGTGTTTCGTTCAATTTGATAATATCCTTAACACCTTTATTTAGCTATGGATGATGTATCCTTCTCAAAGAGTCTTTCGCTCTCATGAGGATAAAATCTTTTAAGGAGACATTTAATAACTCTCAGCAAAGTCTGCCACTGCATCGCTATTATCCTAGCTTTTAACCTAGTTTCCCAGTTCACTTTTGCCAGCACTGTCTTCATGCCCTTCTAATTACCTTTATTTAGATTTAAAATACTAGCCCTGGACCTGCACTTCTCACCATCAAACTGAACTAGAAATTTTATCATGTTACGATCGCTGTTGCCTTGGCGGCTTATTTACTATGAGGTTATTGATTAAATCAGTCTCATTGCACATTACCAGATCTAGAAAAGCCTGTTCCTGGTTGGTGCTAAAACGTAGTGCTCTAAGAAATTGTCCCAAATACATTTTATGAACTAATTTTACAGATTATTTTTGAATCTACATGAGGATTAAAGTCACCCATGATTGCTGTGATACCTTTTTTACATGCACCATTTATTTCTCTTTCTTACCATTTATTTCTTTCTGTATTCTCTGCCATACAACTAACTACTGTTGGGGGCCTATAAACTATTCCCACAAGTGACCTCTTACTTTTCCCTACCCAAACTAACTCTATACCTTGCTTGTTCAAGCTAAGGTCATCTCTCACTACTGTACGAATTACAACCTTAATTAACTGGGCTACCCCACCACCTTTTCCTAGCTTCCTGTCTTTTCGACATGTCAAACACCCTTCAATATTCAGGTCTCAGCCTTGGTCATTTTGCAGCCAAGTCTCTGCGATGGCTATCAGGGCATATTTATTTATTGCTATTATGCTAACAATTCATCCATTTTGTTACAAATGCTATGCACTTTCAAGTACAGTGGCTTTAATTCTGTCTTTTTACCATTTTTGCAATCTCTGGCCTCATCTCCTGGTGCACTCCTAAGCTTGTACATTCTGTCCCTTCCTGCCACACTCTGGTTATCATGACCCAAATTGTTACCCTGCTTTATTACCTCATTGCTTCCCTTTGATTTACCACATCTCCTCTCACAAGATCCCTTGCTCCACTATTTAGTTTAAAGCCCTTTCTACCACCCTAGTTGCACAACTCACCAGAACACTGGTCCTAGCATGGTTCAGGTGAAGATCATCCCAAAAGTATAGCTCCCACTTTTCCCAGTGCTGGTACCAGTGTTCCAGGAATCAAAACTCATTTCTCCCACACCAGTCTCTGAGCGACATAGTCATCACTCTAATCTTATTTACCCTAAGCCAATTTGCTCATGGCTTAGGTAATAATCCAGAGATCACCATCTTTGAGGTTCTTCTTTTCAATTTAGCCCCTAACTGCTCATAATCCCTAGGCAGAACACCTTTCCTAGTCCTATCTATATCGTTGGTACCCACATGGACCACGACTACTAGAGCCTCTCCCTCCCACTGCAAATATCTCTCCAGCCCCGAGCAAATGTCCTAAACTCTGACACCAGGCAGACAACATTGCCTTCTGGACCTTTGCTCTCGGCTGCAGGAGAACTGTGTGTATTCCCTTGAATATAATGTCCCCGATTACCGCAACATGCTTAATTACTCCGCCCACCAGAATGGCTTCCTCTATCACAGTGCTAGTCAGTTCCTTTATCGACCTTGCAGCCCTTGGTCTCATTCATACAAGCTGGAAGAACCTTGAGCCTGTTGGGACAATTACAAGGGCTGAGGTACCTCTATTTCTTCCCTCTCGATCCCCTTACCTGCAACACACGCAGTCGTATCCTTCTGTCCCTGACCACTAAATTAGATGACTCTAATGGGTGTGACTGCCTCTTGGAACAAAGTGTTGAGATAACTTCCCCCTCCTTGATGTATTGCAGGGCCTCCAGCTCACTGACTCTGAGCTGAAACTCCTTAAAAAAATGCAAACGCCTTGGATTGCACCGGTGTCCACCAGCTCCCAGGTATTGCAGCTGCAACACATCATATGCCCAACCACCTCTATTGTGTGTAAATTAATTTATTTTTCTTAATTTATATTTAACAAAGCTTACTACTCTTAAGCCTTACAACTGCAAGTAAAGCTTACCACTGCTAATAAAACCTTACAATTACTAATACATTATCACAGGATCACACAGTGCAGAAGAGGCCCTTTGGCCCATCGAGTCTGCACCGACACATGAGAAACACCTGACCTACCTACCTAATCCCATTTACCAGCACTTGGCCCGAGCCTTGAATGCTATGACATGCCAGGTGCTCATCCAGGTACTTTTTAAAGGATGTGAGGCAACCCGCCTCCACTACCCTCCCAGGCAGTGCATTCCAGACCATCACCACCCTCTGTGTAAAAAGGTTTATCCTCACATCCCCCCTAAACCTCCTGCCCCTCACCTTGAACTTGTGTCCCCTCATGACTGACCCTTCAACTAAGGGGAACAGCTGCTTCCTATCCAACCTGTCCATGCCCCTCATAATCTTGTACACCTCGATCAGGTCGCCCCTCAGTTTTCTCTGCTCCAACGAAAATGACCCAAGTCTATCCAACCTCTCTTCATAACTTAAATGTTCATCTCAGGCAACATCCTGGTCAATCTCCTCTGCACCCACTCCAGTGCAATCACATCCTTCCTATAATGTGGCAACCAGAACTGCACACAGTACTCCAGCTGTGGCCTCACTAAGGTTCTATACAACTCCAACATGACCTCCCTACTTCTGTAATCTATGCCTCGATTGATAAAGGCAAGTGTCCCATATGCCTTTTTCACCACCCCACTAACATGCCCTTCTGCCTTCAGAGATTTATGGACACACACGCCAAGGTCCCTTTGTTCCTCAGAACTTCCTAGTGTCCTGCCATTCATTGAATATTTCCTTGTCAAATTACTCCTTCCAAAGTGTATCACCTCACACTTTTCAGAGTTAAATTCCATCTGCCACTTATCTGCCCATTTGACCATCTCGTCTATATCTTCCTGGAGCCCAAGACACTCAACCTCACTGTTAACCACCCGGCCAATCTTTGTGTCATCCGCAAACTTACTAATCCTACCCTCCACATAGTCATCTATGTCGTTTATATAAATGACAAATAATAGGAGACCCAGCACAGATCCCTGTGGTACGCCACTGGACACGGGCTTCCAATCACTAAAGCAGCCTTCTGTCATCACCCTGTCTCCTGCAACTAAGCCAATTTTGAATTCACCTTATCAAATTACCCTGTATCCCATGTGCATTTGCCTTCTTTATAAGTCTCCCATGTGGGACCTTGTCAAAGGCTTTGCTGAAATCCGTATGAACTACATCAACTGCACTAGCCTCATCTACACACCTGGTTACCTCTTCAAAAAATTCAATCAAATTTGTTAGGCATGACCTCCCTCTGACAAAGCCATACTGACTATCCCTGATCAAACCTTGCCTCTCCAAGTGGAGATAAATTCTCTCCTTCAGAATTTTCTCCAATAGCTTCCCTACCACTGACTTGAGACTCACTGGTCTGTATTTCCCTGGCTTATCTCTACAACCCTTCTTCAATAGCGGAACCACATTAGCTGTTCTCCAGTCCTCTGGCACCTCCCCCGTGGCCAGAGAAGAATTAAGAATTTGGGTCAGAGCCTCTGCAATCTCCTCCCTTGCCTCCCTCAGCAGTCTGGGACACAAATCATCCGGATCAGGGGATTTGTCCACTTGTAAGCCTGCCAACACCTCCAATACCTTGTCACTCCCTATATCAATTTGCTCAAGAACCTCGCAGTCTCTCTCCCCGAGTTCCATACCTGCATCCTCATTCTCTTGGGTGAAGACGGATGTGAAGTATTCGTTCGACACTCTACTGATGTCCTCTGACTTCACCCACAGATTTCCCCCTTGCTCCCTAATGGGCCCTACTCTTTCCCTGGTTATCCTCTTCCCATTGATATACTTATAGAATATCTTGGGATTTTCCCTACTTTTACCAGCCAGAGCTTTCTCATGTCCCCTCTTTGCTCTCCTAATTGCTTTCTTAAGCTCCACCCTGCACTTTCTGTACTCCACTAATGCTTCCACTGATTTCCTCCCCTTGTACCTGCTAAAAACCTCTCTTTGCCTTCTCATCGTATCCTGAATATCTCTAGGCATCCATGGTTCTCTGGGCTTGTTACTCCTTCCTATCACCCTAGAGGGTACATGTTGATCCTGTACCCTCCCCATTTCCTTTTGAACGCCCCCCCCACTGCTCTTCTGTAGATTTCCCCACAAGTAGCTCTTCCCAGTCTACCTTGGCCAGATCCTGCCTTATTTTACTAAAATCCACTCTTCCTCAATCTAAAACATTTTTTTGCAACTTGTCTATTTGTTTGTTCATAACAAGCTTAAATTGTACCATGTCGTGGTCGCTATCACTAAAATGCTCCCCCACCACCACCTCAGCCATTTGTCCGGCTTCATTCCTCAGAATTAGGTCTAGCACTGCACCGTCCCTTGTTGGATCCTCTACATATTGACCTAAAAAGTTCTCCTGTACACATTTCAAGAAATCCACTCCATCCAAGCTCTTAACATTATGTCTATCTCAATTAATGTTGGGGAAGTTGAAATCACCCAATTGTTATTGTTTTTACACACCTCCCCAAATTGTGCACATATTTGCTCCTCAATTTCCCGCTGACTATCTGGGGGTCTATAATAAACACCTAACAATGTGGCTGCCTCTTTTTTATTCCTAAGCTCTACCCACAAAGCTTCACTCGATGCCCCCTCCAAGATATCATCTCTCCTTTCTGCAGTAACTGACTCCTTAACTATAAATGCAATGCCTCCTCCTCTTTTACCCCCTCCCGTCTCACCTGAAGATTCTATATCCCGGAATGTTGAGCTGCCAATCCTGCCCCTCCCTCAACCACGTCTCTGTGATGGCTATGGCTATTATAATCACAATTCCATGTGTCAATCCTCATCCTTAACTCATCCGTTTTACCTATAATACTTCTGGCATTAAAGTAGTGGCCATCCAGCTTTGCCTTACTCCCTTGAAACTTAATGCAGCTGTATTCCCTCTGACTTGATTGTTTTACTGTATTATGATGTGACCCTATTCTGCTAATATTCCGTGACACCTCCCCCTGCCGAATTAGTTTAAACTCCTCCCAACAGCACTAGCAAACCAGCTCTCCAAACCTCTCAGGCTCGCTGATGCTCCAGTGTCCCCAGCTGCCATTCTAGCTCTGAAACCCGAGTTACCAGGAGCTACAGCTGGACACACTTCCTGCACACATGCTGGTCCTGGGCATTGGAAATGTTCCCAGCTTCCCACATGGAGCACGAGGAGTGCACCATGGCTTTGAGCTCTCCTGCCATGACTTATCCCTTTAAATTAAACCTTTTAAATCAATTACTCTAGGGCCCTTCTTTCCTGATCCTCGTTACTACAGAATATACAAACTACAAACCACAAAAATACCTTAACTATAAGCGATAAAACTTACCTGACCTTACCCACTACTTACCAGTCATTCCTCTCCCTTGTAGCCTGTACTGCTACAGCAGGGCAAGACCATTCTCTGAAGATTTAAGAAGTTGGGATAGCAAAGAAAAAATGCAAATAGCACCTCTTCCCCTCTGCATTGAATTCCCACTGTGCACCAAATTGCCAATACCCACACCCACTCTGGTTGTGTCTCACTCAGGATGAAGTCTCTCCCTTGCTCGTGTGCAAGCATACTGATACCGGAGTTTCAGAAGATAAACGAGAAAAATACACACTAGCCAATCTTTTACCTGTTTTGCAGTGAAGTCACACTTTTAGATTTTCCCAGCAGGCGGTCGGTCTGCTCTGAAACCACAGACTGGTCCAGCTGTTTTATGGTGCCTCACTGCTCTCTCTCCCCTCACAGTTTTATGATGTATCCTGCTGCTGCCCCTGTATTAAAATCTCAGGCCTCACCTGAGGTATTCTGTGCTCAGGGTTCAAATTCCAGAGTTCAAGGAATGGGTAGCTGAGCACAGCTGCCAATGGTAGAGCTAGAGGTAGTTACAGCCATAGGAAAGGGTGAGGTCATGGAGGGATTTGAGAACAAGGATGGAAATTTTAAAATTTCAGGTGTTGCTGGTGCCAGAGCCAAGGTAGGGAAGCAAGAAGACAGACGTTTGCTGAACGGGTCTTGGTGCAAGTTAGGTTAAGGGCAGTAGAATTTTACACCCAGAGCAGCTTTGGAATAGTCAAGTTCAGAGGTAACAAGGGAATAGAAGAGGCCTTCACCAGTAAGCAATCTGTGGTAGGGGCAACAACAGACAAAGCTACAAAAAGTGGAAAAAGGTGTTCATGGCTCCATATACCTGCCATTGTCTAAAATCTCATATTGGGCAACAAAAAAAAAGGTTGTGGTCGAATCAGTTCATCTCAGGGTCAAGGGTGCCAAGGTTGCAACTGGCCTTGTTCAGTCTCTGACAGCAGCCATGGAACCAGTGGTAGGGTGTCAGTATTCAGTTGGAGGAATTTTCTGCTCATCCACTACAGGATGATTGATGAGCTGGGTGTCATCAAGGTACGTGTGGGAAATGCTGCTGAGTTTTCAGATAATATCACCAAGGGGCAGCATATAAATGATAAACAGGAGCAACCAAGGATAGACTCTTGGGGGATGGAGGTAACAGTGTAGAAGCAAGAAGAGAAACAATTGTAGGTGACTCGCTGGCCATGATTGCATATATAAGAATAGAACCAGGCAAGAACAGTCACACACAGCTGGGAAGACAGAGAGAAGTTTGAGGAGGATGGTGAGGTCAGTTGTGTTGAATGCTGCACACAGCCTTCTTGGGATAAACTATCACATTTTAATACTGTGGCAGGGGTAGAAACTCAAATACAGAGTTGAAGAAAGATGGGCATGGATCTAGGAAGTGACAACATGTTCAAGGACTTGAGAGGAAAGGTAGGTTTCAGACATGGTAGAAGTTTGTAAGGATAGAGTGAACCACTAACAATAGTAACTAACATGGGAGTCAGTAAAGGATGTTGGACAGTCAGCAGTTTAGTGGGTTTAGGATGTAGGAAATGTATCTCAAGACAAAATAAGATGGGAGTTAGCTTGAGGGGAGATAAGATTCGAAAGAGATAAAGATGTGTTCATGGCTAAGACACCAGTAGGAGGAGGGGAACAAACAGGCACAGGTAGAAAAGCAATCCGAAACATGCCAATATTAATAGTATAGGAAGCTCGAGGAACAGCACCTCATCTTTCAATTAGGCACTTTATAGACTTCCAGATCATAAGATCGTAAGAAATAGGAGGATTAGGCCATTCAACCCATCATGCTTGCTTTGTTATTTGATAAGATCATGGCTGATCTAATTGTGGCCTTAACTCTACTTTCCTGCCTATCCCCCATAACCATCGACTCCCTTGTCAAAAATTTGTCTAACTCAGCCTTGAATACGTTCAATGACCCAGCTTCCATTGGAATTCTTTTCCACAGAGAGCAAAGTCTAATCACCATCATAGATGAAATTTCTCATCTCAGTCTTAAATGGGAAACCCTTTTTTTGAAATGGTGTCCCTTAGTTCTAGATTCTCCCACATGGGAAACATCCTCCCAGCATCCACCTTGTCAAGCCTCCTCAGCATCTTATATGTTTCATTAAGATCATCTATCGTTCTTCAAAACTCCAATGGGTATAGGCCAAACCTTTTCAACCTCATAAGAATAAGCCGAGTGAACCTTCTCACAACCGATTCCAATGCAAGTTTTTCTTTTATTCTGTCACAAGATGTGAGGCTTGCTGGCTAGGCCAGCATTTATTTCCCATCATTAACTGCCCTTGAGAGGGTGGTGGTGAGCCACCTTTTTGCTCAAGTATATCCCTCCTTAAGTAAGGAGACTAAAAGTATGCACATTACTCCAGGTGCAGTCTCATCATTGCCCTGTACAGCTGTAGCAAGACTTTGCTACTTTTACACTCCATCCCCCTTGCAATAAATGGATGCCTAACTTTGAGATTCATGTACAAGGACACCCAAATCCACCTGTACTGTAGAGTTCTACAGTCTCTCTCCATGTAAATTATATTCTGCTTTTCTATTCTTCCTACCAAAGTGGACATATTCCCATATTCTACTCCATTAGCCAATTTTCTGCCCACTCATTTAACCTATCTATATTCCTTTGTAGACTTTGTATCCTCCTCACAATTTGCTTTCCTACCTACTTTCTGTATCAGCAGCAAGTTTGGCTACAATACAGACTGTCTCTTCATCCAAGATTTTATTTAGATTGTAAACAGTTTGAGGCCCAACACCGATCCCTGCAGCACTCCACCAGTTACAGTCTGCTAACTTGAAAATGACCCATTTATCCCGACTCTGTTTCCTGTTAGTCAATCCTCTATCCATGCTAATATATCACCCCCAACACCATGAGCTATCTTGTGTAGTAACCTTTCATGTGATACTTACTGAATGCCTTTTAGAAATCCAAGTACACTACAACTACCGATTCCACATGTACTGCAACAATTCAAGAAGGCAGCTCACCACCACCTTCTCGAGGGAAATTATGGATGGTAATAAATGCTGGCCTAGCCAACCTAGCCCACATCCCATGAATGAATAAAAAAAGCATCCTATTTGCCTTGCATTATCATTCCTTTTGTCATTAAATCTCTAATTTTCCACCCTATCACTAACCTTTGCTTTTGTTCTATTGCCCTTTTCTCTCCATCTGTACTTTTGAAAAATCTGTTATATCTCTAACTTTTCCCAGTTCTCAGAAAAGATCATTGACCCAAAACATTCATTTTGTTTCCCTCGCCATAGATGCTGCCAGGCCTGCTGAGTACTTCCAATATTTTCTGCTTTGATTTCAGATTTCCAGCAGCTGTAGTATTTTGTGGGTGTTCTACTATGCTGTCATCTTTTGGGTACTCGATCCTAAAGCTTGCCTCAAGGTTTGGAATCAAGGGCCGAAGGCTGCTTCTTAGTTTTATTGCCATGGATTTCACAAACAAAAACTGGAAAGAACAGCTGAAATGCCTTGGAAACCCAGTCCTCAAAAAAGGGGTTTACTTACAGGTGATTATGACTAGAAGAGTTCGAACAGCCAGGTTAACCCACAACTCCCAGCGTTCAGAGACCTTGGCTACTGCAACTGGGACAATTATCTCTGCTGCAACGAAGAACTGGACAGCATAGGTTATGAAGATTCCCAAAGAATACAAAATCTTCACTGACTGGTACAACCTGGAAGAAAAAATTTTACACAGTTTCAAGTCTGGAGAGCTTCAAAATACTCAGTGTTAACATATTTTATTTCCATTTTCTCCATTTTCTTCCCCGCCCTCCCCCAATACAATGCAGCATGAATACGTACTCATCAACTGAGTGCCACATAAGAGGTACAGGAAAGCAGCCAGGGCAATCCTTTTTCATTTCTGATTAACTTTGCTGGTTTCCACATCAGCTCACTCATGCAGAAGTGCAACAGACTTCTACATATGTCTTCATACTTCATTCAATGATGCTGGCGTGGCACACACTAAAGTATCCTACTGCTGACCTGTTCTACAAGAAGTTCAATGGTGGGGAAGAGTGTAGTGCAGTTACAATGCCCTCCCTGAAGTACATCCATTTCAATGATACCTTCTGCCCTTGTTCTATTTAAACCTGATGAAAGAGCAACACACAACAGGAGAATCACTTGTATTCTAGCCAGAATAGAGACAGCATGCATTCAATGACTGTAATAATTTGCTCTCATCAATACAGATTAGGAATATACCACTGATTGAGCAAAATACCATTTGGTTAATTAGGCCTCCAGGTGAGGAAGCAGGCCTAATGGACCAATTGGCTAACAAGCAATGCAGGTAATGGCTCAGCAAGTCCACTGCCAAATGGTAAATTAAGTGGGATTGTCAATTGTATGAAGTAGATATTGCCATCAATTGGCAAAGATTCATAGCTGCCATTGTTGGATGCTGGCAACCGAAGTTTAACATTCAGGCCCATTCACTAAAATGACTAATTCAAGATGTTGCCTGCAAGTTAACTGCTTAGCTTTCAATCATTGCTGTGATTGAAGGCTCACATCAATTGAATGACATTTAGTTTATGTCTATATAATGTCATAGAGGATAGTTACTAGCAAATAAAGTGTATTAAACACCCTTTCCATTGCCTTGATCCTATCTCATGCTTTTGCTCTTTAGCAGCTAACTGGGGTGATTAATACAATCAAAAGTGCTTTATATCCATTTGACCCTAATCCTTCACCCATTCTACTATCTTCAAAGTCAGGAGGCACTACTTTCCTCCTACTCTCCTAGCCTATCCATTCTTCTCAAGGAGGCTGTTTAGTTCTTTTTAATCAAAGTGCAAAGATTCCCTCTCTTCCCATTTATTTTGTGACAGCAATTAAAACCTTACACAAGTAGAGGTAATTAGTGGTCTTTAAATCAGCTTGCCATGCTGTTTTCAAACAGTTAACTCCACGTTTTGTTTTAAACACTCCAATTTTACATTAAAAAGCCTCAAATTTTGACTTATAGAATGTGGTCAGTTTAAGTCTTCAATACATAAGACACACCACAATTCCACAATAGAAGTTCAGCTCTCAGCTCCATGCAAAAATATTAACTTCAAGCCCAGAGTTTTGGAACAGGCCAAGAAAATTTAAGAAAAATGTGAATGAAGGTACTCAAACATAGGACAATTCAATGGGTAAATACAATGTTATTGAGAGATGTGTCCTTGGTTATTTTGCATAAACCTTAATTTACAAATATTTCAGCTGAGGAAAAAGTGGCAGCATATTCAAAGCAGAACAATTTGTGGAAAAATATAGCACCACGTGGTGGCCAAATTCTGCAGTTGCCATCATAGATTATATACAGTATAATAGAAGAATGCTAACTGTTTGGCCGCAAGATTTAAAAAAATCAGTCTACAAAAATAAGGGTAGAGTGAATGAATAAAATTGGAAGTGATTAGGTCTGCACATTGGTTCAATTACTCAATGCCCTATGATCCCATTTCACATGCAGACTAATCTCCTATCTATGCTCCCTAGAGCATTTAAGAATGAAATGTGATCTCATTGAAATGTAAGATTTTGAGTGGGCTTGACAAGGTGAAGGCTAAGAAGCTGATTCCCATGACTGGAGAGTCAATGACTTTGCAGCATAGTCCCAGGATAAGGGAGAGCCATTTCAGACTGAGATAAGTAAAAATTTCTTCACAGGTCTGAATCTTTGGAATTCTCTACTCTAGAAGGCCGTGAATGCCCAATCATATATGTTCTTAGTATACCCAAGGTTGAGTGAGATGAGATTTTTGGGCTGCAAGGGAATCAAGAATATGGCTATTGGGCAGAAAGCAAGATGAAGTCAAAGATCAGCTATAGTCGGATAGAATGGAGCAGGCCCAAGAGACTGCATGGTCTACTGCCGCTCCTATTAATTATATTTTTACTGCACTGCATCTCAACTCAAATAACATTGATAGCTGGTAGGACAACATCAAGTGGAAAAATACCGTCCTAATCTTAAAGATTACTTAAATACACTTAACTTGAAATTCCAATCTGCCACAGGTTTCTTTTTCTGCAATGATCTTGCAATTCAGTTGTGATTTCTGAAGAATGGTTTTTGACTGCCTTTTGTAATTCAAAATAACTGAGGCAGCCTACAGTTTAGGTCACTGACTTCACATGCAAAAAACCTGCTAAATACAATCCAAATCCTCCGGCTCAGTTTGAAAATTATTAGCTTAGTTTTGGGATAGAGAAGGTGAACGCTTTGCCTGCTAAAATATCTGTACAATAAATTTACAAAAAGGGTAGCTATCACAATATGGAACAGAAATATATAATGTGCTACAGACTGAAAGCAGTGGTCAAAATAATTAATAATTGAATGCAAGATTGGCAACATTTTCTAAAAAAAAACTTACCAGCAGGCTGGCAAATTGAGTGTTATACTTCCTTCAATTTCATCCCCAAAGCGAATGTATCCCATAACTCCTAGAGTCAAGTACAACATTGTGACGATTGCCATGCCCGAATACAGAATTACTGGAAATTTCTGTGGTTTCGCCATATGGTTTTCTAATGGAAGCACCTGATAATTACAACACATTAGGCATATTTTTCTTTATTTATTCATTCACACGATGTGGGCATTGCTGGAAAGGCCCACATTTATTATCTGCCCTTAATTTCCTTCGAATACAGTCGAGTGGCTTACTATTTTACAGGTGAATTAAGAATCCACCACACTGCTTTGGGTCTGGAGTCATATATAGGCAGACCAGGGCAACAGGTTTCCTTCCCTAGAGGGCATTAGGTGGGCTTTCATGAAAATCTAGTAATTTCATGGTCTCCATTACTGATACTACCTTTTTACTCCAGATTTTAATTGATTAAATTTTAATTTTACAGTTGCCCTGGTGTGATTCAAATATATGTCTCCAGATCAATAGTCCAGCCCTCTGGTTACTAGTCCAGTAATATAATCCATTATGCTACTATACCCCTAAGCTAACTTGAATTTTGTTATTCTCTTGTCTAAAGAGATATGGAGCAAAGCCAGGAAAATGGTAAGGTGCAGGTCAGCCATGATCTAATTGAATGGCCCTACAGCCATGGAGGAACTGAACGGCTTACTCTTCTTCCTGATGTTACTATGTTATGAAGTCCGAAAACATTTTTGGGTTAAATTGAATATTTCCGAAAACGAACACAGATTAACCAGTATCTTTTGATTACAACACAGACATGATGCCAACTTTGTGTAGCCTGCTCATTTTCATGATTTCCTGTGAGCAGCCAACGCTTGCAGGATTGTCCGTTAACTGCACGTATCAGCAGGGGGCCCAGTATCATTAGTGTTTAGTACTACTAAATACTATCCCGTACTTCTTGAATGGAAGACATATCGTAGCTGTTAGTGATACTGAGATCATTTTGATGACTGTGCTCTGAAAGAATGAACACTGGGTGGTCATGGAGAGAACACACAGCAAGGCTCTGTACCTGAATACACGTAGCATTTGAAACAACAGATGAACTGAGAGCACAAATAGAAATAAATAGGCACAATCTGATAGCCATTACAGAGGCAGGATGACATAGATTGGGACCTCAGTATTGAAGGGTATGTGACATTTAAGAAGGACAGGAAGCTAGGAAAAAGGTGGATGGTGGCTCTGTTAATTAATAATAGTATTAGCACAATAGAAAGGGATGACCTAAGTTCAGGAAACCAGGATGTAGAAACGGTTTGGGTAAAATGAGAAATGATAAAGGCAAGAAGCCACTTGTGGGAATGGCGTACAGGCTCCCTAACTGTAGCCATACAGTAGGACGGGGTATAAAGGAAGAAATAATGGTAGCTTATTAGAAAGGTACGACAATAATCATGGGGGAATTTAATCTGCATAGAGACTGGGAAAATCAGATGGACAAAGGGAGCCTAGATGAGAAACTCAGAATGTTTTCAGGATAGTTTCTTAGAGTAGCAAGTTCTGGCACCAACCAGAGAGCAGGCTATACCAGGCCTGGTATTGTGTAATGGGATAGGATTAATTAATAGTGAAGGCACCCCAAGGTAGCAGCAATCATATGATTGAATTTGACATTCAGTTTGAGGGAGAGAAGGGTGGGTCTAAAACTAGTATTTTAAACTTAAATAAGGGCAGTTAGGAGGGCATGGAAGCACAGCTAGCTAAAGTGAACTGGCAAATTAGGTTAAAGGATATGTCAATAGAGATGCAGTGGTGGACATTTATGGGGATATTTCAGAATACACAGAACAGATACATTTCAACAAGAAAGAAAAATTTCAAGGGGAGGACCCACCATCCATGTTTAACTAAAAAACTTAAAGGTGTATCAAACTTAAAGAAAAAGCATATAATTGCACAAAGGTGGCAGGCAGGTCGGAAGATAAAAAAAGCAAAGAATAACCAAAAGATTGATAAGGAAGGAAAAATTACAGTACAAAAGAAAGCTAGCTAGAAATGTAAAGACAGAGTTAAGAGTTTCTATAGATATTCAAAAAGAGTTAAAGTGAGCACTGGTCCTATTGAAAGTGAGTCTGGGGAATTAACAATGGTAAATAAGGAGATAGCAGATGAATTGAACCAGTATCTTGTATCCTCTATGGTGAAGAATTATGCAAGTTACATCCCAGAAATAGGAAGGGAGGGAAGAAACTCCAGAAAATTACAACCACCAGAGAAGTGGTACTGAGAAAATCATTGGAGCTGCAGGCTGGCAAGTCTCCAGACCCTAACAGACTTCCATCCTCTAGTTGTTTAAAAAAAAAGTGGCTCGTGAGAAGGCTGATGCATTGGGTTTAATTTTTCAAAATTCCCTAAATGTGGAGAAAGTTCCATTAGCTATTCTCCAATCTAATGTAACTCCTTTATTCAATAAGGGAGGAAGACAGAAAGCAGGAAACTACTGCCCAGTTAGCTTAACATCTGTCATAGGGAAAATGTTAGAAGCCATTGTTAAAGATGTTATAGCAGGACACTTCGATAAATTCAGGATAATCAGGCAGAGTCAACACGGTTTTGTGAAGGGAAAATCATATTTAACCAATTTATTGGAGTTCTTTGAAGAAGTAACATATGCTGTGGATAAATGGGAACTGGTGGATGTACAGTATTTAGATATCCAGAAGGCATTTGATTAAGGTGCCACAAAGGTAATTGTGAAAAATAAAAGCTCATGGTGTAGGGGGTAACATATTGGCATGAATAGGAGACTGGCTAGCTACCAGGAAACAGAGAGTAGGCATAAATAGATATTTTTATGGTCAGCAAGATGTATTGAGTGGTGTGCTAGAGGAATCAGTGCTGGGGCCTCAACTTTTTACAATTTATGTACATGAATTGGATGAAGGGACCGAAGGTATAGATGCTAACTTTGCTGATGACACAAAGATAGGTAGGATGGCAAGATGTGAAGAGGACATAAGAAGGCTACAAAGGGATCTAGACAGGTTAAGTGAGCGGTCACAGACCTGGCAAATGGAGTATAATGTGGGAATATGTGAAATTGTCCATTTTTCAGGAAAAATATAAAAGAAGCACATTATCTAAATGGTGAGAGCTCCGAGATGCAGAGGGATCTAGGGGCCCTACTGCATGAATTGCAAAAGGCTAGTATGCAGGTACAGCAAGTAATTAGGAAAGCTAATACAATGTTATCATTTATTGCAAGGGAAATTTAATACAAGAGTAGGGAGGTTATGCTTCAGTTATACAGGGCGTTAGTGAGACCACATGTGGAGTACTATGTACAATACTTGTCTCTTTATTTAAGGAAATATACAAATGCTTTGGAGACAGTTCAGAGGTTTACTGACTAATACCTAGAATGGGCAGGCTTTCTTATGAGGAAAGGTTGGACAGGCTAGGCTTGCATCCACTGGAGTTTAGAACAGTAAGATGCAACTTGGTTGAATCATATAAGATCCTGAAGGGTCTTGACAGGGTCGATGTGGAGGGGATGTTTCCTCTTGTGAAAGAATCCAGCACTAGGGGTCACTGTTTAAAAATAAGGGGTCGCCAAGATGAGGAGACATTTTTTCTGAAGGTTAAGTGTCTTTGCTTCCACTGCCTTTTGAAGAAGAGTTCCAGAGTCTTTGAATTTATTTAAGGCAGAAGTAGATAGATAATTGATAACGGGGTGAAATGTTATCAGGGGTAGGTGGGAGAGTGAAGTTGAGATGACAATCTGATCAGCCAAGAGCTTATTGAATGGCATAGGAGGCTTGAGGGTCGAGTGGCCTACGCCTGCTCTTAATTCATATGTTCTTGGGTGCTGCACTGGAGTCTTGGTGGAGGAGATGGAGAGAAATCCTGTATCCTCAGCACTGGAGCTAGAAACCCTCCTGACATGCTCAGAAGACAGTGGCAAGAGGTGGCAGCGGAGGTCAGTGCCAGGAGGATAGCCCTAAGGGTCTGGATGCAATGCAAGAAGAAGTTTAATGATCTCATGAGTGGTCAAGGTCAATGAATGCATTGTCAGCTACTATGTCTCATCAAATGCACCACCAGCCTCACCCACAAATCAATTCACTGCAACCCCATTCCCCTGCCAACAATCTTTTTGGGATGCGTACCCAACATTGCTAAATTTCTTCTCGTTCTCATACATTTAGCATTGTTACAAGCTTTGCACCCATACCTCTCGGCTTCCACACACTGGCAGTCATTTAACAATGAGAGCCACTTCACTCAAACACATTGAATACTCATTGACACACCTCTTTTTCTTCCAGGAGTAGGTGGCGCACGAAAGGAGACAGCAGGAATTAATAGGAAGGGGAGAGGTATGCTGACACATTTTAACCTGCACAGAGAAGGCGGTGCTGGACTTATGGGAAGGGGCATTGTCAAGAGCCCACCTCTTATTGTAGTTTGTCCTCTGTGTGGCCTCTAATCATTCTTCCAGTCATGTGCAATATCAAGAAGCTTTACTAAGTCTCTCGTCAAGAAGCAACTGATTTGTGCTCGAGCTTTCTAGTCACGCAGAACATAACAGGAGTAAGCCTGTTAACTCCACGATCCTGTCCAGCCATTAAATGAGATCATGGCAGATCTGTCCCAACTCAATGTGTCTTTACCTCAAGAATGCCTCAAATTCCTATTATCTTTGGATAACAAGTCTATCTATCGCAGCTATAATATTTACAAAATCTAGCATCAAAAGCCATTTGCAGAAGACAGCTTCAAACTTCTACCACCCAATGTACAAGTGTTTCCTAATTTCACTCCTGAAAGGTCTGGCTCTAATTGTTAAACTATGTCCTCAGTCCTTGACACCCCAACCAGCAGAAATACTTTCACTACCGACTATCTGTTCCCCTTAATTCCTTGAAAACTTGAGTTACCCTTGACCTTCTAAGTTCCAGGGAATACAACCTTAGTTTAATTTTTCTTTTTAATTTAATCCTTGGAGTCCAGGTAACAATCTAGTAAACCTAAGCAGCACTCCCTCCAAGGTCAATATATCCTCCCCAAGGTGTCATGCCCAGAACTGCTCAAAGTACTCAAAGTGGTCTAACCGGGACCTCGTATTGCTGAAGCACGTATCCTAGTTCTCTTGATATAAGGCTAATGCTATGTTAGTCTGTACTTTCTGTACTCTTTGAACCTCCATTGTGATTAGCTCATGCTTACTGCTATCCACTACTTTACAAATTAGTGGATGATATTAGGACAGAGCTTAAATTTATTTGCGTGAAGAATAATTCTAATTGTTTATGAAACAATAAAGAGAATTTTTAGTGCACTGCTAAAACAGATTATCTGATCATTATCTCATTGCTGTTTCTGGGACTTCGCTAAGTTCAAATTGGCTGTTGCACTGCCTACCTTACAGTGACTAGACTTCAAAAGTGGTTTGTAAAGCATCCGCAGATGTGAAAGGTGCAACATAAGATGCCTGCATCCCATGCAAGAATAAAAAAACGTAAGTGCAAAACACTGCCAGTACAGTTATGTAAGTTCAGGCAAATAGGAGAACAGGTTATCAGCGCTCATCTAAAACATGCAAAGCTTTGCAAATATAGAAAAGGTTATACAAAAGTGAAAAGCAAAGCTAAGGTTTCTCTTGCAGTGGTAGTTTCTATGACAGTTTTCAGTTAACAAAGTAAATTAATTGCCAATTACTATACAGGAGTCAGGTGTGTTTTCAGATTTACACATCACTGTCCAACAGGCTGCCAATATCATCTTTGATATAATAAACATGTTTTCACTTACCACACCAATGCCTTCAAATGAAAATATGGCTGTTCCGAAAAACATTGCGTAAGATTTCCACCCAGCCACTGGTGGTAGATCATTGGTATATGTTGCACTCTGCAAAAGAAAGAATGATGATTAGATTATTTAGAAATTATATAATTTCCACAACACCCTCCCTGCTAGGCCATTCATATTCAAAATGTTAACATCTAATTCCAGAATGAGAATGGTCAGATATTTTGTCGGGAAAAATTATAAAAGAAAAAAGTGCGAGACTAAACTTGAGACCAAAAACTCATTATAAAAGCTGCTATAGGTATTGTTATGAGGCTATGCCCCTTTATTTTTGAAAATAGGAGTTAAGCTTTCAACTGACTGGAAATTCTGCAATTTGAAATGAAACAGAACTACTTAAAAATACAAGGCCACCTTACGCTGAAAGTGAAAAAAAATAAACAAGTCACCCTCAGGGGAGGGTGAAGGGGGCGAAATTTCCTTTCATTCAGAGACCCATTGAAACTATCTAAGGAAGAGACATTAAAACGCAAAATGCTGGATATTGAAACAATGGCTATTACAGACAGACCCACCCAAAACCCCTTGGAAATACACAATGGGTGAACAGCCCAAGCTGCAGCCACTGCAGAGATTGCAAGAAAGTCTTCAGCAGAGGAACAGGCTAAAAACTGGGCTCGCTGGCTCTCTCTTTTGGAGCAAGCGTATTACCCAGTTCAGGAGCCGCAATCTCGTAATAATCACAGCATCTTCTACATCTGACCGCATCCACAAAACCAGCTAATCCAAATTAGCCTCAACGTTTAACTGTCTACGCCTGAAGGACAATTAACCATATATTCTTTTAACTTATTTCCAGTGGACTCTTAACTTCCCTTATTTTTGATACCTATGTGGGTGACGTCACGTTTTTATGATTTTTTTCCCTCAGGTTTAGTGGTTAATAAGTTTGCTCTTTAACTCAAGAAAATCTAATGGCCTATATCATAGGATTTAAAAAGAGGTAGCAATAGAGGTAGTGGATGCATTGGTTTTGATCTTCCAGAAACCCTTATATTCTTGAACAGTCCCCATGGATTGGAAGGTAGCAGACATAACCCTGCTGTTCAAGGAGAGGGAGAGGGAGAGGGAGAGAGAGAGAACGAACACAAGGAAACAAGTCAACAGCCTGATATTAGTGAGGAAAATGCTAGAATCTATTAATGACGTGGTAATAGGACATTTAGAAATATATGAAGAATTTTAGAATCACATAATTTGGAAGAGTCACAGACTTATAAATGGGAAGCAGTGTTTAACAAACTTGTTAGAGCTTTTTGAGGATTTAACTAGTAATGTAGATAAGGGAAGAGAAGGTCGTGCATTTGGATTTTCAAAAGACATTCAGTAAGGTGCCACACAAAGTTATGATGCAAAAAAGTTCATTGAATGGTGGTAATACTTCAGCATGGTTCAAGGGTTGGTTCAAGGTCAGAAAACAGTAGGAATGAAAAGGGTCATTTTCAGGCTGGCAGGCTGTAATTAGCAGGGTGTCAGAAGATCAGTTAGGTCTCAGCAGAGCTACTTACAATTTTCATGTATTTAAAGTAAAAACAAAATACTGAAAATACTCAACAGGTCAGGCAAGATGAAGACAGAGGTTATGATCTAAAGTTGTTGAACTCAATATTCAGTCCAGAAATCCGTAGAGTCTTAAGTTGAACGATAAAATGCTGTTCCTTGAGCTTGCATTAAGCTTTGTGGAACACTGTAGCAAGCCATGGACAGAAAGGTAAGAATGGGAGCAAGGTGGAGAATTAAAATAACAAGTAACTAGAATCTTGGGATCATGTCTGCAGACATGATTGGAGCTGTTCCACAAAGCGGTCATCCAGTTTGTGTTTAGTCTCCCCAGTGTAGAGGGGACCACAGTGAACAGCGACTTCACCTTGTTCTATGTGTTTTTTTTCTCTTTTGTGTTAGAGTCGATCATTAAAGAGGTTATAACTGGGCACTTAGGAAAACACAAGGTAATCTGGAAGAGTCAGCATTATTTTGTGAAAGGGAAATCATGTTTAGCCAATTTATTAGAGTTCTTTGAAGGAGTAACATGCACTATGGATAAAAGGGAGCCTGTAGACATTCGGTACTTGGATTTCCAGAAAGCATTTGATAAGGTGCCACATCAAAGGTTATTGTGGAAAATAAAAGCTCATGGTGTAGGGGGTAACATATTAGCTTGGACAGAGGATTGGCTGGCTGGCAGAAAACAGTATGAATAAATGAGTCTTTTTCTGATTGGCAGGATGTGACGAATAGAGTCCCGCAGGGTTCTGTGCTGGGGCCTCAACTTTTTGCAATTTATATCAATAACTTAGATGAGGGGAGCGAACGCATGATAGCTAAATTTGCAGACAACACAGATAGGTAGGAAAGTATGCTGTGAAGACAACATAAGGAGTTTGCAGACAGACATAGATAAGTTGAGTGAGTGGGCAAAAATCTGTCAGATTTAGTATAATGCGGGAAAATGTGAAGTTGTTTACTTTGGCAGAAAGAATAAAAAAGCAGAGTATTACTTAAATGGAGAATGATTGCACAATTCAGAGGTGCAGAGGGATCTAGGTGTTCTTGTGCATGAGTAACAAAAAGTTAGTAAGCAGGTACAGCAAGTAATTAAGAAGGCTAATGGAATGCTATCCTTTATTACGAGGGGAATTGAACATAAAAGTAAGGATCTTATGCTTCAGTTTTGCATTGGTGATACCATATCTCAAATACTGCAGTTTGGTCTCCTTATTTAAGGAAGGATGTAAGTGCGTTGGAGGCGGTTCAGAGGAGGTTTACTAGATTGATATCTGCATTGAGCAGTTTGTCCTATAAGGATAGGTTTGACAGGATGGGCTTGTTTCCACTGGAGTTTAGAAGAGTGAGAAGCCTTGACTGAAGTAAACAAGATCCTGAATGGTCTTGACAAGGTGGATGTGGAAAGGATGTTTCCTCTTGTGGACGAGTCCAGAACAAGGGGACACTGCTTTAAAATTAGGGGTCGCCCTTATAGGACAGAGATTAGGAGAATTTATTTTCTCTGAGGGTTGAGAAACTTTGGAATCTCTGCCTCAGAAGGCAGTGGAAACAGGGTCACTAATATTTTTAAGTCAGAAGTAAATTGATTCCCTAGTTATCAGGGGCACATGGGAATGTAGAACTCAAAGCACAAACCGATCAGCTAAGATCTTATTGAATGACAGAGCAGGCTCGAGGGGCGAATGGCCTACTTCTGACGTATGTTTGTATGTTTTGCTGGGTTGATCTTGTTTCCTTCTCTATCCCTTCATGTTGCATTCAGATGGTTACTGTGTAGCCATTCACACCTCCTTTGGACACAATTGTTTTTCTGAATTATATCCATTACCACTCTCTTTGGTGTTTACATCATGAAATATTTTGTTATTTAACCTCCCCCGCCCTCCAACCTATCACAGAGCTTTTCTTTTGTTCTTCATGCCCCCTCCCCCTTCCACTGGCTTAAAAATTCTTACATTTCTTTCTTCAGTTCTGACACAAGGTCATCTTGGCCTAAAATGTTAACTCTTTCACTCCACAGATGCTACCTGACCTGCTGAATGTTTTCAGCACTTTTTGTCATTTCAGATTTCCAGCATCTGCAGTATTTTGCTTTTGTGTTGCAATGTATCCAAGGTTGCTGATGATTAAAGTTAGGTGGGAAAGTAAGCTGTCATGAGGATGAAGAGAGGTTGCAAAGGGATATTGACAGGTTGAGTAAATGGGCAAAAACATGAATGAAGGAATATAACGTGGAAGGAAAAGTGGTAAAGAGAATTTTTTTTAAACTGGCGAAAGACTGTGAAATGTTGGTATTTCGGAGAGATCTAATTGCCCTAGTACATGAATCAGAGGTTAACATGCAGGTGCAGCAAGCAATTAGGAAAGCAAATGGTGTGTTAGTCTTTATTACAGTGGGACTGGAGTGTAAGAGTAAAGAAGTTTTACTAAATTATATTAAGCCTTGGTGAGACCACATGTGGAGTGCCATGTACAGATTTCTTCACCTTACCAAAGGAAGGATATACTTGCCTTAAAGAGAGTGCAACAAAGATTCACCAGACTGATTCCTATGAGAAGGGGATTATCCTATGAGGAGAGATCAAATAGACTGGGCCTGGATTGAGTGTAGTGGAATGAAAGATAAGCTCGTTGCAATATATAAAATTCTTATGGGACAGGGTACATTCTGGGAGGATATTTCCTCAAGTTGGAGGCTCTCATGGGTCACAGTCTCAAAATAAGGACTTGGCCATTTAGGATTGAGTCAGAGAAATGTCTTCACTCAGAGGGCTATGAATCTTTAGAATTCTTTATTACAGAGAGCTGTCGATGCTCAGTCGTTGAGTATGTTCAAGACAGATATTGTTAGATTATTTGAGGAATTAAGGTATATGGGGATAGCATGGGAAGGCAGAATTGTGGTAGATGATCAATTGTGATCCTATTAAATGGCAGAGCAGGCTCAAAGGGCCAAGTGGCTATTCATTCATGTTATGTGCTTATTTATAGCTAATCTCAATGGGTCAAAATTCATCTAAATTTGAGCCATATACTGTAGTTTATTCAGATAATCTACTCAACCAAAAGTATGTAGCTGCATCAAGTGTAAATTGTACAGGAGGTGAACTTTGACCCTTTTACACATCTGGACTGACTGATTTACAAACCAAGTATCAAGCTAGAGGTTTGGCAGTTAACTGTCAGCCACCAACTGGTGCATTCACTATATCACTGCTTCTATCAGAGTCCACTTGCCAGCCAATCAGCACTCTCTTTTCAAGTTGTATAAACTGTTGTTCTCTTTGCATTTAGTATTCTTACACATTGTCCTGATGAGTGCAAGACGAAAAGTTTTGACAAAAAAAGTCTCTTTTTTTAGCAATACTCAAAATAAAACTCCTCGTTCTTTATAATAACTGCAAAATGTGGACACACAAAGCTGAATACTAGTTACTAGCTTCAAGCTGCAGTCCTTTTAATTATTGCATTTGGTCTACGGCTCTCCTTGTAGTCTGCTACAGCAAGAAAAAACAAATACAATACTGTTCTTTTTCCCTACAGTATTTTCCAGCTTAGAACTAATATTTTTTCTTTTAAAATCAGATATCGTAAATTTTAAATACACAAGATATTTTTGGTGCTCAGATCCAGATTCTAACAGGGTAGCGTTAACAATCATCCTACCAAGGTCCTTGGCAATTATTCGCCAAATCACAACAAAGTGCTGTGATTTTTTTTAACGACAGGTAGGGAGAGGAGCCAGGCCCCATCTACTTCAGCCAGTACAGGAACTGAACCCTGTGCTGTTGGCATTAATCCGATCCACATGCTAGCAGTCTAGCCAACGGAGCTAACCGCCCCTGCTGCCTATGGTAGGGTTATACACTGTAAAATTTCAAACAAGGTCCAGTGTTCATAAGTTTGTGGTCTTTTTAATGATTCATTGTGCAAAACAGTACTTTTAGAGCATCAAGGAAACCACAGATTATCTTAGAATCTCCATAGAATGAATGCTTAAAAAAATTACATCACTGAAAGCTTAAGAAGAAACAAATTCAGTTACTCACAGTGAAGATGTACCAGTAGATCAAAACAAGGCTCACACACATGGCTAGGTTGGCTAGCAAAGATAAAGGAGCCAGGCATTTCCAGTTACGGATGTATACCAACAGAATAATGAATGGCAGAAAAATAAGCATGTACAGACGGCTGTCCATACTTCCAGGTTCCAATATTGTGATGTTTTGATAGCAGTTATTACTTGTAACATTTGCTGCATCCACAATCTTAAAAGAAAAGTAATCATGCAAAGATTTAATTAAACATATGTTGCACAGAAATGCACCTTCGTCTTTTGTTCTCTTACTGCTAAAACGTGGCAATAGGAATGTAACCGTTGCCTGTTCCTCACATTAATTGGGTTCTGCACCATTCCGCAAATTCCATTTTAAAACGTGCAGGCAACTGACCGAGGACAAGATATGCAGATGGATGATTTTTTTAAATTCATAGTGAAATCGTATACTCAAAATTAGAATAGATTCAAAGAGGAACAACATTCCAAACTTAGCAACAAAAAAAAGTATAGCTATCTTACAAACTAGACAGCTGCAAAATTGGAGTGAACAATATAAAATACTGTATAATTTTAAGTTTTTATCAATACTTATTGAACTTCCCTTATCCTCCCTCCTACAGCTCCCCACCTCCAATTTATTTTTAAATATACAAAATCAATAGAACCTCTAACATCAACGCTTGCTGGCTTGACTCAAAAGTAGTACACTCAGCTCAATAGATTTTGGGTTCAAACTCCATTTCCAGACTTGAACACCGAGGTTAAAGAATGAATGCAATTAAAACTGCCCGTTTCTTCAGGAGGGTGCAAAAAATTCCATAATATCTTTTGTTGGACATGGAACTCTTAGTTACCTCAAACAATTAGCTGATAATTCATCTAAATTACTTGGTCAGCCTACAAATAGTGGCTTACTGTAGGAGTATTTCATGGGCTGCCAAATGCTGAGGGTGTGAAAAACATTAGGCAGAGGGCATAGCTTGGGTGCTAAATAAGTACTTTGCATCTGCCTTCACTAGAGAAGAGGATGCTGCAAGTCTAACAGTAAATGAGAGATAGTAGCTATTTTTGATAGGGTAAAAATAGAAAAAAGTTTGGCAACTATCAAAAGTGGAAAGTCACCTCGACAGGATGGGATCCATTCCAAGTTGCTGTGAAAAGGGGGAAATTGCAGAGGGCCTGGCCACAATCTTCCAATCCTCTTTAGAAATGGCAGCAAGGCCAGAGGACTGAAGGATTACAATTGTTATACCCGTTTAAAAAAAGGGCTAAACATGCCCAATGTGAGGGATGAGGAAATAAAAACAGAAAATGCCGGAAAAACTCAGCAGGCCTAGCAGCATCTGTGGAGAGAGAAACAGAGTTAACGTTGAGTCTGTATGACCCTTCTTCAGAGCTGAAAGAAGGGTCATACAGACTCAAAACGTTAACTGTTTCTCTCTCCACAAGTGCTGCTGGACCTGAGTTTTTCCAGCATTAATCTGTTTTTGTTTCAGATTTCCAGCATCCGCAGTATTTTGGTTTTATCTAAGGGATGAGGAAGCTGTTAGAGGCAATAATCTGGAAAAAAATTAATTGGCACTTGCAAAAGTATGGATGAGTGAATAATAATCAGCATGGATTTGTTAAAAGGAAATCACTTTAACTAACTTGATTCAGTTTTTCGATGAAGTAAATTAGAAGATTAATCTGGATAGTCTGGCTGATCTGTATCTAGGCTTTTAAATGGATTTGATATAAAATACCATGCCTTGTCTTAGAATGGGATTTAAAAGGACAGCAGTTGTATGGATACAAAATTAGCAAGGGATAGAAGTAAAGAATAGGGGCACAAAGCTATTGTTCCTGACTGGAAGGAATTGTGCAATCCTGTTCCCTAGCAGGTGGTATCAGGCAGGGCCCGGGAAAGGGGAGTGCACCTGCTACAAAACACCAGGGCCTGGGGGGCTATGGAGGGGTGGAGGGGGCTCGATGTTGAGTTCATCCATACTGAGCAGCCAAAGTCAGAACTGCAAACCTGAAAGACCAGTTTTAAAAAAAATTAAGAACCATCAGGCAAAGAGTGCTGCTCCTCCAATCACAGATCCCTCTTCCACTTGCGCACTGACCTCCAAAATTCTTCTAAACCTTCAATAAATATAAATTTTTGCTTTTTTATCGACGCATGGGGAAAAAAGGGAAAGGGGGATCAGAGAAGATGTGGAGAGGGGTGTGGGCATGAAGAGAGATAGACAGAAAGGAGGATAAAAGCAAAAAACTGCAGATGCTGGAAATCCAAAACAAAAATAAAAATACCTGGAAAAACTCAGCAGGTCTGACAGCATCTGCGGAGAGGAACACAGTTAACGTTTCGAGTCCGTATGACTCTTCAACAGAACTAAGGAAAAATAGAAAAGAGGTGAAATATAAGCTGGTTTAAGGGGGAGTGGGACAGGTAGAGCTGGATAGAGGGCTGGTGATAGGTGGAGATAGCCAAAAGATGTCATAGACAAAAGGACAAAGAGGTGTTGAAGGTGATGATATTAACTAAGGAATGTGATAATAGGTGACATTAAGGGTAGAAAGCAGGACGAGCAAAGTACAGATAGCCCTAGTGGGGGTGGGGTGGGGGGGAAGGGATCAAAATAGGCTAAAAGGTAGAGATAAAACAATGGATGGAAATACATTTAAAAATAATGGAAATAGGTGGGAAAAGAAAAATCTATATAAATTATTGGAAAAGAGGGTGGGGGGGGTGGTGAGATTGGAAAGGGGGTGGGGATGGAGGAGAGAGTTCATGATCTAAAATTGTTGAACTCAATATTCAGTCCAGAAGGCTGTAAAGTGCCTAGTCGGAAGATGAGGTGCTGTTCCTCCAGTTTGTGTTGAGCTTCACTGGAACAATGCAGCAGGCCAAGGACGGACATGTGGGCATGAGAGCAGGGTGGAGTGTGAAATGGCAAGCGACAGGGAAATCTGGGTCATGCTTGCGGACTGTACTTGCTCGTCCTGCTTTCTACCCTTAATGTCACCTATTAGCACATTCCTTAGATAATATTACCACCTTCAACACCTCTTTGTCCTTTTGTCTATGACATCTTTTGGCTATCTCCACCTTTTTGTCTATGACATCTTTTGGCTATCTCCACCTATCACTGGCCCTCTATCCAGCTCTACCCTCCTTCCCCCCGCCCTTAAACCAGCTTATATTTCACCTCTTTTCTATTTTTCCTTAGTTCTGTTGAAGAGTCATACGGACTCGAAACGTTAACTGTGTTCCTCTCCGCAAATGCTGTCAGACCTGCTGAGTTTTTCCAGGTATTTTTTTTGTTAGAGGGAAAGGAGGGATGCTTGGAAACGTCCGCAGGTACAAGAGGGAAAGCAGCAATGATTTCTTGGGCTCTCAGGTCTGCTGGTATCCTTTGAGGGAGGGTAGTTAAACAGCTGGAACCAAAACCAGCCTGTTTAAGGCTTCAATGGAAGCAGAAAATCAAATAAATGAATCGAGTTTTTGAATTTAAAAATACATTAAAATAGCACAAATTCTTGAGGGGCCAGTGCCAGAGGAAATCCGTAGAATGGCAATTCTATTGGCATAAGTAATTGTTTGTACATTTACTATAAATCATTAGGGTTTTCAGCAACATCAAATTCACAGGGCAATAAGAAATTTTACTCGCTCTTTTTAGCTAAGATTTATGCAGCAAAACAGAGGCGCTTTCCATCTGCACACAATAGGTATATTAAATTTAACAACTCTGTGTCATTCCTAATGGCCTCGAGTTGCATAATTTTAATCTAGCCATTTTTGCAGCTTCTAGCATTTACAAAAGCTTCTGTGCTACAATATTTGAATATTAATTTCTTTGGGAAAGTTCAAACAATGCATTCTGCAACAGCAAAAAACAATGTTGCTGTATTAATAATGGCATTCATTAAAAAGCACCAATGCTTTTAATTGTTGTATATTTAATCCTTTTGGCTTTTCTGACAAGTCATTTCTAACATTATTGAAAAAGGGATATACTTGTTTCGCAGAACTTTGAATCTACAGAAAACCCACACATTATGACACAAAATTAGAAGCTCCGCAGTTCCGAAGAATCATATTGGACTCAAAACATTAACTCTGTTTCTCTCTCCACAGGTGCTGCCAGACCTACTAAGCTTTTCCAACACTTTTTTTTATTTCACCCCTGCTGCTTCCTGGCCTTTCCTCCCCCATTTCAAGTCTGAAGATGCTTGCTTTACAGGAAGGGTGTTTCATCACCTGTTTAAAAAGCTGCGTGAGAGAAGAAGTTATAATGTATGAACAGATCTGCAGGTGATTGTACTGCTAAGGGCTTTCTTTTGAAGCTCTTGTGTTATCTTCCTTTGAAGGTGCTAAGAGCTGTTGAACGCAATCTATTGGTGAACTCAATGAAACAAGAGAAAACTGTGCATTCAACGCTCAAGTTAATCATTGCTCCAGCTCCTCTAATCACAGGTTCCTTCTCTCCCAATCTTGCTGCTCCTGCAGAACAGGATTTATATTTGGAGCTGTTATTCTGGCAATTCTCACTGGCCACCACACAGGAGTCTTTCAGCTGCATTGAATGATTTGTGACAACATATTCTGGAGGCCAACAAGCAGAAAAAGACAGAACAGCAGGGAGTCTCGGCCAGTAACAAGGCCAGAGCTGGCACTCAGCCTCATGCCAGGCTGGGCCCAGCTGTCACCCTCATCCGCAGCACGAGCCACTCCTAGGGAACTGGAACTTCAATTCTTGTGATACTGAGTTACCTTGAGTGAGGTGAGAGAGTGCTGTGTTAATGTGTCCAGGGAGGCAGGGGGGAGCTTAGGCAGCAGGTGAATGCAACCACTCCCTCTCCTCCACCCCTCCCTCCTTCCCTCTTTTCCTTCTACACCTCTCCAACAATGAAATAATGCCAGCTGCAGCATCTTTCATTTTTCTAAACTGTACAGAACAGGTAGTCAAAATATATAAAACAAAAGCTGAAAGGTTTTCTTGCAACCGGTGTAGCAAGTATTGATTCTATTCCCAGATTTGAATTTACTGTCATCGTGTACATGTTTTGCATATTGCGCTACATTTAAATAAGGCAGTCACCAGAAGTGTTATTGTCTGCAGTGTTACAACTAATGGGATACTTCTCTGTCAAATTAACGATATTGCTCAAATTAAAATTTGTACTCTCTGGTTTATTTAACAGTCATGGTGGGATCACCAATAGGGTGCACATAAACTGACACTGCATTATATCATTGCTGCTCTTAATATTAATGACATATACTGCCTATATAATCAGACAATATTTGTAAACAGATGCCAACAATGGGTGTTATCAATTTTATTAGGATCTTTTGGCGATTATTTGGTGAATTGATTGGTGAATCTTGAAAGGGGGGAAAAAAATAGCATGCACAAATGAAGGCAAGGGTTAAAGGGTGGGGAGGGGATAAGTGGCCCAAAAACAGAGGAAGCACCGAGGCTCATAATTTCTCTCCCTGGTCCTGGTATCAGGACCATTACTCTTTTTGATAAACATCAATGACCTGGGCTTGGGTATACAGAGCATAATTTCAAAGTTTACAAATGCAAAAAACTTGGAAACTTCACTAACAGCGAGGAGAACAAACTCCAGGGGAACAAAAGACAGACTGGCAAAATGGTCAACACGTGTTAAATTTAATCTGCACGAAGAAGTGTGAAGTGGTAACAGGAACGAGGAGACTCAATATAAATGCTACAATTTTAAAGGGGTGCAGGAACAGAGATCTGGGAATGTATGCATGCAAATCTTTGAAAGTGGCAGAACGAGTTGAGAAGGTTATTAAAAAGGCATCTGGGATCCTTGGCTTTATTAGAGGAATACAGCACAAAAGCAAAGAAGTTATGTTAATCTTTATAAAACTTTGTATAGGTCTCAGCTGGAGTAGTGTTCAATTCAGAGCTCCATACTAAGATGGATCGCAAGGATTTAAAGAGGGTGTGAAAGAAATTTATTAGAATGGATGAGGGATTTTTGTTACACGGGCATACTGGAGAAGTTGTTACCCTTAGGGCAGAAATGGTTAAAAAGAGATTTGATAGAAGTGTTCAAAATCACAACTGGTTTTAATGAAGATAAACTGGGGGAGGCAGTGGCGTAGTGGTATTGTCACTGGGTTGGAGACCTTGGTTCAAATCCCACCACGGTGGAATTTGAATTCAATAAAAATTTGGAATTAAAAGTCTGATGATGACCATGAAACCATTGCCAATTGCCGTAAAAACCCATCTGGTTCACTAATGTCCTTTAGGGGAGGAAATCTGCCATCCTTACCTGGTCTGGCCTGGTCAACCAATGTGGTTGACTCTTAAATGCCCTCTAAGTAAGGGAAATTAAGGATGGGCAATAAATGCTGGCCTAGCCAGCGATGCCCACATCCCAAGAACGAATATAAAAAAAACAGTACCAGTTTGCAGTGGTAGTAACCAGAAAACACTGATTTAATATGATTGGCAAAAGAATCAGGGGCAACATAAGGAAAAAAAGCTTTTGCAGCACATTGTTAGGATGTGGAGTGAACTGCCCGAGAGGTTAGTGGAATCCGATTCAGTATTTTCAGTAAAGATTGATGTAATACTTGGAGGGAAAAAATGTACTGGTCACGGGGAAGAGCAGGAAAGTGGGACTAACTGGATAGCTCTACAAAGAACCTGCACAGGTCTGAATAACCTCTTGTTCATGGTACATAATTCTATGATAAATATTTATTTTATTCAACATTCCACACTTACATTATAGCATCAATGTTATCAGATATGTTATTTCATGAAGCCAGGAATTTCTTCTATATAAGTACAGAGTGGGTAGAGATGTATGGTTATGGTTTTACCAGTGTGGTAGCTACAATCCAGTGTCCAATGAAGGTGTTTCACTAAGAGTGCTACTAACCTACCTGCTTAGTGTTGTCAGCCAGAAATACGAAGTAAACACAGCAAAACCCCAGTTGGGTTAGAATCAAAAAGAACTCCACCAAAAGCCTGCAAGAGAATAGTAACAGCAATCACAGACTAGAGTTAACTGTCTTGGCCTAATATGCTCAAAAAACAAACTACAGGGTTTAGCATTATAATAAAAGCAGCATAGGACTGACAGCCCTGTAGCAAGTAGAAGGAAGCATTCGCAATGCAGTCCCAATTGTGGTCGTATGGGGAGTTGGAAGGAGGAAACAATGGAGATGTACCCTGGGATATGGGTGGCAGTGGAAGGAGTTTGTAATGCAGAGAGTAGGGGAAAGGGATAAGCAATGGTGTCCAAGGAATGGAGGGGGAAATAGGAACAGAAAGAGGGAAGAGCAAAACAGACAATTCAAACAGGAAGTAGAAATTTAATGTTTTCACTTGCATACTGCCATCCATTACTTTCTAGCACAATTAATACACTCTGATCTTGCCAAAGATTCAAATACCTTCCAATAAATGAATGTCTTTGCAGCCACAGATTGGGGCACTCTTCCAAACTGTACATCACCACATTTCCATAATCCAGAAATGGCTTCTGTAACCTAAGTTTATACAGGCATATAAAAAAGAGATTCTTAAAAATTCAGCATTCCAAACATTCTTCCCCACGAGACAACAATTTCAATAGTATGCATTTTTCTCACCTAAGACCTAGAAATCTGACACCCCCAGTAACTGTCTTTTCCTCATAGACAAACAGACAGCAAGTGCACGCCAGCAACACAAAACAACGGATCCAAAAAAATTCACCCAGCTTTACTGCAACTATTATTTTACAAAACAACTACTCAATGCCTCAAAAGAACAAAGTTAATTCCGATTCAATTGTTCAGATAAAGCAACCAAGTGGAACAGGAAATAGCTTACAGTATTGCAGATTGATTAGCCCAGTGAAAGAGTGACATCTACCTGAATTTTGAAAAACTACACAGAATTTAGAATGAAGTCCAAACGGAAACAATGACATTTATTACCAGTGTTTGATTGTTAATAATGACTATTGGGAAATTCTACATTATTAGCTTTAAACCAGAATCTAGTCAAGAGAACCAAAAGCTTAATTGAATAATTAGAAACCAAAAATTGGTATTACATGTTAGAGTTCTAAGGATCTATTCACATTGTATTTTCACACCATTATCACTGAAGAATCTAATGTTTTAAGTGAGAGATTACCAAACAGTTCATTATACAGACACCAATATCACAGCATCTCTGAACAATTTCAGTTCTTTTTTTAAAAAACTGCACACCCTTCATGGCATATGCAAGTATCCAAACCCTAATGTTTGCTTCCTTTGGACTTTTGAGATTCTAACAGATAAAAAAGAGAGAAAAAAAAGAGAAAAAAGTTGATCATGTTCTTTCACTTTAGATACAGGTAGGTTTGATTTATGATGTTGTTCAAAACAACCTCGTGCTTCTTACCACAACATTCTGGAATCATATCAGCTGGCCTTTAGTGATCACAGAAGTAAGGATCCTGACCCTGTATGCAAACTTCAAGGCTGTGCATTAAGTGCCACAGAACCAATTTTCAATGCCCATTTTGGGTTCCAAAAGACAGGTATTCCTCAGCTAAGGCAAGGTCATCTTCACATTAAGGTAGCATTTTAACTATGTAACACCAAGGTGACCTAGGAAATCTGAAGTCAGTTGGGATTGAGAAAGAACTCATACCTAGCACAAAGGGAGGGAAAGGTTGTTAGCCCTAAGCCCTATCTTCAGCTGTTTCATCAAAAACCTTGGCTTCATCAGGATTGAGGTTGTTTGCTGATGACTGCAGTGTTTAAGCTTCATTCTCAATTCCTCAGATAATGAAGCAGGCCACTCCTGCATGCAACAAGGTCTGGGCAATACAAAAACATAAAGGGAAACTCAATTGGACTGCCACAAAATGCCATTGCTATTACTGGCCAGAGGCTATGTATTCTGTGTCAAATGGCTCACCCCCTGATTTGTGAAAGGTTCCTCAGAACCTACAAGTCAAACGCCTAATGGAATACTTTCCCCTTGCCAGGATAGGCACAGCTACAACAACGCACAAGAAACTTGACACCATCCAGGGGGAAAAAAAAGTCCACTTGACTGGCACCTTATTGTTAGTCTAAAACATTTATTCAATCCACCACTGGCTTATGTGAGTGCCACTGTGTACTATCTACAGGATTCACTGCTGCACCTCCCAAATGCATGACCTCATCCACCTAGGACTAGGGCAAAAGGTATAAGGGAACATTGCCTCCAAGTTCCCCTCCTAGTCACACATCATCTTGACTTGGACATACATAATTGTTCCCTTATCTTCACTGTTGAACTCACAGAAATCTCCATCCAACATTATGAGAATATCTTCAATGCATGGAAAACAGCTATTTCAGAACGCCCACCACTGCCTTCTTGGGACAACTAGAGATAGCAATAAATGCAAGGATGGTCACTGATACCCACATCCAGAGAGTTATTTCCACAACTTGCATTTATACAATGGGCCATAACTTCTGTGGAGTGGCAATCACAGTTAAGATTGTTACCCAGCTCCCAGTTACTTACACTGAAATGTAGCTGCATCTTTCTCACCTGACCTTGCGACTCAGTTAGGGTGAGAATAGTGCAATGCAGCAGGTTCCCAAGGACTTCAGTCGAGTGCAGGAGAGTTAATGGTGAGGGAGCCATAGCCCCTTTTTCATTGCACTAGTTGCCATAAAGCAAATAGGTTTAAAGGTGAAGCCAATTTGAGAAGCGAGGGAGAAGATAAGCATGTAAGGTCAGTGGGCAGAATGGAGCGGGTGGGTGCAGGGGCCACCCTTAGTCAGGGAGGTTGCGGGGGCGCTCGGGGTGCGTCAGTACTATAGTACTCAGGATTTAGAAGAGGTTTTAATTCTTCTAACTTTTCCTGGATAACCATTTCTGTAAGAGTCTCCAAACCATTTGAAGAGTGAAATTTAAATTGGAGTATCAGATGGTTTCCAGTGCAGGATAATTGCCTACTGGAAGTTTGAACTTTGAGCAATTGCCATGCAATCCCTATTTAGGGACTTCTAGGGATTCCCCCAGCCCCTCAGGTGCAATGCCCTGGAGATCAGGAGTTATGGGCTATTGCCTTTAATGGAATAAAACACCCTTAGGTGTTTCACAAGAGCATTATTAAACGAAAGCTGACACCAAGCCACATTGGTCAAAGTGGTAGGCTTAATGGAGCATTTTAAAGGAAGAGAGGTTTCGAGACAGAGGTTAAGAGAGGGAATTCCAGAGCTCACCTTGAAGAACTGATTAAAATAGTGGGCAGAGGTACGGCTATGCATATTATTTATATGGACTCCCAGAAGGCATTTGATAAATGCCCTCATAAGAGACTATTAGTTAAAATTTAATTCCATAGACTTCAACGCAAATTAGAAAACTGGCTGATTGGCATAAGACAGTAGAGTAACGGGGAAATTACGATAATTTGCAAAATTTGCAAAATGTGCCCATGTGTCCTTAAGGATCAGTGTTGGGGCCTCAGCTACTCACCGTATTTATTAAAAACTTAGATGCTGGAATAGAAAGTCACGTATACAACTTTGCTGATGACAGAAAGATAGGTGGCATTATAAGCAACGTAGATGGAAGCTTAAATACAGAGATATTGATAGTTTAAGTGAATGGGCAAAACTGTGGCAAGTGGATTTCAGCGCAAGTAGATGCAAGGTCATCCACTTTGGACCTAAAAAGGTTAGAAAAGGTCCTTCCCTGAACAGCGAAAAGCTAGAAACAATGGAGATCTGAAGACACTTGCGGGTCCAGGTACGTAGAACATTAAAAGGTCATGGGCAGGTGCAGAAAATAATCAAAAATGCTAATGGAACATCCTCTCTATATCTAGAGGACTAGAATACAAGGGGTTATAATCATGTTGCAGCCATACAAAGCCCGAGTTAGACCACACCTAGAGTACTGTGAGCAGTTCTGGCCAGCACACCTTAGGAAAGATATAAGCAAAAATACTGTGGCTGCTGGAGATCTGAAATAAAACAAAGTGCTGGAAAATCTCAGGGGGTCTGGCAGCATCCGTGGAGAGAGACAAACTGTTCCGATGAAGAGTAATATTGGACTCAAAATGTTAATTTTGTTTCTCTCTCCACAGAAATAGGGGCAAAGTCTAAGTCTCTTCCGCAAACAATAATTGATGCTAGATCAATTGTAAATTTGAAATCTGAAATTCATAGATTTTTGTCATCTAAAGGTATGGGATATGCAGCAATGGCAGGTGTTTGGGGTTAGGTCACAGATCAGCCATAATCTCACCAAATGGCAGAAGGCAGGCTAGATGGCCTACTCCTGTTGCTATAGTTTAGGGTCCAGGCAGCTGAAGGTACAGGCGGCAGAGGTAGAGAGGTAAAATCTGATATGTTAAAAGGCGCTAGATAAATGGAAGTTATTTTTTAGTTCCATCTAGAATTTGAAGGAGAAAATGTACAAGAGCCACAGTAAAAAGGGATATAAGAAATGGGGTTGTGCTCTTATTGGAAAAAACATTATAAACTCTTGACGGAATATAAATCTAAAATTGACTAACCATTCACTCACCAACTAAAAATCATTTATTTTAATCCCCCGTAAGTTAAAAGTTATTTAGTACTGTATCAACAAGTCTGAAGCATTACAGATGTACAAATGCTGACTACCTGGAGAATATTAGCAAAATCACAACTCACTTAGCACATAGATAGTGACTGCATTTGACCAGCAAATGCATGCAGTGTACAGCTACCACTCCCATGATAATTAAGCTGATTGGACCGAGCTGTGGATAAATGGAAAACAGAATTAGACTAGACTAGAATTACATTAGACTAGCCTCAGTCTGCATGCAAAAGTCATGAGATTTCCAATTGATTCATGTATATCCCAAATATTTAATACATACAACCTTTTTGAAAAGTCTACTTGATCAGGCATTTTAGGACCCACACAATGGGAGGACCAACAGAACTAGAGTAGAAAGATGTAAAGTTAAACCCAATGGTGCACAATGCCAGTTCTAAATTTGACCAATTACAAACTACAATGGTTGAAGGGGAAAAAAGGGATGATCTCTCATCGGTTCCACATTCCTATGATACCCCACCATTTACCTTCTCTGTGGCAGTTCAACAGTTTCCATAAACAGGCCATAGACATTACAAAGGCCATTCAGTCTAACAAATCCATGTTAGCATTTCACACCAGCAAATAGTTCCAAGGCCAAGTATCCTAGAAATTGAAATTTGCATTTTAATTTACTGCCAGAGTTTGTGTAGCCTTAATTGTTTGTTGTAGTAGTAGCAGCAGCTATTATACTTGGACAAACAGGCTTAGACTGACAAGTAGGAGGTAACGGGAGCACAAAATGCCACCAAATAACCACCTTCAATGTTTGGCTGTCATCTACCCTAGGTTTGAATAACAGATGACAACTGTCTTGCCACCATTTACAAGACTCAAGTAAAGTTGCGGTGGATTTTTCACTCACCTGGATGGGTACAATTGCAATATCTGAAGCTCAATGCAAGACTAAGATCAAAGTAGTGCTTTGGAAAGCAAAAGCTAATTTTTGGGGTTAGAGAATGGAATTAGAGAAGATAGAGGACAATAGTGAGAAATATTTAAAATGGTGATCAAGAACGTTCAGAGAAACATATTCAGCTAAAAATCAGGAACAAACTACCAAATAATTAAACACAATGGAATAATAATGGAACACCATGGATGAATAAAGACATCATTTGTTGGAAGAGATAGAAGCACTATTACACATAAAAATTAATTAGAAAATTTAATAATGCCAAAACATTGGCAAACAGCAAATGAAATATAACAAATATTCAGAGCTACAGGCCAGTTAGCTTAACAGTGGTGGTTGGAAAAATAACAGAATCTTCACTACGATGTGATTGAAAAACTATCTAGAAGTAAAAAATATAATAAGAACAGTTAGCAGTTTTCAAAAGGGGAAGTCACATTTGACCAAGCTTATTGAATTATTTGTTTACACTTTATCATTTCTTCAAAGGTAATGCCGATGTAATATATTTGAATTTTCAAAAGCTTTCTGATAAGATACTGCATTGTAGACTTGAGTATGTGGAATTAGGAACCGATAGCAGAATTGATAGCAAGCTTGCTGCAAAACAGAAAAGGGGTTAAACTACTCAGACTGGTAAAAGATGGGACATGGTGTTCCATAGGGATTGGTTCTGGGGCCACTGTTGTACACAATTTACATCAACAATTTATTTACCAAATTTGAAGATGAGACCAAACTGAGGGTTGAAGTTGATACAAAGGAAGAATGTGACAAAATAGAAGAGGACATTTTATAAACTTACAGAATGGGCATGCAATTGATAAAATAATTTCAATATTTCAAACTGATGTGATGCATTTTAGTAGCAAGAATAAAAAGGCTGCATACTGCTTGGATAGTAAAAGTTTAAATGGGGTAAAGGTGCAAAGGGATCTAGGGGTACAGATTCACAGGACACAAAGGGATATAGGTTAATAAGACCACAAAAAAAATGCATTGGGGCTCATTTCTAGAGGAATAGAGCTGAAAAGCATAGAAGTTATGCTAACCTTGCATTGAACCTTGGTTTAGACCACACTTGAGTACTGTGCAAGTTTGGGTGTTCATATGATAGAAAGAATATAGTGGCACCAATAGCAAGATCATGTCAACACCATCACATTCCCCTTAACGTAATCACTGTTGGGTCAAAATGCCAGAAATCCCTCCTTAATGCCAAAAGCAGAAGGACGGCAGCAGTTCAGGGGTCACCTCCTCTCATTCCCAAGGGCTACTAAAGAATATACAATGAATGCTGTCATACCAGCCTCACCCACAACAAAAAAAAACTAGAGGAGTTGGCAGTGTAAAGGATTAGGATAGGAGGTTGGAAGAGAAGAATGTTAGCAGTTTGAAATACGTATAGAGAGAGTAGTAGAACAGGCTGGAAATAAATGGTTGTGGAAATAAAATCAGGCCGCCTAGAAGGCCGAGCTTTGTTATTTATAAATCTGGGACACCGTATTGCAAGGGTGGAATTGATGTTTCCACCAATCCTGCCTCCCACTTTGTTTCTAAATTATGGTGTGCCAGCAGCAATAAGGTTGGATGACAGCAGGGCAAGTGGTGGTGGCCCTCAAGACTGCAGGAATGAGGGAGAGTCAGAAAAAGGCCAGGACATTTCTCAAGATTATGGGGTGACAGAAGCCAGGGAACAGAGGCTGTGATGGATGAGGTACCAAAGCCAGGCAGGGGTAGACCAGGAAAGCCGAGTGAGATCAAGGGCATCAGAAATTCTAATACAAGTTAAACCCTTTCCCTTCTCTTACCAAACAGCTAGAGCTTAAATAGAATGGGTAAGAATTTCCACAGGGGACCTCCTGAAGTTACACCAGGATGTCAGGAAAACCCCAGCAGAGGTTCTAGCCAAGCACTGACAGCATGCAAATTGACAGTTGCTCAATATGAAGAGGCCATAAATTTGTCATCTGGTTGAGCAGCAATTATATAGAACGAACACTCTTACTCCTTGCAAATGAAATTAGATTGTACTGTTTTCTCTCTTTCAAAAATGTTTGAAGTGTGTGTTCTCCCTTTCTACTTTCTTGCTGGCTCAATTTGTTAAAGAATCTTATTTCACCATTTCCTTACAATATCACATGGTTAATCATTCCCATTTCCCAGCATTCAAATGTTAAAATTACATTTTTAAACAGTTCAAGGAATTGTTATTGCTTCCGAATAATGCAAACAGCCTTCCTATAGCTGAAATCAGGTACACATGAGCATAAAGAACAGGGCAATTCAGCCTCTGATCAGATGATAATTTAATTCTTGCCAGGACATTGCTTACAGCCCCAATACATCCACGAATCAGCATCCAAACACTTTTCAGCATCAAGTCTGTACTTGACATGCAAAGATGATGTAGTTACAAAATACTATACAGAAAATACAATAGTTTTACATAGAAACATAATAAAATTGAAAACATCTCACCACAATACCCGCATTCTTCACTGCCAGTGGAAGGCTAAGAAGCCCTGTTCCTATGTTGCCTTTCAACAAGTGAATTAATGTCTCAAGAGGCCTGAAATGTAAACAAAAATTAACACCGTCATCATATTGTTTACATGATCCTACAGCCCAGTCCTAACCATAGGCCTGAGCTACAAACTGAATCTAGAATTCAAGAGAAAACTGCAATTGTGTGGCCCTTCACCAATTTCATCAACACTCCAGATCATACAGTACAACGGAATAGAATTCAAGCTACACAAACTCATTCTGTTAACTACTTCGAAACATAACCTTCAAAGCAATAACATTCATAGGCCAGTATGAATCCAAGAGACTTGATTGCACTGTCAAAGATTTTATACTCATGACCTGCAACAAATTTATGGAACACCATCCCAATTTCTAAACAGTTAACAATGCCCTTCTCTCAACCTAGCCCTGAAAATAATCTGCTGTATTTTAAAGTTTCTTAATGAAGTCTGAGATTCTGCAGTGCCAAACAAAACAAGACAAAAAGGAAAACGCTCCTATCTCAAACAATTAATATTCTGAAGACACATCAACAACAAAAGCTCCATTTCAAAACTTTACAGCACTTACGTTGTGCCAGTTCTTTCATTTAGACGCTGATAATTTCCAAAATTATTAGATGATCTTGAAGAAATATCTGGTGAAGAGCTCAAGCTGTCATGGTCTGGGCTATTTTCTGTGGAGCTATAATCATTGTAATCTTCACTTGTCAGCTTTTTAGTCGACATGGTGGCAGCTTCTCAACAGCTGTGTAAAAACGTAGAAATTGAAGTAATTTTCCCACAGAGAAAAAGCAAGAGATATTGTTCTCCAAACAAGCTATACTTTAAAAATGAAATTATATTTTGATTCATTGTTAAAAATGCAGTGTACAATGCCATTTCATGATATGATAGCATCAATATTCCATTTCAGATCATCTTTTCACGGCTAGATGAATTTTCAAATACTGGCCAGTTCCAAGAGAACCAATCACAATGAAAATTCTCCAGCAGACATGGTCAGCTGAAACTGCATTCCTTTACAACATTCCTGCTGTTCAATGAGGCTCTATATTGACTCCAGTTTCCCCTCAATTTTAAGGCGAGCCATTGCCTCCACAGTCACAATGCTGGTCACCCAAATCTTCATAACTGGAATATCTTATCGATATATAGAATCAAAGAATGAGGCAGCACTCCCCACATAACTGAAGTGTCTCACCTCAGGTATCATTCACTTAAATCACTTGTGCAGCTTTTGCAAGGACTTGACATCCTTCCTAAAGTGTGGTACCCAAAATTGAACACAATCTGCAGAATTTTCTCGTTGGCGATTTGGGGGCAGGGCCCGCTCGCCGACGGGAAAATGACGCGGGATGACATCGGGAGGAACCCCCAACGTCATCCCTGTCCATTTAAATCTTTAGGAAGGCGGGCGGACAGCGAAATCAGCTGTCCGCCCGCCGGCCTGTCAATGGCCAATTGAGGCCATTGACAGAGTAATTAAGATAATTAAAGACCCTGCCCATCCAACCTTAAGGCTGGCAGGCAGGCCAGGAGCCCCAGCGGGCTTCTGATAATACATGAAAACTCATCCACTGGCAGGATGAGGTATCATGTCCGTTTTTAAAAACTTTAATAAATTTTATGTGATATTTATTAACATGTCCCATCTCGTGTGACACTGTCACATGAGGGGGACATGTTAATAATTTTTTAATTTTTCTATTTTTTAAACTTTGTAACACTTTCGCTGATCTCCCTGAGACAGCACTTAGTCTCAGGGAGCAGTGCGCTCTTTTGCGCGCATGCGCGAAAGAGCGCATTTTGACAGATGGGGAATCCCTCCCCCCGCACAGGAAGCAGGCTGTTGGGCGGGCCTTAATTGGCCCTCCCACTTAAAATGGTGGTGGGGCCCGCTTCGGCAGCGGAGTTCGGCTGCCCGCCTGCTGCCGAGCCGGTGGGGCCTACCCGCCAACCAAGGGCAAAATTCTGGTCATCCCACCACCACCTCTCCCAACCGTAAAAAGGATTGACTTTTAAAGGGGTTCAGAGTGATCAAGAATTCAGGCTGAAATCAGCAAACCCTTTGGCAATTAGCATACAATTGGAGGAAAAATACAGACCTCACAAACCTCCAGGTTATGTGGACTTCCAGAGAAGGTTGGCAATTTTGGGTCAACTGACACTTTAAAATGGAACCACTGTTGGAAAGGGGAAAATTTATATAAATGTTAACAGTACTGATCAATAACCCACATTACCAAAGGAGAAGCTTATGGAATAATCTTTTCACACCAGACTTAAATAAAAAAAACACAGAAGTTAGTCATCCCACGTATAAAAGAATACAAAATGGTTAATGCACGACAATTGCATGTTTTGAACCTTCAGATATAGTGAGTGATGCAGACAGAGGACAAACTTCCAGGCAGCTTGTCATTTGGCACAGGCACAACACTGGCTGCCCAAGTTGAGAGAAGTTGCTCAGACAACAACTGCATTATAAAAACAGGAAAAACTATAATTGTTAGAAATCTGATTTTCTTTAAATGAAAACAAAACAGCTCCCTATGTGCAAAAACCAAAAATAGGCAATTTTTCAGGGGTGAACCCATTTGTGCAGAACAGCACTTCTGAACTGTCTTTCCCCTTACAGATAAAAAATGGCATAGCATTTCTGGCAACTTCAGCTTTTAGTTGCAGAATTGCAACAGTTTGGTACAACTTAAAGATAAGCCTTTGGTTCACACGATGTGAGTGTCACTGCTAACTGCCTCGAGAAGGTCGTAGTGAGCCGCTTTATTGAATCACTGCAGGCCTTGTGGTGAAGGTGCATCCACAGTGCCTTTTTAAAATTCTTTCATGGGACGTGGGCATCAATGGCTAGGCTTGTATTTTTATTGCCCATCCCTAATTGCCCTTGAGAAGGTGGTGGTGATCTGCCTTCTTGAACCGCTGCAGTCCATGTGGTGTAGGTACACCTACTGTTAAGGAGGGAGTTCCAGGATTTTAACCCAGCAATTAAGGGAACAGGGATATAGTTCCAAATCAGGATGGTGTGTGGCTTTGAGGGGAACTTTCAGGTGGTGATGTCCCCACGCACCTGCTGCCCTTGTAATTCTAGGCGGTAGAGGTCGAAGGTTTGGAAGGTGCTGCCGAATGAGCCTTGGTGAGTTGCTGCAGTGCATCTTGTAGATGGTACACACTGCTGCCATTGTGCATCAATGGTGGAGGGGAATAGATGTTGAAGATGGTGGATGGGATGCCAATCAAACAGGCTGCTTTGTCATGGATGGTGTCAAGTTTCTTGACTGTTGTTGGACACGCACTCATCCAGGCAAGTGGACAGTATTCCATCACACCCCTCACTTGTGCCTTGCAGATGGCAGACAGGCTTTGGGGAATCAGGAGGTGAGTTACTTGCCGCAGGATTCCTAGCCTCTGCAATGCTCTTGCAGCCGCAGTATTTATATGGCTGGTCCTGTTCAGTTTCTGGTCACTGATAATCACTGATAATGAGGGATTCAGCATAGATAATGCCATTGAATATGAAGACGATATAGGTGGATTCTCTCTTGTTGGAGATGGTAATTACCTGGCACTTGTGTGGCACAAATGTCACTTGCCACTTATCAACCCAAGCCTGAATATTGTCCAGGTTTTGCTGCGTATGGGCACGGACTACTTCATTATCTGAGGAGTCATGAATGATGAACACTTGTGTAATCATCAGCAAACATCCCCACTTCTGACCTTATGATGGAGGGAAGGTCACTTATGAAACAGCTGAAGATGGTTGGCTGAAGACACTACTCTGAGGAACTCCTGCAGCGATGTCCTGGGATTGAGATGATTGATTTCCAACAACGTTTTCTCCCAATCCCATTGACTTCAGTTTTGCTAGGGATCCTTGATGCCACATTCAGTCAGGTGCTGTCTTCATGTCAAGGGCAGTCACTCTCACCTCGCTTCTTGAATTCAGCTCTTTTGTCCATGTTTGGACCAAGACTGTAATGGGGTCAGGAGCTGAGTGGTTCTGGCAGAACAAAAGCTAAACATCAGTGAGCAGGTTATTGCTGAGTAAGTGTTGCTTCTTAGCAACCTCAACAACACCTTCCATCATTTTGCTGATGATCAAGATTAGACTGATGGGGCAGTATTGACAGGGTTGGATTTGTCCTGCTGTGTGTGTACAGGACATACCTGAGCAGTTTTCCATATTGCTGGGTAGTTGCCAGTGTTGTAGCTGTACTGGAACAGCTTAGCTAAGAGTGCAGCTTGTTCTGGAGCACAAGTCATAAGTACTATTGCTGGAATGTTGGCAGAGCCCACAGCCTTTGCAGCGTAAGTTCCTTCAGCCATTTCTTGATGTCACATCGAGTGAATCAAATTGGCTGAAGGTTGGCATCTGTGATACTGGGGACATCTAGGGAGGGAGCTCCAAAACCCCAGCAACAGCAAAGGTGTGGTGATATTAGTTCCAAGTCTGGATAGTGTGTAGCTTAGAGAGGAACTTGCAGGTGCCCCTCAACTGTTAAAAATACTGTGCCAATATCTCAAAGGCCTGCAGTTGTGTGTAGTATACTCTATCAAGCAAAATCCTCATACCATAAAATTAATTCTGACAAGAAATAGGTCCCCTTCTCTTAATGGATTAATCCAGTTATGTTACAATGTCTTTGACAACGCAATTCAATAAAATATTGCCCACCATAATGGATGATAACTGATGATGCCCAGAAAAAATGGACCTGCACTACAAGTCATATCGTGGCTTTGTGCTGCCAGATGCAAGATGATTTAATGTTAACACTTCCTGAGGAATACTACTTTGTCCTCTATGTATCTTTAGTTACATATGAACTCGAATTTCTCTACTGAAATAGTGACATCTTACAATCCACTCAAGAAACTCTATTTATCTAGATCAGAAAATAGAAATCCAGCTTTGTTAGGAATTATATATTCTCCTTCGGGGTTTAATTTTGTTACCTCATGCCAGCAAAGTCAAGAATCAGCAGGTCAGCAAAATGGAAGGTGCTGTCAAGATATCATTGTTACATGCTGATGGAGTGATTTAAAAATTTTGCTCTAGGTTTAAAATGCACAATGCAACTGATGTAAATAATCCAGCCCTAACTAATTACCAAACTGAAATCTGCAAGTTTCACCCATGCACAAAAATCACTGCATGTCCCACCAGAAAAAGGATTTCCTCCAGCGTATTTCAATTATTTTCCAAATTTGGGGAAAAGAAAATAATTGAAATTTATTAACAAGCAAAGCAGCATTCTATAATAACAGCTTTGGTGTTAGCTGAAAGCCATCCCTGAACCACACAATAGGATCTCTAACTCAATATCAACCTCTATTTCACCTTAGAATTTTGCTCCTGTAGAAGAGATTTGAACAAAGTGTTCAGACGAGATCCACTATGGATTAGAAATTCAGAAAAAGGGCCAAGCTACAAATTTGAAATGAGTTTTAAAAAATTGAAGTTTGATGAAAGATGCACCTCCAAAAAGCTCTGAGCACAAATGAATAGCACTTTTAGACTTGCACTTACCCATAGGCTGACAGTAACTTTTACACAAGTTATTGCCTGCCAAACAGTGCAACACTCTTCAGTGTATCGAGGATCTAAGTAAACACCGCAACAACTGTGCACCTCCTTAACTAATCATATTAACATCCAATGAGCTGCACAGTCTGATCTAGGAAGCGTTAGAATGATATGGTCAGTGTCAAATCAGATGCACAAAGCAAAATAAAGTGAAAGGTTGATTGGGTTAAGAAAGTTAAGGCAAAGAAAAAGTTAAACACATTTAAAATCTCCAATAATTAAAAGCTGAAGAAATGAGACAACTTTTACAAATGTGTTTTCAGTGTCAAAGTTGTTTGACAGTAAATATAAAGTTAGCTCATAGATCAGTCATGATCTCGTTGCATTCAGAACAGGCCTGAGGGCTGAATGGTCTACTCCTGCTCCAATGTTCCCAGTAACTAAGACTGATCATGTCGTTAAAAAGGTGCGTACATCGGAATGGACAAATCCTAATGTTTTCTGGCGAGTTTAGTCTGCAACGTCAATACAGGAACTTTACATTGCCTCACCTTTCAAAATACTTCAAACAAAGGTGGGATTCCATTTTCAGGAAGTTTATGCAGAAATGTTGTGGTACATCAGACAGCAATCACTGGATTTCAACATTCAACTGCGCATAATCACTGGAAGTTGCTGCCCGATTTGCAAGCACACAACAGCGAACACTTAGCCTCAGTTTCTTTTACCAGAAATTCAAGCCACATAATTGACCCTCTTATTTTCTGCAATAAAAATGGACACCTTACGAAACATGGAGCCCACACTCCCTGCTAACTTTCTGAAGCAAGCTTAATGGATAAATCTAGCCAGGTTTTAGAAATAATGGAGACGAAGGAAGAAAGAGATACCACTTGCATAAAGCAAGCAACTGTGTAAAATTGACTAGTGTCATGAAGCTGTTAATGTATATATTTTGGAAAACATTTTTCTTTTAAAATAGAGGTTTAGACTGTAGGTGTGTCTTCACAGAATCTCACAGAATCACAGTGCAGAAGAGGCCCTTCGGCCCATCAAGTCTGCACCGACACGTGAGAAACACCTGACCTACCTACCTAATCCCATTTACCAGCACTTGACCCATAGCCTTGAATGCTATTACATACCAGGTGCTCATCCAGGTACTTTTTAAAGGATGTGAGGCAACCCGCCTCCACCACCCTCCCTGACAATGCATTCCAGACCGTCACCATCCTCTGGGTAAAAAAGTTTTTCCTCACATCCCCCCTAAACCTCCTGCCCCTCACCTTGAACTTATGCCCCCTTGTGACTGACCCTTCAACTAAGGGGAACAGCTGCTTCCTATCCACCCTGTCCACGCCCCTCATAATCTTGTACACCTCGATCAGGTCGCCCCTCAGTCTTCTCTGCTCCAACGAAAACAACCCAAGTCTATCCAACCTCTCCTCATAACTTAAACGTTTCATCCCAGGCAACATCCTGGTGAATCTCCTCTGCACCCCCTCCAGTGCAATCACATCCTTCCTATAATGTGGCGACCAGAACTGCACACAGTACTCCAGCTGTGGCCTCACCAAGGTTCTATACAACTCCAACATGACCTCCTTACTTTTGTAATCTATGTCTCGATTGATATAGGCAAGTGTCCCATATGCCTTTTTCACCACCCAACTAACATGGCCCTCTGCCTTCAGAGATCTATGGACACACACGCCAAGGTCCCTTTGTTCCTCAGAACTTCCTAGTACCATGCCGTTCACTGAATACTTCCTTGTCAAATTACTCCTTCCAAAGCATATCACCTCACACTTTTCAGGGTTAAATTCCATCTGCCACTTATCTGCCCATTTGACCATCCCATCTCTATCTTCCTGTAGCCTAAGACACTCAACCTCACTGTTAACCACCCGGCCAATCTTTGTGTCATCTGCAAACTTACTAATCCTACCCCCCACATAGTCAACTATGTTGTTTATATAAATGACAAATAATAGGGGGCCGAGCACAGATCCCTGTGGTATGCCACTGGGCACTGGCTTCCAGTCACTAAAGCATCCTTTTGTCATCACCCTCTGCCTTCTACAACTAAGCCAATTTTGAATCCACCTTATCAAATTACCCTGCATCCCATGTGCCTTTGCCTTCTTTATAAGTCTCCCATGTGGGACCTTGTCAAAGGCTTTGCTGAAATCCATATAAACTACATCAACTACACTACCCTCATCTACACACCTGGTCACCTCCTCAAAAAATTCAATCAAATTTGTTAGGCATGACCTCCCTCTGACAAAGCAATGCTGACTATCCCTGATCAAACCTTGCCTCTCCAAGTGGAGATAGATACTCTCCTTCAGAAATTTCTCCAATAGTCTTAATTGGATTAAAGCCAGTTAGTCTGGGTGCTTTTATGTGTACTAGTTTTGACATGCAAGAGAGATAGCATGCATTTGCATTTTTTGAATAGAGCATTCAAGAAGCAGGGTGAAAACTGACGCCTATCTAGCAGCTACCAAGCAATATGTTTATTAATATATTACTAATAAAATTGGTACTATGAAAGGGGTTTTATTGTTAGAGAGGTTTAGTTCAGATACAATGCGAATTAACATTCAGTGGGACTGGTAGGTATAAGTTCAGCAGTTTTGGATGTGCAGGACAGAGGCAACATGAGATCAAAAGGCAGTTGTAAGCCTCCAACTGGCTCCACAGGAACCAAAGTGAAAAGAACCTCATTTTGAATTCGTACGGTGAAAATGCTTTGCCTAGTGCCTGGATAAGTCTATGGGTTGCTGTTACCTTAATGGAGATATGATAGTAGTAATTTGTAGCCATGTGTATATACATTTTAACATGTGTAACTTAATAAAATGTTTCATTTAGTCTAATATAAAACCTCGATGGTCTGATTCCTGAATTTGGAGTCGCATCTCAAACATAACCTATAATTTTAAACGTTAAGACAGTTGTTTAAGGTTTCCCTCTGGGAATTTTAAATAACTCTGCTTTACCAACTGCATCAGTCATAACACTATCAGATTCTGGAAATTGGTGACCCATGGTGTATCTCATACTGCTGAATTTACTATCTGATTTGCACGCTAAGGACACTACAAATTAAGACTTGGCTCTTTTTTATTTCCATCAGGGAATTAAAAAATTCCCCTGGCAAAACATTATATCTGTTTCTCTCTTCACAGATGCTGGCAGGCCTGCCAGCATTTTGTTTGCATTTCCTTGACAACAGCTTGCATTTATATGGCACTTTTAATAGAGCAAAACATCCCATACGCTTCACAAGAGCATTATCAAACAAAACTTGACACCGAGCCCCATAAGCGAATATTAGGACAGGTAATCAAAAGCTTGACCAGAGAGCTTAGTTTTAAGGATCATCTTGAAAGAGTAAAAGAGAGTCAGGGAGGTGTGGCAAGGAATTCAAGAGCTTGGGTTCTTAGCAGCGAATGGCACAGCCACTGACAGTGGAGCAATGAATATCAGGAATACTCAAGGAGCCAGAATTAGAGAAGTACAAATATCTCAAGAGGGCTGTAGTCTGGAGGAGATTACAGAGATTGTGTCAGCTGTGGCTCAGTTCATAGCACCCTCGCCTTTGAATCAGAGGGTTGTGGGTTCATGTCCCACTCCTGGAAACCAAGAGATTACAGAGATTGGAAGAAATTAGGGCATTAGGGGGATTTGAAAACAAGGAAAGGTTTTAAATTCAAAGCATTGCCAAACCAGAAGCCAATGTAGGTCAGTAACTACTGTACTTACAGGGGTGAGGTGAACTACAGGGCCTACCGGTAAAACCCAGGCAGACTCAGTAAGCCTGGTTTTTCCAGCCCAGCCTCACAATAGGAAGAAGGGATAGAGGAATGGGTATGTATTAGACAGGATGCTCTGGCTGCGGATTGTGATCCCGGACCGCTGTCGCCCAGTCCCGGGCAAGCAGCCAGGCCTAGTATTACTTTCTAACTCTAATGTAAAACGTTTAAGTTTGTGCCAGAGGCTGCAGGCGCTGTTTCCTTACCTGGATCCCCCCGGCTGGAGAGAGGCTCGGATCCCCCCCGGCTGGAGAGAGGCTCGGATCCCCCCCGGCTGGAGAGAGGCTCGGATCCCCCCCCGGCTGGAGAGAGGCTCGGATCCCCCCCCGGCTGGAGAGGTGGAGAGAGGCTCGGATCCCCCCGGCTGGAGAGGTGGAGAGAGGCTCGGATCCCCCCGGCTGGAGAGGTGGAGAGAGGCTCGGTTCCCCCCCGGCTGGAGAGGTGGAGAGAAGCTCGGATTCCCCCCGGCTGGAGAGGTGGAGAGAGGCTCGGATCCCCCCCGGCTGGAGAGAGGCTCGGATCCCCCCGGCTGGAGAGAGGCTCGGATCCCCCCGGCTGGAGAGGTGGAGAGAGGCTCGGATCCCCCCCGGCTGGAGAGGTGGAGAGAAGCTCGGATTCCCCCCGGCTGGAGTGGTGGAGAGAGGCTCGGATCCCCCCCGGCTGGAGAGGTGGACTGTTCTATCACAGTCTTGATGGGAACTGAGTCGGTCTCACCGGTTCTCGCTCGGGGACGCGCCCTCTCTTTCTCTCTCTCTCTGGTTGACACCCGGGCTCGGGAACGCGCCCTCTCTTTCTCTCTCTCTCTGGTTGACACCCGATCTCGGGGACGCGCTCTCTCTCCAGCTGACACTTGGGCTCGGGGACGCGCGTTCTCACTCTCTCGCTACCCCCTTGCGGAGCTGGCAGGGGTCACGTGCTGATCATTGTCACGTGCTGGTCAGCTGACCGGCCGCTGTCCGCTCGAGCTGGAGAGGGGAGCGCGCGGGTAGGAGGCGGTTTAACTGTTAGCTCCGACACCCCCACCTAATCCTCCTTTTCCTTCCCCCTCATCTCTCTCCCTTCCCCTCCTTTAAATGAATCAGGAGCTGCAGGTTAATAAGGTTATGGCTGATCTAATTTTAACCTCAACTCCTGCCTACCCCAGATAACCTTTCACCACCATGATATCCAAGAACCTTATCTCGCTCTGCCTTAAAAATATTTTCAGACTCTGCTTCCTCTGCCTTTTGAGGAAGAGAGTTCCAAAGACTCACGACCCACTGAGAGAAAAAACTTTTCAACTCCATCTAACTGGGCGACCCTTTATTTTTAAACAGTGACCTCTAGTTCTAGATTCTCCCACAAGAGGAAACACCCTCTCCACATCCACTTGGTCAAGACCCTTCAGGATCTTTCAATCAAGTTGCCTCTTACTCTTCTAAACACCAGCTGATACAAACCTAGCTTGTCCAACCTTTCCTCATAAGACATCCCGCACATTCTTGGTATTAGCCAGGTAAACCTTCCCTGAACTGCTTCCAACGCATTTACATGCTTCCTTAGATAAGGGGACCAATACTGTACTCAGTATTCCAGAGGCGGTCTCATCAATGCCCTGTATAACTGAAGCATAACCTCCCCAATTTTATATTCAATTCCCCTCGTGATAAACAGTAACAATCTATTAGCTTTCCTGATTATTTGTGTACCTGCATATTAGCCTTTTTACGATTCATGCAATAGGACACCCAGATCCCTCTGCATCTCAGAACTCTGCAATCTCTCAATTTAGATAATATGCTTTTTTTTTATCTTTCCTGCCAAAATGGACAATTTCACAATTCCCCACATTATATTCTATTTGCCAGATCTTTGCCTACTCACTTTATCTATATACTTTTGTGACCTCCTTAAATCCTCTTCACAACTTACTTTCCTACCTATCTTTGTGTCATCAGCAAATTTAGCAACCGTACCTTTGGTCCCTTCATCCAAGTCATTTATAAAAATTGTAACAAGTAAATTTGGGGAGTCAGGAGGTGGGTTACTTGTCGCACGATTCCTAGCCTCTGACCTGCTCTTATAGCCACAGTATTTATATGGCTAGTCCAGTTCAGTTTCTGGTCAATGGTAACCCCCAGGATGTTGATAGTGGGGGATTCAGTTTATATAAATTGAATTTATATTCATTGCAGTTCTTTGAAGAAGTAACATATGCTGTGGATAAAGAAACCTTTGACATGGCACCTTATCAAATGCCTTCTGGAAATTGAAGTACAGTACATCCAATGGTTTCCCTTTATCCACAGCACGTTACTTTTTCAAAGAACTCCAATAAGGGTTAAACACACATCCGGACATAAGAATAAGGAGTAGGCCATTCAGCCCCTTGAGCTTGCTCCACCATTTAATAAGATCATGGCTGATCTGATAATAACCTCAAACCTGCATCCCGCCTACCCCCGATATCCTATCACCCCCTTGCTTACCAAGAATCTATCCGCCTCTGCCTTAAAAATATGCAAAGACTCTGATTCCACCACCTTTTCAGGAAGAGAGTTCCAAAGGCTCATACCCTCTAAGAGAAAGATTTTCGCCTCATCTCCATTTCAAATGGGCACCTCCTTATTTTTAAACAGTGCCCCCTAGTTCTAAATTCTCCCACAAGAGGAAACATCCTCTCCACATCCACCTGTTAAAACCCCTCAGGATATTGTATGTCTCAATCAAGTCGCCTCTTAATCTTCTAAACTCCAGCGGATACAAGCCTAGTCTGTCCAACCTTTCCTCATAAGCCCATTGTAGGTATTAGTCTGGTAGACACTCTCTGAACTGCTTCCAATGCATTTACATCCATACTTAAATAAGGTGAACAATACTGTACACAGTACTCCAGATGTGGCCTGTATAACTGAAGCATAACCTCGCTACTTTTGTATTCAATTCCCCTTGCAAGAAATGATAAACATAGAAACATAGAAAATAGGAGCAGGAGTAGGCCATTCGGCCCTTCGAGACTGCTCCGCTATTCATCATGATCATAGCTGATCATCCAACTCAATAGCCTGCTCCGGCTTTCCCCCATATCCTTTGATCCCTTTCGCCCCAAGAGCTATACCTAACTCCTTGAAAACATACAATGTTTTGGCCTCAACTACTTTCTGTGGTAGCGAATTCTACAGGCTCACCACTCTCTGGGTGAAGAAATTTCTCCTCATCTCAGTAACATTCTATTAGCTTTCCTAATTATTTGCTCTTCCTGCATACCAGCCTTTTGCGATTCATGCACTAAGACACCCAGATCCCTATGCATCTCAGAGGTCTGCAATCTCTCACCATTTAGGTTACATCCTTATTTCCTCTTCACAACTTACATTCCTATCTTCGTGTCATCAGCAAATTTGGCAACCATCCCATTCACCCCTTCATCCAAGTCATTTATATGAATTGTAAACAGTTAAGTTCCCAGCACTGATCCCTGTAGCGCATCATTCGTTACATCTTGCTAACCTGAAAAAGATCCAATTTATGCCTACTCTCTGCTTCCTGTCAGCCAGCCAATCTTCTATCCATGTCAATATGTTACCCACTAAACCATGAGCTTTTATTTTCCGCAATAACCTTTGATGTGGCACTTTATCAAATGTCTTTTGGAAATCTAAGTACAGTACATCCACCAGTTCCCCTCTATCCACAGCACACGTTACTTCATCAAAGAACTCCTATAAGTTGGTTAAGCATGATTCCCCTTTCACAAAACCATGTTGGCTCTGTCTGATTACCTTGAACTTATCCAAGTGGCCTGCTATAGCTTTTCTAATAATAGCTTCTAACATTTTCCCTATGACAGATGTTAAGCTAACTGGCCTGTAGTTTCTTGTTTTCTGTTTCCCTCCCTTTCTGAATCATGGAGTTACATTTGCTATCTTCCAATCTAATGGGACCTTCCCCTAACCTAGGGAATTTCGAAAAGCTAAAACCAATGCATCAACTGTCTCATTAGCCACTTCTTTTAAGACCCTAGGATGAAGTCCATCAGGACCCAGGCACTTGTCAGCCCACAGCTCCAACAATTTACTCAGTGCCACTTCTCTGGTGATTGTAATTTTCCTGAGTTCCTCCCTCCCTTCCATTTCCTTATTTTCTAGCTGCTGGGATGTTACTTGTATCATCTATAGTGAAGACTGATGCAAAGTACCTGTTCAAATCATCTGCCATTTCCTTGTTTTCCATTATCAATTCTCTAGACTCACTTTCTATAGGACAAATGCTCACTTTGTTAACTCATTTCTCTTTTAAATATATATAGAAACTCCTACTATCTGTTTTTATATTTCTGGATAGCTTTCTCTCGTACTGTAATTTTTCCCTTCATATTAATCTTTTAGTCATCTTTTGATGTTGCTTATAGTCTGTCCAATCTTCTGACCTTCCACCTATCTTTGCACAATTATATGCTTTTTCTTTAAGGTCAATACTATCTTTAATCTTTCTAGTTAACCATGGATGATCAGTTCATCCCTTGGAGTTTTTCTTACTCATTAGAATGTAAGTATTCTGTGTATTCTAAAATATCCCCTTAAATGTTTGCCACTGCATCTCTATTGACCTATACCTTAACCTAATTTGCCAATTCACTTTAGCCAGCTCTGCTTTCATGCCCTCATAACTGCCCTTTTTTAAGTTTAAAAACAGTCTCAGACCCACTCTTCTTTCCCTCAAACTGAATGTAAAATTCAATCATATTATGGTCGCTGCTACCTAGGGGCACCTTCACTATGAGATCATTAATTAATCCCACCTCATTACACAATGCCAGATCTAGTATAGCCTGCTCTCTGGTTGGCTCCAGAACATACTGTTCTACGGAACTATCCTGGGAACATTCTATGAACTCATCATCTAGTGTACCTTTGCTCATCTGACTTTTCCAGTCCATATATAGATTAAAATCTTTCATGATTATCGCCATGCTATTCTGATAAACTCCCATTATTTCTTCCTTTATGCTTCACCCTACTGTTAGAGGGCCCGTACATGACTCCCACAAGTTACTTCTTGCCTTTACCATTTCGCATCTCTACCCAAGCGATTTCCACCTCCTGCTTTCCTGAACTTGGGTCATCCCTCTCTATTGTGCTAATACCATCATTAACTAACAGAGCCACCCCTCCACCTATTCATTGCTTCCTGTCCTTCCTAAATATCCTAAATACCCTTTGATATTCAGGTCCCAATCCATGTCCTCCTGCAGCCATGTCTCTGTAATGGCTATCAAATCATACTTATTTATTTCTATGTGCTCTCTCAGTTCATGTCTTTTGTCTCAAATGCTTCATTCATTCAGATACAGGCCCTTTAGTTTTATCCTTTTATTCTTTTTGTAACCCCTAGTCTCATCTGTTGATTTACAGTTAGATTTGTATTCTCTACCCCTTCCTCTAAAGGTCTGTTTTTCATTTCCCGCAATAATACCTTTCTCTTTTGCCATGTCTCTACTCATTGATTTACCACATCTTCCCAAATTTGATCCCTTCCCCCCACTACTTAGTTTAAAACCCTCTCTACTTCCCTTCCCTCGCAAGAACACTGGACCCAGCACGGTTCAGGTGTAGACCGTCCCAAAGTTACAAATCCCACTTTCTTCAGTATTGGTACCAGTGCCCCATGAACTGGGACCCACTTCTCCCACACCAATCTTTGAGCCATGCATTCATCTCCCTAATCTGATTTATTCTACGCCAATTTACATGTGGCTCAAGTAATAATCCAGAGATTATGACCTTTGAGGTTCTGCTCCTTAATGTGGTGTGGGGAGGTGGTGGCGTAGTGGTATTGCCACTAGGTTGGTAATCCACAGACCCAGGGCAATGCTCTGGGGACCTGGGTTCAAATCCCGCCATGGTAGAATTTGGATTCAATAAAAGTCTGGAATCAAAAGTCTAATGGTGACCACAAATCACTGTCAATTGTTGTAAAAACCCATCTGGTTCACTAATGCCCTTTTGGGAAGGAAATCTGCTGTCCTTACCTGGTCTGGCCTACATGTGACTCCAAACCCACACCAATGTGTGTGGCTGACTCTTAAATGCCCTCAAGGACAATGGGATGGGCAAAAAATGCTGGACTAGCCGGTGACACCCACATCCCAAGAATGAATAAATTTAAAAATAGCTCCTCATACTGACTATGCAGAACCTCCTTCTTAGTCCTGCCTATGTCGTTGGTACCAACACAGACCATGACAACTGGGTTCTCCCCCTTTCACTGCAAGTTCCTCTCCAGCCTCGAGCAGATGTCCTGAACTCTCGCACCAGGCAGGCAACACAGCTGTCTGGACTCATGCTCTTTGCTGCACAGAACGGTGTCAATCCCCCTGACTATACTGTCCCCTATTATTACTATATTCCTTGTTACTCCCTCCACTTGACTGCCTTCCTGTACCATGGTGTCATGGCCAGTTAGCACATCCAACCTGCAGCCCCCACTCTCATCCAAACAAGCTGAAAAAACCTCAAACCTGTTGGACAATTACAAGGGCTGAGGCTCCTGCAAACCTGCCCTATGGGTCCCCTTACCTGCCTTGCTTACAGTTACACCCTCCTGTCCCTGACCACTGACCAAATCAGAAGACCCTATCCTAAAGGGTGTGACCGGATTCTGGAATAAAGTGTCCAGGTAACTTCCCCTCTCCCTGATATGCAGCAGTGTCTGCAGCTCAGCCTTCAGCTCAATAAACTACAGCAAAAATTCCTCTAGCTGAAAACACTTACTACAGGCGTGTTTGCCCTGCATCACACCGGTATCCAGAAGCACCCACATCCTGCAATCGCAACACATCACCTGCCCTGCCATCACCAATATGTGTCAATTAATTAATAATTGCTAATTAATTATAATTAATAAAACCTACACAGCCCAATAGGTTTTGGCACAGTCAGTAAACTTAGCATACTGATAAAACTAATATACCAGTTACTGATGTACCTGCTCCTTCTGCTACACCAAAGTGGAAATCAAATACAGTAGGCTGAAAAACAGTTGAAGCAAAAAGCACCTCCTCCCCGCCCTTCACCAAACTCCCCACTCAGCACACTTTCTTCTTCCAGTAAGCCTTAACTAAAGCACCCCTTTCTCCCTATGCACCTAATTCTCACTTTGAACCAAATTCCCAAATGTACTCACTCAGCCTCTGTCTCACTCAGGCCGAAGCCTGCCCTCACTGACCGTGCGCCTTTTCCCACTCACAAAACCATGCTGACCCTGCCTGATTTCCTTGAATTTTTTGAAGTTCCCTACTATAACGTCTTTAATAATAGCTTCTAACATTTTCCCTGTGACGGATGTTAAGCTAATTGGCCTGTAGTTTCCGACTTTCTGTCTCCCTTCATTTTTGAATAAAGGAGTTATATTCACTATTTTCTAATCTAATGGAACCTTCCCTGAATCTAGTGAATTTTGGGAAATTAAAACCAATTATCTCACTAACCACTTCTTTTAAGAACCTAGGATGAAGTCCATCAGGCCCCAGGGACTTATCAGCCCGCAGCCCCAACAATTTGCTCAGTACCACTTCTCTGGTGATTGTCATTTTCTTGAGTTCCCCTCTCCCTCCTATTTCCTAATTTGCAGCTATTTCTGGGATGTTACTTGTATCTTCTATAGTAAAGGCCAATGCAAAATACCTGTTCAATTCATCTGCCATCTCCTTATTTTTGATTATTAATTCCCCAGACTCACTTTCCATAGGACCAATGCTCACTTTGCTAACTCTTTTCTTTTTTAAGTATCTATAGAAACTCTTACTATCTGTCTTTATATTTCTAGCTTTCTCTCATATTCTAATTTTTCCCTACTTATCATTCTTCTAGTCACTCTTTGCTGTTTTTTATATTCTGTTCAATCTTCTGACTTGGCACCAATCTTTGCACAATTTTATGATTTCTCTTTAAGTTTGATACTATCTTTAAGTTTTTTTAGTTAACCATGGTGATGGGTCATTGCCTTGGAATTTTTCTTTCTCGTTGAAATTCTATATCTATTCCGTGTATTCCGAAATATTCCCCTAAATGTCTGCCACTGCATCTCTATGGACTGATCCCTCAACCTAATTTGCCAGTTCACTTTAGCTAGCTCTAATTTAATGCCCTCATAATAGCTCTTATTTAAGTTTAAAATACTAGTCTTGGACTCACTTTTCTCTCCCTCAAACTGTATGTAAACTTCAATCATATTGTGATCGCTGCTACCTAGGTGCACCTTCGCTATGAGGTCATCAATTAATCCTATCTCATTGTACAATACCTGGTCTTGTATAGCCTGCTCTTTTGTTGGCTCCAGAACATGTTGTTCTAAGAAACTAACCCAAAACATTCCAGGAACTCCTCATCTAGGCTTCCTTTGCCCATCTGATTTTCCCTGTCTATGTATAGATTAAAAGCACCCATGATTACCGTTGTACCTCCCTGACAAGTTCCCAATATCTCTTCTTTTATACCCTGCCCTACCATGTGGTTACTTTTAGGGCGCCTGTACACCACTCCCACAAGCAACTTTTTGCATTTATCATTTCTCATCTCTACCCAAATCGCTCCTACATCCTGGTTTCCTGAACATAGGTCATCCCTCTCTAAGGTGCTTATACCATCATTAATTAACAGAGCCACACAATGGTACAACCCCCACTTTCCCAGTATTAGTGCCAGTGCCCCACAAACCAGAACCCACTTCTCCCACACCAGTCTTTGAAAAATGCATTCATTTTTCTAATCCTGTTTGCCCTATGCAAATTTGCACATGGCTCAGGTAATAAACTAGAGATTATTACCTTTGGGGTTCTGCTTCCTAATTTGGTGCCTAGCTCCTCATACTAACTATGCAGAACTTCCTTCTTCATCCCGCCTATGTTGTTGGCACGTACATGGAACACTACCACTGGATCCTTTCCCTCTCATCATAAGTTCCTCTCCAGCCTGAGCAAATGTCCCAAACCCTGGCAACGGGCAGGCAACACAGCTGTCCGGGCTCTCGCTCTCGCCTGCAAAGAACTTTGTCAATCCCCCTCACTATACTGTCCCCTACCACCACTACATTCCTTTTTGCTCCCCCTACCTGAATGGCTTCCTGTACCATGGTGCCATGATCAGTCAGCTCATCTACTCTGCAGCCCCCACTCTCATCCAAACAAGCTAAAAATACCCCAAACCTGTTAGATAATTTTTTTTCTAATCATTCATGTGATGTGGGCATCACTAGCTAGGCCAGCATTTATTACCCATCCCTAATTTTTTTTTATTCATTGGATGTGGCGTCGCTGGCTAGGCCAGCATTTATTACCCATCCCTAATTGCCCTTGTTCAGAGGGCAGTTAAGAGTCAACCACATTGCTGTGGGTCTAGAGTCACATGGAGGCTAGACCAGGTAAGGACAGCAGATTTCCTTCCCTAAAGGACATTAGTGAATCAGATGGAAGTTGGAAGACAAGACTGTGCAAGATTTTGGGGAAAACCGGCTGTCTACCAAAGCTTCTCAGTCTCATTCACTTCTTCCATGACACATTATACTGTACTGTACAGTTTGACAGCACTATTTCTGACACTTCCATGGTGTATAATTTAGTGAAACAGGGCTGTGTCCTAGCCTCCACTTAGTTTGGTATCTTCTTCTCCATGCACCTTTATTTTGACTTCCTTGCAGATATGGAAGGAGTTTACCTGCATTCTAGGTTAGAAGGCAAGCTCTGCAATCTATCCAAACTGAAAGCAAAGGCAAACATGCAGCACGTCTTGATCAGGGCACTCCTTTACCCTGATGATGCTGTGCTTGTCCAAACATAGAAACTCAGTAACAAAGACTCATGGATTGTCTCTCCCATCCCTGTAACTTGTCATCCCTTACCATAAGCATCAAGACAAGACTTTGGACAGGGTGTCATATCTCTGTCCCTGATCACATTAAATAATACCTGGTGGAAGTGGTTAGCAAATTCTGCCACCTTAGGTCAACGGAAACAGTCAATCTGTCTCTTGATACAGCTCTCAGTGCATGCATAGGGAAAGCAGCTGTTGGCTGACTCACAATACGTGCATGGAATAACATCAAGCTGACTCTTAGGACCAAATTGAAGTTTTAAGAGGTATGTGTTCTCAGCACCTCATTGTATGGCTGTGAAACATGGAGGACTTACAGCTATCAAGGAAGGAAGCTCAACAACTTTCATCTTTGTGGTTTGCGATACATTCTGGGCATCTCATGGAATGACAAAATCATGAATGCAGCGGCAGTCCTCTCAAAGGCAAATCTCCCGAATATGTTGACACTGATCGCGCAAGGGTAATTTCACTGGCTCGGGTACATTCTGAGTTCCAAAGAAGAGTCATATTGGACGCAGTGTAACTCCATTTCTCTCTCCGTGGATGCTGCCAGACCTACAGAGATTTTCCAGCACTTTCTGTTTTTAACTCTAGACCTTATTGCATTCCCCCTTATTCTGACCCCACTTTAGTATTTCTTAATCTAGTGCTATCTGCCTATCTCCCAATTCATTGTTCATCTTGTTTTACCTCTTAGATGTTATCTTGTGGTTCCCATCCCCCCTCCAAATTACTTTAAACTGTCCCCAATAGCACTAGCAAACCGCCCTGCAAAGACATTGTTCCCGCTCTGCTCAGATGCAACCTGTCTAGTCTGTACTAATCCGATCTCCTCCAGAACCAGTCCCAATGTCCCAGGAATCTAAGGCCTTCCTCCTTGCACCATCACTCCAGCCACACATTCATCTGCTCCATTGACCTATTTCCACACTCACTAGCATGTGACTCTGGGAGTAATCTGGAAATGACTACCATTAAGGTTCTGCTTGTTAGTTTCTTTCCTAGCTCCCTGATTACTGCCTGTATGACCACATCCCTTTTTCTATCTAAGTCATTGGTACTGATAGGGACCACAATCCATGGCTGTTTGCCATCCACCCCGCCAAACCCTCAGAGTGTTCTGCTGCTACTCAGTAACATTCTTGGCCCTAGCAACAGGGAGGCAGCATATCATCCTGAATTCATTTCTGTGGCCACAGAAAAGCCTGTTCCTTAACTATTGCATAGCATATCACTGTTGTTTTCCCAATTTTCTACCTGCCTCCAGCTGCCCTGCCTTTCCCTGTGCAGTTGAGCCAGCTGTGGTGCTGTGGACTTGGCTCTGGCTGCAATCCCCCAAGGAACCATCACTCTCACCAATAATCAGAACAGAATACTGGTTGGAGATGCACTCCCGGGACTCCTGCACTACCAGCCTGGTCTTTCTTGACTGCCTGGCAGTCACCCCTTCCCTCTCTGCCTACGGACACTTAGGGCAGAAATTTCCCCCCATCGGGGGGTGCTGTGCGGGGGCGGGCATGAACTCAATCGGCGCCCCCGATCGGAGCTGCGCCGCCATTTTACGTGGGCGGGCCAATTAAGGCCCACCCAGCATGACGCTTGCCCGGAAGCGCTGAGCACTCCCTGTGCAGGCAGGAGGGGGGATTCCCTGAGTCGGGGCCTGCGCTCTTTTGCGAGCGTGCGCAGAGATGCCTCGGAGATTTGTTTAAATTTTAACCATCTAAATAAATTAATAAAAAACTTTTAAACATGTCAATTATTTTTTTGAAAATTTTTATTGAATTTTTAAACATTTCATGAAACCTCATCCCGCCATGGATGAGGTTCCATGAAAAATGCGAAGGCCACCTGGGCAGCTTATTTAATTATTTCAATTCATTTTTAATAGGCCTTAATAGGCCTTTGACAGTTCAGCGGGCAGGCAGCCAAGTTGGCTACGCGCCCGCCGAACTGAAAATCTAAATGACGCGCGGTGACGAGTTCCACCCTTAAACTGCAAGATGACCACATCTGGAACTGTGCTTTCCACAGAACTCTCAACCTTGCAAATGCACCACAATGACACTAGCTGCAGTTCAAGTTCCAAAATCCACAGCTTGAGCTACTCCAGCTGACAACACTTCCTGCAAATGTCATTTTACAGGACATGAAAGGCATCCTGGAGTTCCCACATGGAACAGAATGCATGTTCCATGGGTCTGAGTTGCCTTGCCATGTATCAATTTATTAAACTATTAAACTGGTTTAATAGGAAAACATTTAAAGAAAGACTTAACTGCTCACGAATCAACTACTTTCCTTGTGCTGACATTACTTTATTTTTTGGGAAGTTAACTTAAATGTTTTACTTAACACTTATTAGATAGAGCTCAGATTTTAATTTGCTGAAAAATTCAGGATACTTTAGCTTTACTATCCCTTTGATTTTAACTTTATTCTTCGATTTAATTAATAAATCTAATTGTATGATAAATAGCCTTTACTTTTCTGCTAATTAATTAATCAAGTCTTAGTTAATTTAGTTTAATTAATGATTTCATTAATTTAATTAAATTGAAATTAATATTAAATGCATACCAGTGTACTAAGCCCACATGACACCTTGTTCTGTGATGTCACTTTGTGATATTTCCCTGTCTCTTGCTGCTGCTCCTCTCTCCCATTGTTCTTTGCTGCTCTACTTTTGCTGTTGTTTCCTGCATTATTTATTAAGGTTCCTCTCTCCTGCTGCGTTTGCTGCTCTGCCGGTAGTTTCTGTGCTGTCTGTGATCAACAATACTGTTCTTGTGTTGGTTCAGTGTCACGTAGGACAGAGATTATCATCCACTTCAACTTGACAATAACCATGCACTGTTCAAAACCGCTGAGAACTAATTTGCTGACAGATAGTGTTATGTAACAGGCATTGTTAGAGAACCAAAAGCAAAAGGAAAAACTTTTCTTTCCCCTTTCAGAATACAATCTTATAATAATACTAATGCAAAATAGCTCTGTAATTTAAATTAATGTATAAACCTGCACACAATGAAATAACTTTGCATACATTTTATAAAACCTTGCAGCTTGCAAACAGTACACAAGCCATTGCAAAGGGAATTGAAACAGTTGCACTGCTAAAATGTCACTCAAACAGCAGAGAGTTGGGTGCATTTGCAAAATTTTGCTTGAGGATTAGTCATTGCAACAGCAGGATTTTGCAACTGGCTGTCTTTTTTCCAGTAAACGACTTGTACAATCCAAATGTATTTACTTTTTTAATAAGAAGCCAATCAAACCAGGTTTTCTTGAGTCAAAGAAATAGTAAGTTTATTAATTACTAATCCCGAGAAAAAATAATAAAAGATTCGACGACACACACACAGATCTCAGAAGTAAGAAAAGTTAGACTCCAAATAAGTTAAAAGAATATACGATTAAGCCTTTTGCTTGTTCTTGAGGGATAGATTGTTAAGCATTGCAACTATTTGAAGTTAACTGGTTTCCTTTGAAATCCTGGAGTTGAATTGAAGTTCAGGCAACTGCACCTTGCTAGAGTCAATCTTAGCTTCAGAGAGAGAGATTCCTCACTGCTCCCTTCAGCTGTGTTTCCAGATCACTTTGATTTTTTTTCTCTGTTCCTGGCTTGGCAAAACCAATTCTTAAACCTCCTGTCTATATAATTCCAAGAAGGAATTTGATTAATATGCCTTGCAGTCATTTTTGTTGAACAAGTAATCACATTTTTGATCTTTCATCTCAGAAACCTTTGACACATATCAAGGTAATAGAATCCAACAGGAGATGGGGTTATTTCATCCTCCATAGGGTTTTGAATGTCTGTTGGGTATTTAGTTAGCTGTTCACAATGTCTTGACAGAATTACAGTTGATTAACATCCAGGACTTTGCATTTTTATTCCCTTCCGTTGAAGAGTTCCCCTTTGAAGTAGACCTTGACACCGCCAGGTGTGAAATTCCATGAGCAACATATCAGCAGTGCAATCCATACAGTAACTTTCCAGAAAAGGGCAATTTATAATTCCAGACATCATGTGACTCATGGCAGCCATTTTTGTCAGTATCTCTTATTTTTTTTTAAAACTGGTCTGTTTTAAACAGTTAAATATGTTTTTTGGTTAGCTGGTAAAGTTATAGGTAGATCTCACTCAGTCATAATTTCCCACCATCACAAAAGCAATATCATGACAACCCCTTTTCCTTAAATAGCAAGAATTACACAAGTTAAATAAGCTGAGGTGAGGAGAAATTTCTTCAGCCAGAGAGTGGTGAGCCTGTGGAATTTGTTACCACAGAAAGTAGTTGAGACCAAAACATTATATGCTTTCAAGAAGGAGTTAGATGTAGCTCTTGGGGTGAAAGGGATCAAAGGATATGGGGAGAAAGCAGGAGCAGGCTAATGAGTTGGATGATCAGCCATGATCATAATGAATGGTGGAACAGGCTCGAAGGGCCGAATGGCCTATTCCTGCTCCTAGTCTCTATGTTCCATGTTCTATGTAAGCTATGTACATGATAGAATAGGATTACTGTTAACAGTATTTACACATGTATTGACCTTCACATTAATTGTTCAAGTGTCTCTGAAATGTGTAGATGGTTTGCTGATTCGATGTGATCTGGTAACAGTGAAGATTTACTGAAATCTGAAATTGACAACTTTTTTTCTTTTGATGCATAGATATGGACTGACAATCATCTTGCACTTGAGTGTTGCGCCTGTCATCTTCCTTAACTCCACTCTCATTACTTGAACGTGCATTCATTCATGATGCTACAGGAGTATTAGGTATGATGCTGTTGGATAACTCTCTGAACTGACATTTATTCCTCCTCAATATTGCTCCATTTGGGATGGTCATCTCATATTACCATGGCTCATTACAGATCTTTGATACCTCCTCAGGGAATCATGTCCTCTCTTGCAGATGGATCACTCTGACCTTCTGCCCTACATGCAAAGGAGGCAATTCCACACCTGCATATTTGTCATGTGTGATTTTTATTTTCTTTTGTCTTTCTAATAATTTTTTCTGGACTGATGATAATCTGATCAGATGATGACTCGGAAGTTGTCCTGACTTTCCTTCTGAACGTAATTGATGCTGGGAATGGTAATCCTGTATCTAGAAATGCTAGTTTCATCACGGCCAAAAGGTCCTGAGATCTGTGGGATCTCTTGCACCATATCTGGTGATCCACTGACAATAACCTATCATAATGCCCTGAGGACAGGATCTCTGCAAGTCTCTGTATAGAGCTTCTCACATTTATCTTGTCCAAATCACATTAGATCAATGTTGTATATATCTTCTATTTCTGCATTTGAAGTATCTACTTGGGCACCCAATGGTATACCTTCTGTCTTCTTGGGTTTGGGTAGCCTGCTCAATATTTGAGACATAACCATGTATTTCGATTGCAGATCTTGAATACACTCAAAAGGATCATGCGTGCCATGACCATCTAGCATTTACTGGTCTCATGAATCATCACACTTCGGAGTTCATTGTATGCTGACAGTCCTACTACCTCTTGTCTATTGGTGTCAACAACGTGTAAAACTTGTGATGACCATACAGAACTTTCATTTCTGCACTTCAATGTCAATATTCCCAAACAGTAGTTTGGTGAACTGCAATAAATGGTGAGTCTGGCTCTTGTTGGCTGTAACATAGACTCCCACTTCACCAGGCACATGTCTAAGTTTTCGCAGTGGTGAAATATTGGCCTGTGCCCCAGTATCTATCTTCAGTCATAACCTGTGCTTGCCACTTCTATTGGGACATATGATCTCAACTGTGGGGAAAGCTTCCATTGGGTGATTGCATCCATATGCTGTGCGATTGTCACCGTATGAAAAGTCTGTTCACTCTTGAACATGTGTTGGGCTTTCTCAGTGGCTTTTTTGTTGTCCAGGTCTTTGCCTCGCTCGTGGACATACCTGTGCTTGAACTGGTATTTGGTGACTTCTTTCTTATTCTTGTCTGCTTTTTTGCTGAGTTGTAGCTTGCTGTGACTTCTGAGTGTGTTTTTGCTTTCACACTTTCTCTCAATCTTGCCTAGTGTCCATTTAGACCACAAGCCTTGCTGATGGACCACCCAGCATCGACCTATGGACCAGAAACGACAGCGGCAAACCCTGACCCTGCCAAGTCCTCCATATTAACTGCTGGGGCCTTGTGCCAAAATTGGGACTGCTGTCTCATTGACTAGTCAAGCAATAGCCTGACATAGTCATACTCGTGGAATCATAACTTACAGATCATGTCCCAGCCACCACCATCACCATTTCTGGGTATATTCTGTCCCATCGGCAGAACAAACCCAGTAAAGGTGGCGGCACAGTGGTATAATTTCGGGAGGAAGTTGCTCTGGGAGTCCTCAACATTGAGTCCAGCCCCCATGAAGTCTCATGGCATCAGGTCAAACATGTGCAAGGAAACTTCCTGCTGATTACCACATACCACAGAACTCCCGCCCACCACCGCCCCCCCCCCACCCCCACCACCCCCCAACCCACCACCCCTTCAGCTGCTAAATAGTACTCCTCCATGTTGAACCCACTTGGAGCAAGTACTGAGGGTGGAAAGGGTACAGAATGTACTCTTGGTCCATCACCAAGAGTTGCTTGGTAGCACCAGCACAGACTGAACTGGCCGAGTACTAAAGGACATAGCTACTAGATTGGGTCTGTGGCAAGTGGTGAGGGAACCAACAAGAGGGAAAAAAGTACTTGACCTCATCCTCACCAACCTGCTTGCTGCAGATGCATCTGTGCATGACAGTATCGGTAGGAGTGACCACTGCACAGTCGTCGTGGAGAGGAAGTCCTGCCTTCACATTGAGGATATCCTCCATCGTGTTGTGTGGCACTACCACCCTGCTAAATGGGATAGATTTCAAACAGATCTAGCAACTCAAGGCTGGGCTGGGCATCCATGAGGCGCTGTGGGCATCAGCAGCAGCACAACTGTACTCAACCACTACCTGTAACCTCATGGCCCGGCATATCCCCACTCTACCATTACCACCAAGCCAGGTGATCAACCCTGGTTCAATGAAGAGTGCAGGAGGGCATGCCTGGAACAGCACCAGGCATAACTAAAAATGAGGTGTCAACCTGGTGAAGCTACAACACAGGACTACTTGCATGCCAAACAGCATAAGCAGCAAGTGATAGACAGAGCTAAGTGATTTCACAACCAATGGATCAGGTTTAAGCTCTGTAGTCCTGCCACATCCAGTCGTGAATGGTGGTGGACAATTAAACAACTCACTGGAGGAGGAGGATCCATAAATATCCCCATCCTCAATGGTGGGGGAGTTCAGCACATCAGTGCAAAAGATAAGGCTGAAGCATTCGCAACAATCTTCAGCCAGAAGGGCTAAGCAGATGATCCCCAGCATCACAGATGCCAGTCTTCAGCCAATTCGATTCACGCCACATGATATCAACAAACGGCTGAAGACACTGGACACTGCAAAGAATATGGGCCCTGACAATATTCTGGCAATAGTATTGAAGATTTGTGCTCCAGAACGTGCCATGCCTGTCACGAAATATAATTATTTTCATAATATTATTGTGGTTTATTGTAAAGTAAGTTTATGGGTGTGTGTAGATTTGTCTATGTGATTTAATTACATGAAAGTCAGATAGACTGCAAGTTTGAAATTATCAAAGGAAGTTGGGGTAAAAGGCATTTGAAATGCTAATGAGTAAACATGGATGAGGGCTTAGCATGTAGGGTTTGAAGGAAATTTGCATTTTTAGATAAGTGAATGAGTTGTTTGGATTTCAAATGGATGGTAGAATGTTTACAATGAACAAAATAAATAGGGCAAGGTTATTATGTTTATTTTTCCCAAAAGGTACTAACCATAGTGGCTACATGAAAGATTTTTATATTATGGGAAAAGTAAATTTCCATAGATATATAGAACGATGGAAGTTACAGATTAAAGAGAGAGAGAAACATATATAAAGAAGGAACGTGATGTTGTGGGGCCATATTACAACTAAAAGGAGTGTGTAAAACAGCCTCAGGGAAGCCTCCAGCCAATTTTGCAAAAGTTTGCTGTGTCCAGTAACTAAAGTTGGAGAAAAACCTTTGGAATTCCATTGTCAAGTGGGTACTATGGTAAACCTGCTGGCCTGTTATTTTGGATTGTTGCCTTAAAGGGGGTGTGTAGTCGGGAGTCGGTTTAATTAGGAAATTTGGGACTTGTTATAGTATTAAGTAACTGTAATATTATATATGTGCTTGAACTCTTTTCTTTCGTTAATAATTTTAAAAATTTAGTTTTTAAAATCACTAAAGGTGTTAGTGGACTCGTTACTTCTGAATTCAGTGCCCAAATCTGCTCGTAATAAATACAAATTGCGAAACGGCTGTGATAGCATGGCCAAGTTTCCCTTATTGATTTGGTCCGCTTGGCACACATCACCTGCCACGTCATAACACAGCCCTAGCCAAGCTGCTCCAGTACATCTACGACACTTGCATTTACCCGGCAATGTAGAAAATTGCCCAGGTATTCCCATACACAAAAAAGCAGGACAGCTCCAGCCTAGCCAATTACCACCACATCATCCTACTCACAATCATCAGTAAAGTGATGGAAGGGGTCATCAACAGTGCTATAAAGCGGCACTTGCTTAGCAATAACCTGCTAATTGATGCTCAGTTTGGGTTCTGCCAGGGTCACTCAGCTTCTGACCTCATTACAGCCTTGGTTCAAACATGGACAAAAGAGCTGAACTGAGAATCAGGTGAGAGTGACTGCCCTTGACATCAAGGCAGCATTTGATTGAGCCCTAGCAAAACAGGGTTCAATGGAAATCAGGGGGAAAGCTCTCCACTGGTTGGAGTCATACCTAGCACAAAGGAAGATGGTTGTGGTTGCTGGAGGTCAATCATCTCATTTCCAGGACATCACTGCAGTAATTCCTCAGGAGAGTGTCCTAGGCCCAACCATCTTCAGCTGCTTCATCAATGATGTCCCTTCCATCTTAAGGTTAGAAGTGGGGATGTTCGCTGATGATTGCACAATGTTCAGCACCATTCGCAACTCCTCAGACACTGAAGCAGTCCATGTCCAAATGCAACAAGACCTGGACATATCCAGGCTTGGACTGACAAGTGGCAAGTAACATTCATGACACACAAGTGCTAGGCAATGATCATCTCCAACAAGAGAGAATCTAACTATTCCCCTTTGACATTCAACAGTATTACCATTTCTGAATCCCCCACTATCAAAATTCAGGGGATTACCATTGACCAGAAACTGAACTAGACTAGCTATATAAATACTGTAGCTACAAGAGCAGGTCAGAGGCTAGGAATCCTGCGGCGAGTAACTCACCTCCTGACTCCCCAAAGCCTGTCCACCACCTACAAGTCACAAATCAAGAGTGCAATGGAATATGCTCCACTTGCCTGGATGAGTGCAGTTCCAAAAACACTCAAGAAGCTTGACACCATCCAGGACAAAGCAGCTCGCTTGGTTGGCACCCTTTCCACAAACATTCACTCCCTCCACCACCGCTGAACAGTGGCAGCAGTGTGTACCAACTCCAATATGCACTGCAGAAACTCAACAAGGCCCCTTAGGCAGCACCTTCCAAACCCACGGCTGCTATCTCCTAGAAGGACAAAGGCAGCAGACACATGGGAACACTACCACCTGGTAGTTCCCCTTCAAGCCACTCACCATCCTGACTTGGAAATATATCGTCGTTCCTTCATTGTCGCTGGGTCAAAATCCTGGAGCTCCCTCCCTAACAGCACTATGGGTGTATCTACACCACATAGTCTGCAGAAGTCCGCGAAGGCAGCTCACCACGACCTTCTCAAGGGCAATTAGGGATGGGCATTAAATGCTGGCCTAGCCAGCGACAGCGACATACCATAAGTGAATAAAAACAATAGGTATTGTGGCTGATGCATTAGACTGCACTTGCCGCATGGTTTGCCCTGCCTGGATGCCTTGACGATCTCTCCTACAGTTTTTTCTGCTCGAAGCATTTGCGGACACAGCCTGCCACAATTATAGCTTCATATTTTCTTCCATCTTTAAGGAGAATGTTGATGTGATATCCCTTTTCATACCAAACTGAACTTTTTGGAATGCCTCTGTTGGGATTGATACAATTACCAACTCCATTATTCTTTCAGAGAGTTGTGTGTCTGAAAAATCGCAATCTCTGCTCTGTCCTGACATCTATAACAAACTGGTCAATAGTTTCTTTGGGCTGTTGTCTATAGGCCATCAGTTCAAGTCGATGGATTCTAAAGTTGATCTTGACTCTTAACTGATCCCCCAGGATTGTCCAAGGTTTAGACAGGCCTTTCTGGTCTGCTTCTGACTATCCAGAAGTGTTGATGCGATGAAGACTGTCATTGCCAATCATCATCTTTATCTTTATTGCCTGCTTGTCTGTCTCTGCAACTGCAGGATCCAAAAAGCACAACTCCACTGTCGTCTCATTAATTTGAATTCGTGGAGGACATCTGGAGCTTTCCAATTCAGAACTTAACATTTCGTGTCTTGGCATCAAAATTTCTTGCTTCTCATGGTTTCTCTTTCCTAAGATTTTCCCTTTAAATGACTTTTCCTCAATGAAAAAAAAGGAAAAGAGTGCAGGCCTACCCAGCCAGCAGCTCTGCACCTCTGTCACACGCCCGAACTCCTGTAGTGCAGGCTTTCAGCCTTAGCACGGGATGACTCTGCCCATGCAGCTCTTGTTGGCAAAAAAAACTCATGGTGATCAATGGCTCTGCCATCTCATAGCCCCAGTTCAGATCAACTTTTCCAGCACAACTCTGTCAGAACACTTTCTAGTTGACTCCCATTCCAATACATCTCCCCCTTCAATCACTCACATTCCCTGTGTACCAATTCTCAAGGGTGATTTTTGGACCAGGTCTTAAACTTCGCTGTTGCTTCTTCCAGCTGTTTGCCTGTATCATCGCAGGCCTACTGATCAATACTGCTCCAACTATTATATCACATGTTAACTTGCATCACTTCCCCCGATGCTGCACACCAAACTATATATTCAGCATAATGTCAATCAGTATGTTAAACTACATGCACTACAAAGTAATATCACAACATTTTAAATAGGCTTTTTAAAAAGTTTTTTAATATTGAATACCTGTTGGCAGTTCAGCCGTGACCTCAAGCTTTCCCGCTCTACAGACCATCATCTGGCATTTTCTATTTTAACTGAGAAATTGCAGGAACAGAGTGAAATGGGTCTGCTTGTGTTTCTGGATTCGGTGCACGCTGCAGAAAAATGAGTATCATTTATAATTGGATCAGCAGGAGTGCATATGATGAATACGATTATATAGGAATTGCAAGTGAACCCCTTCACTATTGTGGGGTATGTCCTGTTGAGAACAGCTTTCAGCTTTATTCTTAAGTAAGGTTTAAACGCGACATACATTCACACGCAGGGACCCGTTCTCTGCAAAAAAAGGATTATGTTCAAGCCTTGTGCCTTTTTTGAATTACCTGGGAGCTTGGAGAGTCTCTCGTTCCCCGTTGCTTTCTCCGTGACAATGTCCCAGCCAATCAGAGTCAACTTGCCACCCTTTTCTCCTCTAGTATAAATTGTTGTGATCATTTGAAATTTGGCATTCTTACCTAGTCCTGATGACTGCAAGACAAAAAGCTTCAGCAACATGTCTTTCTTTTTAGCAGTGTTCAAGTTCTATACTACAAAGTAACTGCTTGTAATCACTTTTGTAATGTAAGGAGAAATGCAGCCACTATATGCACAGCAAGTTTCCCACAAACAGCAGTGAAATAATCTGTTTGTTTAGTGGTTTTGATTGAGGAATAAGCATTGGCCAGGAGACTGGGGAGAATTCGCTGCTGACATAGTGGCAAGGGATCGTTTACATCCACCTGACAAGATATGATCTTACAAAGGTCACCATAGTAATAATGGCCCTGAAACTGCACCATTAACTTTGTCATATCTTTGACTGAAGAAACAGCATAAATGGATATTTTAAGCCTTTTATTGCATTTTCCACAAACTCTGCTGATCTCCTGACACGGTTACAAACTGATGCCGGGACAACCCATGCAGAATTTTTAGGCCAGCATGTCCTATCACAGTATGTTTGCTGGTAAAAATAAAATTGCAGATTACTTTAATATTTTCTTAAGTTTAGGGATTTGGTTGTTATTATAAACCTGATTAAAAACCTTATGAAAAAGTCTGCTTATTTAATTGCCGTAAGGCTGATTTACTCCCTAATATGTGTTATCATTTGTATTAGTTTTGTTCATTGCATTGCAGTGTAGCTGAGTCAATGCCAATAATTTGAGGGTGGGATCATGATTATCTTTAACCACATGGCACATTCCATTGCCTAATTGAGATAAAGCGATCAAGTGAGACACAGCATTGAAAGGAATGAAGCTTGCAATTTATGGTACCTTTCACATTCTCCGCCATTGAAACAGTTTAGACGTGCAGTAACTACCATAATGTAGTAAAAAGAATGTTGACAGTTCACATTTAGAATGGTCCCACAAATACCATTGAGGTAAAAAAAAACAGATAATGGTCAAAGTCATTGGGAATTAGGGGGAGAACGATCCACTGCCTTTAGTGTCATGAAATGTCCCCAGGTACTTCACAGGAGCATTATAAAACAAAGTATGACACTGAACCATGCGAGGTGATATTAGGCCAGATGACCAAAAGCTTGCTCAAAGATGTAGGTTTTAAGAATTGTCTCAAATGAGGAAAGTGAGACAGAGAGATGTAGGAAGGGACTTTCAGAGCTTGGGGGCCTAGGCAACTGAAGACACAGCCACCAAAGGTGGATCAATTACAATTGCGAATCCACAAGATACCAGAATTAGAGGGGCACAGATATCTCGAATGGTTGTGGGACTGGGGGAGATTACAGAGATAGGGAGGGGCAAGGCCATGGAGGGAATTGAAGGCAAGGGCTGGGATTTTCCAGTCCCAGCAGCAGCGGTGTAATGGCAGATGGTGGGGGGTGGGGTGGGGTGGGGTGGAGGCAATGTGGCAGGAGCTTAAAAATCGGTTTCCTGCCAGTGTGAAATGAAAGTGGGAACGTACACTCCAGGAGGTGGATCCTCCAGCCGTAGCAGCTTCCAGCATATGGATCCTTTTGCTACAGGATCTTCCAGGACGTGGATCTTCCAGGACGTGGATCTTTGCACTGCAGCAGCTTTCAGGAGGTGGATCTTGTAGCCTCAGGAGCTTCCACGACGTGGATCTTTTTGCTTGAGGAGCTTGCAAGGCCTGGATCTTCTCACCGCTGGAGCTTCCAGGAGATGGATCTCCATGCTGCAGGTGGTCAGCTACGTGAGGGACTGCTGGGTGGTGATGGTCTGTTGTCAGAGGTGGGGGTGTATGGGATTAGATGGCGAGGAGAAGATTGAAGCATAGGGGAGGGTGTGAAGGCCAAGAGGGTGCCGGGGAAGGTTGGGAGTGGTAGGGGAAAGAGAGAGATGCTGCAGGGGTCGTGGAATGGGTGAGGTGACTTATGGAGCGGAAGGGTGGGAAGGGCCGTGGTGGAAAGCGGGCGGGGGGGAAGGTGGTGTGTGCAGATGTGAACAGGCATGGTGGGTGTGCAGTTGTGTTTGTGTCTAGGGAGAAAGAGGGGAAAGGAGTTCAGAGGGAATGCTCCATGCTGTCAACTTTGAGTCCTGGGGGAGCATACTGAGGGAATTGTTCATAGGAAGGGATGGTGAGGGTTAAAGGGGTAGTGTGATCTGGTAGGGTGGGAGGGTGAGGGTCCTACGATGATGAGTGAAGGGATGCTAAGGGTTGTTGGAGGGAACGTAGAAGTAAAACCGGATTTGGGGGTCAGCTGGATGAAGGGTTGGGCTCCTCGGGAAGGTAGGAGGCATGGACATTCAATTGCATGGGACAGAGGGTGATGGGGGAGGTTTGTAGGATGACAGTGGGGTGGTCAAAGGTCACACTGGGACAGTCAATGTTTATGAGAGGGGAGAGTGTGGGTCACAGTGGGGGTTTGGAAGGTGTTGGACTCTGCCTGAAAAGTCACACGCACCATGGCCGCTTGCAAATATCTAGAGCCTTGAGGCGAAGATCTTGAGATGCTGCATAGGAGTTTGGTCCTTGGGGGTGGGGGGAGTGACAGATCAGCTCAACTGGACAACTGAAGGGGAACCCCAGCATGAGGTGCTGACAATGTTAAGGCGTTTCAGCAGATGAGCGTGTGACAAGCAAAGGGTCAGCGTGCATGGGAGGCTTCTTGCACTTGGCTTGCAAGGGCCCTGGCAAAGATCCTTGCCCCCTTGCACATGATTCCAGGAGACATAGGCCCAGCCTGGGGTATCCCCCTGAAGATGGCAGGGTAGGGGCTGTGGTTTAATGGCTATGAGGCATCACCTTATCACATTGAGTAGCTCTTTTATGCATGGGCTGCCTGGATGGTGCCCTTGCCACTGAGACCCATGTCCCCTCTACCATTCAGTGAGGTGAGTGTGAGCAGTTGAGGGTTCACTTACCCTGGCGGTGCGGATGAGGTCTGTTTCCATGCAGAGCAGTCTTCCAATGGAGGTCCTGGGCACTAATCACCCTGGTGACTTCCTCCCATGCAGAGTTAGCCAATGGCTCAGCCTTTTCTTTCCATCTTCAGGGTACAAGACAGCTCACCTGGCCTCCACTGCATTGAGCAGCACATTGAGGGAAATGACACTGAATCTGGCGCCCGGAGCTCCCTGGGATTGCAGGCCCATCTCCTCCTTCCATGTGGGTTTGCAACAAGAAATTGATGTCTGGGGACCTTTTAAATATGGTACCTCGATATGACGGCAGGGCACGTGTCATCTGGCTCACCCCACCGCGCAATATGCTGGGAAACCCCCAACTGCATGATTAATGACCCCAGCATTGCGTGAACCAACGTGAATTTCCCATTGGGCCCTTTGGCAGGAAACAGTCCTGGTTCCTGCCCCCACCATGGGACTTAGGCCTGGAATGGAAAATCCTGGCCAAGGATGGGAATTTCAAAATCATGGTGTTGTAGGCCAGAGGCAGGCAGCCACTAATTTTTGCAATTTTCTGCTTTGCTTGTGATTTTAAAAGCACCTCTCTTAAACTTGCATTGAATATTTGAAATGACTTTGTAGGCCTTAATTTAAAACGAAATGTGATTGTGCTTTGATTAAATCACGTAATTAATCAATAGTAATCAGTAGTGATACTATTAACTGTAGACTTGTTTTCCCAGACTTTGTTTTTCATACAGGCCACTCACAGCTGGTATCTTATCTACATCATTGTTTTTCCTTTTCAATTTAATAAAAGTTATTTATGTTTAGCAGGAGTCATTCATCTTATTGCATTTGTCAAGAAGATATAATAATGTTATTGGAAATTATTTTAAGCAAGAGTTTAGTGGTGTTTGTGTCTATGTGTGTGTATATGTGTATGTGTGCCTTAATTGGATTAAAGCCAGCTGCTCTAGAGGCTTTGATGTGTGGAAGAGAAGTAGGTTTGAAATGGTAATTAGATGAACATAGGGAATAGAAGGTGAGGTGTAAAAGGGGCAGTATGCATTTGTAAATAGATCGTTCAAAGAAGCAGGCGAAATATCACACCTAACCAGGTGAAGCTCAGAAACAATGTGTTTATTTTGTTTAAACCTTACTAGTAAAGTGGGTATTATAAAAGGGATTTATTGTTCAAAGATTTAAAGTTTTAAAAAAACATAGTGACAATGAGAATTTGCATTCAAAGAGGAAAATATGTACAAAGGAAGAGAAGGCTGTTGATAAAAGGAGGAGGGATTCTAAAATCTAAAGCATCCAGCCTGTAAGACTTAAGTCTGTCTGCAAGGATCCAGGACTGAAAGAAACTCATTTTGAATGTTTCTGTCCAGGGTGTGCTTTGCCAGGGGTCTGTTTAAATCTATGTTTTTTAATGTTGCCTTACCGGGGGTCTAACTGAGAGTCGGATTAATTAGGGGATTTTTGTAGTTATCATAGTAGTAATTTTGTAGACATATATATGTGCTTACAATCTTTCTTGTATTAATAAATGTTAAATTTAGTTTTATAAAAAAAAACCTCTTGAGAATTGGTAGTCTTATTGCCATTGAATTGGAAGCCTGCATCTCGAAACATACAAATTGCAAAAATGGGTTATGACAGTTGTTTCAAATTTCCCTCTGGGGTTTAAACAACTCAGACTTGATCATCGACTGTGTCATAATACATTCGATGACCCTTGAACTATAAGCCAGAACAATGCATAACTTTGCATGTGGGGTGGTCAACCATGGTGTGGAATCAGGAGATGGAATTTGACTTATAGACATATAACCTGATTGATAGGAGGTGGGAGACACCATCAAAAGCTGCGCAAACAATTGAAATATTGCGAAGCTTGTAATCCTTGCAACGCCTGTGAAGAGAATCGATAAGGACTTATGTTTACCAGACCCTTGGAAAAGTCTGAGTAGAGACCTCAAAAGGCTGGAACGGAGCTAGAAATTAGACTTTTAAGGAGGACAGCCTTCAACCTTTAGGGCTGCAGCCCGAATGGATTTGTCCACCACTCAAAACTATGGGAGGAAGGACTGTCAACAGAGCGATTGACCGCAGTGTCTACCCTCATGCAGGGTTATCCAAAGATTTGGGATGGAATTTTACGACCGCGTGATTTTACTGTCCCGCCGAAGTCATTGGACTTTAGAATGGTTCGCCGCATTTTACGCCCCAATTCACGCCACGAAGGGGCTGTAACATTTCGGCCTTGGTGATGTATGAACCAAGGAGAATTTTACCATCCTGGGGAGCTGTCTTGAACAGACCAATTTGATGTTACGATTTATAATATAGTATATACCTGTATGTATTTGTAATATACTATGTATACTATGCATGTAAAGTTGTCTTTCTTCCTTACTTTAAATATATATGTATATATACAAGGTACTTTTTTCTTCCTTCCTTTCTCTTTAATAAAATTATCTTTCTTTCATTTTCTTTTAATCATTAATAATTATTTAATAGTTGTTTAATAACATTTGTTGTTTTCACATATTATCAGGTATTGAGTCACTCATTCCTGTTCACTCAGAGTATGGCTCTGAACCTAAGTGAGATTCTGCAAGGTACTCTCAAGCCCTTACACTGTTGCTTGACTGAGCGCCAGTGAAGGTCAGCGAGCACTGAGGTGATATGGGGAATTGGATTTGCTGTTATTTATGATATGGGCAGCAGTGTTTTAGATTACCTTAAGTTTACAGAATATAGAATGTGGGAGACCAGCCAGGAGTGTGTTGGAATAGCCAAGTCTAGAGTTAATGAATAAATGGATGAAGGTTTTGGCAGCAGATCAGCTGAGAAAGGGGCAAAGTCAAGCGATTTTATGGAGGTTTAAAAAAGGCAGTCTTAGAGGTACCTGGCGATACAGAACAATGATTTTAAAAGAGGGGTGGAAGTAGGTGAGATGCTCAAAGAAGAAGAAAATGCCGGAGGAAAAGTTGGGGGTGGGGTGGGGGGGGGACGCGTCAGGCAAAGGTGTGATCTTGTGATAAGTGTCACACCACCACCGCGACAGTCTTGACAGGGCCATAGTCTTGACCAAAACCTCCAGTGCTGCATCTGAAAACCTGGGCGACTTCTCTGTGCCCTGTCTCTCCGTTTGCGGCCCTGTACCTCCCAGCCAAGCCTACGTGAGATAGTTGCAGCAGCTTCTATTGCATGAGGGGGAGGCAATGGTGCAATGATGTTGTCGCTGGACTAGTGATCCAGAGACCCAAGGTAATGCTCTGAGGACCTGGGGTTCAAATCCCACCACGGCAGATGATGGAATTCGAATTCAATAAAAACCTGGAATTAAAAGTCTAATGCTGACCATGAAACCATTGTTGTAAAAACCTATCTGGTTCACTAATGTCCTTTAGAGAAGAAAATCTTACCTGGTCTCGCCTACATATGACTCCAGACCCAATGTGGTTGACTTTTAAAATGCCCTCTGAACAAGGACAGTTAGGGATAGGGAATAGCCAGTGATGCCACATCCCGTGAATGAATAAAAACACAAGAGTGCAGCTCTCCTTTAAGAGGTCCAGGCTAGCTGTATGGTATGCCAGCCATGCATGCATTTGAGTCCCCTGCTGAGCATGCAGCCAATCAACAGCATGTTTTATGCATGGGCTGCATGCTGCAATCATTTAGATGGAAGTACCACATTTGCATGCTGCCTGTCTCAATGGGCTAATCTCACATCACGCTTCCCACCTAATCAAATTTTTCTCCGTAGGCTTTTAAAAGACAGGCTTTTTACTAAAACAAGGGTGGGCATGGAGAAGGAAATTACTGTAGTATAAATAAGAAATAGATTCCTCTTACTTTTGATACTGTAACAGATGAGACGTCAAAGGCTTGTACAACAAGGGTTATAATTTGGGAAGAGTAAAGGTATGAAAATAAAGCCTTGGCCTAGATTATTGTGCTCAAGTCCTAGTAGGACTTGAGCTCAGAGCTTCATGACACAGATGTGAAAGCGCTACTAACTCAGTCGCAGCTTGTAGTATAAAGGGTTAATAGCTATTATGCTAATAGCTAATGTACATAATCAGTGATGTCAGATCAGGTGTGTTCAGAGCTCAGAGAGAGATGATTCTGGAAGGAGCCTCATACTTAGCTATCCCTGTATGTATAAATGTTCGGAAGTTCCTGGAGCCCTTGTTTTCAGCAGTCTATGTTAAACACACCCTGGGACCATTTGTGATGATACTTCATGGTGACTTCAGGAAACCTACTGAATAGCTCGGATCTCTGAAGAAACTGATGGTGGCAGGAAAGTGAAAGTCATCAAACTCAAGACAGCTAGGGAACGGCTGTGGCTGAGAATCAGAGGGAAAAGCATCAACAGAGTCCCAAAACAGTCAACTAAAAGTAACAGACAATCACGGAGAAAGTTCTGCCTCCACCCAGATCCTTTGACCACATGGAAGGGCCTGACACTGCACACTGGCAAAACTGGCGTTGCACACTCAACAGGTAATAGGACCGCTTCATGGTTACCATGGAAACCTGATAAAGATCAGGTTAGTATACTCCTCTATTCCATTGGCAGCAGCGCAGATGACATTTTAATAAGACAGCATGTTAATGAGGGCACAGCAACCTATGGAAAGACTACTAAGGCCTTTGATTCATATTTCAGTCTTTGGAGGAACATTATTATTGACTGGGTGAGATTTAGCAGGTACACTCTGGAATCCAGAGAAAGTTTTGACTTTTCCATTAATGACCTGTACTGCTTGGCTGATAGTTGCGAGTATGGGGCTCTAAAGGATGAAGTCATCTGAGATCGCATTGTGCTGGGAGTGCTTGATGAAATCATACCTGATTTTCTATAGTCCAGGAAGGATCTAACATTATCTGAGGCAGTACAGTTAGTGAGATAGAGTGAATTATGGAAGCAGAACTGAGTTTTGCTCTGGGGTGATAGAGAACTTTTGTGGAGCCAAACCACTGACTCAATACAGTTTGTGATCAATAGAAGTACTGGCACACCCTCTAAAAAGCAGACCCAGAATGAAGAAGGAATGTTTGCCACCATTTTCCAATGCTCCCGTTACGGCGCAAGGGAACCCCATTAACGCGAAGACTGTCCTGTTATAAATACAGAGCGCCATTCCTACAGGAGGCAGGCCATTTTAAAGCGGTATGTTGCAGCAGAAAGCTTTCAACTCCAGTTAAAAATTTGCAGACAGACCAGTCTGGTCAACCGGTGCCCAAGAAACAGGGGAGACTGATGAACATGAAATGCCTTTCCTGGGCGAGGTTGCCAAGTCCCAGGGGAATTTTTGGAGTGCAGATATCATGGTCAATGGCCACAAGATGGATTTTAAATTAGACATGGGGGATTCACAGTGGCTATTCCTGAGCTTCTCCAACTATCTACCATCCGGCTTCACAATCCGAGGGGCATCCCGCTGAAATTACATGGGCAGATGGCTGCCACACAAAGGAATTTCTGAAATCATTCACTGGCCTGGGGAATCTCCAAACTGCTTAATATAGCCTTGAAGCCAAATGCCAAGCCAGTGTGCTTTGGGCTGCATTAGAGTGCTTTAGTTGGAGTTTGGTGAAAGAGGTACTTTTAAGGGTTAATTTCCACCTAAAGTCTAACCTTTCTTTAATTTAGCAACTAACTAAATGTTGCTCTTTGGGTTAGGAGAAGGCAAGTTCTAGTCCAGTTTTAAAACAGGGTTCATGCAGGCTCTGCTTGCAGCTCCCGACAGTAAATTAGTTAACTGGCTTAAACAGGTTTTCAGAAGCTAGATTCAGATAGCATAAAAGCAAGCCATCTACAGTGCTACTTTTGTCTGCACTGGAGTGCTGCTTTGGGTTGCGTTAGAGTGCTTCAGTTGGAGTTTGGTGAGACAGGAAGTTCGCTGGAGGGGGAAGGAAGTGATCCTTTCATTTTCTACCTTTCTTCAGTAAGAAGAGTAGTGATAAGTAGGACGTGGCAAATATTTCGTCCGTCTTTAATATTCTCCAAACTAGAGGAAGGAAGAGTAAAGGGAGTAATTTAAGGGTAGCGCGTACAGTGAGGTGGTCACACCGCAGGTAAAGAGTACACAGACAGAAAGGGAATGGGTGACCAACAGACAGAGTAAAAGCATTAGACAGGTAGTGCAGGGGTCCCCTGATTTCATCTCCCTCTCCAAAAGATTTTACATTTTGGATACTGCTGGGGGGAATGGTTTCTCAGGGGAATGCAGTAAGAGCCAAATCCATGGCATCACAAGTGGTTCAGTTTTATGGGGGTGATGGGTGGCGCTGGGGGGGGGGGATGAGTGAGAGAGCAATAGTGACAGAGGATTCTATTGCAAGGGGAACAGATAGATGTTCCTGTGGCCGTAAATGGGACACCAGGATGGGATGTTGCCTTTCTGGTGCCAGGGTCAAGGATGTCACCGAGAGACTGCAGGACATTCTGAAGGGGGAGGGCGAATAGCCAGAAGTTATGGTCCATATCGGTACCAATGACATAGGTAAAGAGAGGGAATGAGATCCTGAAAGCAGAATATAGGGAGCTAGGAAATAAATTAAAAAGCAGGACTTCAAAGGTAGTAATCTCAGGATCACTCTGGCCTCATCACCACGAGATCTGTAGCACGCTCTGCTAGCGAGATCAGGAATAGGAGAATAGACCAGATGAATGTGTGGCTGGAGAGATGGTGTAGAATGGAGGGATTTACATTCCTGAGGCATTGGAACTGATTCCAGGGAAGATGGGACCTGTACAAGCTGGACGGGTTGCATTCCAGCAGGACTGGGACCAATATCCTCACAAGGGTATTCATTAGTACTGTGGGGGAGGATTTAAACTAGATTGCCAGGGGGATGAGAACCTGAGTGGGGAGACACAAGAAAGGAAAACAAATATAGGAATGAAAGAAAAGTAGAAAACAAAAATGAAAGTAGAGGAAACAAGGGCTAGCTGCAAATAGCGCCATAGAATTAAAAAAATGCGTAAAAATGTTAAAAAGACAAGTCCAAAGGCACTGTATCTGAATGCACGGAGCATTCGCAATAAGGTAGATGAATTAACAATGCAAATAGATGTAAACGGGTATGATATGATTGCGATTACGGAGACATGGCTGCAGAGTGACCAAGACTGGAAACTGAATATCCAAGGGTACTCGATACTTAGGACAGACAGGTAAAAGGGAAAAGGAGGTGGTGTGGCATTGTAAGTTAAGGGTTAGATCAGTGCAATAGTGAGAGAGGATATTGGCTCAGAAAATCTAGATGTAGAAGCAGTCTGGGTGGAGCTAAGAAGCCACAAACGGCAGAAAACGTTACTGGGAGTTGTCTATAGGCCTCCAAACAGTAGTGATAAGGTAGGGGAAGGCAGTAAACAGGAAATTAGAAATGCATGTAACAAAGGTGCTCCAGTAATCATGGGTGGCTTTAATCTACATATAGACTGGGCAAACCAAATTAGCAATTATACTGTGGCGTATGAATTCCTGGAGGGTGTGCGAGATGGTTTTTTATGCTAGTATGTCGAGGAACCGACTATCTTAGATTTGGTATTCTACAATGACAAGAGTTTAATTAATAACCTTGTTTTGCAGGATCCCTTAGAGAACAGTGACCATAACATGATAGAATTCTTCATTAGGATGTAAAGTGAAGTAGTCCAATCTGAAATGAGGATCCTATATCTTAACAAAGGAAACTACGAAGGTATGAGGTGTGAGTTGGCTAAGATAGATTGGTGAACTTCATTAAAAGGCATGATAGTGGATAGACAATGGCTAATATTTAAGGAACAAATGTATGCATTACAACAGTTATACATTCCTTTCTGGTGCAAAAACACAACAGGATAAGTGGCCCAACCATGGCTAACAAAAGAAATTAAGGATAGTATTAGATCCAAAGAGGAGTCATGTAAAGCTGCTAGAAAAAGTGGCAAGTCTGAGGATTGGGAGCAGTTTAAAATTCAACAAAGGAGGACCGAGAGATTGACTAAGAGGGGAAAAATAGGTATGAGAGTGAACTTGCATGGAACATAAAAGCGGACTGTTAAAGGTTCTATAAGTATGTAAAAAGAAAAGATTAGTGAAGACAAATGTAGGTCCCTTACAGTCTGAAACTAATCAGATACGTGGATAGGGTCAGACAAAATAGAGGAGGAGACTCGTATGGAAGATATTCCCCCCTCCACACATCCTCAACATTGATTTCCTACACTAGCTCGTTCTTTCTCAAGGTGTCAAAAGAGTGTAGCTCCTTACATGCATTAATCATCCATTCCTTCTACAATTGATCAGGCTTCTAAAGCTGGTTCAATATGACTCATATTGGGTCATGTTGGACTTGAAAGGTTAACTCTGTTTCTCTCTTCACAGATGCTGCCAGACCTACTGAGATTTTCCAGCATTTTCTGTTTTTATTTCAGATTTCCAGCATCTGCAGTATTTTGCTTTTATTCTAAAATTGGTACCAGCAAGCTACTATTTCTAACCTCTTCAACACCTCCTTAAAAATAGCTACACTTGATATGTTATCCTTCACCTGGGCTTTTGTATTCAAAATAAAGTATTGCTTGTTACACAAATATAATGTAGAAACATTCTTGTGTAAGATAATAGATCTCAAAATATCTTCTATATTAATCACAAGTTACCTTATCACAGCTGAGTAATCATGTGGTGGACTATTTAAATTTAAAACAACAAATTGTCAGTAGAGGCAGCACTTCACAATGTTTGCTCAGTAAACTATAACTGGAGCAAGACCGATGAATGTACAACACTCCTTTTTGGACTCGCTGGATAGAAGGGACTTCTGATTACTGTGAAGTATGTTCTTCTTAAGCAGTCCCTCGGGACTGAGCATGACTTACTTCCACTCTGGTTCAATGGGTTCTGAAATGACTGACAAGTCTAATACATGATCTGCAAACTCTCAAGCAGGGCAGGTGGTGCTTGAGGGTGGGGTAGTTGAGTTGTTTGGATGTTTGTGCTCTTTCTCCCTCGCCTCGACTTCACCTCTTTGTGTTGCCAATGAAGTCTCTCGGTGTTCGGTGTCTTCCAGAATGACCCTTCTCCATTTTGGTTGGCCACAGGTCAGAGGCTGCCATGAATTGGGGGAAATATTTGACTTCTTCAGGGATGCTTTGGGAGCATCCCTAAAGCATCCTTCTGGGAGTCTCATGCCACAACCTGGTTCTGAGCAGAGTAGTTGCTTCAGGAGTCTGGTGTCAGGCAAGCAAATGACATATCCTGCCCAACAGAGCTGAATGTTACACCAATAACAGTTTGCAAGTATAAGATGTGAATGTTTGGAAAAGTCAGGCTCAGTAACATACAAGAAAACCCTCATTAACCTCTACATTTCTGTTTCACTTCCAGACCAGATACGGCTCTGAGGAAGTTTGTGGTGTATGACAAATGAGTTTGTACTGGGGTAAACTTTCTGATTTAGTGTTCTCCACACAGAGGTTCATGAGAGCACAAATTTACTAAAATCACACTAACTTTGAAAAGTTTTATTTTCTCTGGTTTCCGCTTAACTCAGTTGCATATTGCCATATTTAAAATCTGCAATGAACCAGCACAACTGGGCAATGTTTTAGAATATACTTTTGTTTAAAAAAAAAGCATTTTAATCAGAGCATCTAGCCCATACCATCTGTGAGTAACCATATTTTAAATAACCAAAAGCGGCTTTAAAAGTTATACAGAGCCATTTGCCAGTTACATAATTATACAATAGTCAGCTTCTTACTGAAATAAAAAATTCAAAAGCTTTTAAAAAGTGTCTATTATTGTCTACTGAATCTAAAAAAATGTTTAATTTTTAGATGCCCCATCAAGGCCCTCAAATGATTGTAATTAATGGAAACTCTCGATGGTGATTAATTTGATGTGGGGGCATGTCCAGTTTTTTGGGTGGGAGCTGCAGGTTGCTATGTTAAAGGCACTATATAAATCCAAGTTGCTGTCATTGTTAACTTTATTAACATCCCCAATTATCATCTTCAGCTAACTCTAATATTATAGAGTCTTTGCACATTTCTTAATCAGGCATTTGCTTTGCCTCTCAACATTCATTCTGTTAACAAGACTGTCTTTGTTCCTCTTTGCAATATTGGGTGGGATTTTCCAGTCCCAAGACCGATGGGTGTAATGGCGGGCAGAGGGGGACAATGCAGCGGAGCTGAAAAATTGCTTTCCTGCCACTATGAAATGACGGCGGGAACATGCGTTCCCAACTGTCGTGGCAGGTTGCCATTCCTGCTAGAGGTTGGTGTGAAACTGTTTTGCATCCCATCCAGACCAATGTGGTGAGGACAGGTTAGGACTCACCTGGAAGAAGGCCTGGGGCAGCTAGAGGATAGTGGAAGATGGAGGTCTCCAGCGACCATGACCCTGGAACACCATGGGCAGCAGTGGGTAGGCGGAGCATAAACCATGTGGATCTTCTCATGCAGGAGCTTCCAGGAGTGGATCTTCTCGCTGCAGGTGGATGGCTGCATGAGGTAATGTTGGGTGGCGATGGTCTGTGCTGGTGGGGGGGTGGTTATTCTGGGAGAAGAGGAATTAAGAAGTGGGGAAGATGTGGAGACCTAGATGGGGGTGGGGGAGGTTTGGGGTGGCAGGAGAAAGAGAAAGATGCTGTGGGGCCGTGGGATGGGTGAGTTGGCATGGAGTTGGAGGGCGGGAAGGGCTGTGGTGGAGTCCAGGTGGTGGGGGAGTTGGGGGTGGCAGGGTGTACAGGTATGAACGGGCATGGAGGGGAAGAGGGGAAAAGGTTTCGGAGGGAAAGGCGCTTGGTGGCAACTGATGAGTTCGGAGGGAGGCACACTGAGAGAATTGCTGATAGGAATGAATGGTGAGGGTTAAAGGACACAGTAGGAGCCAGTAGGGTAGGAGGATGAGGATTTGGCGATGATGGGTGAAGGGATGCTCAGTGTTGTTGGAGGGGATACGGAAGTAAAGGTGGATTCTGGGGGTAGGCAGGATGATTGGGTGACAGGGCATGTCAATTGTAATGGGGGGTGGGCTCCTCAGGAAGGTAGAGGACATGGACATTCACCTGCATGGGACAGGGTGATGGAGGCGGGTTGAAGGGAACTGTAGGAAGGTCAAATGTTACACTTGGGGACGGTCAAGAGTTATGGTGAGGAGGGTATTTGTCACGGGGGAGGGGTAAAAGTACTGGACTGCACATTGATGCTAACATGAACCATGGCTGCTCGCAACTATCCAGAGACTCATGGTGGAGATCCTGAGATGCTGCATTGGAGTTGGGTCATTGGGGGTGGGCGGAGCTGCAGATCATCTCAACTGGACAACTGAAAGGGAACCTCAGCATGTGGTACTTACAATGCTAGGGCATTAGAACAGATGAGTGTGTGAAGAGCAAAGGCTCAATGTGCACAGGAGACTTCTTGTACATGGCTCGTAAGGTCCCTGGCAAATACTTTTGCATGATTCCGGGGGAAATAGACCCAGCCTGGGGTGTCCCTCTGATGATGGTGGGGGGAGGGTGGGGTGCGCACAGGCTTAATGACTATGAATCACAAATAAACCATATCAGATATCATGAAAGTACAAGTGTAATCTATTTACAAAAGTTTTATAACGTTAACAGTTATAGTGCACCCACGCAATACATGTGAAATCAAAACTTCTTAATCATGTGTTCCCTACCACTTCTTCTAGGTGATCCCCTAACATCTGTAACAGGGGTGGAGGTAGCCTGCTGACCAGTTTACCCTGTTGTCTTGGATAACCTTGGCAACCATCCTCTGGAGACACGAGGCCTGGAGGGCCCCAGCTTATTTTGGCTGTCCTACTGTGGGACAACTGCTCCCTCTGTGGTCACAGAAGACAAAGCTGAAGGGGTTGTAGGCAGGGGGTTTCCGAAGGGCAGGATACCCTCAGGGAGTCCTGAATGGAGGTTCCAGGGGTGTCCAACAGTTGCTTCTCCTCCCTTTGTGTGCCTGACGACCCCTGCCTAATTCCTTGAGGGGAAGAGGCAGCTGGGGGGATGTCAAGGTGCCCCATCCCCCTCTCATGTAGCCACTACAAAAGCCGACCCATAGCTACAGCAATGGAATGCAGGTCTGCGCGCATCCCCGGCAGAAACCGGACCTTCTGCTGGACCAAGTTCTTGATGGCATCTGCTACCCTTCCCATGGAGACCTTGATGAGCGCATACATCAGCACCACTTCATCAGCCAGCAGCTGGACAGACTTCTCCGCCACATGTGCCATCCTGATGAGGGTCTCCGACACCTCCGCCTGATGTTCTCCTGCCTCTCGCAGCTTCCCCAGTATCTCGTGCAGGACCATCCCAGAGGCTCATTATCCAATTTGGGCGTCGCAGATGCCTCTTCCCCAGCATTCCTCTGAGTGCCGGTGAACTTGGCTGACACTGCCTCCTCCTGCTGTGAACATGTGTCCATACGGTGACCACCAGCAATTTAAACCCTGCCTTTGCTACATGTAGTACCCACCGAGGTGTGTGCCTCTGCACCGGTGTAGAGTGCAGGTGACTACTGTGACGTCTCTACAGGTGCACTTTCTTCCTCCTCCCCAATGTCCTCGGTCCACTGTGGGCTGGGGGAACTGCTGGACAGGACTTCCTACTCTTCCCTTCCCCTCTTTCTGCTAGCATCTGTAAGTGAGCGAGGAGAGAGTGAGTCACTACATGAGCTGCCTCCAACTTGGAGGAATGCGCGACTCCTTGTTTTCTATGTGATTACATTATGCTTGGATCCTTACTGGATGGAAGCTGCCCTCTGACCTCTCCATCCGCACAGGCTCGGTCTGGTTCTTCCCCTGCCATCAGGGCTGCCTGCTCCTCAAACTCATTGAGGTTCTTGAGGTCAGGCTGGGCCCCTCCTGTCTTTTCTCTTTCTCTCCTGTTGTGTCTCAACTTTTCCTGTGCAAGGAGAGAAGATGGGGTTGAGAGAAATAGGGTTTCCTGTATCTTTTTCATGCTTCCAGTCTTACAAATAACCCACTGGATTGGGTCCCATGTGATTAATGAACTGCAGGTTGTCTACAAGGGTTCAAGGGCAGCAGCCTCCAGAGTGGTGAGGCCATGCAGATAGAAGGATAAGGCTCACAGAGGCCCATCATTAAAGTACTTCCTGGTACCCTCCATGCCTAAGCTCCTTCCCCTCCCACACCTCCCAGACAGAATCTGAGCTCTCAGTGTCGAAGATTCAGGGGCCAACAGTGGCCTCTCCACATGTAGACTAGATGGACTCCAGTGGGGCTAAGAGGCATCGCCTCATCACCATTGAGTAGCACTTTTATGCATGGGCTGCATGGATTGTGCCAACACTGAGGCCCATGTCCCCTTTACCATTCAGTGAGGTGTGTATGAGCAGTTGAGGGTTTGTTTATCCCGGCATTGCAGATGAAGTCATTCTCCGGTTTTCAGCATTGCAAGGCAGTCTTCTGGTGGAGGCCCTGGGCACTGACCACCTTGGCAACTTCCTCCCATGCAGGCCTCCTCCTTCCATCCTCGAGGTAGAGGATGCCCTCCTGGCCTCCACTGCATTGAGCAGCACTTTGAAGGAAACATCACTGGATTTGGGGGCCAGAGCTCCCTGGACCGCTGGGTCATCTACTTTTTCAACGGTGGGTAAGAAGTTGATGTCCGGGCGCCATATTTAAAAGGATACGATGGTGGGGCGCCCGCCCCGCCCCGTGGTACATTGGGAAACCCCCAACTGCATAATTAATGAGGCCAGCATTGCACTATTTGGTGCGAATTCCCACCGGCCTCCACGGCGGGAAACACTCCCAGTTTCCGTCACCGCCACTGGACTTTGGACCGGAATGGAAAATTCCGCCTGTTGCATTCTCTATCTTTGTCTTTTATCCAATGCTGCTGAGGCTCTCACATATATTTTTGTCATCTTGACATTCAACTTCTCTAATTCTCTTCTTGCCTGCTTGCCCACTACCACCCTCCATGAATTATAACTCAGTAAGAATGCAGCTGCCCAAGTCTTAACCAACATAAGACATTACATTTCCATCACTCAGGGCTCCTACTGGCTCCCTGTTTATCAATTTAAAATCATTAACCATACTTTCAAATGCCTTTAGGACTTTGCCCTATACTACCTCAGTGACCTGCTTGTTTGCATCCTACATTTCTCTGATCTTGATAAGCTCCTTGTATCCTATCATCCATACTGTTGTCAGAGGCCACTGCTGTCTGATAAACTCTCCCAAAGTCCCCCCCCCCCGCCTTACCACCCCTCTTTCTGCGTTCAAAATTTTGGAAAAACTTTGTCTTAGCTCCCTGTTTATATCAGTGTTCCCTCTTGCATCTACCCATTTTTCCCTTTTGCTTGGAGTCCAATTTTATTTTCTGTAAGCTGCAAAGTGTTTCGAGTAATTTTTCAATTGTGAGGAACACTATATACACAAGTTGCTGCTCTTGTAAATGAATGCTGTGCAATCTTCTAATGTGACTTCTCTGACATTACTAACACAAACCAGTCTGCCCACCCTCCCAGCCTGATTTTGCCAGGCGTTCTGGGGGTGGTAGTGGGAGAGTTAAAATTGATCCACTTCCTTAGGGAAAGACATTCAAATACATACACAGTCATGCATAATACATATAGCTATGGAGAATGTTACTTAGATGTACTCTTACTCAGCCAGTTAATAGGTTTGAATTAGATGCACATATCCAGGTCAAGTCAGTCAAAATGGAACTGAGGATATGTTAACAGCCTGGATGTAGATTACTGAAGGGTTTACACCCGAAACATAAGCCTACCGTTTCTCTTTACAGATGCTGACTGACCAGCTGTATAGTCCCAATAACTTCTGACTCATTGTCAAGTGATTCATTTTTTGTTCTTTAGCTGTTAACTTTGAAATGGATTGTCAAGTATTCCATTGAGTGATGCAATTTATATTACTGCAGTCAGCTAAAATGTGGTAAAACTAAAACTTGTGGGAAATAGGAAACATCCCCGAGTTTTTCCTAGCTGAGGGAGGGAAAGTGGACATCAATCACTAAATTTAGTGGCAAACCACTTATGATTCAGAAATTCTGAATTTTGGAAAACCTAATATATTTGCATAAATGACAAGGACACTGACTGTTACCCAGCCTGGTACATGTTGCCAGACTTACTTAATGCACAGACAAATTCAAGAAAAATGCAAGGAACACCACCAACTGTTTTACATGGCCTTTTTTGGCTTCACGAGAGCCTATGGCTTGGATAACAGCGAAGGCTTATGGAGTGGCCTCCTCGAATTTGCTGCCCTTAGAAATTTGCCACCATGGTCCATCGACTCTATGACCTTCTGCAAGCTGCGATCCTCACCAACGGAACTACCCCTGACCCTATCTCGGTGAAGACTGGGATCAAACAAGGTTGTGCCATTGCACCAACCTTCTTCTCCATTTTCCTTGCTGCAGTACTGCACCTCACCTTCAGCAAATTACCTACAGACATGGAGATAATCTACAGAACAGATGGGAAACTGTTCAACATTTGCTGCCTTCAATCCAAAACCAAAATCACTCCAACCTCAGTAATTGCTCTTCACTATGCAGGTGACACTTGTCTGTGCACTTGTAGTAAAAAGGGTCAACAGATTGGATCTGCTATGGCATAGATGATGAGTAATGAGTCAGTCATGGTTTAGACTCCTAAGGTTAGAATCATGCCTAGTAGCTACATGCCTACTCTGTAACCTATTTAGAAGTAGTACTAATAAACAAGTGTTGAGCAGATACCAGAGAATAAAACTAATGAGTTAACAGCGCAAATAAAGATAAATAGGTATGATTTGGTGGCGATTACTGAGACGTGGTTACAGGGAGAAAAGGTTTGGGAGTTGAATATCCAAGGGTATTCAGTGTTTCAGAAGGATAGGCAGGAAAGAAAAGGAGGTGGTGTAGCTTTATTAGTAAAGGAAGAGATCAGTGCTATAGTGAGGAATGATATAGGCACTGGAGAGCAAGACGTAGAGTCAGTATGGGTAGAAATAAGAAATAGCAAGGGAAAGAAGTCCCTGGTGAGAGTAATCTATAGGTCCCCAAACAGTAGTTTAGCAGTAGGGCACAATATAAACCAGGAAATACTGGGAGCATATAAGAAATGCATGGCAATAATCAAGGGTGATTCTAATATGCATTTAGATTAGACTAATCAAATTGGCAAGGGTAGCCTTGAGGGAGAGTTCATAGAGTATATTAGAGATTGTTTCTTGGAGCAATATGTTGTGGAACCAATTAGGGAGCAGGCTATTCTGGATTTGGTTTTGTGTAATGAGATGGGATTAATTAATGATCTCATAGTAAAGGATCCTCTTGGGAAGAGTGATCATAGCATGATAGAATTTCAAGTTCAGTTTGAGAGCGAGAAACTTGAGTCCCACACTAGTGTTCTAGAGTTAAACAAAGGTAACTACATAGGTATGAGGGCAGATTTGGCCCTAGTGGAAGACTACAAGGTAGGACAGTTGATGAACAGTGGCAGATATTTAAGGAGATATTCATTTCCTCCCAAGTAAAATATATCCCATTGAGGAAGAAAGATGGTAAGAGGGGGAAAAAGCATCCATGGCTAAGCAAGGAAGTTAAAGATAGCATAAAGGCAAAAACTAAGGCATGGCAAATTGCAAAGGTCGGTGGCAGGCTGGAAGATAGGGAAACTTTTAACGATCAACAAAGAGTTAATTAAAAAATAATAAAAAGAGCAAAGGCAAATTATGAAAGAAAACTGGTGCAAAATGTAAAAACTGATAGCAAAAGCTTCTACAAGTATATAAAAGGAAAGAAAGTAGCTAAAGCGAATGTTGGTCCCTTGGAGGATGAGACTGGGGAGTTAATAGTGGGGAACGCAGAAATGGCAGAGACGCTTAATCAATATTTTGCCTCAGTTTTCACAGTGGAGGACACTAGTACCACCCCAATAGTAACAGGTAGTGCAGAGGGTATAGAGAAGGAGGAACTTAGAACAATCACCATCACTAGAGAAAAAAGTACTGAGCAAACTATTGGGATTAAAGGGTGACAAGTCCTCAGGACCTGATGGCCTAAATCCCAGGGTCTTAAAGGAAGTGGCAGCAGAGATAGTGGATACATTGGCTATAATATTCCAAAATTCCCTGGATTCTGGAAAGAGTTCCAGTGGATTGGAAAAATGGTAATATAATGCCTTTATTCAAAAAAAGTGGGGGGGGAGGCAGAAAGTAGGAAACTATAGACCAGTTAGTTTAACATCTGTCGTTGGGAAATTGTTGGAATCCATTATTAAGGAAGTAGTAATGAGGCATTTGGAAAGTCAAAATGCAATCCATCAGAGTCAGCATGGTTTTATGAAGAGTAAATCATGTTTGACTAATTTGCTAGAGTTATTTGAAGATGTGACAAGCAAAGTGGATAATGGGGATCCTGTAGATGTAGTATATCTGGACTTCCAGAAGGCCTTTGATAAGGTGCCGCAGAAAAGATTAATACACAAGATAAGATCACATGGAGTTAGGGATAATATATTAGCTTGGATAGAGGATTGGCTAACCAACAGAAAGCAGAGAGTCAGGATAAATGGGTCTTTTTCTGGATGGCAAGCTGTAACTAGTGGGGTCCCACAGGGTTCGGTCCTTGGGCCCCAACTATTTACAATCTATATTAATGACTTGGATTCAGGGATAGAAGGTACTATAGCTAAATTTGCAGATGACACCAAAATAGGTGGGAAAGTAAGTTGCAATGAAGAAATAAGAAATTTACAAATGGATATGGACAGGTTAGGTGAATGGGCCAAAATTTGGCAGATGGAGTTTAACGTGGATAAGTGTGAAGTTACCCATTTTGGTCGGAAGAATAAAAAGGCAACTTATTATTTAAATGGAGAGAAACTTCAGAATGCTTCAGTGCAGAGGGACCTGGGCGTCCTCGTGCATGAATCGCTGAAAGCTAGTATGCAGGTACAGCAGGTAATAAGGAAGGCATGTGGAATTTTGGCATTTATTGCTGAAGGAATAGAGTATAAAAATAGTGAAGTGTTGTTGCAACTGTACAAGGCATTGTTGAGACCGCACCTGGAGTATTGTGCACAGGATGTAGTTGCACTGGAGGCGGTTCAGAGGAGGTTCACTAGATTGATTCCAGAGATGCGGGGCTTGTCTTATGAGGAGAGATTGAGCAGTTTAGGCCTATACGCGCTAGAGTTTAGAAGGATGAGAGGAGATCTAATTGAAGTATATATCTTGCTAAAGGGGATAGACAAAGTAGATGTGGAGCGGATGTTTCCCCTTATGGGGCATTCTAGAATGAGAGGCCATAGTTTTAGGCTAAGGGGTGGTAGATTTAAATCAGAGATGAGGAGGAATCACTTTTCTCAAAGGGTCGTGAATCTGTGGAATTCACTACCTCAGAGTGCAGTGGATGCCGGGACGCTGAATACATTTAAGGAGGAGATAGACAGATTTTTAATTAGTAATAGGTTGAAAGGTTATGGGGAGAGGGTGGGAAATTGGAGTTGAGGCTGAAATGAGATCAGCCATGATCGTATTGAATGGCGGGGCAGGCTCGAGGAAGAATCCTTTGCAGTACTGAGTGATCTCTTGTAGATTGAGGTCCTAGATAATGAAGCGCCTTTCCTGTTGATAGATGCACCTCATGAAGTCTCTGTTGTCTTTTGAGAAAAATCAGCTGTGCTTTTAGCAGCTGAGCAGCATTCAGATCTTAGTTCCACTGAATCTACTGATGTATTGCCTACAGACTGTCCTGTTGTCCATGAAAAATCTTCCACAGAGAACACTTTACCTGAGCCCAGGTCAGAGTTCATAGAGGTTCAAATTGCTAAAGAGGTGGTGCCTTCCCAGGGAGCAAGTCAAGTGGCCCCCATACTTCAATCCCAGCTGAAAGTCTTTCTCTTCAGAGCTGGAGGTCAGCATAGAAGCTGTGGCAGGATATTTAGCACTTGTGAAGCAGTAGAATCCTGTACACCAATCAGTCTAGTTGCTTGTCTACAGGAAATTTGTCTCACAGAAGATGAGGCTCTTTTGTCTCCATATCCTCAGCAATTCTTCCCATTGTCCATAATGGATCAACCTCAGAGAGAAGTCTGTCTTGCCACTGTCGACAGAAAATAGACGGTCCTCCCAAAAAATCATTGAGAACTCATCTCTTCTTCTTTTCCTGACAGTCTTATGGGAAGCTTTTTGATTTTTTCCTTCGTTGTCTAAGTTCATTGAAACCTCAGATCTTCAATGCCTTTTCAGTCTTTGACACAGCAGTGGAGGATACAGCTGTGATAGTCTTACCTGGAGTTGAAGATCATTTCTCTTCAGAAGCTTCTTCCCAAAGTCTTTTGAGGGAACAAGTTCCTCAGTGTCCTGAGTTCTTCTCTTCTAGTCCCAGGGTATCCAAAGGCTGATTCTCATCAGTCTTCCCTTTCAGTCTTTCATTGAAAAGTCTTCATTATCCTTGCAGTTCAGTCATCCTGAAACCTACACTTTGCTTCCCAGCCATGCTGACAGCAATAATGAAAAAGTGTTGTTCTATTGTGCAGATAATGATGTCCTTCTAGATGCAGAAGAAATCGCTCACGTCTCCAAAACGTCTTCTCTAAGAGCCAAGAACACTGAGGGAGATTGAATCCCCCCAGCACTGTGACTTGGAGAGAGGAAGAGTAGGAGTTGGAATTGGCTAGAATCAGTAGTTGTAAAAAGGGAGTTCTAGAAATATAATGTAAATAGTTAAAGACAGAGTTTAATGTTGTTAAAAATTCGGATATCATACTTGGGAAGGCACAGTATAAAGTGTTAACAGATGGGATATGCTAATGTATGAAGTAGATGATGATGTACTACTGACACCAGTCAGCCATGTGTTAGACTCTCAAGAGGAGTTGCTTTGAGCCTATGTGCCTACCCTGTAACTTTTTAGATGCAGTGCTAATAAACAAGTGTTAAGCAGATACCAGAGTATGTCTACAGTCTGTCTAAGAACCAAGTCCCATGCCTAGAGTCCAAGACAGAAGGAGCAATCTCAGGACAGTACTCTGACAGAAACTGAGCTTCAGACCAATGTCAACTGCCTCTCTCAGGCATATGAGCAAATGTGCCTTTCACTAAATACCTTGAACGCGAAGGTCTTCTTTCAACCGATTCCCGGTACATAACATCTGCCCCCCATCAATTAAGATCAATGGTAAGATGCTGGAAAATGTGTACCATTTTTCATACCTGGGGAGCCTCCTCTCAACAAAGGCAGACAAGATTGTTGCCTCAATTGCGCTCGCTCAGCCTTCGACTGACTGAGGAAAAGACTATTTGAGGACCAGGATCTCAAACCCGAGTCTAAGATCACAGTACACTAGACAGCAGTGGAATTGCACTCCTATATTCTTTGGAGTCTTGGACAGCAGGCACCTCAAAGCATTAGAGAAGTACCACGAGCAGTGCCTTCACAAGATCCTCCAAATGCAGTGGCATGGCAAGAAAGACGGTCCAACAGCAGCGTCCTCTCCCTAGTCAACATGTCCAGCATTGAGATGCTAATCACTCAAAACCAGATTCAGTGAGGGGACATGTCATTCATATGCATGACACAAGATTCCTGAAGAAACTGCTTTACTCAGAACTCAGACATGACTGCAGACTCTGAGGACAGCGGAAATGCTTTAGCAATGCCCTCAAAGCATCCTTGAAGAGGTCAAACATGCCCCCTGAGTCATGGGAGACCCTGGCTTATAACCAACGAAAATGGAGAATGTTGATTCAGGAAGGTTCACTTTGAAAGAATTAATTGGGAACATGCAGACAAAGTCAAGATGTCAGAGAGAGTGTATGAACCTCTGAACAACTCATCTACCTGAAACCTTCAAAAGCCACCTGTCCCACATGTGGCAGAGTCTGCAGATCGTACCTTGGACTTATCAGGCATCTCAGAGCCCATCAAACTGGAACGGAAGCAAGGCATCCTCAATCCCAAGGGTCTGCCTAAGAAGAAGAAGGAGATACACAGACCAATTGTTTCAGCAATAACTATAGAAAACCTTTCAAAATGATTTCAGGAAGACTTTCATTTTTATTGCTATTTTTGTTTCAATTATGACAGGGTACAGTAAGGATAGTGACAAAATTTTGCATTGATTCCCTATAATTTGTACATATCCACATTCTCAAGTACTCAGCAGCCCACATCTTTCAGATGTTTCTTGTATTCTTGGAGTGAAGAGCATATATTTTACTACTGCTAACACTCTGAAAGTAGAAGGTTATCTCCCATCCTTTGAAAGGAATGTCCACATACCTAGTAAAAAGATGCTCAACAATGAGGACAACAAAGGCTATCTTACATTAATGCAATAGTAATATGATGGCAGGAAAATTCAATGACAGGGACACAAAATAGGTGGTGATGAATTGCTTGATCACCTGATGTTTCTTTCTATTGAAATATTGCTGGATGTATAATGAGTGGGTATATTAACATCAGCGTCATGCCCAGTATAGGCATGAAGATGTTACAAATTTTAAACCTATATTTTAAAAAGCAGACACCAAAAGCTATTTAAGATGGCTGCATCATATCATGTGACTGGGCATTATTTAGCTAAAGACCGTTCTGAAACTCAAGCAAATACCTAATTAAAATATGGACAATCACAGCCACTTGTGAAATTTACACATCACTTTGTTAAGGATCAACAGAAAGGATTATAACACATAAACTGACTCATCTTCCTGCTTCACCACGAACAATAGAGATATTGAAACTCAGTGGGTGTTTCATGAATGTTAAATGGATTTCATTGATCTTTCAATGTATTGTGATGGCTCTTCATCCCAAACACAAAGACGTTGGCTGTTTGAAACAGGGTGTGAAAAGCCACAAGACAGGCTGTTTAATGACCTAGCATATCACCTAATTTGGAAAAGGACTTCTGACTTGCAAAGGTCACATTTGGTAAGGCAGCCATGTTTGTTACCTGCTTTTAAAATATAACAGAAGAAGCTGTTCTGGAACAAATACCATCAAAAACATTATCTATGCCATCAAACCAGCTGCAAGATAATTATGCAGCCAAGGTAATATAGAGCTGTACCTTGAAAGTGGGACTCTCCCCAACTCCCTACCCCACAATGTGTTCCAACTTCAAATTCACCTGAGAGCCAACCACCTGGCAAATCAATTACAAGAAGGCTCACAGCTTACTGAGGATCCTATGCTTTTTACAAGACCACCACTCCAGCTAAAGCATCAATTCATTTAAGGAGCAACAGATGTGCAATAAAATAATTTCAGATTGTTATCATATTGTTTTATTCTTCATCTGTATTTAATCCTTGTGTGTCTAATTGTGTGTAAGACATTGTGTTTAAATCTCTAGGACAAGTGTGTGCTAATAATAATCTCTCATTTTAAATTCACAAAAGCTTGCTGCTGGTATCATTTAAATTGGTGCAAACCACTATGAGGGTAAGAAATTATACATTAAAACACTTTGATCATGGACAACAATAAAACCAATAAACTCTGACCATATCAACTGTTTTGATCCCTTGCTTCCTTACCCCCATTGAAGTTGTGGCAATATAGACATTGAAAATTCAAATCATAAAGGCTCCTATATATTTTTATATTCCTTTATTGGTTGCAGTTGGTCACTTTATCCTTGACACCACTAAAAGTTTTGTACATTTTAAAGGAGAAACATGGTTCTCTGGTATGCAAAATGTCACTTCATAACATTATTCCTATGTGACAGTGTTTTGATTGAAAATCAAGCAGCAACCATTTATTACAGATAACTTGCCTTGTCCTAAAATCAATCACAATTAACTTAAAATACTTGATAATGTTTTGTTGTGTGGTAGGATTCTAGGCAAGATTGGGGGATTGTCTTTTCTCCCAAAAGCGTGCTACTTGAGTCCGTTGTCTCTTTCACCATTACTCTTTATTTACAACATGTATTTACACATTTGGATCTCTACACAAGGTTAGAGCTTCTCCTCTTTCAGGTCGCTCTTACTTCTCAGTCATGTGATCTGACATCATTATTACATCAGCATCATGTATGCTTCTGATGTTAAACCTTTGCTCTTCATTTACCCCCACCTATTTATCCTCATCATATTTACATCCTCCTACACCTCCCCCACAAAGTCTTAGGCTTCACAGGATAAGCCTCTGAGAAGCCTTGACCAATCTCCCTGATCTTGTTCTGCTCTCCTTTTGAGGTTGAGGATATTCCATACTCTCCCTCCTGTCATCGTGAGTGTTCTTCTCCTGGTTGGTTGTAGAATTGTAGTAAGCCTCTCTCCTTCTACAAGATCTGAGTTTAAGGTGTGTTTCCCAAGGAGTGGGAGTGGGGAGGCACATAAAATGGGATGAGCGCCCATCCCTTCACTTAACTCCTACTGCTGAGCTCACCTCCATAATACGCAGGGTGGGCAGAGGTTGAAATCGGTAGCCTGCCTGCCATATTTAAAAGAAATAACCAAGGGTCAATTAGGGTTGTTATCAAGCCAATTGACTAATAACACACTGCCCACACCATAAAACATTTGGTGTTGGCAGCAGGGCAGGAGCGGGAAGCCCGATTTTTCACTTCAAGTGGGTGAAGGGCGGGAAGGAAGGTGTGGATCTTATTCTGCTGGGGCTGCCCTATGCTGACCGCAGGGTCCTTAAGTCGAACTTCCCCCCCATTCCTCCCTACTCACTCCCTTCCTTAAACCACCACCCCTCCTCCAATGCCTCCCTCCCTAACCTACCCAAAACCCCTGGCTTACCTGCTCTGGGGATCCAAGGCCTTGAGGTTGTTTCTTTAGCAGCAGACCCAGCATCTGCCACTGACGCCTTCCTGGCACTGCTGGGACTGATGGACCTGCCGGCCAATCGGATTGGCTGGCAATTCCAGAGGGTGAGACGTCCCACTTGAACCTCACCAGTCCGCCGCAAAGCCCTTTACAGCCGTGCAGTGTCGGCTCCACGCCAACGTGGTTTCTGTTCCCCCCTGCCCCCTCCCCTGCTCCCCCTGTATTATGCAGCCCGCAAACTGGGAGAGAGAAACACAAACTGGGGGAGGGAGAAAGCAAACTGGGGAAAAGCGAAAGAGAGGAAAGTATAAACTGGGAAAGAAAGACACAAACAGGGGAAAGAGGCAGAGAGAGAGAAAAAAACAAACTGAGGAGGAAAAGGAAACAGTCTGGGGGATGTAGTAAGAGAGAAAAACTCAAATTGGAGAGGGAAAGAGAAGCATATACTAAGAGAGAGAGGGAGTAAAAGAAGAGTTTTACTGTCCTGAACTACAGTTTTAACTCCACAGTGTGTCAGTGTTGCCACTGATTGGTTCCCCGCCTGGAGGTGAGCCTGATTTTATGTTCTATTGTTCCTAAGAGGCCAGGCAGGGAGGATGGATTGGAGATCTCTTTTTCTGGTGCAACAGTGGGAGAAACTGGGGACCTGGTGGGATGGGGGGGAATTCGCAGGCCTTGTGATGTGATTGGAGACTTCAGGGGGAAAGTCGTGGTGAGGGGGGTCTGACAATGAAGCTGCCGGCTCCCTAATGCTTGGGAAACCCAATTGACAGCAGTTAAAGTCAAAAACCTGAATGACAATTCAAAGTGCCAATTTGCCTCCTTGGATCTTGTTGCCTGCCCACTTTGCAACCTCAGTGAAAGTTGGAAATGGATGGGTTGGACGCAGGTTTGGGTCAGGAAACCAGATTTTTCAGACTTTGCCCCCCCCCGATGATCCTCCACCGCTCAGCTTACTTCTTAAGTTAAAACTCAGTCCAAACAAAAACTGGGAGAGAGGAAGAGAGAAACAGAAATCAGGGAGGGAGAGAGAGAGAGAGAGAGAGAAAGAGAGAGCAACATAAACTGAACTGAGGGAGAGTTCATATGTGTGCTGTTGTACAGGTACAATGGCCGGAATTTTACGGCCCTGTTGGTGTCGGACATCATGGTAGGTGGGGTGGGGTGGTGGGGAACAATATGGTGAGAAGGCCAAAAATCGGTTTCAGGCCGGCGTGAAACCAGTTTGCGATTGTCCACTCCACCCTTCCCGTCAATGCGGCGGGCCGCATTTCCTGCTGCCTGAATTTCAATACTCTCATTGTAAGCCCTGCTCACCAGAATCATCCCCAACACTGGGCACCATGATGACGTGTATCACAACTGTGCATAAGCAACGTGCACCTGGTGACCTGTACTTCGCTCGAGACTTTGAGGTCTGTTTGCCTACCTTGCTTTGGGCAGCACTTAACAGTCATCAGCGCCAGGCTTCGCAGACAGCACCGCATCACTTTTAGGTGGTGTTCATGGGAAGGTGTCTAACTACCAGACCAGCTGTAAGGCAGAGGTGTCTTTTCAGTGGCTGCAGGGCTAGAGTTTGCTTGAGCAAGGGGGAGAAGGGGCCTGAGGCAAGGGAAGAGGCTGCAGGGCGAGGTCTGTACTGGGGAAGGGAGGTATCCCAGGCTGTGTGTGTGGGGGCACATGTTGATCTGTGCAAGTGGCCTTAAGATGTTGAGGGCTGAGGAGACGGTCTCCAGAAGAGATGAGGCCAGATGGAGGTGTCAAGGTATGTGTGAGAGACAGTGAGATGGCAGTGAATGTGTGGAGTGTGTGTGTGTGAGTTTAGAGTGATAAGATGGTTGCCTTATCTGGGCAGCACGGATGAAATCATTTATTCATCCGTTTTCTACACTGGATGGTCGACCTCTTGTGTGCAGTATTGGCACTGACCATCACTGCCACTGCCTCCCAAACCGGAGTGATGAGACTGATGGGCACCCTGTAGCCAGAGGGGGGTAGAGGACATTGCGGTGGACCTCCACAATATCCAGAAGATGATCCAAGGATGTGTCACTGAATCGGGGGGCTGCACTCTTTATGGCTTTTGGGGCCATGTCTTGACTGGAGCAGTCCCGGGCTGCAAGCATTGAGAAATGTGCACGTGGCTGCAGTCCTGTGTGAGGAAGCAGTGAGGTAACGGCATGGTGGGCAAATCGGAGGCCGCCTACCAGCAAGGCGGCATGTTTCCTATGTCTGCATAATTAATGAGGTGGGAATGGGCTGATATGGCATGAAAACCCACCATTGCGTAATGGGTAAAATGGGTAAAACAACTTTTTTCCCGCCCACCACCACACTTTGTGCAAATCTGGTACGATTTTGCCCAATGTGTTTTATTACTGACGTCAGGCAGCTTTGATGCTTCTTCCTGAGGTTCACTTTGCTGAAACTGAACTTCAGCACTGGGGTGTAGGAGACAATGAACTGAATTAGGTTTGGTTCTGGTCTTAAACATTCATTTTATAATTTGCAGTATATTGTAAAAAGTCATCAGATGTATTTAAACTTTAGTTAGATGTTACTTATACCAATTATGTCTGTGTTCCTCATTGCAGTCAAGACTGTAGAAACATCACAGAAGTAACTTAATTGAAACTTTATTCACCTTTAAATGTTTCTATTCTTTGTGTTCCATTGAAATATAGGTGTTATTTGTTTCACAATATAACAGGAAGTGAAATATTTGACTTGGGGCCTGGTGATACTCAGACACCCAACTAAGATGAATGCAACATTTGCAAATAGCAAATGACAAGTCAGCAAATGTCACGTGATTAAGGATCACATGAACAATTTTGTGTAATCACATACAATGTGATCAAATATCACATGGTTGAACATCCAGGAATATATCAAACCAGAGTTGACAACCCTACCTTGAACCTAGGTCTGAATCAATCTCAGGCTGGTGGAATGAAACTTCTGTCTGTTCACAGGGAGACCGATAAGAATTGAGTTTGAACAGTTTAAATTCAGTACCTTGTAGTTATGTTCCCACAGCACAAACTCTGAGTTAAATTGGCGTTCTCATCAGGGAGATTCCAGGTTGACTGGTATGAGCAATGGAAATGTCACATAGGTAAAGTAGGCATAACCTTTCTGAGGTTGGGGCTGAGGACATTGTTGTGCAGGTATGGAGTGGACTTTATACTGCATCTAACCAGGCTAAACCGAATGTAGACCCCGAGCCTGGCAGTCAGCAGCACCTAGAGGAGAATGTGAGAGGAGGACCCCAAACCAGGCAGTCAGCTGCACCTAGCACCTAACATCAGGAGAAACATAAGTTCAATGGTTGATGAGAAACTGCTGTTAGGAAGTGTCATCAAGTAGTTGAGAATTAGAAAAACTTTAAAAAGAAGGGGCTACTTACATTTAAGTAAGAAACACAAGCAATAGGAAAATAAAGTTAAGTCAAGGCCAGGTAAATTAAAGTTACATAAGTAAAGCAAAGTAAAATAAAGTTAATGCAAGGGAAGTAAATTGAAGCAATGGCAAGATAGCTCGTCATGTGGAATGTGTGTCTTGTAACATGTGGGAATTCATGGACTTTACCGGTGTCCTAGACGACCACAAGTGTGGGAAGTGTCACCAGCTGCAGAACCTTGAGCTACGGGTTGCAGAGCTCGCGCAGCGACTGGAGTCAATGTGGTGCACCCTCGAGGCTGAGAGCTATGTGGATAGTACATTCAGACAGGTGGTCACACCGCAGTTTATGAGCCTGGAGGCAGAGAGGGAATGAGTGACCGCCAGGCAGTCCAAGAAAATTAGGCAGGTAGTGCAGGAGTCCCCTGGGTCACGCTCACCAATTGATTTTCCATTTTGGATACCATGAGGGCATCGGTTCCTCGGAGGAGTGCAGTCAGAGCCAAGTTTGCGGCACCACAGGCAGCTCTGCTGTACAGGAGGGGAGAAAGAAGGGGGGAAGAGCAGTAGTAATAGAGGATTTGTTAGTTATGGGAACAGACAGGCATTTCTGTGACGGTAGATGTGACTCCAGGACGGTAGGTTGATTCCCTGGTTCCAGGGTCAAGGATGTCATGGAATGGCTGCAGGATATCATTCTCCTGGGGGAGGGTGATCAACCAGAGGTCATGGTCCATGTCGATACCAATGGCTTAAGTAGGAAAGGGAGTGAGGTCCTGAAAGCAGATTTTAGGGAGCTAGGAAGCAGACTGAAAAGCAAGAACTCTAAAGCAGTAGCTTCAGGATTACTTCCAGTCCCACATGCAAGCAAGTATAGAAATAGGAGAATTGAGCAAATAAACACATGGTTGGAAAGCTGGTGTAGGAGGGAGGGCATCAGATTTCTGAGGTATTGGCTCTGGTTCTGGGAAGGTGGGATCTGTACAAGCCAGACGGTCTGCGCCTGAACAGGACTGGGGCGAACATCCTTGCAGGGAGATTTGCTAGTGCTGTTGAGGAGGTTTAAACTAGATTGGCAGGGGGGTGGGAATCTGAGGGCAAATTCAGATCAGGGAACAGGAGGTGGAGAATTAGTGAGTGACCCTGAAAGACAGAAGCTGCACAGGTTAAAAAGTGTACAGCACAGGAATGTGGCAGTGTTAAAAGGTATATACAAGGAGCATAGTAAATAAAGCCGATGAGCTGGTGGCACAGATAGACACATGGTAGCATGATATCGTTGCTCTAACAAACTTGGCTTAAGGAGGGGCAAAAACGGCAGCGCAACATCCCAGGATATAGAGTTTTCAGTCAAGATAGGGAGGGGGTTAAAAAATATGGGGGTGTAACATTATTGGCTAAAGAATCAACTACAGCCGTGAGGAGGGATGATATACTAAATGAAGCATCAAATGAGGCCATAGTGTTGAGCTCAGAAATAAAAAAGGGGCAGCCACACTGCCAGGAGTGTACTATAGACCCCAAAATAGTGGAAGAGAGTTAGAAGAGCAAATATGTAGACAGGTTTCTGAGTGCAAGAACAATAGGGCAGTAATAGTTGGGGACTTCAAGGACCCTAATATCAGTTGGGATATGAACAGCATGAAGGGCACATAGGGTGCAAAATTCTTGAGCTGCATTCAAAAGAACTTTTAGCCAGAACGTAGGAAGCCCAATGAGACAGGGCGTATTTCTAGATTTAGTCTTTGGAAATGAAGCTGGGCAAGCGGATGAAGTAGCAGTGGGGGACCATTTTGGAGATAGTAATAGCAATGATATCATGTGTCTATCTGTGCCACCAGCATCATTATGGAAAAGGACAAAGATAAAACAGAAGTGAACGTTCTAAATTGGTGGAAGACAAATTTTACAAAGCTGAGGGGTGAGCTGGCGAGGGGGACTTGATGCAGCAATTAGGAAAAACTGTCAAATCAGTGGGAGGCACTCAAAGGTGAGATTCTACAGATATAGTGTAGACATGTCCCTACAAAGAAAAAGGGTGGCACTGCCAAATCTAGAGCTTCCTAATTATCCAGAAGCATACAGGCCAAGGGAAAGCAGAAAAAGAAAGCTTATGACAATCACAGAAGACTTAATATTGTAGAAAGCCTAGAGGAGTATATAAAGTACAGGGGTGAAGTAAAAATGGAAATTAGGAAAGCAAAAAGAGGGTTTGAAAAAATATTGGCAGGTAAAATCAAAGAAAATCCTAAGGTATTTTACTAGTACATGAAGAGCAGGAGAATAACTAAGGAAAAGGTAGGGCCTATCAGAGATGTTCATGGTGACTTGTGGGTAAATGCAGAAGATGTGGACAGGGTTCTCATGAGTACCTTGTCTCTGTCTTCACTAAGGAAAGGAACAATGCAGACATTCTAGTTAAAGAGGAGGAGTGTGAAATATTAGATAAGCATAGTGACAGGGGGGATACTGGAGGGGCTGGCATCCTTGAATTTGAATAAATCACCAGGGCCAGATGGATTGTATCCCAGGCTGTTGAAGGAAGCCAGGAAGGAAATAATGGATGCTCTGAGGATCATTTTACGATCCTCACTAGATACAGGCGAGGTCCCAGAGGATTGGAGGTCTGCAAACATTGTTCCATTATTTAAAAAGGGTGCGAGGGATAGGCCAGAAAATTATAGGCTGGTCAGTCTGACTTCAGTGGTGGGCAAATTATTGGAAACAATTCTGAGAGGGTAAACTGTCACTTAGAAAGGCACGGATTGATCAGGGATAGACAGCATGGCTTTGTTAGGGAAAGATTGTGTCTTACTAAATTAATAGAATTTTTTGAGGAAGTAACAAGGAGGATTTATGAGGGTAGTGTAGTGGATGTTGTCTACATAGATTTCAGTAAGGCATTTGATAAGGTCCCACATGGCAGACTAGTCAGGAAAGTGAGATCTCATTGGATACAGAGGAAGGTGGCAGGTTGGATCCAAAATTGGCTCAGTGACAGGAAACAAAGGGTGCTAGTTGATGGATGCTTTTGCGAATGGAAAACAGTTTCCAGTGGTGTTCCACACGGCTCAGTGTTGGGGCCCTTGCTGTTTTCTGTACATATTAATGGTTTAGACTTAAATGTGGGAGGCATGATTGGGAAATTTGCAGATGATACAAAAATTATCTGTGTAGTTGGTAGTGAAGAGGATAGCTGTTGATAGCCAGAATGATATCAATGATTTGGTTGAGGGGCGGAGAAGTGACAAATGGAATTCAATCTGGAAAAATGTGACGTAATGCATTTGGAGAGGGCAAACAAAGCAAGGGAATACTCACTAAATGGAAAGTTATTAAGAGGGGTTGGGGAAGTTAGAGACCTTGGAGTGCAAGAGCCTCTCAAATACTGTTATCAGAGTACGAGGCTCACTGTATCTGGATCTTGGCCTAATTTTTCGGCCTTCTGTTGCTCTCCTGTGGACTTAGGCCAGAAATTCCCTGGGAAAAGCCACATATTTTGAAGCCATTCCTCCTTACCAATGTTATGGTTCAGTTGCAAAGAGAGAATCCTTGACATGATAAAACCACTGTAGCCGTAAAAATATGAGAAATATTGTCATTGCTGACAGACAGATCAGAGTAAAAAAATCACTAAGAGTGTTGATTTTAATTTGTAAGGTATTATGTGCCAGGTGCATAAATTGAACAAATCTGCCCTTCAGTCTCTGGATCACATGTCATTAAAGAACAATAGGACCTTTTGTAAAAAACTAAGTGAAGCAATCTATGTTGAAATCTATAATGTTTGTTTTAGTGGTGAGCTTGACTCAGTTGCAAACTGGATAATGGCTCCAGGAAGTAAGTCTGGGTTTGGTAGCAGCTCCCTCATTAAAAACTATATGCGTAACTTTCCCTACCCATGATGAGACAGAGGAGGAGGTTTCCCCATGCTCCTAAAAATATAAAACACCTAGCACATTTAGAATCTATTTGTGTAGTAACTAAGAAACAAAAACCAACTGTCCAAAGTTCAAAGAGAAAAATCATGAGAGGAATTTTTGAATATAATTATAACCTAGAACTCACAAGTGCAAATGTGGTTCAGCAATCAGAACATCAAAGAATGCTAACTATAATATCAAAGCATTCTTCCAGTAGCATAAGAGGAAAAAAGGCTTTTAGAAAAAAAGTTGGAATCCTAAATGATGGCCTTGCTTTTCAAGACGATATAGCAACCAAGGTTGTAAGTAAATAGTCCCTATAATTTTTAATTTGTGGAGGCAATGTTAACATAGGGCAGAATTTTACATTCAGCGTGTGGGGGTGGGCCTGACATGCTGGAACACAAAATGATGCGCGATGATATCGGGCGTACATCCCGACGCCATTGTGCTGTCTCGCGATGTTTCGTTCGGCGGGCGTGCGCTGGAGTCAGCTGCATGCCCGCCACGAATTGAAAGGCCTATTAAGGCCATTAACGCACTAATTAACCCCAAATTTATGCTGCCCGTCCAACCTAACGGTTGGTGGGCAGGCGAAAAGGCCAAGCGGCCTTTATGTTTTTTAGGAAACCTCATCCACGAGTGGGATGAGGTTTCCTAAAGCTAATACTGATTATAGAAGAACTTTATTTTGAAAATAAAAACATGCCCCATCTCATGTGACACAGTCACATGAGAGGGGACATGTTTCATTAAATTTTTAATGTTTTTAATAATTTATTAAAAAAGCGCTTCAATCTCCCTGAGGCAGCTCTGAGCATCAGGGAGATTGAAGTGCTCTTTCACGCGCATGCGCAAAAGAGCGCTGGACCCGACCATCCCTCCTCCCCCCGCCTGCACAGGTAGCGCTCTCAGTGCTACCGCTCGCGGTCCACGCTGGGCGGGCCTTAATTAGCCCTCCTGCGTGAAATCGCGGTGCCGAGCCAATCACAGGCCACGGCGTCAGCTCCGCCCCCGCCCACTCCCACCGAGCCCGCCCAACCAATGTAAAATCCTGGCCATAGTATCCAATTTTTGATCCACTGTGATAGGCTATGGAAGAAATTCGGTACATATTAACGAGCACCATGAAAGGATCATCAGCCAGAATTTTCCCAAGAATGTTGCCCAATTATTATTTGATCCGGTGGGAGCCGGGCTCTGTACCCCACAGCAATTTCCAGCAGCATCACCTGCACTTGATCTAAAATGGTGGTTTGGGGGGTTGTAGGTGGTGGTGGGGGGTGCGTGGTGGTTTGTTGGGGGTTTATGTAAATGAAGCATAATGGTATGCAAATGTCATACATCCCACTTTCCATAATTGCCACCTCATTTATACTCAAGTACCATATGATTAAAACAAGCAACCACCCTCACAAGGTGACATAACAAAATTGCAAATAGATTTGTATGACCCCACAGGCACTTTCTAAGAGTTTTCAGGAAGGTTATTTCCCAGTCAATTTTAGTCTTTCTAAAATTGTTATGCTTCCGACAACTGCAGAGCCCTTAGTCCTTCTACTTTTTGCTCCGGACTGCCAGTTTCTCTTTCCAAATCCTAATGAGGTCAAAATGGGTTGCTGAGATTCTGCTGCATCGTTGCATTTTGGAAAAAGTGATGAAGGCCAGATGGGTCAGGCAGCCCTGGGGGAGGATTCTTCCCTCGTCTGGCAAGCTCGGCAGGGCAGGCAAGGGCGCTCAGGAAGCCGACCGCTGCACACAATAGTAGCCAGACTGTGATTTCATGCTGGCGTGCCAGGTAAGGCGTGAAACGTGCGCTGCAGCGCTCAGCGTGGGGTGGGGAGGGGGTGGGGGAGGAGGGCGAGTGGGGAACTTCACGCATGCGCGCGCGTGTGTGCTGGAAAAGCTCCCTGAGGCACAGAGCTGCCTCAGGGAGATGAACAATTTAAAACAGGAAAAATAAAGATTTTAAAAGTGTTACAAAACATGTCCCCTCATGTGGCTCCGTCACATGAGCAGGGACATGTTATAAATGGAATTTTAAAAGTTTTATTTTATTTTTATTTGCTGTTGGAAACCTCATCCTGCACGTGGATGAGATTTCCTAAATAATGCAAAGTCTGCTTGGCATTTTCGCCTGCCCGCCAACCGTAAGGTTGGATGGACAGCGAAAAATTTCTTTCAATTACTTTTTTAATGGCCCTAATAGGTCTTTTAATTGTCGGCGGGCACGCTGCTGACTCTGGCGCATGCCCGCCAGCTGAAATATTGCGCGAGTGCGTGATGACATCGGGACACTTGCCCGGCGAACTAAAAATTCTGGCCCTGGAGATGTGTTCCATCCACCCCCTGTGCCCCCAACCTCACCAGTACTGCCATACCAGAATAAACACACCAAGGCATTCCCACATTGAGATCCCCCATCAGCATGTTTACAGAGGCTGCACTTCACAAAGGAATACTTCAGGCAGTGATGCTACCTAACACAACACAACCTACCCCTCCACCAGAGGAACTGCATTGCTAGTGTAAAGATCATATCCATTCATGAACCTTTATGTGACAAAATAGTTCTTGGAGACATCAGCAACATTATCCAATTCACTATGCCTAAGCCAGTTTCAGATGCATTGCTTGTCAGACAAACTCATTTACCAGGTTTCTGCATAATGCACCCCAAATTCAGTTCTGGTGTTGGGTGGTGGTGTTGTGAATGAGGTGCCCAGTCACCATGCCTATATTTACAGGAAGCTTTTGGGAATGTCTGGGAGCATTCCTTGGATATCCTTGGAATTCTAGGTAGCTTGCCATCCTTGGTGCATGGATTCCACTGTGGGTCTAGTAAAGGCCACAGGAACAGTGAGAGCTGAAGGGAAGCAATTTTCTCTGGGATGGATTGCCTTCTGGAAGCAGACAACTTGGGCTGAATTTTGCCAAGATCATGGGACCCTGGCATCTGACAAAATTCCAGGTTGTGAACCCGGAAATAGCCTTGGTGTTATGTTGGTTGCAATCTGTCCGCCAACTAAGAAGCTGCCTCGAGAAGCCCCACTCAATTAAGGACAGCAGGCAGACAAGGAAAGAAGCAGGCCTGATCAGGGGGTCCACAGTGATGTCCAGACAGCAGGCCCACTGGGAGAAGTGGGCCCTGCTGATGTAGATGGAAGAACGTGAGGGCACCTTAACATGGAGGCGCCGAGTGAAGAATTATAATATTCTATAAAATAATTATGGCAACAGCAGCCAGGCTATCTGGGTAGAGGGGAATCAGGGAGGTGGAGAGATTTAAAGGAGGCCTTGCTTTTGGGAAACAGCCTCCAGGTAATGACCAGGCTTTGGCCTCAGCAGGGGGAGAAATTTGACCCCAAGTGGGGAACGTAATTGAGCTTAATTAGCTACCCATCTGTGCCAGGCAGTTAGTGCCAGTTAGACTTTGCCTCTGGCAAGATTGCTATAATTTTCTAATTTTGTTCCCAGTCGGGTTGGATGACTTTCTTGCTCTAATACATCTTTCTACTTTAAACAATACAGTACATAGGAATGCAGTTACAACAAGCAGAATCAAGCCTTTGATGAAACATCACACTTCATAATGTCAATATGAATTTTTTTTTAATGAAGAGTGAATAAAGAAAAAACACACTATTGGAACCCGTAAGGTTTGATTCTCCTGCTTGCAGTCTGGTGGAGCTGTACAATATCTTCCAGCCCAGATGTTCCACTAATGTGGAATAGTACTGTATTCTCCACAATTCAGCTGAAGGGAGAAGCAAGGGGACAATAAATTATCATGGACAAAGGAACAGGATTAGTGCATACCATCGACACTCAACTCAACCCAAGAACGATTAGCTTATTTTCTGTTCAAAACAAAAATATTTCCCTCATTTTCCCATAGCCCTAAACCTCTTATCACCACCCTTACTCCATAACAATATTTTAAAAAACCTTTCTGTCCTTTCTTGTCAGCACAAATTAGGGTCTCATATTCCAGTCCCTTCAATAGTACATCCTCAATTCACGAGGATTTACCATCTGTCTTTGTCATTATACACCATCTTTTCCTGTAACATTAATGCATACAAAGTTAATGTTTGTCTCTTTCACCTTATGTTAAGGGAGGAGACTCATTTTTCTGACATTATGATGGGGGACATTGATAGTTTCACATGTTGGCATACAGGTGTGTCATCCCTAGTTGGTTGTCAATAGTCAGTGGGCATGACTGTTCGACAATACCTGGTATACCAGGCAACAAAATAATAGTGATTGAGCTTAACGGATAACAGACAAGGTTGTGCAAGTAAATCCTTCTGTATGCTGTGATGGACACTTACCTTGTCCGTTCTGGTCAAATTATTAAGCTTTTTTCTATTGTAAGGTTGATCTAGAGGAATTCTGGATCTAGCAATCTTAGTCTTAGCAACCTCCCTTCACATGATAGCCTCCTCCTCTGGGCGCCAAACAATCTTGCCAGCCTAGCCCTCATTGCTCCAAACGTCTTTTCATCTCAGCATCTGAGAATGAAGACATTCCGTTTCCCACAGATCTCCTTGCAGCTGTCATTGTCCTTAATTTTCCTGTGCAGAATTTGTGCAAGCTTCCCCTTTAACCTGCCACAGGTCTATAAATCCTGCAGCAGCACATCAATTACTTCCCCCTTGGACAAATATGGCCAATTTCTCCCAGATATTGAGATGGAAACCAGTGAAAATTATACAGCAACAAATTGCGTTTATTTAGCAATTTAACAGATTAAAATATCCCTAGCTGCTTCGCAGGTGCATCATCAGGCAAAATTTGGCAACAGGTCACATAAACTGATATTAGGACAGGTGACCATAGCTTGATTAAAGAGCTAGACTTTAAGGAGCGACTTAGAGGAGGAGAGAGAAGCTGAGAGGTGGAGAGGTTTGGGGGGAATTCTAGAGATCAGGGCCTAGACAGCTGAAGGCACGGAGTGATGGAATCGGGCTGGACAAGTAGGTTCACCTTCCGGGTTCCACTGTTGTTAGCCATGCATGCGTCTACTGGCAGAAGCACAGGGCGGTATTTTATCTGTGGCATGCCATTCCCAATGGCGGAACCGGAAATGGGCGGTGCTTCCATTCACATTTTAGGAGCCATCTCCCACGTGATTACAATTAACCTTTAAAGTGCCAGTGGTGGGCACAGGAAACACATGAATCGCACGGCAGGAGAAGATTTTTATTGGAGAAACCCACTGTCAGCTGGCGATGCAACAGACGGGCAGGCCAAAAAAGAGCCTCCTGGTCAAACAGACGGCTCTGCAAGATGGCCAGAATTTTCCTGCCTAACTCTATTGCCATTACCATAAGGCTTTTTGAGTAAACAAAGGTGGCATGGGTGTTTTTCAAATGTAAATGTCACTTGTAAATATTTCAGGAAACAGTGGTTTCACTTTATTCTTACGTGCATCATTGTTCTTTGTTGGAGCTAGTTAGACAAAGATCTAAATGTACTGGCACACCTCAAGGTTGGAACACATTGATGGTGCAGGAAGATTAGGGACATTTTCTTTATTGTTTTTGTATTTTTTTAGGGAGGAAATTCCTGGATTTTGACCCAGCGACTGTGCAGGAATGAGGATGTAGTTCCAAGTCAGGATGGTGTGTGGCTTGGAGGGGAACTTGCAGGATCCCCTTTCCTCCTAGTTGGTAGGGGTCAGAAGTTCAGAAGGTGCTGTCGAAAGATCCTTGGTGAAGAATAAATAAAATAAAAAAATCCTGGGGTGACTTGATGGGATGAATGCTGAAAGGATATTTCCCCTTCTGGGAAGTTTAGAACAAGGGGACAGAATTCAAAAATGAGGAGTCCCCCATTGAAGACTGAAATGAGGAGAAATCTTTTCCCTCAGTGGTTCATTAGCCTTTGGAATTCTCTTCCCCAGAGAGCAGTGGAGGCTGGGTCAGTGAAAATGAGTTACATAGATTTTTGATCAGCAAAGGAATCAAGGGCTTTGGTGGACAGACAATAAAGTGGAGTTGAGACCACAATCAGATCGACCATGATCTTATTGAATGGCACAACAGACTTAAGGGTGTGGATGGCCTACTCCTTCTCCTAATTCTTGTGTCCTTGTGTTCATCAGTTCTATAGATGAAATCAATGGTGAATTGTTGCAGGGCATCTTGCAGATGGCACACATTGCTGACACTGCATCAGTGGGGGAAGGAGTGAATGTTTAAGGCAGAGGATAGGGTGCCAATCAAGCAGACTGCTTTGTCCTGGATGGTGTCAAGGTCCTTGAGTGTTGTTGGAGCTGCACTCATCCAGGCAAGTGGAGTATTCCATCATACACCTGATTTGTGCCTGGTAGATGGTGGACAGGCTTTGGGGAATCAGGAGGTGAGTTACTCACCACAGAGTTCCCAGCCTCTGACCCACTGTTGCAGCACAATACTTATATGGCTGGTCCAGTTCGATTTCTGTCAATGGTAACCCCCCAGGATGTTGATAGTGGGGAATTCAGTGATGGTAGTGCCATTGAATGTCAAGGGGAGATGGTTAGATTCTCTATTGTTGGAGATAGTCATTGCCTGGCACTTGTGTGGTGTGAATATTACTTGCCACTTATCAGCACATACATGAATGCTGTCCAGATCTTGCAGCATATGTTCATGGACTGCTTCAATATCTGAGGAGTTGCAAATGCTGCAGAACATTGTGTAATTTATCAGCGAACATACCCACTTCTGACCTTGTGATGGAAGGAAGGTCATTGATGAAGCAGCTGAAGATCGTTGGGCCCTGAGGAACATTTGCAGTGATATCCTAGGATCTTACCTGTTTCAATAAGATCACCTCTCATTCCTCTGAGCTCCACCTGCTCAACCCTTCCTCATAAGGAAACCCCTTCATCCCAGGAATTAGTCGAGTGAACCTTCTCTAAACTGCTTTTATAATCAATTCCTCTTGCATTGAACGCCAACATTCCATTTGCTGTCCTAGTTCCTTGCTACACCTGCATACCAACTTTTTGTGATTCCTGCACCCAGGACACACAAATTCCTCTGTACCATCGAGTTCCGCATTCTTTCTCCATTCAAATAATATGCTGCTTTCCCACATCATATCCCATCTGCCAAATTTTGCCCACTCTAAATCCCTCTATAGATTCTTTATGTCCTCTTGAAAACTTACTTTCCTATCGATCTTTGTGTGATCAGGAAATTTAGCTACATCCAAGTCATTGATATAAATTGTAAGTAATTAAGGCTCCATCACTGATTGTGGTGGCACTCCAGTTTGCCAACCCAAAAATGACCCTTTCACCCCTATCCTCTGTTTCCTGTTAGCTAACCAATCCTCTATCCATGCTAATATGTTACCCTGTCCACCCTGAGGCCTTCCTTTGTGAAGTCAACTTTGATGATGCACCTTGTCAATCCACATTTATCCACATTGCTCATTACTTTTTCAAATAACTCTAATCAATTAGGCAAACACAACATCCCTTTCACAAAACCATGTTGACTCTGCTTATGATTATGATTTTTTATTATGAGTAGTTAGATTTTCAACACCTTCCATTGTCCACATCCAAACTCCACCCACCACACAATAGGCTCCTCCCACTTTGATCTCCAATCCTGGCACCGCATGTGCTTTTGGAGACATTGTAAAGATGGTCATTGTAAGGTTTGTGCTAGAGCCTGTTACCCTTCACCCTCCCCCTGTCACCTTCACACTTGACCCCATCATCCTTGACCCTCCCAACTGCACTTTGCAACTTCCCTCTTTTACCCTTCAATGCCCCCCCCCATTACCCACTGACCTGTCACCCAGCAATTGGAAATGCCATCTCTGCCCCCGCCCCACCCAAGTCTACACTGTCCCCATCAAGATTCCCCCTCTGATCCTATACCCTCCCTGCATCATCCTTGGAGTTTTTGTTAGATCCCGTGACATACCCTATGAGATTTTTGATTAATCCAACCTCAGACTGTGCTGCCCCCCAACTGAATTGTCTCCCCCAGTTGTCCTGCCCCGCCAACCCTCACCCAACCATCACACCCAGAACACCAGGCTCTTTCCACTTCACTCCCTCATGCCCCGACCACATTCCACTACCAACCCCCGACACGCCATCCCGGTTACCCCATTCACCATAACTCACCCTTGCCAGTTGGGAGCCTCTGTGCAAGCTGCTGTTCTCCTGCCCCCCCTCCTTTGTGCCACAAAGTAAACCTCAGATACAGCTGCTCAAAGCCAGCTGTTGCACACCACCATTAAACAAACATGGCCTGGAGCCACGAGGTTCCCATGCGCCACTGACTTAATCTTGAAGATAGGACGTAATTTAAAAAAAGCTTTAATATGATGAGTGTTCATGATATGTAAATGTATTGCAAGTGGGAACCTGGCACAGGCTGCCGACTTAACCACTGCATCTCAACCCACCATCAGTAAATTGAAATTCCGGATCCGACCTGCCACAATTCCTGCTCTCCCAGGCTCCATAAAATACCAGCCATAGCGTGGGATACCCGTACCAGAGCTTAGAATCAGTCCTCCCTGACATTTAGGTAACGCAGGTAGACTATTGATCTACTAGAAAGACAAGGGCCAGAATTTTCCCGTTGGCGTGCGGGGTCAGGCCCCACACACCTGCACGTAAAATGACGCGCAGTGACATCGGGCGAGCATCCCGACGACACCGAGCGCCACCGTGATATTTCGTTAGACGGGTGCACGATGATATCCGATGTGCGCCCGCCATTAATTAATGGGCCACTTAAAGCCCTTGAGGCACCAATCGACGGCGATTTTTCAGCACCCGTGTGATCTTTGGGTCAGCGCACGGGCGCAACGGGCAGGTGGGTAGGATACATTTGTATAAACCTCATCCACGGACGGGATAAGAGGGCTCATTGGGGTCGTGAGTGTTCTCTGTCAAATATTGTTTTTTCAAAGTTACTGATACTTGCCTGTGTGATCTGCAATACTTCAAAATGCATACCAGCTGCTCGGTCTGGACTCACAACCTTCAGGTCAACACTCTGCAGTGAGGAATCTTTTTTGAGCCTGCAGGTTTCAGGAAGCCTTCCCTTAGCCTGGGAATGGGAGCTGAACTCTCCACTGGAGGCACCTCCTCTGAGGAGGGAGGGCTAGAAGAGGGAGGAGGCCAGGAGTGCACATTCAGCCTCCAGGGGAGCCACATTGGGAGGACAGGCGCAGGCACAAGGGGTGCAGGGCCAAGAGGTAGTCCAAGGTGGAAGGGGCCACAGAAGACGCCACTATCCTGCTGCCAGGGTTTACAGGCGGCGAAGCAGTTGCCTCAATGTGTCTGAGGTGCAGTGCCGAAGGAGGCTCCGTCTCTCAAGGGAGACAGTCAACTATATCTGTCAGATGATTGGGCCTGAGATCTCCACTAACTGTGTGGGTGGACACCCCATGCCAGTGGCTCTAAAGGTCACAACTGGCCTCAACTTCTATGCCTCTGGCTCCTTCCAGAGGTCGGTGAGTGATCTTTGCGGCGTCTCCCAGTCAGCTGTCCACACTTGTGTCAAGCAGGTTACAGACGCTCTGTTCAGACGGGCATTGACCTTCACCCACTATTGTTGGGACCAGGCAAGCCAGACACAGCGAGCCAGAGGCTTCACGGCCATTGCTGGCTTCCCCCGTGTCCAGGGTACAATAGACTGTACACATGTGGCCATCGAGGTGCCAGCAGGTGAGCCCGGTGCCTTCGTCAACAGGAAGGGCTTCCACTCCATGAACGTGCAGATAGTGTGTGATCACAGGATGCTGATTCTACAAGTCTGTGCAAGGTACCCAGGCAGCTCCCACGATGCCTACATCCTCAGACGCTCCCAGGTGCTGGGGCTCTTCAGTTCTCCAGCCCAGCTTGATGGATGGCTGCTGGGTGACAAGGGCTATCCCCCTCAGAAGGTGGCTCATGACGCCTCTCTGCCATCCAAGAACAGAAGCTGAGCAGCGCTACAATAGGATCCACGCCTCCACAAGGGCTGTGGTGGAGAGAACCATCGGTCTTCTCAAGATGCGCTTCCGATGCCTGGACCGCTCAGCGGGCGCACTCCAGTACCCCCCAGATCGTGTGTCACTGATAGTGGTTGCATGTTGCACTCTCCACAATCTTGTGCTGGAAAGGGGGGACGCTGTGGATGATGAAGATGTAGACGCAGTGGCTGTGGCTGCACACGATGATTCCAGCAGTGAATCCGAAGATGAGCATGCACAGGGAAATGCTGAGGGGGTAGACGCTGACCCGGGTATACTCCAGGGAGGCAGGGACACCAGGAGGCTTTAATCCAATGAACCTTCAGCTAGCACACCACATGTGGACCTCCAGGACAAGTCTGGGCTGCAGGCTCCATACTCGATACCTAAGTGCAAAATCTGCCTGGATAGGAATATTAATTAAGGGCCTTGTTAATAAAGCTGAATGTCCCACAAATCACTCATAACATTTTTGGAAACCATCCACCTGCAGAAGAAAAGAGGCTCCCTCAGCCATGGTGACATGTCTGAATTTAATATTACAACCAAAGGAACTTAAAACAAAATGACAAAGGTGTTAAAAATCACACCAACTCATAAAGACCTCATTGCGGGCCAACACAAAAGCACCAGTGATAAACCTGTGGTGTGCCTAAGGTGCCTTACATTTATGTTTTCGGGTGCTACGTCTTGGTGTTGCCCCCTTGCTGGAAGTGGCATCTTAGACAGCCTGCTGACTCTGCTGTCCTGTTGGCCTTGATGACCTTGGTGGTCGTCCTCTGGACTGTGGAGCCTGTGCTGGCCTCGCCTGGGAGGGAGCTGCCAATTCCACAGCTGGCATCTCCCCAGTCGTTGCTGCCTCACCAGATGCAATGGTCACTGGCAGAGGGCGGAGGAGCTGCCACCCTCATCTGGAGCGCCCTGAGAGGAGCCCGCAGAGACGACAGGCAGCTGCTGCGCCGACATGAGGTCACTTTGGACCTCCCTGCTCACCGTGGATGGATGGGCACTGAGCTGGGAAACTTGGTGCCCAAACCATCTCCCACATTGGCACTGACCAGCTAAGGTCAATGCCGATGTGAGGGCTTGCTGGTCTGAGCACATCCCCAGGAAGCCCTGAGTGGCCTCCTGGAGGAGCCTCTATGGAGGACGCATGGCACTCGGCCATGAGGCTCATTGCTTTGGCAATAGTCCGCGTAGACTCCTGCACCATGGACACTAAGCCAAGCATAGCCTCATGTATCTCCACCACATGCTCCTGCACACCCTGCCGCATTTCTTGCGTTTGATGTGTTGTGGACAACTCCAGAGGCACATCATCAGGTACCGACTGAGCATGTGCCTGGTCCCCTGCAGTCCTCCGACTGCTGGTGCCATGGACACTCTCTTTGCCAGCTCCTCCAGTGACCGTGAAGTGCCCTCACCGCTGTGCCCTGGGACACTAGCCAATGATCTAATTCCCACCGAGGTGTCAGTATCTGCGCTGGTGCCTGCCTGGCAGAGATGGTGTGACTCTGGTGAGTCTGTGACTTCAGGGCACTCAGGTGTGAGAGGGATCCTCTGCTGCTCCTCCTCCCGGCCCTGCTCCGCTGATGCTGAAAGGAAGAACAAGGACATTGGATCAGTTAACGTGGAGACAGTGTCAATGTGCATCCCTGTCCCACAGATCATTATGCGCTCATCCTTCCAAAAGCAATGGTCAAGCCAAGTTGCAAACGTCAATCACTGAACATTCAGCACTGCCATGGCTGTTGGGAGAACAATGGTGATCTCACTGCTGGGCATAAATACCTGTTTGTGGCACCCCAGCCTCACCGACACTGGTGGACCTGGGCACATGGCGCCTCTCCAAATCTAGGGCCTCCTGCTCGAAGCGGCTGAGAAGTGCTAACTGTGCCAGCCCACTGCAAGTCCTCACCCGCTCGTCGGAATTATGTGCATTCTTCTCCTGAAAAGGAGAGAAGAGTATTGATTAGTGCTACTTGTACCTGGGCTCTCTTCGTGGACGGCCCACCCCAACCAGAGTGGGACATTGCAGGGCTCCAGTGTCTCCTCACCCCACTGCTGCCGAACACTCACACAAAGACCATAAGACCATTAGACATAGGAGCAGAAATTAGGCCATTCGGCCCATCGAGTCTGCTCCGCCATTCAATCATGGCTGATAAGTTTCTCAACCCCATTCTCCCACCTTCTCCCCATAACCTTTGATCCCCTTACCAAACAAGAACCTATCTATCTCGGTCTTAAATACACTCAATGACCTGGCCTCCACAGCCTTCTGTGGCAATGAATTCCATAGATTCACCATTCTCTGGCTAAAGAAGTTTCTCCTCATCTCTGTTCTAAAAGGTCTTCCCTTTACTCTGAGGCTGTGCCCTCGGGTCCTAGTCTCTCCAACTAATGGAAACATCTTCCCCACGTCCACTCTATCCAGGCCTTTCAGTATTCTGTAAGTTTCAATCAAATCCCCCCTCATCCTTCTAAACTCCATCGAGTATAGACCCAGAGTCCTCAAACGTTCCTCATATGATAAGCCTTTCATTCCTGGGATCATTCTTATGAACCTCCTCTGGACCCTCTCCAAGGCCAGCACATCCTTCCTGAGATACGGGGCCCAAAATTGCTCACAATATTCTAAATGTGGTTTAACCAGAGCCTTGTAAAGCCTCAGCAGCACATCCCTGCTTTTATATTCTAGTCCTCTTGAAATAAATGCCAACATTGCATTTGCCTTCCTAACTACCGACTCAACTTGCAAGTTAACCTTAAGATGCCAGGCTTGACCCCCACCCACTTGGCCAAATGCTGCCTACATCACATTAGGCACCACACAGTCTAACCTGTCATAACAAGGAGGCGCAAGCACGTGGAGCGCAGAGGACAGCAGATCGATCGGTGCCACGCCCCATTGAAGCTCCCCTCCCAATATGTCATCACCCTGACTTTAGCATGTCCCGGAGTTCCAGCTGTGCGCCTTGGTGCAGTTCCTCCAGGTTGCCCCCAAAACAGTCAAGTGGGTCTCAGTGTACCACTTGCTGCGGGGGCAGAACCCATCTCTTCACCATCCTCTCAGGGTGACCTCAGCATGGGCAATATCTGCTGGCCCACCCAGCGAAGTACACATGCCGTCAATGATTCAATGCAGTCACTGCACTCAGACTTGTGGGGTGGGGGGTGCTACGCTAGGAGGGAAAGCCTATCTGCTGGGTTAAGTGACCAATGCCAACATGGTACTCACCTTTCCTGAGGGCAACAGGTCATTGAAGCACTTGCGACACTGGATCCAGGTGCGTCGCACCACGTCGCGGGAGCTCACCACCCCCGCCACCTCCACCCAGGCACGTTTGGTCATGTGGGGGGGCCTCCTCCTCCCATCCTGGGGAACCAACACCTCCCGCCATGCTGCCACCTCCTCGAGGAGGGCAGCAAGGCAATCGGAAAAACGAGGGGCACAGTGCCCTACCCTCCTGCCTGGCCTGCTCACCAGCAGCACTTTGGGGAGCCCTTCCACTGGCCATGATTCACAGCCATTGAAAGGCTGCAGCAGCTTTTTTAAACAGGCCCCCGGGTCGCCATTGGACCTGGTGGCCATTGCAGTCCCACCACCACCCGCCTGCTCCCGCTGTCCTCGGGAGCCGCGATTCATGCTGGGCGGGCCTTAATTGGCCCGCCCACGTAAAATGACGGCATAGGCCCGATCGTGGACGGTGATCAGGTCTGTGCCCACCCATGCCCACTCCAGCACTGCCCACCCCACAGGCAGAAAATTCTTCCCAGGATGTAAGAGAATTATTGAAGCAACATTAGCAATATGTCAGAAATTACTGAAGCAAGGCTTGGCAGTCTGCTTAGCTTGTTAACAAGGGAGTGGCTCAGCTATCTGCAACATTTTCCTGGCAGCTCTTAACAGTAATTTTTTTCCAGACTTGATGTTGGACATGTATAGTTCTGGATGTATTCCAGTCTTGAGACTGAGGGGAAGACCTTCCTAAAAGCAAACTTAAAACAGGAAGTTTTGCAAGTCTTGTATTTGAATATCCTGAGCATTTGTAACTAGTCATTCGGATGGTTAGTACTAATAGGCTTTTTAGTGGTTTTGCATATACATCTGAAAATAAAGTTTCCTGTGGATGATACATTTTGAATGTATTGTGCAATAAGAACTTAATTTTTTTTTAAATCATGGAATGACACCAGTCATCAATGTTGCAGAAAAAGTGCTGAGGGAGGAACTCTCCCCTTTTAGTATTCCAAAGGGAACAGACATTAATGATAAATGGTTGTTTTTCAGATTGGAGGAAAGTTTGTAGTGGAGTTCCCCAGGGGTCAGTGTTGGGACCCTTGCTCTTCCTGCTATATATATTAATGACCTCTACTGTGGTGTTCAGGGCATGGTTTCAAAATTTGAAGATGATATGGAGATTGGAAACGTCAACTGTGATGAGGATTGTCTGGAAGTTCAAAAAGACGTAGACATGTTGGTGACTGGGCAGACAAGTGGCAGATGACGTTCAATGCAGAGAAGTGTGAGGTCATTCATTTTGGCAGGAAGGATATGGTGGGACAGTACAAAATAAAGGGAGAAACTCTAAAGGAGATGCAGGAACAGAGGGACCTTGGTGCATTTATACATAAGTCATTGAAGATGGCAGGGCATGTTGAGAGAGCAGTTAATAAAACTTATAGTATCTTAGGCTTAATTAATACAAGAATAGGGAGGTCATGTTGAAATTGCATAAGACACTAGTTTGGCCTCATCTGGAGCAATGCGTCCAGTTCTGGGCACCATACTTCAGGAACGATGTGAAAGCATTGGAGAGAGTACAGAGGAGATTCAGAAGAATGATTCCAGGGATAAAGAACTGTAGCTATGAGGATAGTTTGGAGAGCTTGGGATTGTTTTCCTTGGAGAAAAGAAGGCTGAGAGGAGACTTGACAGAAGTATTCAAAATCCTGAGGGTTACAAACAGGGTAAATGGTGAGAAACTATTCCCAGCATAAAGGACTAGAGGGCACAGATTCAAAATAATTGACAAAAGGAGTCAAAGTGATTCCTAAAACTGTCCCCATGTTTACCTACTTAGCATTTCAAACCTAATTTATCTCCTGATACATCAAACCCTCCAGACCAGCTGCCTTTAATTCAATTAAGTCGCCTCCACATACACATAGTCACAAACCCCACTATTAATTTACTTTACAATAAATTCCAATAACATTATGAAAATTATTATATCTTCCTGACAGTCTGGAATGAACTTCCTGAGAGGGTGGTGGAGGGAGGTTTGATCGAGGTATTCAAAAGTGAATTGGACTGCTTTCTGAAAAGAACGAATGTGCAAGGTTACGGGGATAAGGCAGGGGAGTGGGTCTAGATAGAATGCAGTTTCAGGGAACCAGTGCAGACTCGATGGGCCGAATGGCCTCCTTCTGCACTGTAAAGGTTTTGTAGTTCTGTGATTCTGTAAAGGAATTGTACTCACTGTGACACACTTCAATCACCTCCCCCGACCTCTCTTCCCACGGTACCTTCCCCAGTAAGTGCAGGAAATCCAACAGCTTTCCATTTGTTGCCTCCCTTCCCAACATCCGGTCCTCCAAACCCTCCTTCCAGGTGAAACAGTGATTCTACTTCATTCAATACTGTATTTACTGCCAATGCTGCTGTCTCCTCTACATTGGGGATACCAAATCCAGGTTGGGTGATGGCTTTGTGGACACCTCCATTCAGTCTGTAAGCATGATCTTGGGCTTCAGCTCACTTGTCATTTTAATAATCTGTCCCACTCCTACTCTGACCTATACATCCTTGGTCTTCCCCACTGGTCTAATGAACCTCAAAGGAAGCTCAAGGAGCAGCACCTCATCTGTTGATTGGGTACTTTACAGCATTCCAAACTCAACATTGAGTTCAGCAACTTAACACCATTTTTCAATTTTACTGCTCCCATTCTTTCGGACATCAGTAGTTGGGAATAATTCTGCTATTGCTAATTACACCTCGGCAATGTGATTCTGCTATTGGGCAGCACTTGCTGAACAATCCTGAGTGCATTTAGCTACACCAACAGCCATAGAACCATAGAAAAGTTACAGTACAGAAAGAGGCCATTCAGCCCATCATGCCTGCGCCAGCCGAAAAATAAAAATTTTAAAAACTAGCTGCTCATTTTAACACCAATTTAACATGGTCAATCAGGCTTGTAATGTGTCTCGTTTGTGCTTGCTGAAGGTGACAAGCATTCATGCACAGGGATCCACCCATTCTCTGCGGGCAGGAGGAGTGTGTTTGGACCTTGTGCGTTTCTGAATTGCCTGGGAGCTTGGGGAGCCCCTGGCTTCCCCTTGGTCTCACCATGGCGGTGCCTTGGTTGGTTGGAGTGGACTCACTGGGCAGTCAGCACCCTTTTCTCCTGTCGCGTGGACTGTTGTGGTTGTTCAAAATTTGGCATTCTTGCATTTGTCTTGATGAGTGCACGACCAAAGGCTTTGGCAAAATGCCTCGCTTTTCAGCAATATATTCATATACCTTTGTTGGATTAGAACAACAGAAGTAACCATTTCTCAATTTAGTATGACCGGTTGGGACTGAAGTCAGAGTATCTCCTGCTGGGGATCTACTGGAACAATTTTAACTGCATTAGCTGCTGATGAGGTCAGAGCTATTTTGTGGACTGGGCCTCTTTCACAGACTGCAGACACCAAGCAGCCATCCCGCTGCAGTTTACCGGTTGTGGGAAGTCTCCCATTCTGAGCCGGCCGACAGTTGGAGTTGTGGTGGGAGCGGGTGCTCAGATGGGCCGGAGCTTTCTCTTTCTCAGGTTGAACAATCCTGACCCCACCAAAATCAAATTTAAGCATTTCAAGGTCATTTTCTGAGCGGTCTCCAGACATTCTTTTAATGGCTGTTGGCTAGGCTACCCAATGACAGGTGCGTGCTTTGTCCACTTAAACCTCAAAATTGTGATTAAGGTCTGGAAAAACCATCTCTGAATCCAGGCCAAGACAATGGCAGCCAGCTCACCAGCAGAACAGTCCACTACCAGAAGACCTTTTCCAGTTTTCTTACGGTATGCCCAACAAAATACTCCAGAATAACCTGGATCTACACCTAAAGGTGGGATTAGAACGGGCAGCTAATTTTTTATTTTTTGGCTGCTGCAGACACGATGGGCTGAATGGCCTCTTTCTGTGACATAACTTTTCTATGGTTCTATGGTTCTAAGATGTATCTTTTGTTTCTTTACTTGCCTGTTAGATCCCTTTTGCCACTTAATCCCTTGCTTCCACCCTATCACAGTCCTTTTGTCCTTCTACTGTCATGAAACTAACATGTTTTTCATTATATTATTGTGGTTTATTGTAAAGTAGGTTTATGGGTGTGAGTGTGGATGAGTCTGTCTGTATGATTTAATTAAATTAAAGTGAGATTGACTGCAAGCTTGACATTATCAAAAGAAATTAGGGGTAAAAGGCATTTGAAACATGGATGAGGGTTTAGCATGTCGGGTGTGAAGGAAACATTTGCATTTTTAGATATGTGAGGGGTTGTTTAGGTTTCAAAGGTGTTTACAACTAACAAGATAAGCAAGGCCAAGCAATGTGTTTATTTTCCCCAAAGGTACTGACCATATTGGCAACATGAACGATTTTTCAGGCCTGAATTTTTCAGGCGGGAACGGGCAGGGGTGGTCACGGACCCGATCGCGGCCCGCGATCGGTCCTGCACTCTATTTTACGCGGGCAGGCCCTCCCATCGTAATACATAAGCCGTAATGCTGAGCGCTACCTGTGCGGGCGGGGGAAGGAGGGAGAGTCGGAGCCAGCACTCTTTCGCGCGTGTGCGCGAAAGAGCGCTTCAATCTCCCTGAGGCAGCTCCGTGCCTCAGGGAGATTAAATCGATGTTGAAAAATTAAATAAATGGTTGAAAAATGTATTTAAACATGTCTCCTCATCACATGAGATGGGACATGTGTTTATATCTATGAAAATTTTTAAATTTAATAAATAAAAGCTCTAGGAAACCTCATCCCACTCGTGGATGAAGTTTCCTAAAAACGCAAAGGCCGCTTGGCCTTTTCGCCTGCCCACCAACCTTAAGGTTGGACAGGCAGCGTTTACAATTATCTTAATTGGTTCCTTAATAGCCTGAATAGGCTGTTTACATATCAGCAGGCACGCAGCTGACTCCGGCACGCGCCCGCCAAACTAAACGTCACAACTCAGTGCAATGGCATCAGAACGCACGCCTTACATCATCATGCGTCATTATACACATCGGCGTGTCGGGCCTGCCTCCACACGTCGACTGAAAAATCCTGCTGTATTTTATGGGAAAAGTAAATTTCCAAAGACATACAGAAGAATGGAATTTACAGATTTATGAGAGGGAAACATATATAAAGAGAATGGAAGGTTATGTTGTGGGGCCATGTAAGATCTAAGAGGACCATGTAAAAAGGCCTTGAGGGAGCCTCCAGCCACTTTAGCAGAAGTCTGCTGTGTCCAGTAACCAAAGGTGAAGAAAAGCCTTTGGAATTCCACTGTCAAGTGGGTGCTGTGGTAAACTTGCTGGCTTGATTATTTAAATATGAAATCTATTTTAGACTATTGCCTTAAAGGGGGTTTGTAGTTGGGAGTCAGGTTAATTAGGAATTTTGGGATTTGTTGTAACCTTATGAATATGCTTGAAATATTTTCTTTTGTTAATAAATGTTTTAATTTAGTTTTTTGAAATCTCTAAAGCTGTTAGTGGACTTGTTACTTCTGAAATCAGTGCACAAATCTTCAAATTACAAAACCATTGTGATAGCACCCAAGTTCCCCTTGTGGATTTGTCTGCCTGCACATACCATCTGCCACATCATAACACAATTATCTCTCTCCTCTTTTTCTGCCTCTATAACTTGTATAGTTATATCCCTAACTTTTTCCAGTTCTGATGAAAAGTTTTGAACTTGAAATATCATTTCTGTTTCTCCCTCCACAGATACTGCCAGACCTGCTGAATGTTTCCAGCATTTTCTATTTTTATAATAATATTCCAAGTTGTATTGTGTTTTTCCCTTTTCGTTCTCTGGGTTTGCATATTTTGGATAACTTGATAAATTGGAGTGTATTGTCACTAGCCCCCTGATGTCTAGCTAGGCACTTGGTAACATTTCTAGAGCACACAGTAACACCTTTCTGCTAATTATTTTGAGATTGAATTTCAGCAGGACCTCTCCCGATGGTTCACCATAGAAGTTTGGCAGAAGATTGGTAAAATGGTATAAAAAAGTTGCATGCAGGGTTGCAAGATATTTAACAATTGGATTTATTCTACATGGTACATCACTGCGGGTGGGAAAACAGATGGGTGAACCCATAAATTCAGCCACGGTTCCCATTGGCGGTGTACAAACCAACAGCACACGCACCCCAGCCCCGTCACAATTTTACAGGCAGCTGGGGAGATGTCTTGTCGTGGCCCAAATGAGGCCTTTAAGCGGGCAATTAATGCACAGTTAAGGGCCACGTTCTGCCGCTACTCCGATATAATGGCTGGCAGGAGTGGCTCGTGCTGAACATGCAGTCTGGCAGGTTTAAGCCTGTAAGCTGCTAGTTAGTTAAAGTGGTGGGGCTTGCCTTCTTCCCGGGCCCCCTATGCCAATCGGAGCACCACCCTCCCCTCCACCCCACCCCCCCCCCACCCCACCCACCACAGTTTTACCTCCCTACGTCTCGTTATTTTTGAAAAATGATTTTTTTTTTAAAAATTCAACTGACTCAAAATGCAGTATTTTTAAAAATGAGACAGAAAGCTGCTTTAAAATTCAAGGCCACCTTCCAAGGTTAAGGTGAGAAAAGCAAACAAGAACTCCCTCTGAAACAAGTGTGAGGAGAGAGAAATTCCAAAGGAAATCTACAGGCATCAAAACCCAACACTCTAACTAAGGAACAGATTAAAAATGCAAAGTGCTGAGTTTAAATCGATGGTAAAGACAATTGGAACTGCTAACTAGCCAGATACACCCAATAGACACTTCCAGTGGAGGACGAAGTAACCACATCTCCTGTTGGTTTCTACTATTTTGAAATGTGTCAAAGATTTGTGAGATGAAAGATCGAAATATGATTACTTATTCTACAGCAATGACTGCAAGGCATGTTAACCAAATTGCTTTTTTGGGAATATACAGACAGGAGCATTTTTAAGATCTGGTTTTGACAAACCAGACACAGAAAGAAATCATCAAAGTCACCTGAAAAAACTGCTGAAGGGAAAAATAGGAATCTCACTCTCTCTTTCTTAAGTTAAAAAAAGCCCTATCTCTACATGTAAAAATCCAACCCAAGAGATAGTGATGGTCCATTGGAAAGAACTTCAGGAGAAATCCACCAATTTCTGGGAGTCGGATCATAGAAGTAAAAGGAAGGAGATTGTCTCCAGCAAAGTGCAGTTACCTGGACTTCAATTTAATCCAGGATCTCAAACCAGCTAACTTCAAACAGCTGCAAACTTCAACAATTTACACCTCAAGGACAAGCAAAGGACTCAATCATATATCCTTTTAACTTTTATTTGGACTCCAACTTATCTCACTTCCGATATCTGTGTGTGTATGTTGACACAGCTTTTACTATTTTACTATTTTAGTCACTGATAAACTTGCTCTTTCTTTGACTCAAGAAAAGCTGGTTTGATTGGTTCCTTATTAAAAAATAGATACAGTTGGATTGGATTGGCCATTTCTGGACAAAAAACATCAAAAACCTTTGTTACAACCAACCAAAGAGGCTGAATAAAGGGGTCTCTGAGGCTCTGGGGACTTGGGGAGGTGATGGCATGGCAGGTGAATGACAGCCCGCCCACCATGGAAACAGCGTGTTTCCTGGGAATGCATAATAAATGTGACGGATTTGGGACAATAGGATGCGAAAAGTCTCCATTGTGACCAGCAGGTAAAACTGAAAATCTGGGACGATTCTGCTCTGTGTCTGTGGCAAGTGGTGAGGGAACCAACAAAAGAGAAAAACATACTTGACCTCATCTTCACCAATCTGCCTGCTGCAGATGCATTTGTCCATTACAGTATCGGTAGGAGCGACCACCACATAGTCATTGTGGAGTCAAAGTCCCATCTTCACATTGAGGATACGCTGTTGTGCAGCACCACCGCCATGCTAAATAGGATAGATTTTAAGCAGATCTACCAACTCAAGACTGGGCAACCATAGGACTCTGTGGGCCATCAGCAGCAGCAGAATTGTACTCAACCACAGTATGTAACATCATGGCCCAGCATATCCCCAACTCTACCATTACCACCAAGCCAGGTGCATCCTAGGATATTAAAGGAAGTAGCTACAGAGACAGTGGATGCATTGGTAGTAATCGTCCAAGAATCCTTAGATTCGGGATAAGTCCCAGAGGATTGGAAAACTGCCAATGTAACACCCTTATTCAAAAAGAGAGACAAAAAACTGATAGCTATAGGCCAGTTAGCTTAACATCCATTATTGAGAAAATATTAGTCTATTATGAAGGATGTAATAGCAGAAATGCATAATATAATCAAGCAGAGTCAGCATGGTTTCATGAAGAGGCAATCATGCCTGACAAATTAGAATTCTTTGAGGAGGTAACAGCAGGATAGATAAAGGGGAGCCAGTATATGTAATATATTTGGATTTCCAAAAGGCATTTGATATAGTAACACACATAAGGCTACTTAATAACATAAGAGCCAATGGTGTTGGGGGTAGTATATTAGCATGGATAGAGGATTGGCTAACTAATAGAAGACAGAGAGTTGGGATAAGGGGGGCATTTTCAGGATGGCAACCTGTAACTAGAGGAGTGCCACAGGGATCAGTGCTGGGGCCACAATTATTTACAATATATATTAATGACTTGGATGAGGGAAGTGAATGTACTATCGTCAAGTTTGCAGATGACGCAAAAATAGATTGGAAGGCAAGTGGTGAGAATGACACAAAGAATCCACAGAGGGAAATAGACAGGTTATGTGAATGGCAAGAACTTGGCAGATGGAATAAAATGTGGGAAAATGTGAGGTTATGCACTTTGGCAGGAAGAATAGAGGAGCTGAATATTATTTAAATGGAGAAAGGCTGCAGAAAGCTGCAGCACAGAGGAATTTGGGGGCCCTCATGCATGAATCACAAAAAGCTAGCATACAAGTGCAGAAGGTAACAGCAAAGGCAAATGGAATGTTGGCCTTTATTTCAAAGGGAATGGAGTATAAAAATAAGGATGTCTTGCTAAAACTATACAAGATACTAGTTAGACCACGCCTAGAATATTGTGAACAGTTTTGGTCCCCTTATCTGAGGAAAGATATTCTGGCATTGGAGAGTCCAGAGAAGGCTCACCAGGTTGATCCCGGGTGTGGAGGAATTTTCTTATGAGGAGAGGTTGAGTGGGTTGGGCCAATACTCATTGGAGTTTAGAAGAATGAGAGGCGACCTTATTGGAACATATAAGGTTCTTAGGGAGCTTGACGGGGTAGATGCTGAGAGGTTGTTTCCCTGTGGGAGAGTCGAGGACCAGAGATAATTTCAGAGTAAGGGGTTGCCCATTTAAAACAGATGACGATGAATTTCTTCTCCCAGAGAGTAGTGAATCTGTGGAATTCTTTACCCCAGAGGGCTATAGAGGCTGGGTCGTTAAGTATATTCAAGGTTGAGATAGACAGATTTTTAATCAGTAAGGGAATCAAGAGTTATGGGGAAAAGGCAGGAAAGTGGAGTTGAGAATTATCAGATCAGCCATGATCTCAATGAATGGCAGAGCAGACTCGATGGGCCAAGTGGCCTACTTCTGCTCCCATGTCTTATGGTCTTGTTGGAGATAGTCATTGCCTGACATGTCAGCCCAAGCCTGGATATTGTCCAAGTCTTGCTGCATTTGGACATGGACTACTTTAGTATCTGAGGAGTCACGAATGGTGCTAAACATTTTACAGTCATCAGCAAACATCCTCACTTCTGATCTTATGATGGAAGATAGGTCATTGAAGGAACAGCTGAAGATGGTTGGGCCTAGGACACAACCCTGAGGAACTCCTGCAGTGATGTCCTGGAGCTGAGATGATTGACCACCAACAACCACAACCATCTTCCTTTGTACTAAGTATGACTCCAACGAGCGAAGAGTTTTCCCCCTGATTCCCATAGTCTTCAGTTTAGCTAGGGATCCTTGATGCCACACTCGGTCAAATGCTGCCTTGACATCAAGGGCAGCCACTCTCACCCCCCTCTGGAGCTCAGCTCTTTTGTCCATGTTTTAACCAAGGCTGTAATCAGTTCAGGAACTGAGCGGCCCTGGCAGAACCCAAACTGAACGTCTGTGAACAGGTTATTGCTAAGCAAATGCCACTTGATAGCACTGTTGCTGACCCCTTCCATTACTTTACCAATGATCGAGAGTAGACTAATGGGGTGGTAATTGGCTGGGTTGGATTTGTCCTGCTTTTGTACAGGGCATACCTGGGCAATTTTCCACATTGCCAAGTAGATGCCAATGTTGTAGCTGTATTGGAACTGCTTGGCTAGGGACATGTCAAGTTCTGGAGCACAAGTCTTCAGTACTATTGCCCGATTATTGACAGGGCACATAACCGTTGCAGTATCCCAGTGCCTTCAGCCGTTTCTTGATATCGGAAGGAGTGAATCGAATTTGCTGAAGACTGGCGTCTGTGATGGTGGGAACCACCAGAGGAGGCCGAAGTGGACCATCCACACGGCACTTCTGGCTAAAGATTATTGCAAATGCTTCATTCTTATCCATTGCACTGATATGCTGGGCTTCTCCATGATTGAGGATATTTGTGAAGCCTCCTCCTCCAGTGAGTTGTTTAATTGTCCACCACTATTCACAACTGGATGTGGCAGGACTGCAAAGCTTAGGTCTAATCCGTTGATTGTGGGGCTGCTTAGCTCTGTCTATCACTTGTTGCTTCTGCTGTTTGGCATGCAAGTAGTCCTGTGTTGTAACTTCATCAAGTTGACACATCATTTTTAGGTATGCCTAGTGCTGCTCCTGGCATGCCCTTCTGTACTCTTCATTGAACCAGGGTAGATTTCCTGGTTTGTTGGTACTGCTAGAGTGTGCAATATGTCGGGCCATGAGGTTACAGATTGTGGTTGAGTACAATTCTGCTGCTGCTGATAGCCCACTATGCCTCATGGTTGCCACGTCTTGAATTGCTAGATCTGTTCGAAATCTATCGTATTTAACACAATGGTAGTGCCACACAACATGATGGAGGGTATCCTCAATGTGAAGACGGGAATTTGTCTCCACAAGGACTGTGCAGTGGTCACTCCTACTGATACTGTCTTCATGGTGTTACCATGCCACTCATGTTGATGGACATTAAAGTTCCCCACTCAGAGTACATTCTGTGGGTTGTTCTATGGTGAGAGTTTGAGTAAATGGAGCTTATAATCTCTGGAATTTAGAAGAACGAGAGGCAATCTAATTGAAAAATACAAGATTCTAAAGGGGCTTGATAGGGTAGATGCTGAGAGATTGTTTCCGCTGGTCTGGGAATCTAAAACATGGAGGCACATTGCCAGGATAAGGGGCTGTTCATTTTGGGTAGAGATAAAGAAAAGTTACTTCACTCAAAGGGTTGTGAATCTTTGGAATTCTCTATCCCAGAGGGTTGCTCCATTGTTGAATGCATTTAAAGGTGAGATAGGCAGATTTTTGATCTGTCAGGGTATCAAGGGCAGTGGGTAGCAGGCAGGAAAGTGGACTTGAAGTCCAAGATCAGCCATGGTCTTGAATGGCGGAGCAGGCTCCACAGGCCATATGGTCTACTCCTGCTCCTATTTCTTGTGTTCTTGTGTTCTAAACATAGCCAGCCTTTCCAGTAAATACTGCCTATCAATTTTCATCCCATTCATTACCTCTGCCATCTTTACTTCTACCAATAATTTGTCAGCATCCTCTTCCATAGTAAAAACTGATACAAAGTACTCATTAAGTATTATATCCTTGCCCTAAGCTTCTGAGCATATATCACCAAATTTTTCCCAGTCGACCCCACCTTGGGCTATATTTTATGTCAATTGCAAAATTATTCTCATATTCTCACTTTGCCAGTCTAATCTTCCCCTTCACTTCCCACCTCAACTTATTGAATTTGACCTGGTTCTCCCTTGAAGAATTCACCTAACAGTATTATACTCACTCTTTTTTTCATTTTCCCATATTCTCTATTTCCATGTTGTTTATCTGGGTTTTCTACCAATGTCCCGCTATGTTACAGTTGGAGACTGGGAGCTCCTTACTTAAATGTCACGGTCTTTATTACTAATGAGAACTTTAAAAGTTTACAAACATGTGTTTGGTAAAAAAATATTCTCAACTTTAAAACCTTAACTGCTGCACCTATATTGAAGACACTGATTGATTCACTGAGTTCTCCCCAATTGCAACACATTCAGCAGGATATACAAATCTACTTCACGGCTATTGGTTTTGCTCTGAGTAACACTTCTTCATATATAAGTATGAAACGCTACGGGGAAATCAAACTTTTGTGTTCTTCACATCAAGATCCAGTTGAAAGAAAAGATGGCTGTTCGCTCTAGTGTCATTTTGCTGGCCTCTTGCTTGCTCTATCAATTAAGAACTGTAAGGTGTATTTTGTTAAACACAATGTAAGTGTTCTATCTGAGACAAAGGAATGAGCTTGGAAATTTTTTGCTCTGATTAAGGAGTCATTCATTGAATGGAGACAGTTTGTAACGGACATGTACGTTTGATTAAAAATGCAAGTGACACTTTGCAAATGAACCTTGTTTGCAACGGGAGCTGGATAATCTTCTGCTTCCAGAAAATACAAAGGTTTCATACACTCAGTGAAAAAGTTTTGAGAGTAAACCAGGAGCTGTAGTCAGGGACGAACGCAGCAACACTTAAAACAACCAGAGTGATGCCAAAGATCTGGGGAAGAATGTAAAACATGTGTAGCTATTGAAATTGTTCATAAAATATGACTATATGGATTTCATATTTTAACCCTTCTTTATTGAAGCAATACAAATCTCAATGCCAACACTCTCAGTTAGATTTCATGGACTCATATCATACATTATTAAGAGCCTTGAGACTGAAATACCCCTAGTCTCATTATTACATGTGTCATGTTTATTTAGAACAGGGGAAATCTTTACAAATACATTTGCGATGTTGCTACATATTGTAATCAGGAGAATTCTTTCTGTATGTTTACAGATGAATGAGAACATCTGAATGATGAGAACTTTCAAGAGTTGTTAAAAATAATTGCCATGTTCCGATCAGTGCTTAGGACCTGTTGGAAATAGATATGTTTAGAATACCTTTAGAATAAGTCTGATTCGAACACATACCATGTGAATTGAAATGAGTGAGTGTAACCTCTCCTATCTAAATGGACATCTAATTTTTTTTGATTCATTCACAGGATGTGGGCTTCGCTGGCTGGGCCAGCATTTGTTGCCCATCCCTAGTTGCCCTTGAGAAGGTGGTGGTGTATCCTGCTATTATCGGAATGCATCTAATGTGTACTTTGTTCTCTGTGCGTTTTGGAATAATTACCCTGCATGTTTTTCTCCACTGAAATAATACAGGATCTGTGTTATATCTCCTATCAGAATGCATATCTTCAGAAGCTCCTAACACTCTGCATATAAAATATAAAACTGCATTTAAAGTTCAAACAGGATAATTAGTCAGACATTAAAAACAATGTGAATCAAAGGTTTTATTTAGCATGTTTTAAACATGATCAATTTTTTTCTTTCTGTGAGAAACTGTTATGAAAAAAATCAGTACTAACATGTTCAATACTATCTGCTGTCTCATTAGTTATAATCAAAATTGGTCATGTTATGTGCATTTATAATCCAATTTTTCTTTTTAGTCGGGTCGAATGGCTTTTCCTGGGATGACTGCAGTGCTGCAGATGAGCCTGTTAAATTCAAAGAAATCTCAGTTGAACCAGATCTTATTAAACTACCAGGAAGTTTCTCCAATAAGGGATCTGGCTATTTCAGTAAGCGCCTCTCGTCAGTGATGATAAGTCACTAAATGTCACATTTGTGGTGCTGATGTTGTAATGATTTGACTAATTGTCAGATAAACTGTGCTGCGGTTGTTTTAAATTAATGGATGGTTGGCTTAAATGTTCTAAATTTCAGTAGGTGACTTATCTAGGATTGCTTCGGTAGAGTGTTGAACGAATACTTCACATTCATCTTCACCCAAGAGAATGAGGATGAAGGTATTGAACTCAGAAAGAGAGACTGCGAGATTCTTGAGCAAATTGATATAGGGAGTGACAAGGTATTGGAGGTGTTGGCAGGCTTAAAAGTGGGCAAATCTCCAGGTCCAGTGATTTGAGTCCCAGACTGCTGCGGGAGGCAAGGGAAGAGATCGCAGGAGCTCTGACCCAAATTCTTAATTCCTCTCTGGCCACGAGGGAGGTGCCAGAGGACTGGAGAACAGCTAATGTGGTTCCGCTATTTAAGAAGGGTTGTAGAGATAAGCCAGGGAACTACAGCCAGTGAGTCTCACGTCAGCGGTAGGGAAGCTATTGGAGAAAATTCTGAAGGAGAGAATTTATCTCCACTTGGAGAGAGCAAGGTTTGATCAGGGATAGTCAGCATGGCTTTGTCAGAGGGAGATCATGCCTAACAAATTTGATTGAATTTTTTGTGCAGGTGACCAGGTGTGTAGATGAGGGTAGTGCAATTGATGTAGTTTATATGGATTTCAGCAAAGCCTTTGACAAGGTCCCACATGGGAGACTTATAAAGGAGACAAATGCACATGGGATACAGGGTAATTTAATAAGGTGGATTCAAAATTGGCTTAGTTGTAGGAGACAGAGTGTGATGACAGAAGGATGCTTTAGTGACTGGAAGCCAGTGTCCAGTGGCGTACCACAGGGATCTGTGCTCGGTCCCCTATTATTTGTCATTTATATAAACGACATGGATAACTATGTGGGGGGTAGGATTAGTAAGTTTGCGGATGACACAAAGATAGGCCGGGTGCTTAACAGTGAGGTTGAGTGTCTTGGGCTCCAGGAAGATATAGACGGGATGGTCAAATGGGCAGATAAGTGGCAGATGGAATTTAACCCTGAAAAGTGTGAGGTGATACACTTTGGAAGGAGTAATTTGACAAGGAAGTATTCAATGAATGGCATGACACTAGGAAGTTCTGAGGAACAAAGGCACCTTGGCGTGTGTGTCCATAGATCTCTGAAGGCAGAGGGCCATGTTACTGGGATGGTGAAATAGGCCTATGGGACACTTGCCTTTATCAATCGAGGCATAGATTACAAAAGAAGGGAGATCATGTTGGAGTTGTATAGAACCTTGGTGAGGCCACAGCTGGAGTACTGTGTGCAGTTCTGGTCGCCACATTAAAGGAAGGATGTGATTGCACTGGAGGGGGTGAGAGGAGATTGACCAGGATGTTGCCCGGGGTGAAACATTTAAGTTATGAAGAGAGGTTGGATAGACTTGGGTCATTTTCGTTGGAGCAGAGAAGACTGAGGGGCGACCTGATCGAGGTGTACAAGATTATGAGGGGCATGAACAGGGTGGATAGGGAGCAGCTGTTCCCCTTAGTTGAAGGGTCAGTCACAAGGGGACACTAGTTCAAGGTGAGGGGCAGGAGGTTTAGGGGGGATGTGAGGAAAAACTTTTTTATCCAGAGGGTGGTGATGGTCTGGAATGCACTGCCTGGGAGGGTGGTGGAGGCGGGTTGCCTCATATCCTTTAAAAAGTACATGGATGAGCACTTGGCACATCATAGCATTCAAGGCTATGGGCCAAGTGCTGGTAAATGGGATTAGGTAGGTAGGTCAGGTGTTTCTCACGTGTCGGTGCAGACTCGATGGGCCGAAGGGCCTCTTCTGCACTGTGTGATTCTGTAATTCTGTGATTCTTCTTGTAGCAATTGTTTGGTGCAGCATAACTATAGCATCTCATACACACAGTGAAGTCGTGCAGGTGTATCCAGAGATGGCTGATTAAATCTCTATCGTCTACTTCCTACCTGTAGGAAACTCGTTCGAGTTACCAACAGTCACAGATTGCAACTCTTTTCGAGTACAATCACAGTTCTTGGTTTCCGGGAGTGGGACATGAACCCACAACCCTCTGATTCAAAGGCGAGGGTGCTATGAACTGAGCCACAGCTGACACCTCCCAGAGATGGCTATCAAACGCAAGAGAGTAACCCTTTTGTTACACTCTTCATTTTTTTCCAAGTTCCTGCTACATCCCTTTCTTATTATCACACATTTAAACTTTACTCTTACAATTTAAACCTAAATCTTCACATCACCTCCTCATTTCCTGATTTACCTTCTCTTCCCTCCTACAATATTCCCCCGTGGTGATGTCCTGTACTACCAGTCTCAGTCCTTCACCTAGGCCTTCCCATTTAAAAAAAAGTTATTTACAAACTGAAATCCAACCACAGTCTATCGCCTAAAATTTCCACTTTGTCAGCCATGGCTCACTTGGTAACACCCCCATCTCTGGCTCAGAATGCTGGGGGTCCAAGGGCCAACCAAGAATCTTCAGCACAACAATCTAGGCTGACTCTCCAGTGCAGTGCTGAGTGAGTGATACACTGTTAGAGATGCCATCTTTCAGATGAGGTGTTAAGCCAAGCTCTGTCTGGTGGATGTAAAAGATCGAATGGCAATATTCTAAAGAAAAGCAGCAGAATGATTCCTGATACCCTGGCCAACATTATCCCTGAATTTACATCACAAAAGGAAACAGCTGTCGGGTCATTATCACATTGCGGGAGCTTGCTGAGTGCAAATTGCCTGCCTGTTTCCCACATTACAAACATGACTATGTCTCAGAAGTATTTTGGAGGCTGTAATTTGGAGCATTCTGAGGTTACAAAAGACATGATTTAATTGCAAATATTTCTCTCTTATTCCTGGAACTCTCTGGCCTGAATTTTTCAGGCGGCAGGCGGTCCTGGTGGGAACGACCTGGGGCAGTCGTGGAGCCAATCGCGGGCGGCTCCGCGCCGCCCTTTTACGCGGGCAGGCCAATTAAGGCGTAAGACGTAAGTGCTCAGTGCTACCTGTGCGGGTGGGGAGAGGAGAGAGAGCCAGGGCCAGTGTTCTCTTGCGCAGGCGTGCGAAAGAGCGCTTCAATCTCCCTGAGGCACGGACCTGCCTCAGGGAGATTAAATCGCTATTGTAAATAGCAAATAAAAGATTTAAAAATATACTTAAACATGTCCCCTCATGTGACTGCGTCACACGAGATGGGACATGTTTACATATTTATGAAATTTTAAAAAATTTAATTAATAAAAGCTTTAGGAAACCTTATCCCGCTCGTGGATGAGGTTTCCTAAAAACGCGATGGCCATTTGGCCTTTTCGCCTGCCCGCCAACCTTAAGGTTGGACAGGCAGTGTTAACAATGATCTTAACCAGTCCCTTAATGGCCTTAATAGGCTGTTTACATATCAGTAGGCGCGCAGCGGACTCCAGCGCGTGTCCGCCGAACGAAATATCGCGCGTCGTTTTACGCGTCAGCGTGTCGGGCCCGCCCCCACATGCCGATTGAAAAACCCTGCCCTCTGTCTTGCACATCAGTGGTAGGATGGTGGAAACAGCTATTTATGCTGCTTCTCCACACTATGCGTCGGGAGATCAGGAAGCCTCAGTGGAAATTTCACCCCTTTTATATTATTACGCAAAAAGTTTCACAATAGCGAACAGTGGTTCATAATAGGTCGGCTTGAGGGGAAGAACAAAAGACTGGGTTTTCCACTTCCACATGGTAAGATAGAGGTCCAGTCACTGCACTTATCTCACCCGGTAACCACTTCGGTCCTTCTCCCAAGTTCTTCATGGATACCATCTCTCCCACGGTAAATTTCCTCTCACAACTATGCCAGTCGTGTCTAGTTTTCTGGCTTCCCTGACTCCTTTGCACCTTTTAAGCTCAATCTCGTCCTGAGGCAGTGTTTCAACAATAACACTGCTGGTGTGACACCTGTTGTTGTGTCAGGTGTGGTCGTATAATGAAAAATGAAGTGCACTAGCTTGGTTGCTAAGGAATCAGCAGTTAGCTTTTTAATGCTTGCCTTGAGTGCTTGAACTGCCCTTTCGGCCAGTCCATTTGAGGAAGGGCGGTACAGTGAAGTTTTTACGAGTGATATCTTGAGGCTGATAAACCATTGAAACTCAGCACTCGTAAATGCCGTGCCGTTATCAGAAATGACTACTTCTGGTAGTCTGTGAATGGCAAAACTTTGACATGGCTTCTCAATTGTAGCAGTCTACATTGGTGACTTCACTTCATACGTCCAACCATTTTGAATGGGCATCGACAATGAGCAGAAACTTTGTTCCCAAGAAAGGTCCCACATAATCAACACGTAACCGCACCCAGGGTCTACCTGGCCACTCCCAAGGGTGTAATGGAGCTGTCAATGGCAACTTCTGCTATTGCTGAGATTGCACACAATTCTTCACTGAACCCTCTATTTCACCATCCATCCCAGGCCACCATAGATAGCTGCATGCTATGGTCTTCATTTGGGAAATTCCTGGATGTGCACTGTGTAGCTCAATTAACAGTGGCCCCCTTCCCTTTGGAGGTACTATCAATCGTACTTCTCACAATAAGATGCCATCCTGGCTGGTTATTTCATGTCTTCTGTTAAAATACGGTTTCATTCCATCAGGCTCATGTGGCCAATTATGAAGCACTTGTTCTCATACTTGAGATAGGGCTGGGTCCCGACTTGTCCAGTCTCTGATCTGTTGAGCACATACTGGCAAGGAATCTAAGAAATTTAACAGTAAAACAAATTCCTGTGGAACTGAGACATCCTCATCATTTTCTTGTAAAGGCAAATGACTAAGTGCATCAGCATTTGTGATTTAATTGCCAGGGCTATGTACGAAAGTGTATTTGTATGCTGCCAGCATTAAAGTCCTATCGGTATTTCTGTGTCTTCTTTCTACGTGCCTTCTTCTTTCTAGCACAGACGTTAATCTCGGCATTCTTCTTGACTTCACTATTGGCCAGACTTCTCTCAGGTGCAAACTCAACTTGTCTGAGCTCAGTGGTCTCCCAAAATTTCATTATCTGTCTGTTTTTTAGAAAATTCTGCAACTTTTGTTTCCAAAGCCTCTTTGGCTTCATTTAGCTGATTCTTCAGCTCTTCCGTCTCTTTTTTATATTTGTTTGCTGCCTCCTGGAAAAGGTTAAGGTGGAATGGCCTGAGCTGAATATTGCCCCAGAATCCATGCTACACGGTGAATACAAAAGGGTAATTTGGGTTGTTCTCACATCAGTGAATGTTCAAATGTATGTTTCCCAGTTGAACTAAAATAGATTAACTAGTTACTATCACATTAGGTGCTGTGTTTCTTACAATACAACACTGACAATACTTTAAAAGCAATTAAGTCACCACTTACTCATCTAACCTCCAGTGGGTACAAGCTTAGCCTGTTCAACCTTTCCTCATAAGACAACCCGCCCATTCCTGGTATTAGTTTAGTAAGCCTTCTCTGAACTGCTTCTACCGCATTTACATCATTCCTTAAGTAAAGAGAGCAATACTGTACACAGTATTCCAGATGTGGTCTCACCACTGCCCTATACAACTGAGTATAAGTTTCCTATTTTTGTATTCAATTCCCCTTGCAATAAACAAGAACATTCTATTAGCTTTCCTAATTACTTGCCATACCTGCATACTAGCCTTTTGAGATTTGTGCACTAGGACACGCAGATCTTAATCTCAGAGCTCTGCAATCTCTCACCATTTAGATAACATGCTTTTTTTAAAATTTTCCTGCCAAAATGGACAATTTCATATTTGCCCACGTTATACTCCATTTGAGAGAGACAATTGGTTATATAGCTTGAGGTTTGCCACTCCACATCAACTGTGGGGCAAAGCAAAGCGGCACAATCTCCTGACTTCATATCATGCTGTTGGCATCAGTGCTCTCAATTATAGTAATGGACTCTTTAACTTACTCAAATCTGGGAGTACTTCCATCACAAGAACACTGGATTCCAGTCATATTTTGATGAAAGGGTAGATCACAGAGTATGTGTAGGAAATATACGCAGCTGGCTGGCACAGGTTAGGTGGAATGGCCTGAGTTGAATATTGCCCCAGAATCCGTGCTACACGGTGAATACAAAAGGGTAATTTGGGTTGTTCTCACATCAGTGAATGTTCAAATGTATGTTTCCCAGTTGAACTGCAGAATAAAATCATAAACATTCCTCTAACTTATTCTTACTGCTTTGCCCCACATGATCATCTCATCTGCTAGCTCTCTCCCATAATGCTAAACAATCGGAATATCATGTAAAGCTGCTTCTGACATTTGTACACAACAAGAATCCACACACTCCCTAAGACACAAGCTTTAGTTCAAGTTGTCAGGACCAGCAACAGCTCCACTGAATCTCGGCAAATATTTGAATGTGTTACAGTTTCAGATCTCAACATAAATATGCTGTGACCGTGAATCACCCACACTACAACATTCCTTGTACAAATTCTAAACAGGACAAGAGGGATTCCTGCATTGACATTTCACAACTCAGTCTGCATTTACAACTTGGTCTTTCTGCTTTATGTACACATGTCAGCTGTGGCTCAGAGCAAGCACAATCAGCTCAGTCAGAAAGTTGAGGATTCAGGCCCCAAACCAAGGACTTATCAAGGTTGACAGTACTGACTTGCACTGTTGGAAGTGTAATCTTCCAGATGTGAGGCCCTGTCTGCCCACTCAGGTCAATATTTATTCCTTAAGCACTACCACTAAAACAGATTAACTAGTTACTATCACATTAGGTGCTGTGTTTCTTACATTACAACACTGACAATACTTGAAAAGCATTGTAAAGTACTTTGAGACTTCGTGATGTTATGAAAGATGCTATATAAATGCCATCCTTTCTTCTCAGTGCAGTTACACATGTTGTCAAAGCTTCTCAAATATTTTACATGGAATATTCTACATAACAGGACATACATTAGAAACATCATGTCAATGTAAAGATAAATGTTAAACTTAGTTGGACATATTACACGTTTCTTATAGGGTTTAGAGGGCCGAAAGTATAGATAAAGTATTCATAACACGGATAGCTAAAATGAATTAAAATGAAACAGTTATGGCCTATTCCAACATTGAAATTTGTACCTGTCTGCACTGCTGGACGAAAAAGGATTAATTTGAGTTCACAGTAAACTTTTGTATTTTAGGGACCTATTGTTCCCTCAGAAGAAACATATTATCTTCAACGTCCATCCATCCCACCCTTTCTGTTAAGCGGCTATTACTTCGCAACAATTATTTTGTAGAGCCATGGAACGCAAGTCGGCTGTGCCAATGTCTACTTTACCATTGATGGCTTAATCGTTTTCACAACAAGTGGCAAAAAACTTGAACACTAAATGCCCCCCTCTTACAAGCAATGGTTCTTGTCACAATTTCAATTTAGTTTAGGATGCTTTAAACTGTTGCTGTAAAATCATAATTTCACCTTAATTTACTGATGTATCCTGGACCGAATAATGCATCATATACATTTTAATGAGTGTATGTTACCTGTAAAAGGGCCGCTTATAAATTGGGTACAATTTTCTTCACCAATCTACCAATAATCCTATTAAAGTTGAAATACTCTATGAGTAAACTGAGTCTCCAGCTCTTTGTGTATTGAAACGCTCTGTATTGGAACTCAATACTAGACATGCTGCAACATGATGCTCTGTATAATGATTTGGTCATAGAGAATCAAAGACCTTGACAGTAGAGATGAAGGCCATTGAACCACTGGCCAGAATTTTCCCGTTGGCGTGCAGGGGCGGGCTCCGCACGCCCGCACATAAAATGACGTGCGGTGATGTCAGGCGAGCGTCCCGATGTCACCACGCGCCATCGCGATATTTGGGAAGGCGGGCACGCTATAAGTTCAGATGCGCGCCAGCCATCAATTAACCGGCCAGTTAAGACCCTTGAGGCAGCAACTGATCTCAATTTTTCGCAGACCGTGCGATCTTTAGGCTGTCGCATGGGCGCAGTGGGCAGGCGGGTGCGAGACATTTGTATAAACCTTATCCACGGGTGGGATAAGAGGGGTGAGTGGGGTCGCGAATGCGATATTTCAGGGATTTAAGTGTGAAAGTAACTTTTACTTGCTTGAGTGAGCAGGAAGACATCAAAACTCAGATCAGTTGCTAGGACAGGAGTAAAAGCTTGGGTCAGGTCTCTACAGTAGAAATCATTTCTGGGGCCTGCAGCTTTCAGGAAGCCTTCTCTTAGCCTGGGAATGGGAGTTGTGCTCTCCACTGGAGGCACTTCCTGTGAGGAGGATGGGAGGGCCAGAAGGGGGAGCAGGCTAGGAGTCCACATTCAGCCTTCAGGGGAGCCACCTTTGGCAGGAGAGGCATAGGCACAAGGGGTGCAGGGCCAACAGGCAGTGCAAGGTGGAAGGGGCCGCAGAAGATGCCAATATCCTGCTGCCAGGGTTTACAGGTGGTGAAGCAGCTACCTCAATATGTCTGAGGTCCAGTGTCGAAGGAGGCTCCGTCTCTCAAGGGAGAGAGTCATCTCCATCTGTCAGATGATAGGCCCTGAGATCTCCGCAAACTGTGTGGGTGGGCACCCCATGCCAGTGGCTCTAAGGGTCACAGCTGCCCTCAACTTTTATGCCTCCGGCTCTTTCCAGGGGTCAGTGGGTGATCTCTGCGCAGTGTCCCAATCAGCTGTCCATGCTTGTGTCAAGCAGGAGACAGACGCTCTATTCAGACATGCATTGACTTTCATCCACTACCCCTGGGATGATACCAGTCAAACACAGCGAGCCAGAGGCTTCGTGGCTATTGCTGGCTTCCCCCATGTCCAGGGTACAATAGACTGTACACATGTGCCCATCAAGGCGCCAGCAGGTGAGCCCGGTGCCTTCGTCAACAGGAAAGGCTTCCACTCCATGAACGTGCAGATAGTGTGTGATCACAGGATGCTGATTCTACAAGTCTGTGCAAGGTACCCAGGCAGCTCCCACGACGCGTACATCCTCAGACACTCCCAGGTGCCGAGGCTCTTCAGTGCTCCAGCCCGGCTGGATGGATAGCTGCTGGGTGACAAGGGCTATCCCCTCAGAAGGTGGCTCATGACGCCTCTCCGCCATCCAAGAACAGAAGCTGAGCAGCTCCACAATAGGAGCCACACCTCCACAAGGGCTGTGGTAGAGAGAGCCATCGGTCTTCTCAAGATGTGCTTCTGTTGCCTGGACCGCTCTGCAACACCCCCCAGATCGTGTGTCGGTGATATTGGTTGCATGCTGCGCTCTCCACAATCTGGCGCTGGAAAGGGGCGATGCAGTGGACGAGGAAGACATAGACGCAGTTGCTCCGGATTCACACGAAGAGTCCAGTAGTGAGTCCGAGGATGAGCATGTACAGGAGAACGCTGAGGGGGTAGACGCTGACCCGGGCATACTCCAGGGAGGCAGGGACACCCGGGAGGCTTTAATCCAAAGAACCTTCCACTAGCACACCACAGATGCACCTTCAACACACACCAGGGCTACAGGCTGAGATACCTGAGTGTTAAATTAGCCTGGATAATAACATTAACTACAGCCCTTGTCAATAAATCTCAATGCCAAACAACTCACTCATAACATCATGGCCTCCCCATACAAATGCAGAAGTAAGGAATCACCCTGAGGCATGGCAACATGTCAAAATATATTCAGCAAACATAAATAAATTCATAAAGCCAAACAAAAATGGTGTTGGACATCACACTGAATTTTCGACTAAGTACTATGGGTCAACATAAAAGCACCAGTGAGAAATCCGTAGTGTGCCTAAGATGCCTTAAATTTACGCTTATGGGTGCTGTGTCTAGGTGCTGTCCCCTTGCTGGCACTGGCATCTAAAACAGCCTGCTCACTGTACTGCCCTGTTGGCCTCGATGACCTTGGCGGCCGTCCTCTGGCCCATGGAGCATTTGATGGCCCCGCCTGGGAGGGAGTGGCCAGTTCCACAGCTGGCATCTCCCCACTTGCCGCAGACTCATTGCCCGCAGAGACGATAGGCAGCTGCTGCACTGACGTGAGGTCGCTTCGGGTCTCCCTGCACGCCGTAGATGGATGGGCCCCGAGCTGGGACCCTTGGTGCCCAGACCATCTCCCACACTGGCACTGACCAGCTGTGGCCAATGCCCCTGTGAGGGCTTGCAGGTCCGAGCGCAACCCCAGGAGGACCTGATTGTTCCCCTGGAGGATCCTCTCCACGAGAGTCGCCACTCTCTCCATGGAGGACGCATGGCGCTCGGCCATGAGGCTCATTGCATCGGTGATGCTCCACATGGACTCCTCCAGCACGGGCACCATGCCACGCATAGCCTCATGTATCTCCGCCAGATCCTCCCGCACACACTGCTGTACTTCCAGTGTTCGCTGCCTCACGGACGACTCCAGAGGCACATCATCAGCCACTGACCGAGCAAGTACCTGGTCCCCAGTGGTTTTTCGACTGCCAGCACCCTGGGCACTCTCTGTCCCTGCCCGCACCTCAAGCAAGTGTGAAGTGCCCTCACCACTGTGCCCCAGGACACTAGTCGAAGATCTAATTCCCACCGAGGTGCTGGTATTTGCACTGGTCCTTGCCTGGCTGAGATGGTGTGACGCTGGAGAGTGCACTTGCTCGGGGGCTTCAGGGGTGAGAGGTGGGCCCTCTGCCTCCTCCCAGCCCTGCTCCGGTGATGCTGAAAGGAAGATAAAGGACATTTGATTAGTTACAGTGCAGACAATGTCAACTTGCAGGCCACTCCCCCAGATCATTATGCACTCATCCTTCCATAATCAAGGGTAAACCCATGTTGCTAACTTCAATCACTGAGCATTCAGCAGTGCCATGGCTCCTGTGACACACATGGTGACCTGGCTGCTTGCCAAACATACCTCCCTGTGACACCCCAGCCTCACCGCCACTGGTGGACCTGGGGGCATGGCGCCTCTCAAGGCCCATGGCCTGCTGCTCGAAAGCCGTAAGAATGATCAACTGGGCCTTCCCTCTGCCAGTCCACATTCATTCTGACGCACTGTGTGCAGTCTTTTCCTGAAAAGGAGAGTGGGGCATTGATTAGTTCAGTCTGTACCTGAATTCCCATCACATCCCTGCCAACCCAGCCAGAGTGGGATATTGCAGGGCTCCAGTTCTTTGTCACCCCGCAGCTGTTGCACACTCACCCAAAGAAGCCAGGGCTAAGCCCCCGCCATGGCCCATTGTCCAAATGCTGCCTCCTTCACATGTGGCACTTTGCTAAGCAAGTAGACACAAACATGTGGAGCGCAAAGACCAGAGGATGGATTGGTGCCCCATCAACTGGAAGTTCCCCTCCCAGCATGTTAGCACCCTGACTTCGGCATGCTTCGCAGTTCCAGCACCCTGCCATATATGCAGGGGTATGGGGGAAAAGCAGGGCAATGGCACTAGGTCATAATGCTCATTTGGAGAGCCGGTGCAGACACGATGGGCCAAATGGCCTCCTTCCGTGCCGTTAAAATTCCGTGATTCCATGACGTCCACCACATTCTGAGGCAGAGTTTCCCAAAGTCACACAACCCTCAGAAAAAAGTCCTCCTTATCTCTGTCCTAAAAGGGTGACCCCTAATTTTAAATCAGTGCCCCCTAGTTCTGGACTCACCTACAAGAGGAAACATCCTTTCCACATCCACCTTGCCGAGACTGTTCAGTGTCATTTATACTTCAATCAAGTCAGCCCTTGCTCCTCTAAGCTACAGTGGAAACAAGCCCAGTCTCACCAACCTTTCCTCATAAGACAATCCACTCATTCCAGGTATCAGTCTAGTAAATCTCCTTTCAACTGCCTCCAAAGCATTTACATCTTTCCTTAAATAAGGAGACCAAAACTGCACACAGTATTTGAAATGGGTTCTTACCAATGCCTCGTACAACTGAAGCATAGCATCCTTAGTTTTATGTTCAATTCCTCTTGTAATAAAGGATAGTGTTCATTTGTCTTAATTACTTGCTGTACCAGTATACTAACTTTTTCCAACTTATGCACTAGAACACCTAGATCCCTCTGCACCTCGGAATTCTCCATTTAAGTAACACTATGCTTCTTTATTCTTCCTGCCAAAGTGAACAACTTCAAATTTTCCCACATTATACTCCATCTGACAGATTTTTGTCCACTCACTCAACTTATCTTTGTCTGTAAACTCCTTATGCCTTCTTCCCAGCATACTTTCCTACCTATCTTTGTGTCATCTGCAAATTTGCCTATCATGCCTCATTCCCCTCATCTAAGTCATTGATGCAAATTGTAAAATGTTGATGCCCCAGCACAGACCCCTGCAGTACTCCACTAGTCACGTCCTGCCAGTCGGACTAAGACCCATTTTACCCTATTTACTACCAGCCAGCTAATCCTCAGTCCATGTTAATATGTAACCCATCCCTACACCATGAGCTTTTACTTTCTGCAATAACCTTTGATGTAACACCTTATCAAATGCCTTCTGGAAATCCAAGTACAGTATGGCTGGCTCCCCTTTATCCACAGCACATGTTACTCCTACAAAAGACTCCAGTAAATTGGTTAAACATGGGGGAGAATTTTCTCCCCGTCGGGAATGTGCGCGGAGCCATTTTATGTTGGCGGGCCAATTAAGACCCGCCCAGTGTGACGCACACCTGGAAACGCTCAGCGCAACCGGTGCGGGCGGGCTAGGGGGGAGAATTGGGGCCTTTGCTCTTTTGCGTATGCTCGTGAAAGAGCGCAGAAATCTCCCTGAGGCATGGAGTTGCCTCAGGGAGCTTAATTTCATTATGAAACATTGAAATAAAGAAAAAAATTATTCAGACGTGTCCCCTCATGTGACAGTATCACATGAGTTGGGACGCTGGGATATGGTTATGAATTTTGATTTAAAAATTTTTATTTCATTAATAAATCCTTCACGAAACCTCATCCCGCCTGTGGATGGGGTTTCATGAAAAACGCGAAGGGCTTAAGGTTGGACGGGCAGCCCTGACAATTACTTTAATTAGTTTATTAATGGCCTTAACAGGCCTTTGACAGCTCAGCAGGCGCGCAGCCAACTCCGGTGCGCGCCCGCCGAACTAAAGGTCTGAATGACGCGCGGTGATGTCACCGCGCATCATTTTACATGTCGGTGTGCGGGGCCCACACCCGCACGCCAAATAGAAGATTCTGCCCATGATTTCCCTTTCACAAAACCATGCCAACTCTTCCCAATTACTTTGGGTTTTTCTAAGTGCCCAGGTAAATCCTCCTTAATGATAGATTCTGATAACTTACCATCGACAGATCTCAAGCTAACTTGCCTACAGTGTCCTGATTTCTGCCTCCCTCCCTTCTTGAATAGAGGGGTTATATTTGCTACTTTCCAGTTTGATGGAACCTTCCCAGAATCTAGCGAATTTTGGAAAATTAACGCCAATGCATCTATGACCTGATGAGCCACCTCTTTTAAGACCCTAAGATGAAGTCCATCAGGACCCAGAGACTTGTCAGCCCGAAGCTCCATCAGCCTGCTCAGTACCACTTCCCTAGTGATTGTAACTTCACCAAGTTCCTTCTTTCCCTCCACCCCCTGATTTAGAGCTATTACTGGAATTTTTTTGTATCTTCTACAGTGAAGACAGAAGTATCCACCATTTCCTTATTATCTACTATAACTCCCCACTGTCACTTTCTGGAGGACCAACATTCCCTTTACTTCTTTCCCTTTTTAAATAACCTGTAGAATCTCTTGCCATCCATTTTTGCATTTCGAGCTGACTTCCTCTTATGCTCTAATTTCTTTTTCCTGATTAACCTTTTGGTCAGACTATAAATAACAGCAAAGAATGACTAATCATCTGACCTGCCACTCATCTTTGCACAGTTATATGCTTTTTTCTTAAGTTTGATGATTTCCATAACTTCTTTAGTTTGCCCCTTAGGATTTTTCTTCATAGTAGGGATAAACTCATTCTGAAATATCCCCTGAAATATCTGCCACTGCTTCTCCATTGATCTATCCTCTAGCCTAGTGTCCTAGTTCACTTCAACTAGCTCAGATTTCATGCCCACATAGTTGTCCTTATTGAACTCTAAGATAATAGCCTTAGACCTGCTCTTCTCCCTTTCAAATTGGATGTAAAATTCAATCATGTTGTGGTTTCTGCTACCTAGGGGTGCTTTTACTCTGACGTCATTAATTAATCCTATAAAATTACATAATACCAAGTCTAAAAAAACCTGCTCTCTGGTTCGTTCCCTAACCTGCTACTCTAAGAAACTGTCTCAAAAACACTCTACGACTCTTCACCCAGGCTACTTCTGCCAATCTGATTCTCCAGTTTATATGTAGATTAAAATCACCCATGATTATTGCCATCCCTTTATCATATACACAATATTTCTTCTTGTATCAATTCATTTACCTTTTTATGAACGCTACGTACATTCAGATACAACTGTTAGCTACCCAATCTTCTATTCAGGCTAATATCATACCCTCATACCATGAGTTTTTTTTAATTTTATGAAGTCACTTTTGATGTGGCACCTTGTCAAATACCTTTTGGAAATCCAAATGCACCACATCTACAGTTTCTCCATTATCCATATTGCTTGTTACTTCCTTGGAGAATTCTAATCAATTAGTCAACACAATTTCCCTTTCACAAAACCATGTTGATTCTGCCTGATTGTATTATGACTTTTTATTATGAGCAATTAGGTTTTCAACTCCTTCCATTATCCACAACTGAACTCCACCCACCACACACTCAGCTCCTCACACTTTGACTTCCAATCCTGGCACCGCATGTGCTTTTGGGGACATTGTAATGATGGTCATTGTAAGGTTTGTGCTTGAACCTGTTACCCTCCACCCTCCTCCTGTCACCTTCACGTTTGTCCCCATCATCCTTGACCCTCTGATCCTATACTCTCCCTGCATCATCCTTAGAGTTTTTGTTAGATCCCGTGACACACCCTAAGATACCTTTGATTAATCTAACCTCAGGCTGTATTGCCCCTCTACTGAATTGTCCTCCCGCACCCACCAACCATCCTCCGCCCCTCACCCAAACCCACAATGTGAACATTTCCTTATTTCTTCTGCCAGTCAGCACCCTGAGTTGGACCCACGTGTGAACAGTACCACAGTTTAGGCTTCTCATTTTCTTACCTTGACTGACTGACTGTGTCCCCCACCAACCCCACCACCACCACACCCGGGACACCCGACCCTTTCCATTTCACTCCTCCATGCCACCGACCCCACCCTCTGTCCTTGCTTGGATCCCGTTTCCGCTCCTCATTGCCCCTGACCATGTTCCACCATCAACCCCCACCCCTCTTCCTCTCACCCCATTCACCCTGACTCACCCTTGCTGGTTGTGTGGAGACCCAACTGCACAAAGCCGACTGTTGCACACCAACATCAAACAAACATGAACTGGAACCACGAGATTCCCATGCGCCACTGACTTAATCTGGAAGATTGCACATAATTATGAGTGTTCAGGATATGTAAATGTATTACAATTAGGAACGCTGCTAGGCTGCCGACTTAATCATTGCATCTCAACCTGCCCTCGGGGAAATTGAAATTTCGGATCCCACCTGCCACACCCCATAAAATACCAGCCACAGTGTGGATACCCAGCACTCTATGCCAGAGCTTAGAATCAGTCCTCCCTGACATTTAGGTAACACATGTAAACTGTTGATCAACTGGTGAGGCAAGATGTAAGAGAATCATTGAAGTGACATTAGCAATATGTGAGAAATTACTGAAGCAAGGCTTGGCAGTCTCCTTAGTTTGTTAACAAGGGAATGGCTCAGCTGTCCGCAACATTCTCTTAGCAGCTTAATATTTTGCAGTCGTGATGCTGGGCATGTATAGGTCTGGATGTATTCCAGTCTTAAGACTGAGGGGAAGACCCTTGTGAAAGCAAACTAAAATCTGGAACACTCTTGCATTTGAATATCCTGATCATCTGTAACTAGTTATTCAGATGGTTAGTACTAATAGGCTTTTTGGGGGTTTTCCATTTACTCCTGAAAATAAAGTTTTCTGCAAATGACACATTTTGAATGCATTGTGCAAAACTTAAATTTAAAAATAATCATGGAATGACACAGTCATCGATGTTGCAGAAAAAGTGGTGAGGGAGGGACTCTCTTAGCATTCCAAAAGAACTGTACTCTCTGTGACACACCCCCCCCCCCACTCCCTTCCCCAGTGAGTTCACGAAATCCAACAGCTTTCCATTTATCTTCTCCCTTCCAGCCATCCCGGCTTCCAAATGTCCCTTCCAAGTGAAACAGTGGTTTTACTTAATTCAATACATTATACTGTACTTACTGCTCATGCTGCTGTCTCCTCTACATTGGGGATACAAAATTTAGGTTGGGTGATGGCTTTGTGGACACCTCCATTCAGTCTGCAAGCATGATTTTGGACTTGACTTGTCATTTTAATAATCTGTCCCACTCCCACGCTGACCTGTACATCCTTGGTCGTTCCCACTGTTCTAATGAACCTCAAAGCTCAAGGAACAGTGCCTCATCTGTTGATTGGGTACTTTACAGCATTCCAAACTCAAAGATGAGCTCAACAACTTAACACCATTTTTCAATTTTACTGCTCCCATTCCTTCGGACATAAGTAGGTGGTAATAATTCTGCTAATTACACTTTGGCAAGATGTACCTTCTGTTTCTTTACTTGACTGTTAGTTTTTTTTTGTCATTTAATCCCTTATCACAGGCCTTGTGTTCTTCCACCACCTTGCCCCTCTTCCTCTGCCTTTGTATTTGCTCACAACTTGTTACATCACTTAACTTGTTCCAGTTCAGATGAAATGTCATCTCTGTTTCTCTCTGCCCTGACCTGCTGAGTGTTTTCAGCATTTTCTATTTTTATAATAATATTCCAAGTTGTATTGTTTTTTTCCCTTTTCTCACTCTAGATATTTTTGGTTTCCATATTTTGGATTACTTGTCTAGCTTGGCTTTTGGTAACATCTCTTGAGTATGCAGTAATAAGTTTCTGTTAATTACTTTGAGTTAGAATTTTTGTGGGACTTCTGATGATTCACCACAGGAGTTTGGCAGAAGATTGGTAAAATGATATAAACAAAGTTGCATGGGGGAGTGCAAGATGTTTAACGATTGGATTTATCCTACACCATATATCAAGGGCTGAATTTTACAAGCTGCCTGTGGATGGGAAAGCAGGTGAGTGAACCTGAAAATTAGGACATGGTGCCATCAGCAATGTAAAAACCACCAGCCCACGCATCCCCCAGCCCCACAACTTGTATTTGGACTCTAACTTCTCTTACTTCTGATATCTGTGTGTGTGTTGTTGCGTATTGTATTATTTTTCCTTGGGTCTAGTAGCTAATAAACTTGCTCTTTCTTTGACTCAAGAAAACCTGGTTTGATTGGCTCCTTATTTTTAAAAAAAAGTAAATACAGTTGGATTAGAAAAGGCATATTTTATGAATCCATGCTGGCTTTTCTTAATTCACTCCAACCTTACCCACCATTAATGTTAAACTAACCAACCTATGGTTACTAGGAGTGTCATTACACCTTTTCATGAAGGAGGGTATCAGATTTGCCATTTTCCAATCCTCTGGCAACTTCCCCCATATCTAGGGAAGATTGGAAGATTATGGCAAGCTCTTCCTCTATTTCCATCCTGAGTTCCCTTAGCAATCTGGGATGCAAGCCATCCATACCAGGTGACTTATCCACTCCACAACTTATATATTCATACATGGAATGCAGAAAGTTAGCATGCAGGTACAGCAAGCAATTAGGAAGGCAGTTGGCATGTTGGCCTTTATTGCAAGTGAAGTGGAGTACTAGAATAAAAAAGTCTTGCTACAATTGTATGGGGCTTTGGTGAGACCTCATCTGAAATTCTGTATGCAGTTTTGGTCTCCATTATTAAGGAATATCTTTGCATTGGAGGCGGTACATCAAAGGTCCATTAAATTGGTTCCAGGCATGAGAGGCTGAGTAAATTGGCCTACAATCTCTGGAATTTAGAAAAAGAGCCAATCTCATTGAAACATACAAGATTCTAAAGCAGCTTGATAAGGTAGATGCTGAGAGATTGCTTTCACTGGTCCAGGAATCTAAAACAGGGGAATCAAGTGGAGTGGGGAAAGGGCGGAAAAGTGGACCTGAAGCCCAAGATCAGCCATGGTCATATTGAATGACTGGGCAGTCTCCACAGGTTTTAAAAAATTCATCCATGGGATTTGGGTGTCGCTGGCTAGGCTAGCATTTATTGCCCATTCCTAATTGCCTTTGAGAAAGTGGCGGTGAGCTGCTGCCTTGAACCGCTGAAGTCCATGTCCAAGCTGTTAGAGAAGGATTTCCACCAAGTGACAGTGAAGGAATGGATACATTTTTCCAAGTCAGGATGGTATGTGACTTGGAGGGGAACTTCCAGGTGGTGGCATTCCCATGCAACTGCTGCCCTTGTCCATCTAGATGGTAGTGGTCATGGGTTTGCAAAGTGCTGTCTAAGAGGCCTTGGTGAGTTCCTGCTGTGCATCTTGTAGATGGTACACACTGCTGTCACTGTGTACCGGTGGTGGAGGGAGTGAAATTTTGTGAATGAGGTGCAAAATCAAGCGGTCTGCTTTGCCCTGGATGGTGTCAAGCTTCTTGAGTACTATTGGAGCTGCAATCATCAGGAAAGTGGGGAGTATTCCATCATGCTCCTGACTTGTGCCTTGTAGATGGTGGAGAAGCTTTGGGGAGTTACTGGCTGCAGGATTCCTAGCCTCAGCCCTGCTCTTGTAGCCTCAGTATTTATATGGATAGCCCAGTTCAGTTTCTGGTCAGTGGTAACCCCCAGGACGTCGATAGTGGGGGATTTAGCGAATTGAATTTAAAGAGGCGATGGTTAGATTCTCTCTTTGGAAATGGTCATTGCCTGGCACTTGTGTTGTGTGAATGTTACTTGCCACTTGTCAGCCCTAGCCTGGATATTGTCCAGGTTTTGCTGCATTTAGACATGGACTATTTCAGTATCTGAGGAGTCATGAATATGTACTGTGCAATCATCAGTGAACATCCCCGCTTTGACCTTATGATGGAATGAAGGTCATTGATGAAGCAGCTGAAGACGGTTGGGTGTAGGATTCTACCCTAAGGAACTCCTGCAGAGATGTCCTGGAACTAAGATGATTGATCTCCAATAACCACAACCATCTTCCTTTCTGCTAAATATGACTCCAACCAGCGGAGAGTTTTCCCCCTGATTCCCATTGACTCTAATTTTGCTAGGGTTCCTTGATGCACACTCAGTCAAATGCTGCCTTGATGTCACCTCACCTCTGGAGTTGAGCTCTTTTGTCCATGTTTAAACCAAGGCTGTAATGAGGACAGGAGCTGAGTGATCCTGGTGGAATCCAAACAGTGTCAGGAAGCAGCTTATTGCTAAGCAAATGTCGCTGGATAGCACTGTTGATGACCCCTTCCAGTACTTTACCAATGATGGTGTGGTAATTGGCCAGGTGGGTTTTGCCCTGCTTTTTGTAGATGGGACAAACCTGGGCAATTTTCCAAATAGCCGGGTAGATGCCAGGGTTGTAATGGATCAACTTGACTAGGGACACGGCAAGTTCTGGAGTACAAATCTTCAGTACTATTGCCGGAATATTGTCAGGGCCCATGGTCTTTGCACTATCTAGTGCCTTCAGCCATTTCTTGATATCGCATAGAGTGAATTTAATTAGCTGAAGACTGGTATCTGTGATGCTGGAGACCTCCGGAGGAGGCCGAGATGGATCATCCACTCGGCTCTTCTGGCTGAAGATTGGTGTAAATGCTTCAGCCTTATCTTTTGCATTGATGTGCTGGGCTCCCCCATCATTGATCATGGGGATATTTGTGGAGCCTATTCCTATTTACATGCTCATAGAAGATTTTTGTGTTACCTTTTATGTCAAATGCAATACTATTCTCATATTCTCGCTTTGCCATTCTTATTTTCCCCTACACTTCCCATCTTAACTTATTGTATTTGACCTGACTCTTGCTTGAAGAATTCACCTGACAGTATCATACTTCCTCTTTTTTTTTCATTTTACCATATTCTCTATTTCCATGTCATTTATCTGGATTTTCTAACAATGTCCCACTGTGTTACAGTAAGAGACTGGGAGTTCCTTAATTAAATGTCATGATCTAAATTACTAAGAAGAACTTTAAAACCATGCAAACAAGTGTTTGGTTAAAAAAAATGGCAGATTGAAAACTTTAACTGCTGCAGAATGAGTAACTCTTTTGATGACACTGATTGACTCACTGAGTTTTCCCTGATTGCAACACATTCAGCAGGATATACAAATCTACTTCATGGCTATTGGTTACACCAAAGTAACACCTCTTCACATAACTATAAAACACTCCAGGAAAATCAAACTTTTGTGTTCTTCACATCAAGATCAGAATTGAAATAAAAGATGGCTGTTCGCTCTAGTGTCATTTTGCTGGCCACTTTCTTGCTCTATCAATTAAGAACTGTAAGTACTTTGTAAAACAAAGTGTACGTGTTCTATCTGAAACAAAAGAATGTGCTTGGAAATTGGTTGCTCTGATTAAGAAGTCATTTATTGAATGGAGACTATTTGTAATGGGCATGTATATCTGATTAAAAATGCAAGTGACACTTTGCAAATTAACCTTGTTTGCAATGGGAGCTGGATCATCTTCTGCTTCCAGAAAATACAAAGGTTTCATTGCTCTAGCTCTCAGTGAAAATGTTTTTAGAGTTAACCAGAAGCTCCAGTCAGAGATGTACGCAGTAAATCTTAAAGCAACCAGAGTGATGCCAAAGATGCGGGGAAGATTGTAGACCCAATGTTGCATAATTCCAGAGAGGAATTCCAAATCATGACATTGATTATATTAAACAGAAAAGCAAACAAATTATTCAGTAATTGACAACTCTTGTATAATGTAGCACAACAGAGTGCCTCAAGGAAGACCATTCTACAAGTTTTCCATTTTATTACATTAATTGTCCAATCATAGTTTTATTTTTGAATGCACTTAAGTATTGCACTAAGGGCATCATAATTTGGTAACAATGCTCTTGAAACTGAAAGCAGAAGATGGTCCAGCTCCCATTGCAAAAAAGATTCCTTTGCAAAGAGTCACTTGCATCATATGTACATACTTGAACCTTCCTTTATTGATCAAGTACAAACCTCAATGCCAGCATTCTCAATTAGATTTTAAGGACTCATATCAGACATTATTAAGAGCCTTGAGATTGGAATATCTCTAGGCTCGTTGTTATGTCAGACTTTTCTAAAGAAATTGTAAGCAAGTTTATTTAGAACAGGGGAAATCTTCACAAATACATTTATGATGTTGTTACATATAATAATCAGAAGAATTCTGTGTGTGTTTGCAGATGAATGAGAACAACTAAATGATGAAAACTTTCTAGACTTGTTAAAAATAATTGTTATGCTCCGATCAGTGCAAATACTGTGCTTGAGACGTGTTGGAAATGGATATGCTTAGAATAATTTTAATCTTATTTTAACAAAGCAATGTGAATAGTATTCTTATTGGTATAGACAGTAAGTTTAACCTCTTCCTACCTAAATTAATATCTAATGTATCCTGCCATTCTTGGAATGCATATAATATGTACTTTGCTCTCACTGTAATTAGTACTTGGTTCTTTTTTTGGGCAAACATTTAAGGGGGTATTTCAGAATACTCAGAATAAGTATATTCCTACTATGAAGAAAAATTCTAAGGGGAGGACCCACCGCCCGTGGTTAATTAAAGAAGTTAAGGAAAACAGCAAACTTAAGGAAAAAGCATATAACGGCACAGAAATGAATGGCAAGTCAGATGATTGGTCAGAATATGAAGAACGGCAGAGAATGACTAAAAGGTTATCAGGAGAAAGAAATTAGAGTATGAGAGGAAATTAAAATTAGACTATGAGATGAAACTAGCGAGGAATGTAAAAACAGCAAGAGTTTCTACAGGTATTTAAAAAGGAAAAGAGTAAAAAAGTGAGTTTTGGTGCCTCAGTGACAATGGGAAGTTAATAGGTAATAAGGAAATGGTAGATGAAATGAACAAATATGTTGCTTCTGTCTTTACTATAGATGATACAAAAACATTCCAACAATAGCTGTACATCAGGAGGTGGAAGGGAGAGAGGAACTTAGTGAAATTACAATCACTAGGGAAGTGGTCTGAGCAAACCGATGGAGCTGCAGGCTGACAAGTCACCGGGTCCTGATGCACTACATCCTAGGGTCTTAAAAGAGGTGGCTAATGAGGTAGCAGATGCATTGGTGTTTATTTTCCAAAATTCACTAGATTTTTAGAAGGTTCTATCAGACTGGAAAATAACAAATATAACACTTCTATTTAAGAAGGGAGGGAGGCAGAAAACAGGACACTACAGGCTAGTTAGCTTGACACCTATTGTGGGGAAGTTGTTAGAATTGATTATTAAGGAGGTTTTAATTGGGGGCACTTAGAAAAACCCAAGGGAATCGGGAAGAGTCAGCATGGTTTGTGAAAGGAAAATAATGTTTAACCAATTTATTAGAGTTCTTTTGAAGGAGTAACATGCGCTGTGGATAAAGGGGAGCCTGTAGATGTACTGTACTTGGATTTCCAGAAGGCATTTGATAAGCTGCTACATCAAAGGGTATTGTGGAAAATAAAAGCTCATGGCGTGGGGTGGGGGATGGGGGTGGAGTAACATATTAGCGTGGATAGAAGACTGGCTGGCAGAAAATGGTATGCCTAAATGAGTCTTTCCCTGATTGGTAGGATATGATGAATGGAGTCCCGCAGGGGTCTGTGCTGGGACCTCAACTTTTTACAATTTATATAAATAACTTAGATGAGGGGAGTGAAGGCAGGGTAGCTAAATTTGCAGATGACACAAAGATAGGTAGGAACGTATGTTGGGAAAGGACATGAGGTTGCAGATGGATATAGATAGGTTGAGTGAGTGGGCAAAAATCCAGCAGATGGAGTATAACATGTGAAAACGTGAAGTTGTTCACTTTGGCAGGAAGAATAAAGAAATAGAGGGTTACTTAAATGGAGAATGACTGCAGAATTCTGTGGTGCAGAGGGACCTAGGTGTTCTAGTGCATGACTCTCAAAGTTAGTATGCAGGTACAGCAATTAGTTAAGAAGGCTAATGGAATATTATCCTTTATTACAAGAGGGATTGAATATAAAAGTAAAGATATTATGCTTCAGTTGTACAAGGCATCGACGAGACCACATCGCAAATACTGTGTGCAGTTTTGGTCTCCTTATTTAAAGAGGTATGTAAATGCGTTAGAGGAGGTTTACTAGATTGATACCTCGAATGAGCGGGCTGTCTTATGAGGAAAGGTAGATGGACTGGGCTTGTTTCCAATGGAGTTTAGAAGATTGTGGGGTAACTTGATTGAAGTATAGAAGTTCTTGAACAGTCTTGACAAAGTGGACGTGGAAAGGGTGTTTGCTCTTGTGGGTAAGTCCAGAACTTGGAGGCATTCAAAATTAGGGGTTGTACTTTTCAGACAGAGATGAGCATTTTTTTCCTCAGGGTTGTGCGATTTTGGAACTCTCTGCCTCAGAAGGCAGTGGAGGCGGGGTCACTGAACATTTGTAAGGCGGAGGTAGAGATTCTTGTTAGGCAAGGGGATCAAAGGCTACCGGGGGTAGATGGGAATGTGGAAATCGAAACACAAACAGATCAGCCACGATCGTATTGAATGGCAGAGCAGGCTCAAGGAGCTGAACGGCTTACTTCTGCTCCTAGTTAGTATGTTTGTATGTTTTGGAATAATTATCCTTTATGTTTTCTCCACTGAAATAATACAGGATTTGTGTTATACCTCCTATCAGAATCCATTTTTTCAGAAGCGCTTAAGGTTCTACATATGAAATATAAAACTGCATTTAAAGATCAGGGTAATTCTGCCGGACATTAAAAATAATGTGAACCAAAGGTTTTATTTAGCATGTTTTAAACATTATTGTTTTTTTTTCTTTTTGTGAGAAGCTATCATGAAATCTTAAGAAAAAAAATTCGGTCTCATTAGTTATAATCAGACTTGATCATGTTATGTATATTTATAATCCACTTTTTCTTTTAGTCGAATGGCTTTTCCTGGGATGACTGCAGTGCTGAAGATGAGCCTGTTAAATTCAAGGAAATCTCAGTTGAATCAGATCCTATTAAACTACCAGGAAGTTTCTCCTATAAGGGATCTGGCTATTTAAATAAGGGCCTCTCGTCAGTGACGGTAAGTGAATATTCATTCGATCCAGATTGGCACATTTAATGTCACTAAATGTCACATTTGTGGTGCTGATGTTGTAATGATTTGACTAATTGTCAGATAAACTGTGTTGCGGTTGTTTTAAATGAATGGATGGCTGGCTTAAATGTTCTAAATTTCAGTAGGTGAATCACCTTAAATTGTTTGGAGCAGCATAACTGTAGCACCTCATACACACAGTGAAGTCGTGCAGGTGTATCCTGAGATGGCTATCAAACGCAAGAGAGTAATCTTTTTGTTACACTCTCCATTTTTTTCCAAGTTCCTGCCACACCCCTTTCTTATAATCACACATTTAAACTTTAATCTTACAATTTAAACCTAAATCTTCACATCACCTCATCATTTCCTGATTTGCCTTCTCTTCTCACCTACAATAATTCCCCCGTGGCGATGTCCTGTACTACCAGCCTCAGTCCTTCACCTAGGCCTTCCCATTTTTAAAAAAAAAAAGTTATTTACAAACTGAAAAATCGCCTAAAATTTCCGCTTTGTCAGCCATGGCTCACTTGGTGACATCCCCACCTGAGTCAGAATGCCGTTAGCTCTATCTGATGGATTAACAGATCCTATGGCATTATCCCAAAGAAGAGAGTGATTCCCAGGCCAACATTTATCCCTCAATCAACATCATGACAAAAAATGGCTATCGGGTCATTATCACATTCGTGTTTTTGAAAGCTGGCTGTGTGCAACTTGCCTGCCCAGTTTCCTCACTTATGAGGAAACTATGCTTAAGAGGTATTCTGTAGGCTATAAAGTATTTTGGAGCATTCTGATGTTATGAAAGGGGGTATATAATTGCGAATGGTTCTTTTTTATTCCTGGAGCTCTATGTAACTACAGCAGTAGAAAGGTGGATTCAGCTATTTATGCTGTTTCCCCACAGTTTGCAACAAGAGATCCGCAAACTCCAATGGAAACTTTAACAACGGAAACAAAAAGTTTCAGTATCAGTGGTTCACAACAGGTCAGCTTGGAAAAACAAAGCTTTCCTTGTGAAAATACAGATTTTGTGATATGACGGGCAATTATTGTGAAATGTATAAGGAATGTGTTACCACAAGTGATTACGGAAACTAAATACTTTGTAATATCTAACAGGTAAATAGATCTGAAGAATAAAAATACTAAAGATAGCAGGAAAGAGCAGAGTAGATTGTTCCAGTGTAGAGCTAAAACCAGCACTATGGGCTGAATGGCCTCCTCTGCACTGAAATGTCTAGAATTCCATTAGGCATTGCTCATTATGAGGACCACAAGGAGAAGCTGAGATGTAAATTCAATCCGCTTCATTTCATAGAACAGCATTTTGTGAATTTGGTGACAGGATAGCGATCTTTTCCAGAAAAACCTAGCTATGGAAATAAGCGTAAGTACGTGCTTTGTCTAACTCATATGCCACTTGGTGTGAGAAGAGAAAAGAAGATTGTGAAATAACCTCTGCTATTTTTATTTTTAACTGTCTTAGGCTGAAGTAACAATGTACAAGAAGTTTATCTTTTGGTGGAAAATTCCCTGCCCCAGTTCATTTCAATGCTCCTTTGATGTATGTCAACTGTTCAGTTCTTCATGTCCTTTCAGCAGTGTAAGTTTGATTTTTCCATTTACATGATGCAAGTATTATGATCTATATATATTCAAATATCCACATTTAAAGACCCTTCATGTCGGTATAGGACATAGCACAGGTTACTTATATTAATTCATTCTCGAGAACCTGATTTATCGATTTGTAACTAATGTACATTCTAATTAGGAGAGATCTACTAATGGTTATGGCAAAAAAAATACAACTGCAGCAATACAATTGCAAAACACCACAGATGTTGGAAATCTGAAATTAAGACAGAAAATACTGGAATTACTCAGCAGATCTGGCAACATTGGTGAAGAGGGAAACAGAGGTAAAGGGCAGAATTTTCTGCCTGTCGGGCAGGTGGGCCCGACCCAATCTCTGGCGGTGGGGGGGGAGCAGATCCCCACAGGAGAAGTGGCCCTGCGGGCCAATTAAGGCTTCCTGTGCGGGCGGGGCGGGGGGGGTTCCCCAAAAGCGAGAGTGCTGCCTCAGGGAGATGGCTTACACTTTTAAAAATATGAAAAATAGGAAAAAAAAATTCCCTAACATGTCTCCCTCATGTGACAATGTCACATGAGCTGGGACAGGTTCATAATTTACATAATAAGTTTATTAAGCTTTTTAAAACCCTACATGAAACCTCATCCCACCGGTGCATGAGGTTTCATGTTTTTTCTTTTTTGCCGCCGGAGCCCCTGGCCGACCCGCCAACCTTAAGGTTGGATGGGCAGGTCCTTTAATTGTATAATTGATCCTGTCAATGGCCTCAATGACATCATACCGCGTCATTTTATGCGTCGGTGAGGGGGCCCCGCCCCCTGCTTGCCGACGGCAAAATTCTGCACAAAGTTTCAGGTCAGTCAATTTTCATCAGAATTGTTACTATCAATAAAAATACAGCTGCATTGTTTTATAACCAAATACATCACAAATGCAAATTCCAGGTGAATAAAATGAATCCTTAATATAACTGGCTCTGGTATTAAAAGAAAACTTTTCTGTCAGTCTAAACAGTCAATAATCACATTCCAATTAGAGTAATTATCCAGTGGCTGTTGCACTGGTTTACAAAGTGTGAACATTGCATCCATACATCAGCCCCAATCATCATGATGAAACTAATAGCCCTGCCCACTATCATCATCTTCAGTTCTTTGAACAAAGGCAGATCCAACCCACAGAGCCACAGCATCCACCACAGGGAGGGCAAGGAGGCAGGTCCCAAATCCACCCAAGCCAGGACTGGGATTGAACCTCATGCTGTTGGCAGAAATCTGGCTCCACCCATCCAGCTGAATGGGCCAACCAGCCCTTCAAAGAGTCTGACTTGCTATGGAAACATTCATTTTTACATGCATATTGTAATCCTGAGCTATGAATAGTGATGGTGGAGGCTCCAATTCTCTTTCCATCATATGGCTGACCAGGAACCTCTCCCACTCTTACCACCTGCCATTGGCGCGTGTTGGAAGGATTTACACGTTGATACCCAACCTGCTTGACTGTGTTGTCAATGCATCTTCCTTGTCATCAAGTTCTGGAGTGGGATTTGAACCTACAGCTTCTGCCTTATAGTCAGGGACACTTCCCACTGCACCACAAGACCCTCTACCTGCCCATTATAACAGGCCAGATAGTTGCTCGACACATTGAGTACATTCTGTTCACTGTGTTACTTTAATTAGGTTTGGGAAAATTGTTCTTGACTTTTTACCAACAGTAAAAATAGCATACCTTGCATTTAAAAAAAATAACTATTAGCAGTAGTTCTATGAAAAGAAATTGCAACAGAATTGCAAAGTTCAGTGAAAAGGACCACACATAGTAAAATGGTTAATGAAAAATAAAATGTTCTGCAACAAATTCTACAGCACTACGACTGTAATATCTTATTCCACACAACAAACAGAAGGTGAAGTTTACCACCCGAATGGCCCAAAAATAGCAAAGACAATTCATCAGCAGCATCACAGACTTCATTCTAATGTAGTTAGAGTGATTAAAACAGTACTGAGCAATCCTGAATGAAATGCAAGACTATGTACAGAACATCAATTGACACCACAAGGCAAGATTTATTTGGTGTTCAATTCAGCTCCAGTAGGTAGCATGTGTGTAAATGGAATGATTTAATTCCCAGCTATTTCTTGCTATCACTTTGGCTCTGTAGTCTCTTATAGTGATAGAGAAAAGGACGCTTTAAATATCCAATCAGGTAGGATTCTACTGTGACAACTCCACAGCTTTGGTGCAAGATCAGTGAAAAACCCCAGAGAATGGGCCAAAATACTGCCTGGAAATTACAGACTCTGTGATAGAGCTGGTGCAGTGCAGTGTCACCTGTGCTAATAGCAATGAAACCCCACCAAAGCTGTGGGCTTGCAATGGATTTACTGTGTTAGCTCCAGCCTTGGCATGCAAATGGGAATTGGTAATTAACCATTGTACCCAAAGGCATATCTCTCCATTAGAGAGAGACAATTGATTATATAGCTTGAGGGTGCCACTCCACATCAATGTGGGGGAAGGCAAGGAGGCACAATCTCCTGAATTCATGACATTGGCATCAGTGCTGTCAATATACCAAAGGGCGCTTCAGGTTACTCAAATCTGGGAGTACCCCCATCACAATAGCACAGGATCCCAGTCACATTTTGATGGAAGCTGGATGTATAGGAAATATATGCATTGACATATCACAATTCTGTCTGTGTTTACGACTTTGTCTTTGTGCTTAATGTACACATATCAGCTGTGGCTCAGTGCTAGCACACTCACCTCTGAGTCCGAAAGGTGAGGATTCAGGCCCCACATGAAAGACTTATCTAGGTTGACATTACTGAGAGAATGCTGCATTGTTGGAAGTGTAGTCTTTCAGGTGTGATGTTAAATTGAGGCCCTGCCTGCTCACTCAGGTCATTAGTTATCCCTTAATCACCATCACTAAGACAGATTACCTGTTTTATTATCACATTGCTGTTTGCTGTGCATTAATTGGGTGCTGTATTTCTTACATCACAACACTGACTATACTTGAAAACCACTTCACTGGCTGCAAAGGATTTTGAGACATCCTGATGCTATGAAAGGTGCTATATATAAATCAAAGTCTTTCTTTTCACTGCAGATACACATCTTGTGTAAGCTTCTCAAATATTTTACATGGAATCTTCTACATAACAAAATATACAATAGAAACATCATGTCAACGTAATGATAAATGTTAAACTTGATTTGACATATTACACATTTCTTATTATAGGGTTTAAAGTGCCCAAAGTATAGGTATAGTATTCATATCATGGATAGCTAAAGTGAATTAAAATGAAGTAGTTATGGTCCGTTCCGACATTGAAATTTGAACCTGCCTGCACTGCTAGACAAAAAAAGGACTAATTCTATGCTCACACTAAACTTTTGCATTTCAGGGACCTTGGAGTACTTCAGACACATATTATCTTCAACGTCCATCCATCTCGTCCTTTCTGTTAAGAGGCTATTACTCCGCAACAATTATTTTGAAGAGCTATGGAACAAAAGTCGGCTGTGCCAATGTGTACTTTAACATTGATGCTTAATCATTTTCACAAGAAATGTCAAAAGAAATTAATGACTTGAACGTGAAATGCTCCCCTCTTACAGGCAATGGTTCTTGTCACAATCCCAATTTAGTTTAAGATGCTTTAAACTGTTGCTGTAAAATCATAATTTCCTCTTAATTTACTGATATAGCCTGGACTGAATAATGCTTCATTTACATTTTAATGATTGTATATCACAGTAAAAGGACCTCTTATAAATCAGATACAATTTTCTTCCCCAATCTACCAATAATCTTATTAAAGTTTAAACATACTGAGTAAACTTAGTCTCCAGCTCTTTGTGTATTGAAACGCTCTGTATTGCAACATGAAGCTCTGTACAATGATTTGGTCATAGAGAATCAAAGACCTTTACAGTAGAGATGAAGGCCATTGAGCCTGTATATGCCCCTCATAATTTTGTACGCCACAATCAAGTCCCCCTCAGTTTTCCCTGCCCTAAGGAAAACAACCCCAGCCTATCTAGTTGCTCTTCATAGCCGAAATGCTCCAGCCCAGGCAACATCTTGGTGAATCTCCTCCTTCAATCACATCCTTCCTATAGTGTGGCAACCAGAACTGCACACAGTGTGGCTTAACTAATGTTTTATACAGCTTCATCGTAACCTTCCTGCTCTTGTATTCAAGTGCCTTGAATAATAAAGGCATATATCCCATATGCCTTCTTAACCACCTTATCTACCTGCCCTGTTGCCTTCAATGATCTATGGACATGCACACCAAGGCCCCTCTGATCCTCTATATTGCCTAGGGTCCTACCATTCGTTATGTACTCCCTTGCCTTGTTAGTTCTCCCAAAATGCATCACCTCACACTTTTCAGGATTAAATTGTATTTCTCAAAGCTCTGTCCATCTGACCAGTCTGTCTACATCATCCTGTAGTTTAAGCCTTTCCTCCTCGCTATTTACCACACCAATTTTCATGTCATCTGCAAACTTACTGATCATACCTCCTAGATCATTAATGTACATCACAAACAGCAAGGGAATCAGCACTGAGCCCTGTGGTACGCTATTGGATACAGGCTTCCGGTCACAAAAACAACCTTTGACCATCACCCTCTGCCTCCTGCCGCTAAGCCAATTTTGGTTTCAATTTGCCAAATTGCCCTGGATCCCATGGGTTTTTACCTTCTTGACCAGTCTCCCATGCAAGACCTTGTCAAAAGCCTTACTGAAGTCCATGTAGACTACATCAACTACACTACACACCTAGTCACCACCTCAAAAAATTCAACCAAATTTGTTAGACATGATCTCCCCCTGACAAAGCCATGCTGACTATCCTTGATTAATCCTTGCCCCTCCAAGTGGAGATTAATCCTGTCCCTCAGAATTTTTCCAGAAGTTTCCCTACCACTGATGTTAGACTCATTGGCCTATAGTTCTCTGGTTTATCCCCATCACCCTTCTTGAATGATGGTGCCACATTAGATGTCCTCCAGTCCTCTGGAATCCCTCCTGTGGCCAGAGAGGATTTGAAAATTTATGTCAGGGCCCCTGCTATCTCTTCCCTTGCCTCCCACAGGAGCCTGGGATACATCTCGTCTGGGCCTGGGGATTTATCCACTTTTAAGCTCACTAAACCATTAATACCTCCTCCCTCCCAATGCTAATTTGTTCAAGTATATCACAGTCCCCCTCCCTGATTTCTATACCTACATCGAACTTCTCTATAGTGAATACAGATGCAAAGTACTCATTTAAAACCTCACCTGCACCTTCCGACTCCTCACACAGATTGCCACTTTGATCCCTAAAGGGCCCTACTCTTTCCATGGTTATCCTCTTGCCCCTAATATATTTATAAAACAGCTTTGGATTTTCCTTTATTTTATCCGCCAGTGTTTTTTAATGCCCCCTCTTCGCTCTCCTAATTTCTTTTTTAAGTAACCCCTGCACTCCCTATGCTTCTTTAGGGCTTCCGCTCTTTTGAGTCCTTAGTATCAGCCATGAGCTTCCCTTTTTTTCCTTATCCAATCCTGTACATTCCTCGATATCCACGGTTCCCTGGTCTTGTTGGTCCCACCCTTCACCTTTACGGGAACATTTTGGCCCTGCACTCTCACTATTTCCTTTTTGAAGACTCCCGCTGCTCTGATGTAGATTTTCCTACAATTAGCTGCTCCCAGTCCACTTTGGCCAGATTCTGTCATCTTATATTAAAATTGGCCCACAATTCAGACCAATTATTTCCAATCCATCTTTGTTCTTTTCCATAACTACCTTAAATCTTACTGAGTTATGGTCACTATCACCAAAATGCACTCCCACTGACACTTCTACCACTTCCCTTGCTTTGTTCCCTAAAATTAGGTCCAGCAACACCCCCTCTCTTGTAGGACTTTCTATGTGCTGGCTTAAAAAGCTCTCCTGGATACATTTTAAGAATTTGGCCCCCTCTAACCCTTTCACACTTTGTCTATCCCAATTAATATTGGAGAAGTTGAAATCCCCTACTATTATTACCCTATTATTTTTACACTTCTCTGAGATTTGCCTACATATCTGCCCTTCTTTCTCTCCCTGGCTGTTTGGGGGTCTATAGTACACTCCCAGCAATGTGATTGCCCCCTTTTTGTTTTTAAGTTCTACCCATATGGCCTCATTTGAGGAAACTTCTAAGATATCATCTCTCCTTATTGAAGTAATTGACTCCTTGATCAATATTGCAACCCCACCGCCTCTTTTACAACACCCCACCCCCATCTCGCCTGAAGATTCTCAATATTCTACCCCAGAATGTTGAGCTGCCAGTGCTGCCCCTCCCACACTCATGTATCTTGATCACAATGATATCATATCCCCAAGTGTTAATCAACACCCTCAACTCATCTGCCTTACTCGCAAGACTCCTTGCATTAAAATAAATGTCATCCAGCCTTGCCATACTCGCTCGTTCCTTAACTTGACTATTGTGCTCTGCTTTCCAGACTGACTTTCTTCTATACTTGTCCTTGCATCACCTCATACTATACCTCTACTCTGTATCTCAGCCCCCTGCCAAATTAGTTTAAACCCTCACCAACAGCACTAGCAAACACCCCCCCACCCCAAACCCGCAAGGATGTTGGTCCCGTTCTGGTTCAGGTGCAACCCATCGGACTTGTACAGGTCCCACCTTCCCCAGAAACAGACCCAGTGATTCAGGAATCTAAAGCCCTCGCTCCTGCACCAACTCTTCGGTTACGCATTCATCTGTTCTTTCCGCCTATTCCTATTCTCACTAGCACGTGGCACTGGGTGTAATCCAGAGATTACAATCTTTGAGGTCCTGCTTCTAAATCTGCTACCTAGCTCCCGAAATTCTTGTTGCAGGACCTCATCCCTCTTTCTACCTATGTTGTTGGTACCAATGTGAACCACGATCTATGACTGTTCGCACTCCCCCTTCAGAATGCCCTACAGCCGTTCAGTGACCTTTGTGACTCTGGCCCCAAGGAGGCAACACACCATCCTGGAGTCACGTTGGTGGCCGCAGAAATGCCTGTCTGTTCCCTTCCCTATTGAGTCCCTTACCACTACTGTTCTTCCTCTATTTTTCCTCCTGCCTTGTGCAGCTGGGCTCTGGCTGCACTCCCCAGAGGAACAGTCACTCTCAGAGTTTTCCAACACAGAAAAACTGTTCTTGACTGAGATGCACTCTGGGGCTTCCCTGACTACCCGCCTGCCTGGTCACCCATTCCTTCTCTGGCTGCACTGACTTAAGCTGCGGGGTGACCACGTCTAAAAACGTGCTATTCACATAACTCTCAGCCTCGTGGATGCACTGCTGTGCCTCCAGCTGACACTCAATCTCCAAAGGCCAGTGCTCGAGCTGGTCAAACTGGAGGCACTTCCTGTGGATGTGGTCATCCAGAATGCTAGGAGTGTCTCAGACTTTCCGCATACTGCAGGCTGTGCAACACATGGGACTGAGGTCCCCTGCCATACCTTTAGTTAAAATATTCTTACCCTAAATTTAAGCCAAGTAGAAAATTATTCAAGTTCCTTTTTTTCAAAAAAAAAAGCTAGAACTCTTACCTTTTCTTAATGTAGCTTTAAAGCGGAGAAAAACAACTTACCCACTATCTACCAATCAGTTCTCTGCTTTGCACTGATGTCACTTTCGTCAGTCTTTTCGAATTCTGGCGGGGTTCCTGTTGGGGTTAACTGCTGCTCCTATTGGCTCGATCTGGGCCTCGACCCTCGGGCTTTTATTGAGAAGCTCCGCTGGCACCGTTCACCCCCAGGTTCGGTCAGCTCCGCTCCAGCTGCTGCTCCGACTGGTGTCTGCTAGATAGGTCACTGGCTCTCTCCCTTCGTTAACCTTTGCAGACCCTTCATGGATCTCCATCACTTCTCCTGGCCTGGCTTCTGCCCTTATAACTTCCTCAGTGTCTATTTTGACTCTTTTTTACCCCTAATGGCCTGGGTTTGGCCATTTAAAATGCAGGTGGTTTTCTTTAACCATGTCAATCCTATTTTGATACACTTTACTTCTGCTAGCCTGACTTCAGCCCTTTTAAATTCAAATGGCTGTTCCCTAGCTATTTCAACACCCGCAGATTCTAGACTGACATGTTTTACTTCTTCTGGCCTAGCCTCAGCTTTAAACAGCCAAGTAGCTCTTCCTCAGTACTCCAACTCCCATGGATTCTACTATTATTCATTTTACTTCTACTGGTCTAGCTTCAGCCTTTTTAAGTCCATGTATTTGTTCCCTAGCTACTCTAATCCTCATGGTTTCTATTCCCGCCACCCCCTCATAGGATTTCCAAACCCCTCGCTGTTCCTGTAATTCAGCAGCTCCCTGCATGATTTCCGAACCTCTATCGATTCCCTGCACATCGGCAGCTCCCTGTTGTAACGTTCCCTGTAGGACTTTCTAAACTCCCTCAGTTCCCTGTACCCCTACAGATTCCTGCTGGCTTTCTCCAACCTTTTCAGCCCCTCTGGGCTGTCCCTGACTTTTCGGGAGTTTCATTCTCCAGCCTACCCCAGCTGCCGTTACCCCCCCTACACTGTTCACGTAGTCTCATCTCCCTTTCTCACTGTCTTCTTTGGAAAGCTTCCTGTCTCTCTCACTGATCTCTTTGGAAAGCTCATTCTCTCTCCCTTTCTTCTCTCTCTATTTTTCTTTCTCTTTCCTCTCTCTCTTGCTGCCTTCTTTGGAAATCTTTCTCTCTTTCTTTCTTCTCTCTCCTTTTCCAATGTTTGGAGTTCTAACTCTATTCATCTCTGTTCTAGTTGTATTTTTGCTAATTCTATTTCTTCTCATTTTCAGGTTTGCAACCTTATTCTCTGGCCACAGATTATTATTGCTCATGCACAAGTCACATCGTTGTGACAACTTTGGACAACATCCAGGCTTGGGCTGATAAGTGGCAAGTAATATTCCTGCCTCACATGCCAGGCAATGACCATCTTCAACAAGGGAGAGACTAACCCCTTCCCTAGACATTCCCATTATTGAATCCCCCACCATCTACATGGGGGTCACTATTGACCAGAAAATTAACTGGACCATCCACATAAATACTGGGGCTACAAGAGCAGGTCAGGGGCTGGGAATTCTGTAGTGAATGAGTCACCTCCTTAGTTTCCAAAGCCTTTTCACCACCTACAAGTCACAAGCTAGGAGTGCTCTATTAGCCTGGACGACTGCTCGACACCATCCAGGCAAAACAATGCACTTGTTTGACACCCCATTCATCACCTTAAATAGTCACTTCCTCTTCCACTGGCACAACATAGCTGTTGTGTATTCCAACTATAAAATGCATAAGAGCAACTCGTCAAGGCTTCTTTGATAGCACCTCCCAAACCTGCGACCCCTGCCACCTAGAAGAGCAACTCGTGCAAACTCCCCTCTAAGTTGCAAGTGTGGAAATTTAGCACCATTCTTCATCGTTGCTGAATCAAAATCCTGGAACTCCCTACCTAACAACACTTTCAACATGTGGTCTGCAGCTGTTCAAGAAGCCGCCTCATTGCCATTATCTAGAGGCAGTTGGGGATGACCAATAAATGCCAGTGACGCCCGTATCTCATGAATAATAGATTATTGCTAATTAATATATTTAATTATTAAAAATGGTGTAGTATCCATGCTGTGTGTATTTGGAATGAAAAGCTGAGGAAATTTTCATGAGATGTTTTTCTTTGGCTTGTTACAAACAATTACACCATCAAAAAGAAAGGTCATGCAGCAAGGAATCCCTGGCACTTCAAACCATTGGCACTAATAAGGAATTATGACAGAAACACTGGAATCAGAAAAATGGCTGATACTGTTACATCTTTAAGCTATCTCTCTTATGCGCAACATCAACGTCCACTCAAGTAACTAAAGCCTTGCCGCCTACAAACGTAATGGATGGCATTTAATGGAAGTGAAGGGGATCTGGCCTGCCAGGGGCCCCTTGTTGCCTCCTTTGTGGAAGGCCTGCAGTATTAAATGCTGAACAGGCACCTAAATGGTCAGCGGCGGGCATCCCACATGATCAAAATCCTGGAACCCCCTACCTAACAGCACTTTCAACAGGTGGTCTGCAGCTGTTCAAGAAGGCTCCTCACTGCTATCATCTAGAGGCAGTTGGGGGTGACCAATAAATGCCAGTGATGCCCTTATTTCATGAATAATACATTATTATTAATAGTTAATTAATAAATTAATTATTCAAAATTGTGTAGTATCCATGCTGCATGTATTCAGAATGAAAATTTCATGAGATGGCTTTCATTGGCCTATTACAAACAATTACACTATTGTCATTTGGTGCAAGTACAAAACTTGAGTATTGCTGAAAGAAGAGATATGGAGAAGCTTTTTGTCTTGCACTTATCAGGACACTTGGCAAGAATACCAATGTAAGGGGAAAGCAACAATTTTTACTGCATGAGAAAAAAGTGATGATTGGTTGACAAGTGGAATCTGATTGCTAGAGACATTGTCATGGAGAATGCACCAGATGATTGTGACTGACGGTTAAATGCCAAGCATTGTTTGAAATTTAAACCAGGTGGCTTGACCGTAATTGGTCAAGGCATTGCCCTGAGGAATGAGTCAGTGAATGAGTGTCACAGTACTGGAAGCTACATATACTAATACACAGGCCCCAATTCTTTGCAGGCAGAAAATACATGTACACACATTGCACCTATTTCAGCTAAACAAAATAAGTGACAACCATTCACTGACTCATTCCTCAAGCTAATGTCTTGACCAATAAGATCAAGCTGAGTGTTTTAAATTTCAAACAATGCTTGGCAGTTAAATAACAGTCACCATCAATTGGTGCACTCTCCATGGCAACACCTGTACCAAACGGAGTCCACTTGCCAACCAATCAGCACTCTCTTCTCATATTGTATAAATTGTTGGTTTCCCCCTTATATTGGTATTCTTGTGAAGTGTCCTGATGAGTACAAGATGAAAAGCTTCAACATGTTTCTTTTTTCAGCAATTACACAATCAAAAAGAAAGGTCATGAAGCAAGGAATCCCTGGCACTTCAAGACATTAGCAATAATAAGAAATCATGACACAAACGCTGAATCATAAAAATGGTTAATGGTTCTTTACATCTCTAAGTTATCTCTCTTATGCTTAACATCAAGGAACACTTAAGTAAGTAAAGCCTTGCTCCCTACAAGCCTGCAAACGTGATAGGTGGTATTCAATGGAGGCAATGGGGGTCTCACCTGCGAGCCAGTGAGCTGGAAGAGGCATGTATCGCCTCTTTTGGGGAAGGCCTGCAGTATTGAGTGTCAAACATGCACATAAGTGGCCAGCAGCGGGCATTCCCCAGGATAAAAGACCCCAGGGCCAGAAATCCTGCCCACCGAGAGATGTCATCCAATCAGAGACTGGCAGCAGTACATTGCCGCCCATGCCAACGAGAACACTGGCAGCTACTGGAAATGTACCCAGGATTAGAGAGGGAGCTAGGCCACAGGTGAATGAGAGCGGGATGGGGGTCGCAGGGTTGGATTCACAGGGGGAGGGGCTAGAAGTAGGCCAAGGGGTGGCTTCCATCATGCACCCAACCCCACCTCCCCGGTTCCTAATGCCAGGTGTCTTGATTAGATACTGAGTGCCTGACAATCAGGAACTGTAGATAAAGGTTCACGGTACATATAATCATACTATATCTGATCTGAGACTGCTTAACGAACATGTTAAAAAAAAAGAAAATGTTCTATTTTCTCGCTCCTAACATCTTATTGAGGACAAAATTAAATTAAAAATCATCACATTAATTTTTTTCTTAGCTGGCTTACTATTCCTTACTGAACTATATGCTGCCATCATTGTCTGAAGCAGTGGAATCATTTTCCAAATTTATGCCAACGACTGCAGCCTTTGACCTCTAACTCTCTCTGGCCCTCCATTGAGTCTGTGGTGTAACTTCCTTCAGCTAAACATTGGGAAAAAAGAAAAAGAAAAAGAATTGCATTCACATAGCACTTTCAACGACCGGCAGACATCTCAAAGTGCTTTACAGCGGATAAAGTACTATTTGAAGTGTAGTCACTGTTGTATTGTAGGAAATGTTGCCGCCACTTTTACACACAGCAAACTCCCACAGACAGCAATGCAATAATGACCAGAGCGTCTGTGTTTGTGATGTTAATTGCAAGATAAATATTGGCCAGGACAACAGGGATAATTACCCTGCTCTTCTTCAAAACAATGCCATTCTTTTACAGCCACTGCATAGATAGATGGGGCCTCGTTTTAATGTCTCATCCAGCACTCCCTCAGTCCTGCACTGGAGTGACAGCCTTGATATTTGCGCTCAGGGCCTGGAGTGGGCTTGCTGATTGAACCACAGCTGACACTAAAAACCTTGTCTTCTGCCCTCGAACTGACTTGGCCACTACCACTCTCAGTGGGGATCATTGAAATGTTGTAGGTGTACTCAAAGCCCTAAAGGATGGTGCAGGATCTGATTTCTTGGTCATGGTAGAAGCTGATTGACTTACGTCCAAGTGCAGCACAAATGTCAGGGCCAGTATTCACTAGCGAATGTGTGTGACAAAACAGAGTTAACGTTTCTGATCAAGATGACTGTCACTGTTCATCAGTTCTGGCATTTTTTAGGAAGGGAGTTCCAGGATTTTGACTCAGCGACAGTGATGGAACGGTGATCCAGTTCCAAGTCAGGGTGGTGTGTGGCTTGGAGGTGAACTTGCAGGTGGTGATGTTCCCATGGATCTGTTGCCCTTGTCCTTATAGTTGGTAGTGGCCGTGGGTTTAGAAGGTGCTGTTGAAGGATCCTAGTGAGTAAATAAAATTTTAAAATCCTGAGTGGACTTGATAGGGTGAAAGCTGAAAGGATATGTCCCCTTGTGGGGGAGTTTAAGACAGGGGGACACAGTTTAAAAATGAGGAGTCTCTCATTTAAGACTGAAAAGAAGAGAAATCTTTTCTCTCAGCGGTTTGTTAGCCTGTGAAGTTCCCTTCCCCAAAGAGCAGTGGAGGCTGGGTCATTGACAATGTTCAAGGTTGAGTTACATAGAATTATGATCAGCAAGGGAATCAAGGGTTTTGGGGAGCAGAAAAGAAAGTGGAGTTGAAACCACAATCAGATCAGCCATGATCTTATCGAATCGAGGAGCACGCCTGAGGGGCTGAATGGCCTACTCCTGCTTCTAATTCTTGTGTTCATCAGCTCTATAGATGAAATCAGTGGTGAGTTGCTGCAGGACATCTTGTAGGTGGCACACATTGTTGACACTGTGCATCAGTGAAAGAAGGAGTGAATGCTTAAGGTGGTGGATGGGGTGACAATCAAGCAGGCTGCTTTGTTCTGGATGGTGTCAAGGTTCTTGAGTGTTGTTGGAGTGGCACTAATCCAGGCAAGTGGAGAGTATTCCATCATTCTCCTGATTTCTTTCTTGTAGATGGTGGACACAGGACACAAGGGGCAGAATTTTATGTCCTGCGGGCATAAAATAGCGTGCGATGACATCAGGCGAGCATCCCGCCATCATTACGCACTCGTGCGATATTTCGGCCAGTTTGGTGTGCGCGAGAGTGGGCAGCCTGCTCACCGACAATTAAGAGGCCTGTTAAGGCCATTAATGTATTTCTTAAGAGTGATTATTCGCTGCGGCGAATCGGCCAGGTGGCCTTTGGATTTTTGAGGAAACCTCATCCACAGGCTGGATGAGGTTTCCGAGATTAATTTAAAAAAAATATTTTGACAGAATGTTTATTATCTACATGTTCATGTGAGTGAGTCCTATGTGTGGAAAATTTTTCCGGGACTTTAAAATCTTTATTTTTGTTTTTAAAATTCTTCAGCTCCCTGAGGCACGTCTCTGCCTTCAAGGAGCTTTCATTGCGCGCTCCCCTACACCTGTGCAGGCTTCAGCGCTCACACTCCTCCCGCCCCCACCCCGGCAGCGCTGAGCCTTTCAGAGTGTTTTACACTGGATGGCCGTTAATTGGCCAGCCAGCTGAAATTGTGGTCCTGGGTTGATCACGGGTGGGTGGGCTGTTTCCGGCCACTCCCAGCCCCGTCCGACACACCCGACCAGTGACCCGAAAATCCTGCCCAGGCTTTCAGAAATCAGGAGGTGTGCATGAGAGTGCTCAAGTTGGAGTTTGGTAAATAAGAGAGTTTGGTGAAGAGGGGAAGGAGGTGGTCCTTTCTTTTTCTACCTTTCTTCAGCCTCCCAGTAGCTGGCTCTTACTTTGCTACAGGGAATGAAGCTAATTAGCGAGTTACTGGCAAGCCATTCTAAATGTAATGAATAGCTTTTGAAGTTACTGTACGGTAGGTCAGCAGGTCAAGTGGAATCTACATCCTGTGATATATGGGAAATCATGGATGCACCATGTGTTCTAGACGAACACATCTGCAGGAAGTGTCGCCAGCTGCAGAAACCTGGATGAGCTCCAAGTTCCGGAACTTGAGCGATGGCTGGAGCCACTGTTTTGCATCCGCAAGGCAGAGAACAACGTGGATAGCATGTTTAGGGAGATGGTCACACCGCAGGTTAAGAGCATGCACGCAGAGAGGGCATGAGTGACCACCAGCAGTCTAAGAGAACCAGGTAGGTAATGCAGGAGTCTCCTGAGTCTACCTTGCTTGCTAATTGGTTTTCCATTTTGGATACTGGTGACAATGATGGTTCCTCATGGAGCGTAGCCAGAACTAAGTCCGTGGCACCATGGGTGGCTCAACTGCACAGGAGGGGAGGAAGAAGAGTGGGAGAGCAATAGTGATAGAGGATTCCATAGTCAGGGGATCAGACAGGCATCTCTGTGGCAGCAAGTTTTACTCCAGGATGGTGTGTTGCCTCCAAGTGCCAGGGTCAAGGGTATCACAGAACAGCTGTAGGACATCCTTTGGGGGGTAGGATGAATAGCCAGAGGTCGTGGACCACATTGGTGCCAATGACAGATATTGGAAGATGGATGAGGTCCTGAAAGCAGATTTCAGTGAGCTAAGAAGGAAATTAAAAAGCAGGATGTCAAGAGCAATGATCCAAGGCTTACTTCCAGTGCCATGTGCTACTGAGAATAGCAAGAAGGGGGTTGAGTGATTGAACATGTTGCTGGAGAATTGATGCTAAAAGGAGGGCATCAGATTTCAGAGGGATTGGGACCAGTTCTGGGACAGGTAGGATGTACAAGCTGGATGGGTTGCACCTTAACAGGGCTGGGACTAATATCCTACAAGGAGATTTGCTAGTGCTGTTAGGGAAGGTTTAAACTAGCTTCTTACAGGATTGGGAACCTGAGGGGCCGCTCGAATTAGAAGGAAGTAAAGCTGCTAACAGGAATTAGAAAAGTGGCAAGTGAAATTAGAAGGCAGGCAAAATGAAGCCGAGCGTCAACTAAACCTAGAATGCAGAATAATGTCAAAAAGACTTAGTTAAGGGAATTCGACGCGAACACGTGCAGTATTCGCAACAAGATAGATGATTTAAAGGCACAAATAGAGGTAAGTGGTAATAATCTAATTGCTATTATGAAAGTGTGGCTACAGGGTGACAAAGGCAGGGAACTGAATATTCAAGGACATTCGACATTTAGGAAGGACAGGCTAAAAGGAAAAGGAGGTGGTGTTGCGCTGATAATAAGGGATTCGATCAGTACATTATTAAGGGAGGATCTTCGATTGGAAGAACGAAATGTGGAATCTGTTTGAGTAGAGCTAAGAAACAGCAAGGGGCTGCAGACATTGTTAGGAGTTGTTATAGGCCACCAAACAGTAGTGGTAGTGTGGGGCATGGTATTAATTAATCATGAGATTAGAGAAGCATGTAGCATAGGTAATACAGTAATCATGGGTTACTTCAATCTGCATATAGATTGGGGGGATTTAAAGTACAGCAAAGGAGGACCAAGAAACTGATAAAGAAAAGGAAAACTGAATTTGAATATAAACTAGCAAAAAACATAAAAAATGGGCTGTAAAAGCTTCAATAGGTATGTAAAAAGGAAATGGTTGGCTAAGGCAAATCTGGGTCTATTACAGGCATAGTCAGGAGAATTTATAATGAGGAATAGAGAAATGACAAGGAAGCCAAATGATTACTTTGTGTCTGTCTTCACTGAGGAAGATACAATAAATCTCCCAGATTTCGAGATCCAAGGGACTAAGGAGAATAAGGAGTTGAAGGAAATTTGTATTAGTAAAAAATGTTGTATTGGAGAAATTAGTGAGGCTGAAGGTTGGTAAGTCCCTGGGACCAGATGATCGACAGCCCAGAGTGTTGAAAGAGGTAGCTATGGAGACAATGGTATGCATTGGTGATCATCTTCCAAAATTCTATCGATTCTAGAATGGTTCCTGCAGATTGTAAGGTAGCAAATGTCACTCCACTGTTTAAAAAGGGAGGGAGAGAGAAAACATTGAACTACAGGCCTGTTAACCTTACACCAGTAATGGGGAAAATGCTAGAATCTATTATAAAGGATGTGATAAATAGACACTGGGGTAGTAATGATCTGATTGGGCATAATCAACATGGATTTATCAATGGGAAATCATGTTTGATGAACTGCTTGGAGTTTTTTGAGGATGGTACTAATAGAATTGACAAAGGGGAGTCAGTGGACATAGTACACTTGGATTTTCATAACACTTTTGATAAAATCTCCCACAGGAGGTTGGTTAGCAAAATTAAAGCACATGGGATAGGAGGTAATATAGTAGCATGAATTGAGGATTGTTAACAAGCAAAAAACAGAGAGTAGGAATAAATGGGTCATTCTCACATTGGCAGACTGTGACTAGTCGTGTACCACAGGGCTCCAGCTGTTCACCATGTATATCAACGTTATGGACCAAATGTAATATTTCTAATTTCGCAGATGACACAAAGCTAGGTGGGAATGTGTGTTGTGAGGAAGATGCAAAATGGCTTCAAGAGGATTTGGACAGACTTAGTGAGTGGGCAAGAACATGGCAGATGGAACATAATGTGGAAAAATGTGAGGTTATCGACTTTGGTAGAAGGAACAGATGTGCAGAGTATTTCCTAAATGGTAAGCGATTAGAAAGTGCAGATGTACAAAAAGACCTGTGTGTCCTTTTAATAAGTCGCTGAAGGCTAATACGCAGGTGCAGCAGGCAACTAGGAAGGCTAATCGCAAGAGGGTTTGAGTACAGGGGTAGTGAAGTCTTGATTCAATTGTACAGAACATCGTTTAGACCTGGAGTACTGTGTGCAGCTTTGGTCCCCTTATCTTAGGAAGGATATTATTTCCACAGAGGGAGTGCAATAAATGTTCACCAGACTTGTTCCCAAGATGGCTGGACTGCCCTGTGAAGAGAGATTGGAGAAACTGGGCCTGTATTCTCTAGAGTTTCGAAGGTTGAGAGGTGATCTCATTGAAACCTAGAAAATACTTAAAGAAAGACAGAGTAGATGCAGGTAAGATGTTGCCCCTAGTTAGAGAGCCTAGAGCCAGGGGACACAATTTCAAAATAAGGGGAAGCCACTTAGCACCGAGATGAGGAGAAACTTTTTTACACAGAGGGTTGTGAATCTTTGAAATTCTCTACACACACACCCCCGCCCCGGAGGGCAGCTGAGTCATTGAGTATGTTTGTAGTAGAGTTTGACAGATTTCTAAATGCCAATGACATAAAGGGGTGTGGGGATAGTGTGGGGAAAAGGCATTGAAGTGATCAGCCATGATCATATTGGATGGTGGAGCAGGCTCAATGGGCTAAATGGCCTAATCCTACTCCTATGTTCCCATGAGCTATGTTCATGTGTTACTCATCACAGAATTCCAGACTCTGACCTGATTTGTAGCATAGCTTAGAATTCAGCAAAGGAGGACCAAGGGGTTGATTATGGGAACATAAAAACTGACTGTAAAAGTTTCTATGGGTATGTGAAGAGAAAAAGATTGGTGAAGACAAATGTAGGTCCCTTACAGTCAGAAACAGGGGAATTTATAATGGGGAACAAAGAAATGGCTGATCAACTAAATACATACTTTGGTTCTGTCTTCACAAAGGAGGACACAAATAACATACCAGAAATGTTGGTGAACACAGGGTTTAGTGAGAGGGAGGAACTGAAAGAAATCAGTATTAGGAGGGAAATGGTGTTGGGGAAATTGATGGGATTGAAGGCCGATAAATCCCCGGGGCCTGATAATCTACATCCCAGAGTAATTAAGAAAGTGGCCCTAGAAATAGTGGATGCACGGGTGATCATCTTCCAAGATTCTATAGATTCTGGAACAGTTCCTACAGATTGGAGGGTAGCTAATGTAACCCCACTATTTAAAAAGGGAGGTAGAGAGAAAACAGGGAATTATAGACCAGTCAGCCTGATGTCGGTAGTGGGGAAAATTCTAGAGTCCATTACAAAAGATTTAATAGCTGAGCACTTGGAAAACAATGGCAGAATCGAACAGAGTCAGCATTGGTTTATGAAAGGGAAATCATGCTTGATAAATCTACTGGAGTTTTTCGAGGATGTAACTAGTAGAGCTGATGAGGGGGAACCAGTGGATGTGGTTTATTTGGACTTTCAGAAGGCTTTCGACAAAGTCCCACATAAGAGATTGGCGTGTAAAATTAAAGCACATGAGATTGGGGGTAGTGTATTGAGATGGATAAAAAACTGGTTGGCAGACAGGAAACAAAAAGTAGGAATAAACGGGTCTTGTTCTGAATGGCAGGCAGTGACTAGTGGGGTACCGCAGGGATCGGTGCTGGGACCCCAGCTATTCACAATATATATTAATGATTTAGATGAGGGAATTAAATATAATATCTCCAGATTTGCAGATGACACAAAGCTGGGTGGGAGGGTGAGCTGTGAGGGGGATGCAGAGATGCTTCTGTGTGATTTGGACAAGCTGAGTGAGTGGACAAATGCATGGCAGATGCAGTATAATGTAGATAAATGTGAGGTTATCCACTTTGGTAGCAAAAACAAGAATGCAGATTATCTGAATGGCTATAAATTGAGAGCAGGGAATGCGCAATGAGACTTGATGTCCTCGTATACCAGTCACTGAAGGTAAGCATGCAGGTGCAGCAGATGGTAAAGAAGGCAAATGGTATTTTGGCCTTCATAGTGAAAGGATTCGAGTACAGAAGCAGGGATGTCTTGCTGCAATTATACAGGGCCTTGGTGAGGTCACACCTGGAATATTGTGTGCAGTTTTGGTCTCCTTATCTGAGGAAGGATGTATTTGCTATAGAAGGAGTGCAGCAAAGGTTTACCCGACTGATTCCTGGGATGGCAGGACTGACATATGAGGAGAGATTGAGTCGATTAGGATTATATTCACTGGAGTTCAGAAGAATAAGAGAGGATCTCATAGAAACCTATAAAATTCTAACAGGACTAGACAGGGTAGATGTAGGAAGGATGTTCCCGATGGCAGGCGCATCCAGAACCAGGGGTCACAGTCTGAGGATACGGGTAGACCATTTAGGACTGAGATGAGAAGAAATTTCTTCACCCAGAGAGTGGTGAGCCTGTGGAATTCGCTACCACAGAAAGTAGCTGAGGCCAAAACATTGTATGTTTTCAAGAAGGAGTTAGATATAGCTCTTGGGGAGAAAGCGGGAGCAGGCTATTGAGTTGGATGATCAACCATGATCATAATGAATGGCAGAGCAGGCTCAAAGGGCCGAATGACCTACTCCTCTTCCTATTTTCTATGTGTGTTTCTATGTACATTATTTATATGGCTGGTCCAGTTCAGTATCTGTCAATGGTAACCACCAAGGAAGTTGATAGTCAGGGATTCAGTGATGGTAATGCCATTGAATGTCAAGCGGAGATGGTTAGATGCTCACTTATTGGTGATATCATTGCCTGGCACTTGTGTGGAGCGGATGTTACTTGCCACTTATCAGCACATTCTGAATGTTGTCCAGGTCTTGCTGCATATAAACATGGACTGTTTCAGTATCTGTGGAGTCGTGAATGGTGCAGAACATTGTGCAAACATTAGTGAACATCCCCACTTTTGACCTTATGATGAAGGGAAGGTCATTGATAAAGTAGCTGAAGATAGTTGGGCCAAGTACACTGCCCTGAGAAACTCTTGCAGTGATATCCTGAAACCTTATCTGTTTCAATAAGATCATCTCTCATCCCTCTGAATTCCAATGGGCAGAGGCTCAACTTTCTCAACCCTTCCTCATAAGATAACCCCTTCATCCCAGGAATCAGTTGAGTGAACCTTCTCTAAACTACTTTCAATGCAATTTTCTTAAGTAAGGAGACCAAAATTGCACACAGCACTCCAGATGTGGCCTCACTCAATGCCTTGCACAACTGGAGCATAACTTCTTTACTTTTATACTTGATTCCTCTTGCAATAAACACCAACATTCCATTTTCTTTCCAAGTTACTTGCTGCACCTGAATGCCAATTTCTTGTGATTCATGTACCAGGACACCCAGATCCCTCGGTACCATAGAGTTCTGCAATCTCTCTCGATTCAAATAATATGCTGCTTTTCTATTCTTCCTGCCAAAGCAGACAAGTTCACATTTTCCCAATTATAGTCCATCTGCCAAATTTTGGCCCATTGTAAATTCCTGTATAAATTCTTTATGTTCTCTTGAAAATGCACTTCCCTACCTATCTTTGTGTGACCAGCAAATTTAGGTACCTTACATTCAGTTCCTTTATCCAAGTAACTGATATAAATAGTAATAGTTAAGGCTCCAACACTGATCGTTGTGGCTATTCACAGCTTGCCAACCCAAAAATGACACATTTATCCCTATTCTCTGCTTCCTGTTAGTTATCCAGGCTACTATGCTACCCCCTACACCATGAACTCTTATTTCGTGGAGTCTCCTCTAATGTGGCACCTTGTCAAAAGCCTTTTGGAAATCTAAATGCACCCCGTCTACAGGTTCCCCCATTATCCACATTGCTTATTACTTATTTTTCAACTCCTTCCACGATCCACAACCGAACTCCACCCAGCACACAATAGACTCCTCCCACTTTGATCTCCAATCCTGGCACCGCATGTGCTTTTGGAGACATTGTAAAGATGGTCATTGTAAGGTTTGTGCTAGAGCCTGTTACCCTTCACCCTCCCCCTGTCACCTTCACACTTGACCCCATCATCCTTGACCCTCCCAACTGCACTTTGCAACTTCCCTTTATTACTCTTCAATGCCCCCCATTACTCAGTGACCCGTCACCCGCCAATTGGAAATGCCATCTCTGCTCCCCTCCCCCAAGCCTACATTGTCCCCATCAATATTCCCCCCCTGATCCTATACCCTCCCTGCATCATACTTAGAGTTTTTGTTAGATCTCCTGGCATGCCCTACCAGACATTTAATTAATCCAACCTCAGAATGTGCTTTCTCCCTACTGTCCAACCTGACCCCCTTACCCCTACACTGTGGAACATTTCCTTATTCCTTCTGCCAGTCAGCATCCTGAGTTGGGTACATGTGTGAATAGTACTAACACCACAATTTAGGCTTCTTATTTTCTTACCTTGACTGATTGTCCCCACCAACTCTCACCACCAAACATACCCAGGACACCAGCACCTTCCCACTGCACCCTTCCATGCTCCCTGACCCCACCCTCTGTCCTTCCTTGGATCCTTCTTCCACTCCTCCATGCCCCTGACTGCAATCCACCACCACCCTACGCTCCTCACCCTGTTCACTCTGACTCACCCTTGCCAGTTGGGAGCCTCTAGGCAAGCTGTTGTCCTCCTGATCTCCTCCTTTGTACCACAAAGCAAACCTCAGACACAACCGCAAGAAGCCGACTGTTGAACACCACCATTAAATGAACATGAACTGGGACCCACAAGATTCCAATGTGCCACTGACTTAATCTTAAAGATAGGACGTAATTAGAAAAACCTTTAATATGATGAGTATTCATGATATTCAAATGTATTACAAGTCGGAACTGGCACAGGACAATGTGAGAGCCAACCTGCCACTGCCATGCTGCCAACTTAATCCCTGCATCAACCTACCATTCGGATCCCACCTGCCACAATTCCTGCTCTTCCAGGCTCCATAAAATACCAGCCATAGTGCGGGATACCCAGCACTATATACCACAGCTTAGTAGTTATTAAACTTGCTCTTCCTTTGACTTCAGAAATCCTGGTTTGTTTGGCACCTTATTAAAAAGGAAGGACATTTGGATTGGAAAAATGCCCCTTCTTTATTTCTGAGCTCAACCTATGTGGCCTCATTTAATGCTTCGTTTAGAATATCATCCCTCCTCACAACTGTAATTGATTCTTTAACCAATAATGCTACACCACCACCCTTTTTATTCCCCTCCCTATCCTGCCCATCAGCGTCAGGCATGTTTGGTGTCATGAGCAGACAAATTGGCACGATCGGTTTCACGACGTATGAAACCAGTTCACGATCGTCCGCTCAGCTGATGGCGGGCCGCATTTCCTGCCATCGGGCATCGAGAACCTCATTATTATACATCAGAATGTCATTATAAGGCCAACCCGCAGGACTCATTCCCAACACCCCCCACCCCACCCCAGCTGGATTGTCTGCCCAAGTTGGCAGGAAAACACACTGACATGTTTCACAGCAGCACAAAAGAGACATGTATCTGGCGGGATGCACTTCACTGAAGACTTAAAGGTTTGTTTGCCTACATGGCTTCAGTCAGCAGTCACTGTCATCAGCACCAGGCTTCACAGGCCACATAGGTTGAGCTCAGAAATAAAAAAGGGGCAGCCAAGGTGTGGCAACCATCTCATCACTCTAAACTCACGCACTCAAGCCCATCACACATTCACTGCCATCTCACTCACTGCCAGCTCAAGGGACACCACTACCCATTCTCACACACATACCCTCACATGTCCATCTGGCCTCATCTCCTCTGGAGACTGCTTCCTCAGCCCTCACCATCTTGAGGCCCCTTGCACAGTTCAACATGTGCCCCCACATACACCCTGGGACCTCCTTCACCAATATAACTCTCGTCCTAAGCCTCTTCCCATGCCTAAGGCCACTTCTCCCTCTTCCCCAAGCAAGACCTTGCCCAGCAGCTGTTGAAAAGCCCCCCAAATATGGCTGATCTGGTAGGCAGAGACCTGCCCGTGAGCCCCCCTAAAAGTGATGTGATGCTGCCTGTGGATAAGATCATTCATCCTCTTTCTACACTGGATGGCCAACCTCTTTGATGCAACATTGGCACTGATCACCACTGCCATTGCCTACCAAGCCAGAGTGGTAATGTAGCTGCCCCTCCTGTGACCAGAGCAGGGGTGGAGGACATCACATTGGGCTTCCACAGTGCCCAAATGGCATTCCAGTGATGTATCATTAAACCTTGCGGCTGCAGACTTTTCGCCTTTCGTGGACATCTTCACTGCAGCAGTCATGGCCTGGAAGCACTGAGATGTGCGTGTGGCTGGATGAAGCGTCGAGGTAAAGGCGGGTGGACAAATGAGAGCTTGCCCACCATCAAAATGGAATGTTTCCTGGGAATGCATAAAAAACGTGACAGGTATGGGACAATACGGCGTGAAAACCCGCACATCGTTTTACCCACCCACTACCGTACTTAGTGAAAATCTGGGATGATTCCGCTCTCTATATCCGGATTGTTGAACTGCCATTTTTGCCCCTTTGTTATGACGCAGTAGATGATATGTGTCAGGCAGACCAAATCCACAAGGGAAACTTGGCTACGCTATCACAATGGTTTTACAATTTATATGTATTATTTGTATGTATTTGTATGCACTGAATTCAGAAGAATTGAGTCCACTAATACTTTGAGATTTTAAAATTAAGTTAAAATATTTATTAACGAAAGGAAAAAATAATAATAAACACACACAAAATTCCAGTTATGTGGTTATTTATCTTAAAAGTACCCAAAATTCTTAATTAATCAGGCTCCCAAATATACAACCACTTTAAGGCAACAGTACAAAATAGATTTTAAACTTAAATACCAAGTCAGCAAATTTACCACAGCACCCACTGGACAGTGGAATCCCAAAGGTTTTTCTCCATCCCTTTGGTTAATGGACACAGCAGACGGCCACAAACATCCCCTTCTATCCTTCTTTATATACATTTTCTCTTTCTTTAATGCGTAATTTCCATTGTTCTACAGGTCTTTGGAAATGTACTCTCCCCATATTAGAAAAACTTTCATGTTGTCCATAACCTCTTTCCTTTTGGGAAAAATAGACACACTGCTTGGCCTTGCTTATCTTGTTGTAAACATCCTACCATCCCTTTGAAACCTGAACAACCCCTTCACTTATCTAACAATGCAAATCTCCTTCACACCCTAAGACCTCATCCAGGTTTACTCATTAGCATTTCAAATGCCTTTTACCCCTAATTTCTTTTGATCATTTCAGGCTTGCAATCTATTTGACTCGAATTCCATTAAATCACACAGACAGAATAATATACACTCACACTCACAAACCTACTTTACAATAAACCACAATAATATTATGAAAAATATTATAGCATCGTGACACCTCTTTAAGCCAAGTTTCCATTATAGTGATGATATCATGCTGCCATGCATCTATCTGTGCCCTCAGCTCATCAGCTTTATTTGCTGTATTCCTAGCATTTGATTATATACCTTTTGGGACTTCCAAATTCCTGTGCTGTACACTTTTTAACCTTTGCTTCTTCTGTCTTTCAGAGTCACCCACTAATTTTCTATCTCCCATTCCCTGCTCTGAGACTGCCCTCAGGCCCCATCCACCTGCCAATCTAATTTAAACCCCCACAACAGCACTAGCAACTCTCCCAGCGAAAATATTCATCCCAGTCCTGTTCAGGTGTTGACTGCCTGGTTTATATAGATCCCACCTTCTGCAGAACCAGTTCCAATGCCTCAGGAATCTGATGCCCCACTTCCTACAGCAAGTTTCCAGCCTATTTCTATACTCACTTGCATGTGGGACTGAAGTAATCCTGATGTTACTTCTTTAGAGATCCTGCTTTCAATCTCCTTCTTGGCTCTCTAAAATCTGCTTCCAAGACATCATCCCATTTCCTACCTAAGTCATTGGTACCAACGTGGACCACAACCTCTGGCTGATCACCCTCCCCCAGAACAATGTTCTGCAGCTGCTTTGTGAGATCCTTGACCCTAGCACCAGGAAGGTAACATACTATCGTCTTCATCTGCAGAAACACCTGTCTGTTCCCCTAACTAATGAATTCCCTGTCACTACTGCTCTTCCTTTCTTTTTCCTCCCCTCCTGTACAGCAAAGCCATGTGTGGTGCCACAAACCTGACTCCAACTGCACTCGTCTGAGGAACCAACGCCATCAATTGTATCCAAAGCGAGAAACCAATTAATAAGCGGGACCCCAGGGGACTCCTGCACTACCTGTGTAGTTCTCTTGAACTGCCTGATAGTCACCCATTCTTTTTCTGTCTCCAGACTCCTAAGCTGTGGTGTGACCACCTCTCTGAATGTGCTAAGCACATAGCTCTTAGCCTCACGGATGTGCCCCAGTGACTCCAGCTGCCACTCAAGCTCTAAAACCTGGAGCTCAAGTTTCTGCAGCTGGTGACACTTCTTGCACATGTGATTATCTAGGGCACCAATAGTGTCCACAACTTGCCACATATTACAGGATATGCATTCCACATGACTGAGCTGTCCTGTCATAGTTTCCATTTACTTCCCATGTTAATTTTATTTTACTTTGGTTTACTTATACTACTTTATTTTACCTGGCCTTGACTTAACTTTTTTTCCCTGTTACTTATGTTTCTTACTTAAATCTAAGTTTTTACTTATTTTAAAAAGAATGTGTTTTTTTATCTAATTTTCAGCTACTTGAAGACCCTCCCTAACAGCAGTTTCTCACCAGCCAATTACTTCATCATTCTCCTGTGATGTCACTCTTGGATTTTTTCAGATTCAGCCCCCTCATGCAACTTTTCAATTTCTGGTCTCCTGGAGGCTGATATAGAGAAAGAAAAAGAAAAGAGCCTCCCTCCCCTCCTTACCAAACTCCCTTACTCACCAAATTCACAGTAATTACACTCAGAATCAACTGCACTCTGTGCCAGTGCACTTAACCTCTTTCATATATCATAGAGATTCAGATGACTCTACTCTGCAGCAGGTACAGAACCAGGTGAGGCCAGTTATTTAATTTGCTGATCTCACCTGCACTCCTAAAGAGAGCTTTATTTGACTGATTAGCTCTGCCTAAGCCTAAATTTAAAACAGTAAATTTAAGTTCAATGCTAAATTGCAAACAAGCAGTACTAGATTTTTTAAAAGGGATTAACCCTTAATATTTGAAATCTCACTCGCTTATCCACCAAACCTTCAGTAATTACACTCAGAACCAGCTGCACGCATATATATTCAAGGTGGAAATTCAATTATCCTGCTCCTCAAAAATACAAACAAGAATTTTGCATTCTCTGTACTAGTTGACTCTTAAATTAAAATTTTATATGCAAAGTGATTCTTTTTTTATGTATTTCAAGCCTCTGCAAGAATTATGTTGCATTGATGGAACCCTTGAATGCCACCAAGTAATTATCTCGAATTGGAACATTTCAGTTCACTTAAATTTCCCTGAAGCAGTAGCTGGGATTTAAGTAACTGCCAACTCAATGGAGCTCTCAGCCAAATACATAGCTTAACAAGCTACACACCATTGTCTATTTTTGAAATATGGGTCTGGAGTTTCCACTGAGTTGTTTTGTGAAGTTGTCCATTTTGGACCAAAAATAGACAGAACAGGCTACATTGTAAATGGTGAAGAATGAGAAACAGAGCAGGTCTAACGAGACCTGGGGATGCAGGGACATTGATGTTTGAAATGTCATGAAAAAGTACAGAAAATAATCAAAAATGCTAATAGAACACTGGCTTTTATATCTTGAGGAGTAGAGTACGATAGGGTAGAAGTTATGTTTCAGCTATACAACGCTTTGGTTAGAACAGTTCTGGACATCACAACTTCAGAAAAATATTTTGGCATTGGAGGGAGTTTAGTGCCGATTTACCAGAATGATCCCTGGACTCCTGTGGTTAGCTATTAGAAGAAATTACACAAACTAGGTTTGTACTTCCTGGAATTTATAAGTTTAAAGGGTGATTTGATTAATGTTTTCAAGATATTAAAGGGACCACATAGGGTCACAGAGAGTGATAGAGCCACTGAGTCACGACGACAGAGAAGGTGGCCATTCGACCCATCAATGCTAAGTCTCTGTAGAGCAATCCAGTCAGTCCCATTCCCACCCGCCCCCTCCCCCCACCCCCATCCCCACCCCCATCCCGATACCCATAGTCCTGCAAGTTATTTTCCTCTGGTGTCTATCCAATTTCCCTTTCAAATCACTGATCATCTCCACTTCCACCCCTTCTCATAGGCAGCAGCTTTCAGGTCAGTAATGTTTTCTGTGTAACAAAGTTCTTCCTCACATCCCACTGCTTAGCTTTTCTCTATTTACTTATCTAAACTGTTATAATATTGTATGCCTCTATCAGATCTCCCATCCTTTCTTCTGAGGAAAAATAAGCCCAGCTTCTCCAATCTAACCTTGTGGTTACATTCCCTTATCAATGGAGCCATTCTGGTAAATCTCCTCTGCAACCTCTCAATGACCCTCCCTTAAAATGGGGTGACCAGAACTGGCCTTAATACTTTAGTTGTATATACTTTTAGTATATGTTGCCTCTCTCTATCCCTTCTGCCAAAATACACAACTTCACACTTCTCTGTATTAAATTCCATCTGCCACTTGGCTGCCCATTCTATATAGCCTATACATGTCCTGTTGAAGTTGATTGGTATAATCCTCATTGTTTGCCAATCTCCCAAGTTTGTATCATCAACAAATTATGAAGTTTTGCTCTGTATTCCAACATCCAAATCATGTATCCTTCTCACAAAAATTAGTCCTAGTCCTAGCCCTGACCCTTGGGGAAACCCACTGATTATCATCCTCCAGTCTAAAAAAACAACCATTTACCATGACTCACAATTTCCTGTCCTTAAGAAAACTTTTAACCAAGTTGACACTGATCCTTCTATTCTATAAACTTCAATTTTGTGAACCAGTCTTTTATGTGTTACTTTGTCAAACACTTTCCTAAAATCCATATAGTCAACATTCATTGCACTCCCTTCATTAACCTGCTCTGTTACTTCATAAAAACATTCCTTAGATTAATCAAACATGATTTGTCCTTTATAAGTTCATGCTGGCTCTCATTAATTCACTCAAACCTCTCGTGATGCCTGTTAATATTTTCCCTGATTGTTGTTTCTAAAACCTTACTCACCATTGATGTTAAACTGGCCAACCTGTAGTTACTAGGAACTGTAGTTACCCCTTTTCATGAACAAGGGTATTATATTTGCCATTCCTCAATCCTCTGGCACCTTCCCCTATATCTAAGGAGGATTGGAAGATTATGGTAAGCTCTCCCATTGTTTCATTCTCCAGGTCCCTTAGCAAAGTGGGGTGCAAGGCATCCAGTCCAAGTGACTTAACCACTCATACAAGAAAGGCAGAAAGTTAGCACGGAGGTACAGCAAGCAATTAGGAAGGCAATTGGAATGTTGGCCTTTATTGGAAGTGAATTAGAGTACTAGAATAAAGAATTCTTGCTACAATTGTACAGGTTTTTGGTGAGACCACATCTGGTCTCCATATTTAAGGAAGGATATATTTGCATTGGAGGCCGTACAGCCAAGATTCACTAAATTGGTTCCAGGGATGAGGGGGTTGTCCTATGATGAAAGGCTGAGTAAATTGGGTATTTAATGTCTGGGATTTAGAAGAATGCAAGGCAATCTCCTTGAAACATGAAAGACTCTGTAGAGACTTGATTGGGTAGATGCTGAGAGATTGTTTCCGCTGGTCAGGGAATCTAAAACATGGGGACACAGTCTCAGGAAAGTGGGATTATTCATTTAATGCTGAGATGAGGAGAAATTACTTCACTCAAAGGGTTATGAATCTTTAGCCCAGGGAATTGTGGATGCTCCATTGTTGAATACATTTAAGGCTTGTATAGACAGATTTTTGGGCCCATTCATTATTTTATACCATCTTTGCTTCTACCAATAAATTGTCAGTATCCTCTTCCATAGTAAACACCAATACAAAGTACTCAATAAGTATTCTATCGTATCCCTAAGCTTCTAAGCATACATCACCCAATTTTTCCCAGTCGGCCCCACCCTACTCTTTCTACCTGCTAAGATAGAAGATTTTTGGGTTATTTTTTATGTCAGTTGCAATTCAATTCTCATATTCTCACTTTGCCAGTTTTATTTTCCCCTTCACTCCCCACCTCAACTTATTGTATGTGACCTGACTGAAAACCTTAACTGCTGCAGAATTAATGACTATATTGAAGACACTGATTGACTCACTGAGTTTTCCCTGACGGCGACACATTCAGTAGCATATACAAATCTATTTCATGGCTATTGGTTACACCCAAAGTAACACCTCTTCATATATAGGTATAAAACACCACGGGAAATCAAACTTTTGTGTTCTTCACATCGTGATCAGAATTGGAAGAAAAGATGGCTGTTCGCTCTAGTGTCATTTTGCTGGCCACTTTCTTGCTCTATCAATTAAGAACTGTAAATATTTTGTTAAACAAAGTGTACGTGTTCCATCTGAAGCAAAAGAATGTGCTTGGAAATTTGCTGCTCTGATTAAGAAGTCATTTATTGAATGGAGTCAGTTTATGATGAGAATGTACATCTGATTAAAAATGCAAGTGGCACTTGGCAAATGAATCTTGTTTGCAATGGGAGCTGGAACATCTTCTGCTTACAGAAAATCTAAAGGTTTCATAGCTCTAACACGCAGTGAAAACCTTTTTAGAGTAAACCAGGAGCTCCAGTCAGAAATCTATGCCATAAATCATAAAGCAACCAGAGTGATGCCAAAGATCTGGGGGAAATTGTAAAACTCATAGCAGAGTAACGGAGAGGAATTCCAAATCATGGCATTGATTATGCTAAACTGAAAAATTAATGAATGATTCAATAATTGACAACTATTGTATAATGTAGCACAACAGGATGCCTCAAGGAAGGGCATTCTACAAGTTTCCCATTTCTTTGAATACATTTTCTCAGAATAGCTCTATTTTTGAATATACTTAAGTATTGCACTAAGGGCATCGTCACTTAGTAACATGCAACAAGCTTGAAATGCTCTTGAATCTGTTCATGAAATATGCCCAAATGGATTACATACTTTAACCTATACTGATGCAGCACAAACCTCAATGCCAGCACTCTCAATTAGATTTTAAGGACTCATGCCAGACATTATTAAGAGTCTTGAGATTGGAATATTTCTAGGCTCATTATTATGCATGTCAAACATTTCTAAAGAAATTGTAAACGTTCATTTAGAACAGAGGAAATCTTCACAAGTCCATTTATGATGTTGCTTACATATAGTAATCAGGAGAATTCCTTCCGTGTGTTTGCAGATGGATGAGAGTAACTGATTGATGAGAGCTTCCAAGAGTTGTTAAGAATAATTGCCATGTTCCTATCAGTGCAAATACTGTGCTTAGGACTGGATACGGTTAGAATAAGTTTAATCTCATTTGAACACATACCGTGCCGTGTGAATTGTGTTCTTGTTATAGTGAGCGAGTGTAACTTCTTCCTATAGATAAATGAAAAGAATCATTAAATGAATATCTAATGTGTCCTGCCAATATTGGAATGCATATAATGTGTACTTCGCTCTCACTGTAATTAGTACTAGGTGCGTATTGGAATAATTATCCTGTATGTTTTTCTCCACTGAAATAATACAGGATCTGTGTTATACCCACTGTCAGAACGCATATCTTCAGAAGCTCCTAACACTATACATATGAAATATAAAACTACATTTAAAGTTCAAACAGAGTAATTAGTCAGACATTAAAAACAATGTGAACCAAAAGTTTTATTGAGCATGTTTTAAACATGATCAATTTTTTTCTTTCTGTGAGAAACTGTTGTGAAACCTTAAGAAAAAAATCAGTACTAACATGTTCAATACTATCTGCTGTCTCATTAGTTATAATCAAAATTGATCATGTTATGTATATTTATAATCCACTTTTTCTTTTTAGTCGAATGGCTTTTCCTGGGAAGACTGCAGTGCTGCAGATGAGCCTGTTAAATTCAAGGAAATCTCAGTTGAACCAGATCCTATTAAACTACCAGGAAGTTTCTCCTATAAGGGATCTGGCTATTTAAATAAGGGCCTCTCGTCAGTGATGGTAAGTGAATATTCATTTCATCCAGATTGGCACATTCAATGTCACTAAATGTCACATTTGTGATGCTGATGTTGTAATGATTTGACTAATTGTCAGATAAACTGTGCTGCGGTTGTTTTAAATTAATGGATGGCTCGCTTAAATGTTCTAAATTTTAATAGGTAAATCACCTTAAATTGTTTGGAGCAGCATAACTGTAGCATCTCATACACACAGTGAAGTCGTGCAGGTGTATCCTGAGATGGCTATCAAACGGAAGAAAGTGATCCTTTTGTTACACTCTCCATTTTTTTCCAAGTTCCTGCCACACCCCTTTCTTATAATTTCTCTTTTAAACTTTACTCTTACAATTTAAATCTAAATCTTCACATCGCCTCATCATTTCCTGATTTACCTTCTCTTCCCTCCTACAATATTCCCCTGTGGTGATGTCCTGTACTACTAGCCTCAGTCCTTCACCTAGGCCTTCCCATTTTAAAAAAAAGAGTTATTTACAAACTGAAATCCAACCAGAGTCTATCGCCTAAAATTTCCGCTTTGTCAGCCATGGCTCACTTGGTGACACCCCCATCTCTGACTCAGAATGTTGGGGTCCAAGACTCAACCAAGAATCTTCAGCACAACAATCTAGGCTGACTCTCCAGTGCAGTGCTGAGTGAGTGATACACTGTTAGAGATGCCATTTTTCAGATGAGGTATTAAACCAAGCTCTGTCTGGTGGATGTAAAGATCGAATGGCAATATTCCAAAGAAGAGCAGCAGAATGATTCCCGATACCCTGGCCAACATTATCCCTGAATTTACATCACAAAAGGAAACGGCTGTCGGGTCATTATCACATTTCGGGAGCTTGCTGTGTGCAAATTGACTGCCTGTTTCCCACATTACAAACATGACTATGTCTCAGAAGTATTTTGTAGGCTGTAAACTAATTTGGAGCATCCTGAGGTTATGAAAGACATGATTAATTGCAAATCTTCCCTTTTTTATTCCTGGAGCTCACTGTCTTCCACCATAACTTCAGTGGTAGGATGGTGGAAACAGCTATTTATGCTGCTTCTCCACACTATGCATCAAGAGATCAGGAAGCCTCAGTGGAAATTTCACCCCTTTTATATTATTACACAAAATGTTTGAATATCAGTGGTTCACAATAGGTTGGCTTGAGGGGAAGAACAAAAGACTGGGTTTTCGGGCCCCGCTGTAGGTGGGACTCACTGCTGGGGATGCGGCGGACCAGCCAAAATCCCACTGACTTTTGGTGGGACCAGAAGATCCTGGCGTTGGGCAGGGCTGGAAAATCCCAGCCAAAGTTTTTCGTGTACAAATACAGACTTTGTGATATGACAGGCAATTATTGTGAAACCAAACATAATTTATGAAAATCCAAAGAAAATATAGAAACTGCGATCAATATGCTTTGATTAACTGGGATGAACAGAACGGGATTGACAGTCAATTTGATATCCACTAAACTTTCTTTCTGAGGCCTATATCAGCCCCTATACTGATCAAAATGTATAAAAAGAGTAAAGTGTTGTGCAAAAGGATACTTTAGCGTTATATTGCAACTGTTTATTGCTAGCATTCGAAAGAGTTAGAAAGAATAATCTGAACTTAACTTGCTTGTCCTGCTTTAGTTAGTAAAATTAAATGAAAAGTTTTAATTTAAAACAAAGATATGATGTGATGCTCTGATGTTCATTGAAACCTGGAGAAAGTTGCTATGGAGGCAGATATAATTCCGGGAGAGAAAATCAATTAAAAGAAAAGTTGGTCTTTTGTTACCCTGAGTGCTTCATCGGTAGAAATCTCCTGCCCTTGTTTTTTTCAAGCATCATGTTGACATATATGAACTGTTGAGCTGTGATTCATCTTGTTCTTTGAGCAGCGTAATAAAAACTTACCTTGCTATCATAGGGATAGGGAGAACAGAGTTCCCAAAAGCGATTTAAAAGGACCAAAAAGTCTGAGCTAAAGGAGGGTGGAAAAGACCTGCTAAGGGTAAATGTGAAAGATTATTTCTTCTGGTGAGTAAATCAATAACAAGGACCATCGAGGGCAGAGGTTAGAAGAAACTTTTTCAGTTAATGGAAATTCAGCATAAGGAATGTGTTACCGCAAGTGATTATGGAAACTAAATGTTTTGTAATAACAGGCAAATTGATAAACAGCTGAAGAATAAGAATACTAAAAGATAGCTGGAAAGAGCAGAGTACATTGCTCCAGTGTAGCGCTAACATCTACACTATGGGCTGAATGGCCTCCGTGCACTGAAATGTCTAGAATTCTATTAGACATTGCTCATTACGAGGACCACAAGGAGAAACTGAGATGTAATTTCAATCCGCTTAATTTCATAAAACAGCATATTGTGAAATTGGCAACAGGCCAGTGATCTGTTCCAGGGAAACCTAGCTATGGAAACAGGTATAAGTTCATACTTTGTCTACCTCATACGCCACTAGATGTGAGAAGAGAAAAGAAGAAAGAAGTATTGTGAAATAATCTCTATTGTTAACTGTCTTAGGCTGAAGTAATGCTGTACAAGATGTTCCTCTTTTGGTGGAAAATTCCCTTCCCTGGTTCATTGACCTGCCACTTTGATGTCTGTGAACTGTTAAGTCAACATCCAGGATGTCATCTCAGTGTAAGCTTGATTTTTCCGATTACATGATGCAAGAATTACGATCTACATATATTCAAATATCCACATTTAAAGATAATTCATACTTCAGTTCCTCAGGGTAGTGTCCTCGGGCCAACCATCTTCAGCTGCTTCATCAATGACCCTCCTTCCATCATAAGGTCAGAAGTGGGGATGTTTGCTGACGATTGCACAATGTTCAGCACCATTCGCGACTCCTCAGATACTGAAGAGGTTCATGTCCAAATGCAGCAAGATCTGGACAATATCCAGAACAAAAACAAAAATACCTGGAAAAACTCAGCAGGTCTGACAGCATCTGCGGAGAGGAACACAGTTGACGTTTCAAGTCCGTATGACCCTTCATCAGAACTAAGGAAATAGAGAAATGAGGTGAAATATAAGCTGGTGGGACAGGTAGAGCTCAATAGGGGGCCAGTGATAGGTGAAGACAAAGAAGAGATTGCCAAAGGTGCCATAGACAAAAGGACAAAGGGGTGTTGACGGTGGTGATATTATCTAAGGAATGTGCTAATGGGGGCATTAAGGGTAGCAAGCAGGACAAGCTAGTGGCAGATGGCCCTAGTGAGGGTGGGGTGGGGGGAAGGGATCAAAATGGGCTAAAAGGTGGAGATAAAACAATAGATCAAAATAAATTTAAAAATAGGTGGGAAAAGAAAAATATATTTGTAAAAAAATTATAAATTATTGGAAAAAGGAGGATCGGAAAGGGGGTGGGGATGGAGGAGAGAGTTCATGGTCTGAAATTGTTGAACTCAATAAACCTGGACAATATCCAGGCTTGGGCTGACAAGTGGCAAGTAACATTCACACCATACAAACACCAGGCAATGGCCATCTCCAACAAGAGAGAATCCAACCATCGCCCCTTGATATTCAATGACATTACCATCACTGAATCCCACACAATCAACATCCTGGGGGTTACCATTGACCAGAAACTGAACTGGACTAGCCTTTTAAATACTGTGGCTACAAGAACAGGTCAGAGGCTAGGAATCATGTGATGAGTAACTCACCTCCTGACTCCCCAAAGCCTGTCCACCATTTACAAGGCACAAGTCAGGAGTGTGATGGAATACTCCCCATTTGCCTGGATGAGTGCAGCTCCCACAAGACTCAAGAAGCTTGACATCATCCAGGACAAAGCAGCCAGCTTGATTGGCACCACATCCACAAACATTCACTCCCTCCACCAGCAGCAGTGTGTACCGTCTACAAGATGCACTGCAGGAATTCACCAAGGCTACTTCAATAGCACCTTCCAAGCCCATGACCACTGTCATCTAGAAGGACAAGGGCAGCAGATAAATGGGAATATCACCACCTGGAAATTCCCCTCCAAGTCACTCATTATCCTGACTTGGAAATATATCACCATTCCTTTACTGTCGCTGGGTGAAAATCCTGGAACTCCCTTCCTAACAGCATTGCAGGTGCAGCTACACCACATGGACTGCAGCGGTTCAAGAAGGCAGCTCATCACCACTTTCTCAAGGGCAACTAGGGATGGGCAATAAGTGCTGGCCCAGCCAGCGAAGACCACATCTCAAGAATGATTTTTTTAAAAAGTTGTGTAGGGCATTGGTGAAACCACATTGGAGTATTGTGTGCAGTACTGGTCTTATTTAAAGAAAGATGTAAATGTATTAGAAGCAGTTCAAAGAAGCTTTACTAGACCAATACCAGGAATGGGCGGGTTGTCTTATGAGGAAAGGCTGGACAGGTTGGGTTTGTATCCACTGGAATTTAGATGAGTAAGGGGTGATTTAATTGAAACCTTTAAGATCCTGAGGGGTCTTGACAGGGTGGGTTTGGAGAGGATGTTTCCTCTTGTGGGAGAATCCAGACTAGGGGTCATTGTTTAAAAATAAAGGGTCGCTCATTCAGACAGATGAGGAGAATTTTTTTCTCTTAGAGGTTAATGAGTCTTTGGAACTCTCTTCCTCAAAAGGCAGTGGAAGCAGAGTCTTTGAATATTTTTTAAGGCAGAGCTAGATAGATTCTTGGTTAACAAGGGGGTGAAAGGTTATTGGGGGTGGCAGGAATGTGGGGTTGAGGTTACAGTCAGGTCAGTCATGATCTTATTGAATGGCAGAACAGGCTCGAGGGGCCGAGTGGCCTACACTTGCTCCTAATTCATATGTTTGTATGTATAGGAGATAGCACATGTTGCTTAAATTAACTCATTCTTGATAACCTGATTTATCCATTTATAACAAATGCATATTCTAATTAGGAAAGGTCTACCAATGGTTATGGCTAAAAAAAACCCATAAAATACAACTGCAACAATACAAATGCAAAACACTGCAGATGCTGGAAATCTGAAATTAAATCAGGAAATGCTGGAAATACTCAGCAGGTCTGGCAACATTGGTGGAAAGGGAAACATGGTTAATGTTTCAGGTTAATGAACTTATATCAGAATTGTTACTATTATATAAAACACAGCTGCATTCTTTTACAATGAAATACATTGCACATGCAAATTCCAGGTGAATAAAATGAATCCTTAATAAAACTAGCTGCGGTATTAAAAAAAATCTTACCTGTCAGTCTAAACATTCAATGAACTTTTAATAATCACATTCCACTTAGAGTAATTATCCAGTGGCTGTTGCACTGGTTTACAAAGTGTGAACATTGCATCCATACATCAGCCCCGATCATCATGATGAAACTAAAAGCCCTGCCCACTATCATCATCTTCAGTTCTTTGAACAAAGGCAGCTCCAACCCACAGAGCCACAGCATCCACCACAGAGAGGACAAGGAGGTAGCTCCCAAATCCACTCCAGCCAGGACTGGGATTGAACCCCATGCTGTTGGCATCAATTTGATCCACAGCAGCTATCCGATCAACTAGCCTGCCCAAGAAGTCAGCTGCTGATACAATTTTCTTTCCATCCCATGGTTGACCAAGAATCTATACCACTCTCACTGCCTGCCATTGGTGTGTGTTGGAAGGATTTATAGGTTGATACTCAACCTGCTTGACTGTGTTGTCAATTCGTCTTCCTTGCTATCAAGTCCTGGAGTGAGATTTGAACCTGCAGTTTCTGGCTTATAGTCAGGGACACGTCCTACTACACCACAAGACCCTCTACCTGCCCATTATAACAGCCCAAATGGCTGCTCGACACATTGAATACATTCTGTTCACTGTGTTACTTTAACTAGGTTTGGGAAAATTGTTCTTGACGAGCTTACTCCCTGCATCTAATAAAAATAGAGAACCTTGCATTTAAAAAAATAACTATGTTAAAGGTACTGTATAAAAGCGAGTTATTGCTGTTTATTATCTACTCTGATTTTTTTTCCTGTTAACACTATTAGCAGTAGTTCTATGAAAAGAAATTGCAACAGAATTGCAAGGTTCAGTGAAAAGGACCACACATAGTAAAATGGTTAATGAAAAATAAAATGTTTTGCAGCAAATTCTACAGCACTACGACTGTAATATCTTATTCCACACAACAAACAGAAGGTGAAGTTTACCACCCGAATGGCCCAAAAATAGCAGAGACAATTCATCAGCAGCATCACAGACTTCATTCTAATGTAGTTAGAGTGATTAAAATTATACTGAGCAATCCTGAATGAAATGCCCAGACTATTTACAGAATATCAATTGACACCACAAGGCAAGATTTATTTGGTGTTCCATTCAGTTCCAGTAGGTGGCATGTGTGTAAATGGAATGATTTAATTCCCAGCTATTTCTTGCTGCCACTTTGGCTCTGTAGTCTCGTACACCCATTGAGTAAAATACACTTTAAATGTCAGGTAGAATTCTACTGAGGTTCTATGACAACTCCACAACTTCAGTGCAAGATCAGTGGCATACCCCAGAGAATGGGCCAAAATACTGCCTGGGAATTCGAGACTCGGTGATAGAGCTGGTAGCAGTGCAATGTCACCTGTGCCAGTAGCAGTGATAACCCACCAAAGCCGTGGGCTTGCAGTGGATTTATAGTGTGCTTGTTCCAGTCTTACATCCAATTGGTCATTGATAATTTGCTGTAGCTCACAGAGGTCCATAGACATCTCTCTCCATTAGAGAGAGACAAATTGGTTATATAGCTTGAGGGTACCACTCCACATCAACGTGGGGCAAGGCAAGGAGGCACAATCCCCTTACTTCACACCATGATATTGTTATCAGTGTTATCATTGATAGCAATGGGCTCTTCAGGTTACTCAAATCTGGGAGTACCTTCTGTCACAACAGCGCAGGATTCCAGTCATATTCTGATGGAATAAAAACAAAAAGCTAAAAGCTACTGTGGATGCTGGAAATCCAAAACAAAAACAGAATTACCTGGAAAAACTCAGCAGGTCTGGCAGCATCGGTGGAGAAGAAATCAGTTAACGTTTCGAGCCTTCACGGCCCTTCGGCAGAACTGAAGCATAGTTAGGAGAGGGGTGAAATATAAGCTGGTTTAAGGTGGGGGGGGTGGGGCGGGGGGGGGAGAGAGAAGTTGAGGGTGTGGTGATTGTGGAGATAAGCAAGCAGTGATAGGAGCAGATAATCAAAAGATGTCACAGACAAAAGGATCAAAGAGGTGTTGAAGGTGGCGATATTTGTCTAAGAAAAGTGCTAATTAAGAATGGAAGGCAGGACACTCAAAGTACAGCTCTAGTGGGGGTGGGGTGGAAAAGATTAACAAGGTTTTAGTTTTAGATTTAAAAATAATGGAAATAGGTGGGGAAAGAAGAATCTATATAAATTATTGAAAAAAAAGGGGGGGGGAGAAACGGGGTGGGGATGGGGGGAGGGGGAGTTTAAGATCTAAAGTTGTTGAATTCAATATTCAAATATTCAGCCCGGAAGGCTGTAAAGTGCCTAGTCGGAAGATGAGGTGCTGTTCCTCCAGTTTGCGTTGGGCTTCACTGGAACAATGCAGCAAGCCAAGGACAGACATGTGGGCAAGAGAACAGGGTGGAGTGTTAAAATGGCAAGCGACAGGGAGGTTTGGGTCTTTCTTGCGGACAGACCGCAGGTGTTCTGCAAAACGGTCGCCCAGTTTGCGTTTGGTCTCTCCAATGTAGAGGAGACCGCATTGGGAGCAACGAATGCAGTAGACTAAGTTAGGGGAAATGCAAGTGAAATGCTGCTTCACTTGAAAGGAGTGTTTGGGCCCTTGGACGGTGAGGAGAGAGGAAGTGAAGGGGCAGGTGTTGCATCTTCTGCGTGGGCATGGGGAGGTGCCATAGGTGGGGGTTGAGGAGTAGGGAGTGATGGAGGAGTGGACCAGGGTGTCCCGGAGGGAACGATCCCTATGGAATGCCGTCAGGGGGGGTGAAGGGAAGATGTGTTTGGTGGTGGCATCATGCTGGAGTTGGCAGAAATGGCGGAGGATGATCCTTTGAATGCGGAGGCTGGTGGGGTGATAAGTGAGGACAAGGGGGACCCTATCATGTTTCTGGGAAGGAGGAGAAGGCGTGAGGGAGGATGCGCGGGACATGGGCCGGACACGGTTGAGGGCCCTGTCAACGACCATGGATGGAAAACCTTGGTTAAGGAAGAAGGAGGACATGTCAGAGGAGCTGTTTTTGAAGGTAGCGTCATCAGAACAGATGTGACGGAGGCGAAGGAACTGAGAGAATGGGATGGAGTCTTTACAGGAAGCGGGGTGTGAGGAGCTGTAGTCGAGGTAGCTGTGGGAGTCGGTAGGCTTGTAATGGATATTGGTGGACAGTCTATCATCAGAAATTGAGACAGAGAGGTCAAGGAAGGGAAGAGAAGTGTCAGAGATGGACCATGTGAAGATGATGGAGGGGTGGAGATTGGAAGCAAAATTAATAAACTTTTCCAGGTCCCGACGAGAGCATGAAGCAGCACCGAAGTAATCATCGATGTACCGGAGAAAGAGTTGTGGGAGGGGGCCGGAGTAGGACTGGAACAAGGAATGTTCCACATACCCCATAAAGAGACAGGCATAGCTGGGGCCCATGCGGACCTCATCTTCCGACTAGGCACTTTACAGCCTTCCGGGCTGAATATTTGAATATTGAATTCAACAACTTTAGATCTTAAACTCCCCCTCCCCCCATCCCCACCCCGTTTCTCCCCCCCCCACCTTTTTTTTCAATAATTTATATAGATTCTTCTTTCCCCACCTATTTCCATTATTTTTAAATCTAAAACTAAAACCTTGTTAGTCTTTTCCACCCCACCCCCACTAGAGCTGTACTTTGAGTGTCCTGTCTTCCATTCTTAATTAGCACTTTTCTTAGACAAATATCACCACCTTCAACACCTCTTTGATCCTTTTGTCTGTGACATCTTTTGATTATCTGCTCCTATCACTGCTTGCTTATCTTCACAATCACCACACCCTCAACTTCTCTCTCCCCGCCCCCCCACCCCCCACCTTAAACCAGCTTATATTTCACCCCTCTCCTAACTATGCTTCAGTTCTGCCGAAGGGCCGTGAAGGCTCGAAACGTTAACTGATTTCTTCTCCACCGATGCTGCCAGACCTGCTGAGTTTTTCCAGGTAATTCTGTTTTTATATTCTGATGGAAGCTGGATCACAGCGTATGTGCATGTAATAAACTTGGACGTACCGGACAGGTTTCTTACCTGGAAACAAATAACTTTAGTTACAGAGCTCTTGCAGAAACTACATCCTTGAACCAGGCCCATGACTAGAAAGCTCCGCTCCTAAGCTTACCCATGCTTAGGACTGATTCGTCTGTACAATCACGTGACCCCTAAAAGCAGTAGTAAAGATTTTAACTCACAATTACTACATTCCTCCCTCTTTAATTTTTTTTTTACATTTCTTATTTACAAAGAATACTTTAATCCACAAAAAATACATACATATATACACAGCCTATATGATTAAAGATTAAGTTTCTGAGGTGGTTTTCTAATTCAGCTAGCGTGGCGTAGCTCTATGACTTGAGATTTGCCCACTGGATCGACATGATCAGGAACTGCAGCAGCATCAGGGACATCCTTAGACAATGACTGTTCAGAACTAGATAATTCAACAAGGACATCAGGTGTGTCTTTTTGAGGTTGATCTGGCACCTCAGGGATTAAAGGTTCGACATCAATTACAGGTAGAATAACTGGTTGTTGAAATGTCTCTGTACTCCTTAGATGATCCACGTGTTTTTAACCAATCTGCTCTTCCATTTCCACTGGTATGACAAAGGCCCAGTTTCAGAGACAATTATACCCAACTAGGTCCAGTTCCAAAATTTTGTGCGAAAACTGTATCTCCCACAGTAATTTTTGGAAATTTGCTATAGATATCATGCTTCACTTTCTGACTACTCTGGTTCTTCTCTACCTTCCCATCTAAGTTTGGAAACACCAGACTTAACCTTGTACGAAGGCAGCGTTTCATCAGTAATTCAGACGGTGTTGAACCCGTAGTTGCATGAGGAATCGTTCAATAGTTCAGAAGAAAACGTGAAATTCAAGTTCCTAACGTTCCTTTGGATAACTTCTTCATTCCTGATTTGAAGGTTTGCACTGCAATTTCTGTTCACCCATTGGATGAGGGATGCTAGGGTGCTGTTTTAATATGTTTAATTCCGTTTAAACTCATGAATCTCTGGAATTCCATACTAGTGAAGGCAGTACCATTATCCAAAACAATGGCTTCCGATAGGCCATGTTTACTAAAGCATTGGAGCAGCTTTTCAATAGTTGCACACTGTGTCAGTGGCCTCACTTCATACATGTCCTTCCACTTAGAATGTGCATCAACGATCACTAAAAACATGGTACCTCAAAATGTACCTACATAGTTTATATGTAGTCTAACTCAGGGTTGACCAGGTCACTCCCACGGATACAGTGGGGCTGAAACGGGCAACTTCTGTTGTTGCTGACACTGGACACAGTGTTTAACCATTTTTTTCTATATCACTGTCTACACCTGGCCACCAGTCATAGCTTCGCACAAGCATCTTAATCTTTAAAATGCCTGGATGCGCACTGTGAACCTCTATATCCCCACAGCAAGATTTCATCTTGACAACTTAACTTAATTTTACAGGCATGGAATGGTTTTATCTCTTCAGAGACTGTTGCATTCGAACATCCTTGCAATACCTGGTCTTGGACTTATGACAAAATTGGATCCCGGTTTGTCCGATTCTTTATTTGCTTTGCACAGACTGGCGAGGAGTCCAGGAAATTGTGCACAAGCACAACTTCTTGTGGCACAGGAGCATGTGCAACACTATCTGGCAACGGAAGGTGACTGAATGCATTTGCATTTGCAATATGCACACCCGGATGGTGCATAAAGGTGTACTCATATGCCGACAAAATCAAATCCCACCGTTGAATTCTGGCTGAGGCTATCGGTGGAATTGCTTTATCTTCACTAAATAAACCGTTAGTGATTTACATCGGACCGCTATGGTGAAATGTCGACCATACAGGTATTGATGGAATTTCTTTCCTCCAAATATTACGGATAAACCTTCCTTCTCAAGGAGTGAATAACCTTTCTCAGCTGCAGAGCGAGTTCTGGAGACGTAGCTTTTGGAACCATCTTCCATCCTGCATGACAACACCACTCCCACTCCGTAGGGAGATGCGTCACAGGTTAATATTAATTCCTTTGATGGGTCATAATGTATCAGTAGACATGAGGAGTGTAAAAGCTTTTTGACTTTACGAAGGCTTCTTCTTGTTGCACCTTCCATGACCATCAATGGTTCTTTTTCAGTGATAAGTGTAAAAGGGCTAACACTGTTGACAAGTTTGGCAAGAAGCGACTGTAATAATTTATCATGCTCAAAAAAGATTTGAGTTCAGTGACCCTGGTAGGAGAGGGCTCCTCCTTGATTGTCCTGATTTTCTTCTCTACTGGATGCAACTCCTTGGCATCCACTCGGTGACCCAGCCATGTGACTTCAATCACTTGAAAAGTATACTCCTCTTTCTTCAATCGTATGCCAGCCTCCAAAAATCTTCTTAAAACCTCTTCTAGGTTGGCCAAATGTTTGGCTTCCATTGAACCTGTGATTAGGACGTTACCAGGTACATTACTACTTGGGTAAGTCCTTGCGATATGCTTTCCATGGTCCTTTGGAAGATTGCACAGGCAGATGATACACCAAAGGGTAGGCATGTATATTGGTACAGGCCCTTGTGCGTGTTAATTGTTACATACCCTCTAGAGATGCTGTACAGTTCTAGCTGTTGCTAGGCATAGCTCATGTCCAGTTTGGTGTAGGATTTTCCTCCAGCTAGCTTAGTGTACAAATCTTCAATCCTTGAGATAGGATTTTTACCTAATTTAGAAGCCTTGTTAGTTTTCAGTCTCCACAGATGTGAAAAGTTGATTTGATTTCATCACAGGGACTATGGGCGCTGCTCATTCCAAAAATTGGACTGGCTGGATTATGCCTGACTTCTCTAAGCTCAATTCTGCATCCAACTTCTCCTTCAGGGTGTAAGGCTCAGGTCTGGCCTTAAAAAACCAGGATGTTGCCTCCGAGTCTACATATTTTTGCTTTGCAAGCCTTTTATCTTTCCCAATTCATCACAGAATATGCTGTCATACTTCCTTTACAGCTCAGGAATTCCTCCTGTCCTCACTTGAAAGATTTCGGGCCAGTTGAGCTTAATTTCTTTTAACCAATCATGGCTCAGGAGACTAGGTCCTTCACCTGTTACAACGATCATTGGAAGTTGGGCTGTATGTTGCCTATAGGACACAGGTACTGTGGTGATGTCTTTTACCTGTATTGACTCTCCGGTGTATGTCTTCAGCTGAGCCATGGTTTACTCCAGGTTTAGTGGCTGGGCACCTTCATTTAGGTATTTAAATGTATATTGGCCCACCCCTATGGTCGATGCTCCTGTGTCTACCTCCGTGACTGGAGGCTTCCCATTCACTTGGAGGGTGGCGGTGATTGGTTCAGTTTTTATTGCTTTAACATCGTTTAGGTTTTAGATATCAGTAACAGCATCTTCTGGTTCAGTTATATTGCGCACTTCAATCATCTTGGTCTGCTGTCTGATTGGCTGTCTCGATTTTGCCCTGCATTTCTTTATTACATGCCCTTTTTGTGACAGTAGTAGCATCCTGCCTCTTTAAATCTTCAGGTTTCTGATACACGGTTACCCCCACATCTCTAACAGATCAATTTCTGAATGTCTGCTGCAATGCATCCACTATGGCTTTTCGTTTCTTGAGCAGCAGAGACTGCCTCCTGCTTCGCAGCTGTCTCTCTGGTTTTCGCACCACACCTGGCGGTAGGTTCCCACCCCAACTGAATAATGGCACCATCTTGCACACTCTGCAAAGCCTGCAAATCCCTCACAGCACTCTCCATCGCTAGTGCTATTTCCATGGTGCACTTAAAATCAACATTAACTTCCGCAAATAAACGGCACTGAATGGCGTCATCGCAAATGCCACAAACCAACCGACCCCTCAACATGCCATTGAGTGTGTATCCGGAGTCACAGTGCTCAGTCAACTGCCTCAACTTCATGATATAAGTTGCGATTGACTCAGCTGGGGCCCCAGCTCTGGAGTTGAACTTAAATCTTTGCATAGTTGCCGATGGCTTCACGAGGTCTACCAGCTCGTTAAAAGATTTCGAATTCGGCGTGTTCAGGGCTGGCAGACTACGGATGAGGTTACATGTCTTGCTCCTGCATGAAGCTTAAAAGAATTGCTTTCTGCTTCTCCTCCGCTGTCATTTTATTCGCCATGAAATAAAAGCCTAGGCGCTCTATGTACTGGATCTAGTCTTCCATGGGTGAGTCGTAAGTGTCGATTCTGCTGAAGTGTGGCATGACTGGTGAGTATACTTCTATTTCTTCCCTTAAGAAATGATGTACTCACATTCACAAGGCGAGGTGCGGCGTTGGAGCTATTTATCCCCATCGCCGGTCGTAATAAACTTGGATGTACTGGACGGGTTTCTTACTTGAAACAGATAACTTTATTTACAGAGCTCTTTTACAGGAGCTACGTGTTTGAACCAAGTCCACGACTAGAAAGCTCCATCCCTAAGATTACCCACACTTAGGGCCGATTCATCTGTACAGTCACGTGACCCCTAAAAGCAGTAGTAAAGATTTTAACCCAGAATTACTACAGTGTAGGGAATATATGCAGCTGGCTGGCACAGGTTAGGTGGAATGACCTGAGTTGAATATTGCCCCAGAATCCGTGCTACACGGTGAATACAAAAGGGTAATTTGGGTTTTTCTCACATCAGTGAATGTTCAAATGTATGTTTCCCAGTTGAACTGCAGAATAAAATCAAAAACATTCCTCTAACTTACTCTTACTGCTTTGCCCCACATGATCATCTCATCTGCTAGCTCTCTCCCATAATGCTAAACAATCGGAATATCATGTAAAGCTGCTTCTAAACATTTGTACACAACAAGAATCCACACACTCCCTAAGACACAAGCTTTAGTTCAAGTTGTCAGGACCAGCAACAGTTCCACTGAATCTCGGCAAATATTTGAATGTGTTACAGTTTCAGATCTCAACATAAATGTGCTGTGACCGTGAATCACCCACACTACAACATTCCTTGTACAAATTCTAAACAGGACAAGAGAGATTCCTGCATTGACATTTCACAACTCAGTCTGCATTTACAACTTGGTCTTTCTGCTTAATGTACACATGTCAGCTGTGGCTCAGAGCCAGCACACTCAGCTCAGTCAGAAAGTTGAGGATTCACACCAAAGACTTATCTAGGTTGACAGTACTGAGGGAATGCTGCACTGTTGGAAGTGTAGTCTTCCAGATGTGATGTTAAATTGTCTGCCCACTCAGGTCAATATTTTTCCCTTAAGCACCATCACTAAAACAGATTAACTGGTTCTTAACACATTGCTGTTTGTGAGAGTTTGCTGTGCATAATTTGCATGCTGTGTTTCTTACATTAGAACACTAACTATACTTGAAAAGCGTTTCACGGACTGTAAAGTACATTGGGACATCCTGATGCTATGAAAGGTGCTATATAAATGCAAGTCTTTATTTTCAGTGCAGATACACAACTTGTCAAAGCTTCTCAAATATCAAATATACATGGAATCTTCTACATAACAAAGCATATAATAGAAACATCATGTGAATGTAAACATAAATGCTAAATTTGAGTGGACATAATACGTGTTTCTTATTATAGGGTTTAAAGTGCTGAAAATATAGGTATAGTATTTATATCATGGATAGCTAAAATGAATTAAAATGAAAGTTACAGAAACATATAAACTAGGAGCAGGAGTAGGCCATTCGGCCCTTCGAGCCTGCTCCGCCATTCATTATGATGATGGCTGATCATCCAACTCAATAGCCTGCTCCTGCTTTCCCCCAATACCCTTTGATCCCTTTCGCCCCAAGAGTTATATCTAACTCCTTCTTGAAAACATACAATGTTTTGGTCTCAACTACATTTTGTGGTAACGAATTCCACAGGCTCTCTGGGTGAAGAAATTTCTCCTCATCTCACATATCCTCAGACTGTGACCCCTGGTTCTGGACTCCCCCACCATCGAGAACATCCTTCCTGCATTTACCCTGTCTAGTCCTGTTAGAATTTTATAGGTTTCTATGAGATCCCCCCTCATTCCTCTGAACTCCAGCGAATATAATCCTAATTGACTCAATCTCTCCTCATATGTCAGTCGGGTAAACCTTCGCTGCACTTCCTGTATAGCAAGTACATCCTTCCTCAGATAAGGAGACCAAAACTGCACACAATATTCCAGGTGTGGTCTCACCAAGGCCCTGTACAATTGCAGCAAGACATCCCTGTTCCTGTACTTGAATCCTCTGGCTATGAAGGCCAACATACCATTTGCCTTCTTAACCGCCTGCTGCACCTGCATGCTTACTTTCAGCGATTGATGTACAAGGACACCCAAGTCTCGTTGCACATTCCCCTCTCTCAATTTATAGCCATTCAGATAATAATCTGCCTTCCTGTTTTTGCTACCAAAATGGATAACCTCACATTTATCCACATTATACTGCATCTGCCATGCATTTGCCTACTCACTCAGCATGTCCAAATCACACTGAAGCATCTCTACACCTTCTCACAGCTCACCCTCCCACCCAGCTTTGTGTCATCTGCAAATTTGGAGATATTACATTTAATTCCCTCATCTAAATCATTAATATATATTGTGAATAACTGGGGTCCCAGCACCGATCCCTGCAGTACCCCACTAGTCACTGCCTGCCATTCGGAAAAAGACCCATTTATTCCTACTCTTTGTTTCCTGTCTGCCAACCAGTTTTCTATCCATCTCAATACACTACCCCCAATCCCATGCGCTTTAATTTTACACGCCAATCTCTTATGTGGGACTTTGTCGAAAGCCTTCTGAAAGTCCAAATAAACCACATCCACTGGCTCCCCCTCATTAACTCTACTAGTTACATTCCCAAAAAATTCCAGTAGATTTGTCAAGCATGATTTCCCTTTCATAAATCCATGCTGACTCTGTTCGATTCTGCTACTGTTTTCCATGTGCTCAGCTATTAAATCTTTTATAATGGGCTCTAGAATTTTCCCCACTACCGATGTCAGGCTGACTGGTCTATAATTCCTTGTTTTCTCTCTACCTCCCTTTTTAAATAGTGGGGTTACATTAGCTACCCTCCAATCTGTAGGAACTGTTCCAGAGTCTATAGAATCTCGGAAGATGACCACCAATGCATCACTATTTCTAGGACCACTTCCTTAAGTACTCTGGGATATAGATTATCAGGCCCTGGGGATTTATCGGCCTTCAATCCCATCAATTTCCCCAACACCATTTCCCTACTAATACCGATTTCTTTCAGTTCCTCCCTCTCACTAAACCCTGTGTTCACCAACATTTCTGGTATGTTATTTGTGTCCTCCTTTGTGAAGACAGAACCAAAGTATGTATTTAGTTGGTCAGCCATTTCTTTGTTCCCCATTATAAATTCCCCTGTTTCTGACTGTAAGGGACCTACATTTGTCTTCACCAATCTTTTTCTCTTCACATACCTATAGAAACTTTTACAATCAGTTTTTATGTTCCCTGCAAGCTTACTCTCGTACTCTATTTTCCCCTTCTTAATCAACCCCTTGGTCCTCCTTTGCTGAATTCTAAACTGCTCCCAATCCTCAGGTCTGTTGTTTTATCTGGCCAATTTGTATGCCTCTTTCTTGCTTCTAATACTATCTCTAATTTCCCTTGTAAGCCATGGTTTGGCCACCTTTCCTGTATTACTTTTGCACCAGACAGGAATAAACAATTGTTGCAGTTCACCCATGCTCTCTTTGAATGTTTGCCATTGCCTATCCACCATCATCCATTTAAGTAATATTTCCCAATCCATCATACCACTATATGGTCCATTCCAACACTGAAATTTGTACCTGCCTGCACTGCTAGACAAAAAAGGATTAATTTGTGTTCACACTAAACTTTTACATTTCAGGGGTTAATCAATTCCTCAGGAGAATCGAACCTTCCACGTCCATCCATCCCGTCCTTTTTTTTAAGAGGCTATTACTCCACAAGAATTATTTTGAAGGGCCATGGAACACAAGTCAGTTGTGCTGATGTCTACTTTACCATTGATGCTTAATCGTTTTCATAAGAAGTAGCAAATAAAAACAATGGCTTGAACACTAAATGCTCCCTTCTTACGGGCAATGGTTCTTGTCATAATCTTGGTTTAGTTAAGGATGCTTTAAACTGTTGCTGTAAAATCATAATTTTCTCTTAATTTACTGATGTATCCTGGACTGAATAATGCATTTTAACGATTTACATTTTAACGATTGTATGTTACATGTAAAATGACTCTTTATAGATTGGATGCAATTTTCTTCATCAATCTACCAATAATCTTATTAAAGTTGAAATACTCTATGGGTAAACTGAGTTTCCAGCTCTTTGTGTATTGAAACGCTCTGTATTGGAACTCAATACCAGACATGCTGCAACATGATGCTCTGTGCAATGATTTGGTCATAGAGAATCAAAGACCTTTACAGTAGAGATAAAGGCCATTGAGCCACTGTTTCTAGGCCAGCTCTTTACTTGAACAAATTAAATGAATTCTGGTGTCCTTCTTCCTTAAAAGAGTCCAGTTTCATCTTCTGATTCAATTTTTTTTATTCTTTTGCTTAAAGAAAGCAATGATTTCTGTGTCTGCTGTGGTAACACAACCCATGCTCCAAAAGCATTTTGCAAAGAAAAAACATTTCTGTTAATATCTCACTTCCCCCTTAGTGACAATATATAGTCACACATTAAATCATACTGTATGAAGAAGGGCATTCGGCCCATCAACCCTGTGCCAGATCTTTGAAAGGGTTATCCAATTAGTACCAATCCCTGCTCTTTCCCTATAACCCTGAAATGTTTTCCTTTAAAGGGTGCAATAATTTAGACTTACCAATCAGTTGATTAAGACTTCCATGTTCATGTTTGCAGAATGGGTAACTCAAGAACTCAGCACCAAGCAATGCATGAAAACAACAGTCTTTATTGTTGTTGTATCTATCTATCTATAGATATTTATATAAAAATAAATATATATAAAGGAAGAAAGACAACTCTACATACATAATATACATGCTATATTACACATACATACTATATTACAAATGTTAACCCCAAATTGGCCTGTTCACGACAGCTCCCCAACATGGTAAAATTCCCCTTTGTTCATGCATCACCAAGTCTCCGAATTACCTTACGCAGGTAGGCACTTTGGTTAGTCATTCCGTTCACGACCCTTCCTTCCGTAGTCTTGAGTGGTTGACTATTCCAATCTGGCTGCAGCATAGGATCCTGGAAGCAGTGTCTCTTTAAGTCAAATTTCTGGATGCATTCCAGCCTTTTGAGGCTTTATTCAGGCGTTCTCAAAACAAGAGCCTGGAAAACATGAGTCCTTATCAATTCTCCTCCCAGGCACTGCATGGTTTTGTAGACTTTGCCATAATCAATTTGTTTATGCATCTTTTGATGGGGTCTCCCATCTGCCATCAATCAGGTTACATGTCCATCAATCAAACACCATCTCCTGATTCCACACCATAGTTGACCACCCCACGTCTAAGGCTATTCATTGTCCAGGCTTGTCATTCAAGGGTCATCGAATGCTGTTAGAAAAAGCGATTCTGATAAACAAAAGACAACTTTTATTTTAGTAGTCTAGCATGAAAAGAGAAAACAAAGATGCAGGGCAGAATCATCCCAGATTTGCGCTAAGTGCAGTAGTGGGTGGGAAAAAGGACATTTTACCCGCTGGCTGCAATTGAGGCCTTTCAATCATGTCATTCCATTCCCCCCTCAGTAATCATACATTCCGAGGAAACACACCAGGTCACTGGCCGGGCGTCCTCTGATTCGCTCGCCCCGCTGTCATCTCAGGCCTTCAGTAAACCAGGCACCATATTTAAAGGCCGCCCCAGCACAAAGCTAGCACTCTTCAAGGGATAGGAAGCTGCTGCAAAGTGATGGCTGCCAAAGGGGGGAAACATGCTGCCCCCAGATTTAGCGATGCCTCCCTTGGGCACCAAATGGAATCAGTGGAGGCTCGCCACGATGTCCTCTACCCCAGCTCTGGGCAGAAGCCAGCAAGCAATGTCATCAATCTTGCATGGGAGGTGGTGGCAGCGGTGGTCAGCACCAATACCCTGCAAAAGGGGACAGCCACCCAGGATGAACGATCTCCTCCATTCTGTCAGGGTAAGTCACTCTTGTCATTACTCTCAACTTACACACTCACAAACTCATCACACATCCACAGGGGTGTCACTCACTGCCACTTCAAGAGACATCACCATTCACTCTCTCACACAAACCTTCATCTGCCCTGTGGATCGAGCCTCTTCCCATCCATGGCATCACTCGCCACCCACACGTGCCAGGCATCCTTATCATCTGGCCTGGTGGGCATCCTGCTTACACTCTCTCCATCTATATTCATGCAAGACAAGCTGGCACAGAACAAAAGGGAGAGGTAGCAGACTGGTGGAGAAACGCCTGAAATCAAGGTCCTCACGGACTTTGAAAATACAGTCATCCATTTGGCTGGCGAAGGCCTGGTCCATTGCATGCTGGCGGTGAGGTCGGCAGTACTCAACCAAGTAAGGACTGCAACAGCCATCAGAGAGCCTTGCTGTGAGTCAGGTCCCCTGTTCGGTAGTCCCCTGCCATGCATTAATTATCTCTCCCTGCTTTCCCAGGCACATCTGGGAAACAGCCAAGGGGGTCTATGACCTAGGTCCTTGACTCAAGCTTTGAAGACATCTCAGAAGAGGAATCTAATGACACCCTATTTGAAGAACCGTCACAGGGCTCACCCATACCCTGCACCAGTGCAGAGACACACACCCTGGTGGGACCTAGCTTTATATTGGCCTTGGGATCACAATCTGGTGAGCACATTGCACTGTCTGATCCACAGCAGGTGGTGACAGGGACTTCCCAGGTGTCCGGCACTCGGAGGACTGCTGGACGCCAGAAATCTGCTGAGTCCGAGTCAGATGACAAGCCTCTGGACTCAGTCATACCTCAGTTGCTGGAGCTGCAAAGGCAAGCTTGGGATCAGTAGGAAGGGATATCTGCTGCACGCCTTGCAAGGTATGATTGAGGAGGACTTCTACCTTCAGTCTGAGGTGATAGCGCCGGCATGCCAACACACCGAGGTCAACACTGGTAGGATGGCGGCCGCTATGGAGATCTTGGTCCAGGACTTCAGTCCTGCTCTGTTGCGCAGGCCAAACTCCATCAGTAACACCATTGTTGGCCTCCAACAGTGTTAATGCGAGAGGGGTGTGGGTCAGCTCAATCTCACTCCAGCTACCCCTTCTCCTTAAGGAGTCAGCCGGTTCCCTCGGGCACCCATAGGGAGGGGAATCAGTGGGTGCACACCTCAAGGCCACCCACACAGGTGACTCCGGGAATGGCTGCACCATCCGTATCCCCTTTACCTGTGACTCCAGCAGCTCCAGCTTCACAGACTGAGGAGGGTATCACTGCCACACAGCAGGACCTTGGAAGCAGGCCGGGGCCAACCAGGTCTCGGCCCTCCAGAGGATGCCCATCAAGGTCATCACAGACGAGGCGTAGCAGTCAGCAGGCTGCCACCACCACTGCTGTGGATGTTGGTGGAGCGCCAAGACGTAGCAGCAGAGTTAGGAAGGTAAAGAAGATGTAGTTGCACAGCCTGGGCACGAGTGTTAACCACTTGTACATAATATTCACTATTGTCAATAAACTCCCAAGAATGTCTCCTTGTCTATGACTCCTCGTTCTGATGAGCTGTGTTCATGTCACTCAGTTGTGGTTCCTGCACAAGATAAAGACAGGTGTCTCAGTCCAAGGCATCTTCCCTGCCCTTAAGCAACCTTCCCAGCATACTGATGGTGCCTTCACAGTCACTGGACACATCAGTCACGCCTGCACCTCAGTGGGGCTTATGATTGTTGCCAGAATGGCCTAGGCAGGTGACACAGAGTTCTATCATTCTCTCTTTGTGCTCCCAGCACCTTTGAGATGCAGCTGGCCCCCTATCTCATCAGCATCGATGTCTGATGACAGTGTAGTCCTGAAGGGTTCAGCTCATGCAGGATGCCATAGGATCAGTAGAAGTTAAAATTCCTCTGCTGCATTTCCATGATATGACCCTGTTCACGGAGCACAAACAATCTGCCATCAGCCAGACATTCACATAAGTTATGTGAGGATCTACGGAGTGCGTCGACCACGTGCCACCATCATCCTCCTGGAATGTAGGGACTATGGGCATCCGCTCCATCCCCATGACAGGAGCCATATCACAGAGGGTATGTGCGCTGTCATCAGCCAGGCAGGAGTCAAACATTTACAGATGCAAGGTGAGGATCTACGGTGTCTCCTCACTGCTTATCATCATCATCCTCCATAAATCTAGCAGCTATGAGGGCCTCCCTAGCACGCCTGCCTTGTCTAGCCAGTGTAATGGCCTCATCACCATCATTCTCGCCTTCAAGGACCTGCTAACCCTCATCCCCGTTGACATCCTCCTCATCGGAGGAGGCATACTCCATCTTCTCCTCAGCCAGCTCCTTTCCCATTGCAGTGACAGGTTGTGAAGGGTGCAGCAGGTGACATCGATGCGTAACACCCTCTGTGGATTGTATTGCAGGGCTGCAGAAGACCGGTCCAGGCACCACAACCTTATTTTCAACATTCTGATGGTCTGCTCCACCAAAGTGCAAGTTGCAACATGAGCCTCATTGTACCTTCGCTCTGCTGCAGTCTGAGGCTGCTGCACAGGCATCATCAGCCACGTCCTCTGTGGGTAGTTCTTGTTCCCAAGGAGCCAACCCTGAAGCCTCTGTGGATCCTGGAAGACACCAGGGATCTGGGACCTACTGAGAATGTAGGAGTCGTGGACACTCCCTGGGAATCGTGCGCAGACCTGTAGGATGTGCTTGTGGTGGTCGCACACCAGCTGAACATACAGCGAGTGGAAGCCCTTGCAGTTGACGTAGTTGACCGATAGTTGCCATGGAGATCTGAGTGCCACGTGAGTGCATTTGATGGCACCCTGCACCTGTGGGAAACCTGAGATCTGGGCAAATCCAGCTGCTCTCACTTCATTACTTTCCTGATCCAGGGCGAAATGCAAAGAGTTGTGTGCCTTTGCAAATATGGCATCTGTGACCTCACGGATGCATTTGTCTGTCAAGGCTTGCGATATCCCACAGAGGTCACCTGTGGGGCCATGAAAGGAGCCACTGGCAAACAAAATGAGTGCTCACATTCACTTTCACGGCCACTGGCAGTGGATGCCCTCCATGTCCCCGTGGCGCCAAATCCTGCAGCAGCTGGCAGATGTGACCGACCAGTTCCCTGAACACGCGCTATCTTCAGCAACACTGGTTCTTGGTCATCTGCAGGAATGACAAATGCCATCTATAGACCCTGGGTCTAACTAGGCCCTGACCAGAGATGGCTCTCTTTGGCTCTTCAGATGCATGCGTGACAACCCCAGCTGCTCCTTCTTCTTGTGGGTGCTGCTCCTCCCTCTGTCCAGCCAGGCACCTCGGTCACTCTCTTCTCCTTCGTCTTTACTCCTTGGAAACCATGAGGCACACAGCTAGGTCACCTTTTAGTCCTTTTTAAACAGCTCAGTATATGTTCAGTTGGCTGGTAAAATAACAAAATAATATCGCTCATGCTCAAGTCACATCGTGGTGACAACTTGGATAACATCCAGGCTTTGACTGATAAGTGGCAAGTAATATTCCTGCCTCACAAGTGCCAGGCATGACCATCTCCAACAAGGGCGAGTTTAACCACTTCCCTTGATATTCCCTTGACCTTCCCATTATTGAATCCCCCACCATCAAAATGGGGGCAACTATTGACCAGAAGCTTAACTGAACCATTCACATAAATACTGTGGTTACAAGAACAGGTCAGGGGTTGGGTATTCTACAGTGAGTCAGTCACCTCCTGAGATCCGAAAGCCTTTTCACCACCTACAAGGCACAAAGTAGGATGCAATGCATTACTGTCACCTAACCTGGATGATTGCTCGACACTATCCAGACAAAGCAGCGCACTTATTTAACACTCTATTTATCATGTTAAATAGTCACTTCCTCTTCCACTGGCACAACATAGATGCTGTCATGATTGCTGTGTGTTCCATCTATAAGATGCATAGCAGCAACTTGTCAAGGCTTCTTCGATAGCACCTCCCAAACTCACGACCGCTACCACCAGTAGAACAACAGCAGCAGGTGCAAAGTCCCCTCTAAGTTGCAAGTGTGGAAATTTAGCACCATTTTTCATCATTGCTGAATCAAAATCCTGGAACTCTCTACCTAACAACACTTTCAACACATTGGTCTGCAGCTGTTCAAGAAGGCGCCTCACTGCCATTGTCTAGAGGCAGTTGAGGATGACCAATAAATGCCAGTGGCGCCCATATCTCATGAAAAATAGATTCTTATTAATAGTTAATAAATAAATTAATTATTAAAAATTGTATAGTATCCGTGCTGTGTGCATTTGGAATGAAAGGCTGAGGAAATTTTCATGAGATGTCTTTCTTTGGCCTATTTCAAACAATTATGCCATCAAAAAGAAAGGTCATGCAGCAAGGAATCCAAACCATTGGCACTAATAAGGAATCATGACAGAAACACTGGAATCAGAAAAATGGTAAACAGCACTGTTATATCTTTAACTATCTCTCTTATGCTTAACATCAACAACCACGCAATTAACTAAAGCCTTGCTCCCAAACGTGATGGGTGGTATTTAATAGAGGCAATGGGGGAGGTCTCACCTACCAGCTGGTGAGCTGGCAGGAACCCGTGTCACTCCTTTGTGGAAGGCCTGCAGCATTAAATGTTTTAAGTGGACCGTAGCGGGCATTCCCCAGGATTAAGGACCCCAGGGCCAGAAATCCTGCCCACCTAGGGCTGCTGGCCAATCAGAGACCGGCAGCTGCCTATTGCCAGGCATGCCTTGGAAGCAGCGGCAGCAATTGGTAATGTACCCACCAGAGGCCCAGGATTAGCGAGGGATGCCAGGCCACAGCTGAGAGAGGGCAGGATGGGGGTCACAGGAGGGAGCGGCTGGCAATAAGTCAGGGGATGGCTTTCATCATGCCTTACCCCATTCCCAATGCAGAGTGTCTCGATCAGGTGCAGAGTGCCTGACAACCATGGAGCCCCCCAACTCGGGGCCCCACAAGCAAACATTTTGGGCTCTCCACTTGGCTTCTCCTCCACCTGCCACTGGTTGAATACCAGCAGCAGTGGATTGACGTGGGCAGTAATTACTGTACTCACTTAAGGTCCTCAATTGGCGGTGGGGCAGGAAGGCCATTCACAAGCCTTCCCCGGACTTAATCGGTGCAGAGGTGGGAAGGCAGAAAGGTCCCCGCCTGCCACACTCCCTCTGATTAATTGCCGCTAATGTCTCAAAACCCACCTCAGGGAAGGCCATTATATTCCGCCCAATATCCGGTATCGTTATTATCCTGAGAACATTGCTGAGGGGGGTGGAGCAAATGCCCTTGTTACTGGATACGACATGAGTCTTCTCTTAGGCTTCAAAAACTATTTGCTTACATGCAGGAAAACACTGACATGGACTGGTAGGGCTGAGTGGCCTGTTTCTACATTAGAACTTCCTCCTTAAAGTAGTTTCTCCATTCAGTATTCTACATAAAATGAGCTTGAATTTTTTCATTCCAACCTCTAGTAGCCAGGAGCCTTCACCACTAATCTGTCCCAAACTGCACTAGGTTAAATTATTTGATTAAGTTTTTGGTCAAGCTTCACATATATCCTTCTTCAGCTTGGCTGGGACATTTGTCTCTTTTAAATAACATTGTAGGTTAGAACCCTCGATATTCAGCCCGAACTTTGGTTTCCCATCGACAGAAGCTCCTGGGAACTGGCAGAAATTGAATTTATGTAGTTTCTCTTTGGTTTCCACTGATCTTCCACCAATGTTATAACAGCAATCGGGAGAAGCTTGTGAAAATGACATCATTAGTAGTTGTTATAAATTGACAATCTCATTCAGGAAGACCGCAGGATGGTTGTGTGAAATTCCCCACGTTGGTACAGTAGAAAGTGTTCTTCTAAGGTTGCAGCTGAAACACACTGTAGAGGGAGGTTCACAGTGCACATAATCACACTATACCTAATCTGAGACTGCTTAATAAAGGTGTTACAAAAAAAGTGTTCTATTTTCCAAGTCCTAACATCTTAATGTGGACAAAAAAAAAAATCATCACATTAATGTTTTCCTTAACTGGCTTACTAGTTCTTACTGAACTATATTCTGCTATCATCATCTGAAGCCATGGAATCATTTTCCAAATTTATGCTGATGCCACCAACCTTTAACCCCTAACCCTCCCTGGCCCTCCATTGCACCTGTGCTATTTGGCTTCTTGTACAGTGTCCAGTCTTAGATGAGTTGTAACTTCCTCTAGCCAAACATTGAGAAAAAAGAAAAAGAATTGCATTCATATAGCACTTTTCACCACCAACGGACGTCTCAAAGTGCTTTACAGTCGACTAAATACTTTTTGAAGTGTAGCCACTGTTGTATTGTAGGAAATGTTGCCGTCACTTTTACACACAGCAAACTCCCACAAACAGCAATGCAATAATGACCACAGCGTCTGTGTTTGCAATGTTAATTGCAGGGTAAATATTGGCCAGGATAAATATTGGCCAGGACAAAAGGAATAATTACCCTGCTCTTCTTCAAAATAATGCCATTCTTTTACTGAGCAGCCAGATGGGGCCTCATTTTAATGTCTCATCCAAAAGATGACACGTGACAGTGCAGCACTCCCTCAATACTGCACTAGAGTGACAGCCTTGATTTTTGTGCTCAAGCCCTAGAGTGGACTTGCCGATTGAGCCACAGCTGACACTAAAAACCTTGTCTTCAGCCCTCAAACTGATTTGGCCACTACCTGAACCAGGCTGAATCAGACTATTTACTGCCTTAGTACCCTGTTTTGCCACAATCTAGCTTTCTGAGCCCATATTCTGTCCATCAAAAAGACTGTTTACTTCCACTTCCATAAATATTCCCTACATCAAACACTGAAATCTATCATTCACGCCTTTACCATCTGTAGATTAGATACACCATATTGCTCTCCTTAATTGCCTCCCATCCCCCACCCTCCTTAACTTTCAGCCCATCCAAAACTCTTCTGCCGATATTCTATCGCATACCAAGTCCTGGCTGCCCATCACTCCCATCCTCATCAGCATACATTGACGCCCAGTCCAAATTTAAAATGTTCGTCCTTATGTTTAAATCTCTTTCTGGCCTCTCATCCCTATTTTTGCAACCTCCACCAGCCCTAAACATTCCTTTTACTCCCCTGACTTCAGCTTCTTGTGCACCCCCTTCCCTTCAGCCCTCTGCAGGTGACCAATCCTTTAGCCAGCCAGGTCCCACTCATTTGAATTCCCCGGACACTTCGCATTCTTTGTTTTTCTTGGTCACCGCTTTGTCCAAGCTTAAAATTTCCGTCTTTGGTCAATTTCACCTGGGGAATATTTTCTACATTAGAGGCACTATAAAACTACAAGCTATTGTGGCTGAACTTCTTACCACAGTAATCTTCAAATTTCACATAAAACTGCTCAAAAGAAAAGAAATGGTAAAGCTTCAAAACCGTTGGACGCAGAATTGAACTTTTGGCTACTAGTGAATTTAATACTATTCAAGAAAAACTTTCTACTCCAGCAATAACAGGGTATTACCAAACTGGTCAAAGTGTGTAAAGCAACTTGACTGCTATTGGCTCTAAACTAAGAGAAATGGTTTCGTCCATTCAGTGTCGAGTATAAAACCAACATGTACAAGCCAAGGCTTTACGCTCTCCGCTTGCAGCTCTGAGCTGAACAGAAGATGGTTCTTTCTCTCAGTGTCATTTTGCTGGTTATTTGCTTGTTCTACCAAATAAGAACAGTAAGTATGCAATTAAACAAACTGTATGTGTTCAGTCAGCAACAATCTATCTAAGGAATGTACTTGGAAATTTGCACTGTGACAAAGAGAACAGCCAAGGATGAGGAAAGGCCATTTGTTCATTAAAACTCATTTTTCTAGTGATCGAACTCAGCCCATTGTGCCAACAAGCTACGTTTTAAAGGGGTCTAATTTTTTTCTTGCTGCTGCCCTGTCTGCCGGACTATTTCAAGCATTTATCACTCTTTGGGGTAGGCTTTGAGTGCCTCAAAGTTAAAGGCTTCAAAATAGGTCTCGTAGCGAAGGTGGCAGTTCCATTTTAAAAGGGCGCTTCCACCAAGATGCCCATAATCTCAGGCGATTAGGCCCCTTTTTAATGGAAATTTGGGTCCTATGATGTAAACAGGATCCCCATAAGGTGGGAACTGTTTTTTCAGGGGGCAGTGCAATCCCATGAGCAGCGGAAGTGAAGTGGCCTCCTAAGAATAAGTCTTGAATTATTTTTGTAAATCCTGGAGGAATGAGAGCATCACCTCATGACCCCTGCCCTCTGTGATCTCAACTCCACTCTGACCTTCTGCTGGCAACAACTCTGGCCTGATTTTCAGCCTTCAACCTGGCAAGCTATGCCAGGGCACCTGTTTAGCTCCCTGGAGTAAGGCTGTAGCCTCAAAGCCAAGAGAACGTCTTTGCCGGGGAAATGGCAGGATGAAAATTCACTCGGCCAGTCAGTTGTCCAAAGGTCAAGGGCTATCCCTCTGAGGGAACAAATTCTTCCTCGATTTTATGAAGTAATACTCCTGGCTCACAGCTTCACACAGCATGAGTGCTGGAAGTGTAATTACAGAGGACAGGGCGCTCTAAATGATTTTTTTGTCCATTAAACTGGATGGATGTAAAATGTTGCTAACCACACTGAGTCCTTCAGGGCAGGCTGTGTCACTGGACTAGTATTCCAGGGACCCAGGGTAATGTTCTAGGGATCCGGGTTTGAATCCAATTACGGCAGATGGTGAAATTTGAATTCAATAAAAATCTCGAATTAAAAGTCTGACGATGACCACAAAACTATTGCTGATTGTCGTGAAAGCCCACCTGGTTCACTAATGTCCTTTTGGGAAGGAAATCTGCTGCCTTTACCTGGTCTGGCCCACATATGATTACAGACCCACAGCAATGTGGTTGACTCTTAAATGCCCTCTGAATAAGGGCAGTTAGGGATGGGAAATAAATGCTGGCCTAGCCAGTGACATTTGCACCCCATGAATGAATAATAAAATAAAATTCTCCACAGTCGCTCCCATCAGGCAAAGCTGTGCAGCATGAATGCTAAGTCATAAATCCTACATTAATATCCCCTTTCAATTCAATTTTTAACCAATTTAAATTTTTACGCTTGAGCCTAATTTCCCAATTGATTTTGAAACAAATATTTTGGGTCTTTGGAGACAGTTTATAGCAGGGCATGTGCCTTTGAGGCACCAGAGGGTGGTGGGGGTCTGGAAATCACTGCCTAAAAGGGTGGTAGATGCAGAAACCCTCATCACCTTTAAAAGTACTTGGATATGCAATTGACATGCCCTGATCTACAGGGCTACAGACCAAGAACTGGAAAGTGGGGCTGAGCTGGTTAGCTCTTTTTTGGGCCAAATGCCCTCCTTCTGTGCCATAGATTTCTATGATGTGGTCAGTGACACTTTGCAAGGGTACCCTGGCGGCAGATCTTCAACAACTTTGTGACTCCTACCCACTCCCGGACCCAAGCCCAGACCCAATTGTCAGGGTAATTTACAGATGAAAGTTGGGTGCCGGGGTGGCATTTGAGGCATTGCTGGAGCCCCTGCCTGAGGGTCTGGCTTGGGAAATTAACATGAGCCTGGCTGGCAGTGCCAGCTGGAGATTGAAAACATTTTGAAAAGAATGTTTAACTACTCTTAACACTCAAGCATTGACTGAGGTCATTGATAATAAATTTTCTACCTCCTCTTTCTTACCAGCTGCAACCCCCACCCCCACCACCACCCGCCCCCCTCCCACCCCCACCCTCACCCACGCCAACAAACCATCCAGGCCCCCAGAAAGCTCTGATTCTACCTGAAAACATGGTGGCTAAGGAGGAGGGGCTGGAAACCTGCTTTATGTTCCTTCACTGGAAATGGACACTTTGGGCAGAATTTAGCCCTTGTCGGGCAGGCTTGGTGGGGGCGGTCAGGAAGCCGACCGTTGCCCACAGTCGAGGCTGGAAGGCGATTTCATGCTGGCGCGCCAATTGAGGGCCGCCCAGTGTAAAACACGAGGGGTAGTGCTCAGTGCTGCCTGTGTGGGCGAGGGGGGGAGGGCGAGTGGGGCCAGCGCACACTTGAGAATCTCCCTGGGCACCCGAGTTGCCTCAGGGAGATGAAGAGGTTTTTTTTAAAAAAAATTAAAATGTGAAAAATGTTATGAAACCTGTCCCCTCATGTGACTCTGTCCCATTAGGAGGGACATATTATAAGTGAAATCTTAAAAATTTTATTTGCTTTTTATTTTTGACGTTGGAAACCTCATCCCGCCCATGGATGAGGTTTCTAAAAAAATGCAAAGGCCGCTTGGCCTTTTTGCCTGCCCACTGACCGTAAGGTTGGACGGACAATGAAAAATTTACCTTAACTGATACTTTAATGGCCTTAACAGGCCTTTTAATTGTCAGCAGGCGCGCTGCCGATTCCCGACCGTGCCCGCCGACCGAACTATTGCACGACTGCGCATTGACGTCGGGACGCTCGCCTGACATCAACATGCGTCATTTCATGCTCGAGTGGGTTGGGCGCACGCCCACCTGCCGAGGTGAAAATTCTGTCCTTTATATAGTTTTACCTCATTTGAATAAATGCAATGTTCAATAGGTACAGTTAAAGTGTGTAACTTGCCTTAACTTAAACAGGTATCTGTTACACTAGATTCTGTTCAGTCATAGTCAATTGATGGAAAGCCTAGGCTTTATGCCTATTCCAAAATTTATTTCCAGTTCATGTTGAGACCACTGACCTCAGTCAGATCAGCACTTAGAGACCAGCATGAACCTCTGTGCCCTTTGACTGGGAAGAGGAAGATCTGAGTCCCTTTACTGACATGCTATCTGCCGAGTGTCTACGTGTGGGGATTGGATCTGATGCCTTCCAAACTCAAATGGCCTGCTGACATCTGTGAAGATTCACGCATGGAGAATGGCTGCATGAAGTCAGTGGGTTGCCTATATGTTGTTGTTCTTTGAGTGGGGAACCATAGTGGTATCTAGAAGATAGTGGAAAATGTCTTTAGTATAAGATCCTGTCTCATTGGCTATGAAAAAGTAACTAACGAGAGACTGCTTTGCTGTATGAATTTGTAATCCATTTATTTTTCATATCAGTCAAACAGCCTTAGCTGGAAAGTCTGCAATGGCAATGAGCAGTACATTACCTTAAAGAACTTCTCCATACAACCAGATCCGGTTAAAATACCAGGAAAAATCTCAATTTCTGGCTCCATTTATATAAATAAGTCAATTTCATTACCGAAGGTAAGTGATAATTCATTGTATAAATATTGACACATCCGATACCATTACAAGCGGATCAGTCAAAAAGGGTTTCTGTTCTATGCTGGTTATCAGATAAAGAAAGAAAGAACTTGAAGTTATAGAGTGCCTTCAGGCAGTCCCAAAGTGCTGTACAATGATGTACTTTTGATGTGTAGTCATTACTGTATTGGAGAAACTACTGCTGACGATTATTGAAAAGTGTAGATAGCTGTTTTAATACATCTCAGCTAAAAGAATACATTATCAATTGAGTCCATTGCTTTCATAGTTATAAAGATAGTAGATATGGATTAACAATACAACTATTTCTTCAAACCAACAATCTTAAACAGTCAAGCCAGTCGGGAACTATTCCAACTGGTTGCTTTTGGCTTTTAATTTTCTCCCAGTTGTTAATTATTCTTGCACCTTCAGAGTCCGACAACCAACCATGTGGAAATGAGATTTACTTTTAAAAGCTCATAAAACAAAACCTTGATGATAAAGGAGAGAGTGTCTACAATTCTGTTCCAAGAACAGAACACACCGAACTATGTTATATCTTTGGGCGATTCTGGTATTCCAAGCCATCTTTCACCCAGTTCAGTCTTGTGAGTCTGTCCTTTCCTTCATGCTGTTAGCTTTAGCACTCAAAAAACATTGCATTCTTTCAAGAAATACCCTACCCATTTGTCTTTGGTCCCACCATATTTAGACTTAACATTTTCTTCCAATGTCTAATACACAGATACTCTCTAAACGTGGTTACCTTTTTGATGTAACACCGTTTATTGATATTTTATGTTATTTGTGAATCCATTATTTTCTCTTCTGCTTTCAGTTTCCTTCTGAACCGTACCATTCTCTGCCTGAAAGAATGGTCGAGTGACCTGCCCCCAGTCTTCCCCTATACAGTGTGCTGGCAGATATAGTTATGGAATGATTTGCATCACACATGACTAACATACTAACAGTCACTGCACATGAAAAGGAAAGTAACTTACTGTGTGATGTGCATTAAAATGTTTCACTTTAACACGCTACATGAATGCACGTATATTACTACCACTATAGTGTCAACGGTGGAACAGTTAGTAACGCTCTAATCTGAGGCAGAAGATTGTGGGTTCACATCAAACTCCAGAGACTTGAGCACAAATCTCGGCTGACAATCCAGTGCAATATTGAGAGAGTGCTGCATTGTCAGAGGTGTTGTTTTCCTGGTAAGTCATTGACGAAGGCCCCAGCTGCCCTTTCAACGACATGTAAAAGATCCCATGATGTTATTTAGAAGAAAAGCAGGAAAGTTTTCCTCAATATCCTGGCTGGTATTTATCCCTCCGCCAACATGACTAAAAACAAAAGCAAAATAGTGCAAATGCTGGAAATCTGAAATAAAAACTGTTTCAGGTTGATGACCTTTTGTCAGAACTGGAAAAAGTTAGAGATGTAATAGGTTTTAAACAAGTGCAGAAGCAGGGAAAGTGGGGAGAGAGAAGAACAGAAGGGAAGATCCGTGACAGGATGAAAGGAAGAAGAGGTTTGTGAATAAAAGGGAAAGATGGTGCAAGGCAAAGGGAGATGGTAATCACTGTCATTACTTTTGTCATTTAAACACTCCTGCCTTCCACCCTATCACAGACCTTCTCCTTTGTTCTTCCTCCCCAGTTTCCCTGTCTCTGTACTTGCTTAAAATCTGTTATATCCCCAGCTTTCTCCCCATTCCTGGTTCTCCTGATGAAAGGTCATCGACCTGAAACACTAACTCTGTACCTCCCTCCACAAATGCCTCCTGACATGCGAAGCATTCCCAGCATTTTCTGTTTTTATCACTAGAAGCAGAATGCCTGAACAACATTGCACTGCTGTTGGTGAGATCTTGCCGTGTGCAAGCTGATTGCTACAATTCATATGTTGCAACAGTGACCCCACTTCAAAAGGCCGTAAAGCGCTTGCGGTTGTGATAAACACTATATTATAAATGTAAGTCTTTCGTTTCTTACTGCAAAGTGAAGTAACCATTGGTACTTTATCTTTTAATTGACTTAGGCTGAAGTAGCAGTGCACAAGAAGCTTCTATTTTGGTGGAAACTTCCCTGTATCAACTCTAACTGTATTTATGATTTATGTAAGCCGCTTCATCGTGAATCATCTTGTTCCCTCAGCACTGTAAGTTGCATCTGCCCAGTTACGTTAATGCATATATTATCATCTGTTTCTGATTTGTGGAAATATAGTGCAAAATCTAACTACAAACATTCATTCAAACCTCGGTCAACAACCCTTTCAGGATAGTATATAACTGAGGCTGCTTAGTGTGGCCTGCTGCATAAAAAGCTGATCTATCTATTTAGAACCAATATTCATTCTAAGCGTGGAATTTTAATTCACTCAAAACCCATTCAATTACACAGGGTTAGAATAGGAAGTGGCTAAAGATGCACATCACAGGCCCATTATCTGAGCATGAAACAAGCACAAAACAAGCCACAAACAAGCACACAGTGAGCAGCAAATACAGCACACACAATTGGAAAAAGTACACCTGAGTCACTGTTTCACCTGCATCCTTGGATAGTGGGAAAAGAGAAGGTAAAAGTACAGGTGTTACTCCTGCGCTTGCATGGAAAATTGTCATCCTTGTTTTCAAAGCCCTCCATGGCCTCCAGTCTACGCTGCAATTTTGTCCAGCCCTACAACCCTCCAAGCTAATCTGCATTCCTCCATCTCCATCCCCATTTTTGATGACTCCATCATTGGTGGTAGTGCCTTCAGCTGCTGAGGCCTTAAGCTCTAGAATTCTCTTCTGAAACTTCTGCAACTCTTTCTTTCCTCCTTTTAAGGCCCTAATTAAAATCTACCTATTTAACTAAGCTTTTGGTCACCTGTCCTAATACCTCCTTACGTGGCTGCATGTCAGATTTTGTTGGATAATGCTCCTGGGAAGCTCCTTGGGTGTTTAGCTATGTTAAAGGTGCTATATAAATGCAGGTTGCCGTTGTTACTGTTGTTGGAATTAGCATATCCTTCCCCTACTCACACTATTCTCCAAGGGAAGATTGGAAAGATATGGAAACAGCCCATGCAGCAGTTCCCCATCATTAAAGCAAGCCTTATACTTCCAAGCTGTAACACGCATGCAATATAAGACACTTGAAATACAGTGGGCTTTTCCCTGAAGTACCTATAATAGCATATAATGTTGCCTATTGCAGGTCACCAGTGCTAGAATGCACAGAAGCCATCTCTCAGCAGCAACTTGTGTTGAGAAATACTGTACTCCTAAAATTGCTCATCATTAATCTTTAGATAATGTTCAAGCCAATAATAATAGTAACCCTCCTAATAACAAAGTTCCCAGTGATATCACAGTGTTCAGTAATAACACACAGAGGTGATGGATGGAATTTTCCCTGCCCGCAGGTGTCAGGCATCATGGTGGGCTTGAGTGGACAATATGATGGGAAGGCCAAAGATCGGTTTCACTCCTTCATGAAACCAGTTTGCAATTGTCTCCTTTGCCCATCAATGGCGGACTACGCTCCCCGCCGCTGCACATTAGGAATTTCATTGTAATACACCTGCATATCATAATAAGCCCAGCTCACCGGAATCATCCCCCCCACGTGAAATTTACCGCCCACGTCGGCAGCAGTAAATGCTGATGCAGTACACACCTTGACAAGTGTGACGTTCAGAAGCCAGGACTTACCGTCAGGGCCTTGCTCACATCGTGGACTTCTGAGGAGCAGAAGATGCTGGAGCCCAACAGCAGCGGGACCCTGGAGCAACATGTGCACCGCATGCTGGGTGGATTCTCATGGACATGGTTCTGCTGAGAAGCAGCTCACAGAAGGTGGAAGACCACCACTGAGGGTCTGCTTTGGGACTTCAGTATCTTGGCAATGGTCTGCAATGGATGATCGTTGAGGGAGTGGAGAGGAAGATGTAGGTTTGACTGGGCGAGGAAGGTGATTCGGGGCAGTGAGGTTGGTTGGGGGGGGTGGAAATGAAGGTGTCGGAGGGGCGAAGTTGTTGGGGGGGAACAAAGGTGTTGGGGGGGTGAGGTTGGGAGGGGGAAACAAAGATGTCAGGGAGGTGAGGTTGGGAGGTGGGAGGGAGAATGGGGGAGGAGGGTGTAACAAGGGAGAATACGGCAACTGGGAAGGTAGGTGTAAGAGGGGAGGTAGTGATAAGGGGAGGTGTTCAGAGGAGGGAAGGTGTCTGGGGGTGAGGATGGAATCCAGTGGGAGGAAGGAGTAAGGGAGGTGGGGGGAGATGCTCAGATGAACATGCATAGGAGGGGTCTGTGGAGTCGGTCACTGCCTCCTGGGGAGTGAAATGGGGGTGGGGGTGGTAGGAGGGAATGGTGAGAATGAGAGAGGGCAGAGTGAGCTGGTAGGGTGGGAGGGTTAGGGTGCAACGGTGTCAGTAGAAGGGACAGTGAGGGTGGTTGGTGGGACTCAGAGGCAGATGCGAGCCCTGGGGGTGGGAAGGAGGAGGTCGGGTGGTCAATGTGGATTGGGGTGGGATTTTGGGGAAGATAGGGAACGTGCACGTTCACCTGGACATCCTGGAGATAAAAGGGTTCTGGCTAGTAGGCGACATAGGCTGGTAGGAACCTGTCTCCTCCTGCTGCTGCAGACACATGTCTGTGCAGTGACCACCAGATTGTGAACCCGAGCCAGCCCTAGACCTGGTTCCCACCGAGGTGTGTGTGTCTGTGCTGTGGAGGGTGTGGGTAAGCACTGTGATGGGTCTTCCAGGCTGCTTATTTCCAGCACTTCAATGGAGGAGGTGTCCTCTTGGCTGGAGGTGAGGACCCGGATGGAGCTGAGGGACTGTCTGATTGAAAGTATCGGTAGCTTGGCAGAGCTCCCTGTGAACAAAGCAGAGATAATGAGTGCATGGCAGCAGAGTCAAAAGCAGGAGAGAGAGAACTCACAGTTGCGTTGAGAGAGGGATGATGTGGTGCAGGATCCTCACGTGGGTGCTCGCCGCCGACCTCACTGTTGCCACAGGCAGGGTCCATGTCATCACCAGTTAGCGTGATGGCACACTCCTCAAAGTGAGTGAGGGGCCTAATGTGGGCCATCACCCCCTGTCTGGGACCTCTCCCTGCTGTTGTGAGCCAGCTTCTCCTGCAAGAAAACAGATGGAGAGAGTGTGAGCAGGACACATGATACTGCGTGGAATGTTTGTATAGTGAGCAGAACCATGGACGGGATGAGGATGTGAGCTCCAGAGGAAATGAGCCTGATGGAGCTGTGAAGGTGTGTGTGAGAGTTAGTGGCATTGTCCCTTGAGGTGTGAGATCCCTGTGGATTTATGATGGGCTTGTGAGTGTATGAGTTGAGAGAGATGAGAAGAGTGACTTACCCTGGCGGAATGGAAGAGATCATTCATCCTCTTGTGTCACTGAGTGGCTGTCCTCTTTTGCAGGGCGTTGGCACTGACCACCACTGCCACCACCTCCAATGCTGGATTGGTGACCTTGCTTGCTGGCCTTCTCCTAGACCGGGGGTAGAGGACCTCATGGCGGGCCTCCATGGCATCCAAAAGGCATTCCAGGGATGGGATACTAAATTGGGGGGCTATAGACTTCTTGCCTTTCGGGGCCATGTCTGCTGTGCAGCAGTGGTGAGCTGGAAGCACTGAGAGGTTTGCGTGTGGCTGCACTTTAAATATGGTGCCCGGCGTGATGAAGGGGCGGGAGGAGATGACATGGCGGGTGAATCAGAGACTGCCTGCCAGCAAAATGGCATGTTTCCCATTAATGCATGATTAACGAGGTGGGGTTGGGACGATATGGCGTGAAAAACCGCCATTGCGGCTGGCGGGTAAAACCTTCTTTCTCTCGCCTGCTCCCGCACTTAGTGCAAATCTGGGATGATTCCACCCAATGAGTAATCCACTGAATTCTCCACTACTGGTTATTGGAACTATACATTAACACACAGTTAACAGTGGCAACTGGAAGAAATCCACTTAAATGTAACAGACAACAATGAGGATAAAGCACCAATAGCATCACTGACTGGAATAGTGTTATTCTGTACGTTGGACTTTAAACTCTTTCGAGTTATCAACAGTCACAGATTGCAACTCTTTCGAGTACAATCACAGTTCTTGGTTTCCGGGAGTGGGACATGAACCCACAACCCTCTGATTCAAAGGCGAGGGTGCTATGAATTGAGCCACAGCTGACACCTCTACGTTGGACTTTAATGTGAATGCTAGTTGAACTGGAGTAAATTGCCCTATTAATTGCTTGATCTATGTCCAATTTCAATCAGTTCCAGTAGATGGCAACAACAAAAAACTACTGCGGATGCTGGAAATCCAAAACAAAAAAAAAATTACCTGGAAAAACTCAGCAGGTCTGGCAGCATCGGCGGAGAAGAAAAGAGTTGACGTTTCGAGTCCTCACGACCCTTCAACAGTTCCTTTTAAATATTGCATCCATTATAGCCTTGTGACAAATCTACTAAAATGAGTATAGAACCTTATAGCACAGTGCCTAGAGGAATGAAACTTCATCAATAAGAGCTCATGGTGTTGGGGGTAATATATTAGCATTGATAAAGGATCGGTTAACTAACAGGAAACAGAGAGTCAGGATAAATAGGTCATTTTCAGGTTGGCAAACTATGGAATGCCACAGGGATCAGTGCTGGGGCCAAGATGGAGATGAGGAGGAAGTTCTTCTCTCTAAGGGCTATGAATCTTTGTAATTCTCTTTCTCAGAGAGCTGAAACAGCTGAATCATTGAAAAATTCAAGACTGAGGTAGATATATTCTTGAACTATCGGGGAGTCAAGAGTTATGGGGAACAGGCAGGAAAGTAGAGTTGAGGCCAAGATCATGATCATGTTGAATAGCGGAGCAAGCTCGAGGGGCCATATGGCCTACTCCTGCCCCTATTTCTTATATTCTAATCTCCGTGTAGTGATGTCAACATCTGCGCTGCAACTTGACCAACTCCCTTGCCAATCTGCCCTGTACAAATATACTGTAGTATTCAAAGGAGGCAGAATCATTTATAAACATGCTTCCATCTAATCTGAGACAGTAAATGGATCCAAGCAGAACTGACTTTCAGATCAGAGTGCATATAGCCTCCTCTATGCAGGACCTTGAAACAACTTCGTTAAGAAATCTTTCTAGCATATTTCATGAAACCTTCTGACTCCCCCTTAATGAAATACAGAATAAGACAACATTGACTAAAATCCTGTTTCTGTGGTTTAGAGACCCATTAATTTGTTTTATATTATGTAACATTAGCATAGTTACTTATTGCTAGCCTTCTGAGATATGAAATGTTAATATGATCACTTATTCTGCATTAGCTCACTGTCGGGATTTATAAAGCAGGAATTTTGCTCATACGGTCTCTTACATTTCAGGGATATTTGATTTTCCCACCAACAACGTTCAATATTCCACAAAACTTTCTCTGGTCGTTTTGGGCAGCTGGCAAATACAGTGCCACAATTCATCTGAAGAGTAACGAAGTGAATGTCGGCTGCCTTGAGTTGTACTTCGATGTTGAAACATAATCAGTATTAGTAATTAGCCATTGACACTTGTGCCTTCTGCTGCTTAGACCTGAAGCTCTGGAATTCAATCTCTAAGTCCCTTCGCCTTGCTGCCTCATTCTCTTCGTTCAAAACTCTCCTTAAAAACCTACCTGTTTGGCAAAGCATTTTGCCACCTGTCCTAATGTCTCTTTCTTTGGCTCGATGCTAACCTTGGTCTGATTTTGCTCCTGCAAAGTGCCTTGGGACGTACATTAAAGGTGCTATATAAGCACAAGCTATTGTTGTAGTACAAGAGATAGAAAGATATTGACCTGAAATCGCTGCTTGTCATCCTGTACCCTTTACAATAATCGGTTTAGCGTGACACAGTTGTTCCTGAGCTGGCCGACCCCCATTCTTTCATTACATACCAGCTCATTCAACACATGGCCACCTCCCAAACTCCAGCGATGATCTGTTTACCAGTCATTCATCTGTATTGGCTCCCGACTCCCCAACATTTAACATTTAAGGTTTTCATTCGAACCCCTTCCTTGCTTAGCTCTTACCTATCTCCAACCACCTCCAGCTCTACAATTCCCCCTCTCCTTGCACTTTCTACTCCTCTGACTTTGGCCCCTTAAGTTTCAGTGACGCCAAGAACTTGCATTTATATAGCACCTTTAATGCAATAAAACTTCGGAAGGGGCTTCACAGGAATGTTAATGAAGAAAATTTGATGCTGAACCACATAAGGAGATATTGAGACATTAGCCGAAAGCTTGGTCAAGGAAATAGTTTTTAATGAGCCTCTTAAAGGCAGATAGAGACATTCACAGTTTAGTGCCAAAATTTAACACCTCCCCCCCTACCCCCAGCGGGCCCTGTGACGCGGGGAGCGTGAAATTGCACGGATAGGATTCCCTCCAGGTTCCCACCTGCCCCGACCTTGGAGCGATTTCACGTTGGGGCGGGCAGGGCCTGAGGCGGGAAGTCCACCCTTGTCCCAGTAAAGGCCCTTAAGTGGCCGCCATTTCCTGCACAGCCTCAACTTTTAGGCTGGCAGGTGGATGGCTGGTCAGCAGGGGAGAAGGCCAGAAATGGAGGGAGTTAGGTCTTGAGCGGGAAGGGCAAGGCAGGTGCCTCCATCAGAAGGTTCCTTCTGCCTGGGACGCCCTCCCCTGAAGGCCCAGTGACCTGTGAACCTCTCTCCCCCCCACCTCCAGCCTCTCCCCCGAGACACCGTTCATCCCTCCCAACTCCCTCGGCCTTCCCTGCCCTCCCTTGACCGGATGCCTCACACTTACCTTTTCCTCCGGTTCCCTTGGATTTAGGCTCCAGAAGCTTCTTGCAGTGCCTCTTCCAGCCACTGCAGCACTGTTCCTGGAGGGCTGGAGAGCTGCCAGCCAATCTCTCATTGGCCAGCAGCTCTCCAAGGTGGGTCTTCCTTTCAAGAGAGGGGCAGAAGTCCTGCCTACTGCCAATCAAGGCTCATTGGATTGTAAAATAGCATTGGGGCTCTTGGAGTTGGCAGGGCCAAGACCCCACCATCCTATAAATTCTAGCCTAGGTCTTAGATGGCTGATGGCATGGCTACCAGTGGAGGGTTGAAGGAAATTGGGGATGCACAATCAGGCTAGTGTTGGAGGAACGTGGAGTTCTTGGAAGCTTAACTTGTTCTTTTCAGCTCACCATTAGCAATTGTGCCTCATGCTGCCTGGGTCTCACTTTCTGGAATACCTTCCTCCAACTATTCAGTCAAGCAGGTTCACTCAACTGAATCCTGGGTTGGGGAGGTTTTCTTATGAGGAAAGGTTGGTCAGGCTGTGTCCATTGGCGTTTAGAAGAATGAGAGGTGATCTTATTGAAACATATAAGAGCCTGAGGGGGCTTGACAGGGTGGATGTTGAAAGGATGTTTCCCCCTGTGGGAATGACTAGGACTAGGGGTTAAACTGTGGTTTAAAAATAAGGGTTATCCTATTCAAGATGGAGGTGAGAAGAATTTTTTTTTCTCTCAGAGGGTTGTGAGTCTTCGGAACTCTTTTTTCCAGAGAATGGTGGAGGCAGGGTCATTGATTATTTTGAAGGCAGAGGTAGGTAGATTCTTGACTAACAAGGGAATCAAAAGTCATCAGGGGTGGGTGGGAATGTGGAGTTGAGGCCACAATCAGATCAGCCATGATCTTATGAATGGTGGAACAGGCTTGAGAGGCCAAATGCCCTACTCCTGCTCCTAATTCATGTGTTTGTATGCTCATGTGTACCTTCTTTGAAGATCCTGCTTAAAACTCACCTCTGACCAAATTTTGGCCGTCTCTCCCGATATCTCTTTTTGTTGGATCAGTATCTATTTTTGCATCCTAAAATTCTGCCTAAATTCAAGTTATCATTGTTGGCTAAGATCCTTTAAAATGATATTGTCAAATGATTAGAATTTGTCCCAACTTAGTTTTATGTCCTAGAAAGATTCACTTGAACTGTTCATATTTGTTGTTTATTACTGGCTGTAATAAATGCAGTTATATTCAAGCCTCCCTGAAAAAGTGCAACATCCCCACCAACATCTGGGAATCCCTGGCCCAAGACCGCCCGAAGTGGAGGGAAAGCATCCGGGAAGGAACTGAACACCTCGAATCTCACCACTAAGGGCTAGCTGAAGCCAAGCGTCGACAGCAGGAGGAGTGCATTCCCCCTACCACCATCTGCCCCACCTGTGACAGACTGTGGGTCACGCATTGGATTCTTCAGTCACCTGAGAACTCATTTTTAGTGTGGAAGCAAGTCATCCTCAACCCCGAAGAACTGCCTAAGAAGAGTAACATACAATGGGGACAGATGTATATGGTTTGAAATGTTTTCTCCATTGGGTATAGCAAGTGGAAACGCTGAACATATTAATCAAGTCACTGCCTCCTTGTGTGTTGAAGAGCAATATGTTATGGATCTAGTTCTAGTACATTTTATCACTAAGCTCTGTAGAATGACTTGCTGTATTTGCTTTATGGCTTAAGCTCTGATGTCAATCCCAGATATTGTGCAGCTATGAAGACCCAAATAAAAACTCTGTTCCAGGTGCATATTTTTTAAATTGGAATACTTTTCATTGGGTTTCCCTCTTATTGACAGTTAATCTATCGATGAGTTCACCCAGGGATTCAGGAGTGTAATTACTGTCAGGGTGGCAATCATCCTGCCCAAGGTGAGTGCTTCTATTACATGTATTGGTGGCACCAAACCATATTTGAAGTGTAGATGTGGGGGTAATGATTATTCAAATACTGGCTACTGGGACAAGACAGAGATCAGTTTGAAACACTTACCAATCTGCAGGAAAGTGATTTCAGGCCAGCAGAGTGAAAGCAGCATCCCGCTCACTTCAGGGAGCTGGGAGATAGGATGTTATCTTCTGCAATGGAACAATAAGATTTGACAAGGAAGCTGGATTATATATTTGGCCTTTCACCGCTCCTCTGTAAAAAATATTAAGATTCTGGAGTAACAACTGTTTAACTTCGTGTCTTCAAAATTACGCCTGAACTAGGCTGAGGCAAAACGAAGAGCACCAGGAAAGCTAGCAGGAATACACCTGAACTCTTTTCAGGGTTGAAAAGTCAACAATGCTTTCTCATGGGCTGGGATTTTCCACACCCGATTGGGGCGGGCGTGTTTGGCGGCGTGATTGGAAAAACCTCTCGAGGAGGCCCTAGTTGTGTTTCCCGGCGATGTAAATCCAGGGTGTGATTGTTCCCCTCCCCCGTCAATGCAGGCCGCGTTTCCCGCCGTCGAACATCGGGAACTTAATTTCAATAAATTTGCATCTCATTATTGTGGCCGCACGCTGGAATCACCCCTCCCCCGCACCCCACCACCCCCCCCCAACCACAACATCAAATTTAAATCCCACGTCGATGTGACTTCAGAATGGTGTGATTTAAAACTGCCTTTACAAGGCGTGCACCTGGCGGCCTGAACATCGAGGAAAGCTCAGAGGTGAGTGCACGCGACTTAGTGCAGCGTGCGCGAAGACCCCTCATAGGATTTCAAGGAAGCAGCGCCGCAGATTCAGGGAGGGGTCACAGACAAGTCTCCAAAGCAGCTTGTTCCCGGCTGGCTTTCAGTGCAGTGCCCAGGCACGGGCTGCAGTGTAGGGGTGCTAGGCAGCACCGAGGGAAGCCTCGGGTCAAGGACTACAGCGTGGGTAAGATCTGGGGCGGTCTTGGGGCAGGGGGCAAGGCAGCACAGATTGAAGGCAATTGGAAAAACATTTCGAGATTGAGCATTCTTCTGCAGCTGAGGCCGTTTAGTATCAGCTCCATTGAAATGCTTGGGGTCTGAAACCCACTCAAGCAACACAAATTCCTGATAGTGTCACTGATTGCTCCTGAACTTTTAACCCCTCGAGCGCAGACTGCAAAATAATTTGAGTTTTATGGGGCTGCAGAACAATTGGGTGACTGGGCGTATTAGAGGGTCCCCTTCTGGGAGGTGGGCATGGGACAGTCACTGAGGGAGGCACTCAGAACCCCTTGCTTTGTAGTTATTCAGGCTTTGAGCATTAACCCTCATGGTCCAAGCTAACCACGCAGCCTTAGAGTGCAGGTTGGGATAATACCTGCGCCTGAGCTGTCAGCACAGCAGGATGCACTCGAGTGGCCGAAGCTGTCACTACTCGGTCACGCGGTGTGGAGTGGAGGTGGGTGGGGTTTTGGTCAGGCATCAGGCGAACTAAGCACTAGCCATCCAAGTGGCGGCCAGGACTCTGTGGTATGTGTGAAAGGGCCTTGAGACACAGACGGAGCCAGAGCCAGAGCCGGACGCTTAACCAAGGGAGGTCCTCAGGAGACATATGCTGAAGGTCGCATCCCTCTCTTTGGTGGTGCAGTAAGGAGACCATCAGAAGCACGGCGCCTGGTGATCTCGCTCTCTGGCTCCTGGTTTGTAGGCAGGGTAGAAGAAGGAGAGGAATGCAACGGAGAGGCTTGGCTCAGTGAAGGGAGGAGCACAACCCTCAAGATCAGGGGCAGCAGGGCCTCTTCTGCAGAGGAAAATCAACGGAGAGCCATCCTTCGTAGGCCCCTCGCTAAGCACAGGGTATATAGATAGCTCTTGCTCTACCTGCAGTTGAGGGAGAACCAGTGTTGCCAAAGGCTGCGATTGTCAAGGGAACCAGTTATTCACATATGCCACCTTCTGCAGGATTTGATGCTTGGGGACTAGGAGGGAATCCACTGCCACTGGCATTGAACGTGATCACCGCGCTCAATTTCTACAGCAGCAGCTCCTTCCAGGGCTCCACTGGTGAAGGATCTTGCAAGCCTCCACCCTCAAATATATCCAGGAAGTCATGGATGCCATCTTTGCCAAGGCACACAAGTTTGGCAATTTTGACTGACATCAGGCGACCCAAGAGTGCTGGGATTCGCTGAGATTTGCGGTTTCCCACAGGTGCAGGGTGCCTTTGACCGCACTTATGTGGCTCTAAGATCTCTGTGACAACAAGCAGTCCAGTATGTGAACTGCAAGGGCTTCCACTAGCTCAATGTACAGCTGGTCTGAGACCATAACAAACGGATCATTCAGTTCTGCGCACGATACCCAAGGATTGCCCACGACTCATACATCCACAGCAGGTCTCAGGTCCCTGATATTTTTCAGGGTCCACAGGGGCTGCAGGGTTCACTCCTCGGGGACAAGGGCTACTCTCAGTAGACGTGGCTGACGATGCCCATGCAATAGCCTCAGACAGCAGCAAAGTGTCATTATAATGAGGGTCATGCCATAACCTGGACTTTGGTGGAGCAGACGATTGGGATCCTGAAAATGAGGTTCCGGTGCCTCATCAGATCTGGTGGAGCACTTCAGTGCACTGCCCTCCCAGGGGGCGTCTTGCACTGTCATGGCTTGTTGGGTGCTGCACAGCTGGCAATGCAAAGGGTAGAGAATGATGAGGAGATGGAAGATCTGCACTTCTCCTCTGATTAGGAGGAAGTGTTAGTGGAGGAGGACGATGAAGTCCTGGAAGCCCAGGATACAGGCGATGAGGCAGGCATGCTCGTGAGACCCTAATAGCTGCAAGATTCATGAGGAGGATGATGAGAGACAGTGAGGACTCTCCTGAGAGCACAAGATAGCAACTGGAAGCATCTGGCACCAGTCTGGCAGAGATGATCGCATTCACGTTCTGTGTAGAGTCTCATCTCATACACACCTTGCTGGAGTACAGGTGGAACATGGTCTTTGAAAGTATTTGATCCTTTTGCATGCATAATCACCTGTCCCCTTCTGCATGACACCTTCATTTGTCCAGAATGCAGACGAGATGAGGGGGACCATAAGACCATAAGACATAGGAGCAGAAATTAGGCCATTCGGCCCATTGAATCTGCTCCACCATTCAATCATGGATGATAAGTTTCTCAACCCCATTCTCCCACCTTCTCCCCGTAACCTTTGATCCCCTTACCAATCAAGAACCTATCTATCTCGGTATTAAATACACTCCATGACCTGGCCTCCACAGCCTTCTGTGGCAATGAATTCCATAGATTCACCACTCTCTGGCTGAAGAAGTTTCTCCTCATCTCTGTTCTAAAATGTCTTCCCTTTACTCTGAGGCTGTGCCCTTGGATCCTAGTCTCTCCTACAAATGGAAACATCTTCCCCACGTCCACTCTATCCAGGCCTTTCAGTATTCTGTAAGTTTCAATCAGATCCCCCCTCATCCTTCTAAACTACATCGAGTATAGACCCAGAGTCCTCAAACATTCCTCATATGTTAAGCCTTTCATTCCTGGGATCATTCTCGTGAACCTCCTCTGGATCCTCTCCTGGGCCAGCACAACCTTCCTGAGATACGGGGCCCAAAATTGCTCACGATATTCTAAATGTGGTCTGACCAGAGCCTTATAAAGCCTCAGCAGCACATCTCTACTTTTATATTCCAGTCCTCTCGAAATAAATGCCAACATTGCATTTGCCTTCCTAACTACCGACTCAACCTGCAAGTTAAACTTAAGAGAATCCTGGACTAGGACTCCTAAGTCCCTTTGCACTCCAGATTTCTGAATTCTCTCCCCATTTAGAAAATAGTCTATGCCTCTATTCTTCCTACCAAAGTGCATGACCTCACACTTCCCCACGTTGTATTCCATCTGCCACTTCTTTGCCCATTCTCCTAACCTGTCCAAATCCTTCTGCAGCCTCCCCGCCTCCTCAATACTACCTGTCCCTCCACCTATCTTTGTATCATCTGCAAACTTAGCCAGGATGCCCTCAGTTCCTTCATCTAGATCATTAATGTATAAAGTGAAAAGTTGTGGTCCCAACACTGACCCCTGCGGAACTCCACTAGTCACCAGCCGCCATCCTGAGAAGGACCCCCTTATCCCCACTCTCTGTCTCCTGCCAGACAGCCAATCTTCTATCCATGCTAATATCTTGCCTCTAACACCATGGGCTCTTATCTTACTGAGCAGCCTCCTGTGCGGCACTTTGTCAAAGGCCTTCTGGAAGTCCAAGTAGATAACATCCATTGGCTCTCCTTTGTCTAACCTACTCGTTACCTCCTCAAAGAATTCTAACAGATTTGTCAGGCATGACCTCCCCTTGATGAAACCATGCTGACTTTGCCCGATTTTACCATGCACTTCCAAGAATTCTGAAATCTCATCCTTAATAATGGACTCTAAAATCTTACCAACAACCGAGGTAAGGCTAATCGGCCTGTAATTTCCAATCTTTTGCCTCAGGCGGACAGCCCCACCTCAAAGGTCCTCAGAGCACACATATCATCACATGACCCAACAACGCAAGGGTGCGAAATTCTTGCAGTAAACACAATCAGCATCAAGGTGCAGGAATCTCTGAGGTGGGCTGTGATTTTGGGACGGGAAAATCACTTGTAGTCAGAGGAGAAGCCCTGGACTGCGGCTCGTGACTTCGTTTTGTGCAGGGACCAAGGTTTCACTTCTGAATGACACAAACACACCTCATAACAAGGAGCCATTTTTTATTCATTCACAGGATGTGGGCATCACTGGCTAAACCAGCATTAATTGCCAATCCCTAATTGCCCTTGTTCAAAGGACATTTAAGAGTCAATCGTATTGCTGTAGTGTTTGGAGTCTCAGGCAAGGACGGCAGAGTTCCTTCCCTAAAGGACATTAGTGAACCAGATGGGTTATTACAACAATCGAGAATGGTTTCATGGTCATCAAACTTTTAATCCCAGATTTTAAATGAATTCAAATTTCACCATCTTGCCATGGTGGGATTCAAACCTGGGTCCTTAGTATCTTACCCTGGCTCTCTGTAATACCAGCCCAGTGACAATACCACAATGCCACTGCCACACCAATGATGAACTCGACATGACTATAAGTGTATTTACATTGGTGAACATTATATACAAGTGATTAACACCCATGCCCACGTTGTGCAACTACATCTTCTTGACTTCCCTAACCCTGCTGTTATGTCTTGGCATCCCCAACATCCAGAGCAGAGGTGGAGGTGGCCTGCTAACTGCTACACCCTGTTCTCTGTGGTGATCTTGGCGGGCCTCCTCTGGAGGCTGAGACCTGGATGGCCCCAGCCTGCTTTCAGGGTCCCGCTGTGTGACAGTGCCATACTTCTCTGCTGGAGCTGCTGGGGTCACAGGAAGATGGGACTCGGAATGGGCTGGTCACTCCCGGTGTCACTTGGGTGGATGGCCCTGGGGCGTGCAGCTGCTGATCCTCCTCCCTATGGGTACCCAAGGGCCCCTGGCTGACTCCTTGAGAGGAACGGGCAGCTGGAGTGAGCTTGAGATGCCCTTCCCTCCTCTCACATTGCCAGCAAGTGCCTCAGCGAATGAGTGCAGCTCCTGCAGCTGTGCAGGACCGATGTCCTGGACCAAGGTGGAGGGTGAGGGTCAGCGCTGTGATGGGTCTTTAATTAGGACATCATCAGATTCCTCTTCCGAGGTGTCTTCGGGGCTTGAGTCAAGGGCCTGACTCATGGATACCCTCGGATGCTTTCCAGATTTGCCTGTGAAAGAAATAAAATGTAATTAATGCATTGCAGGGGACTGCAGAACAGGGGAACTCACTCACAATATGGTTGTCTGATGGATGTTGTAGTGCAGGATTCTCACTTGGTTGAGAACCACCGACCTTACCATCAGCACAGGAAAAGGTGGATGGCTCTATTCTCAAAGTCAGTCAGGACCTTCAGTTGAGGCATTGCATCCCTGGTCTGGGACCTCTCCCTTTTATCATGAGCCAGCTTGTCCTGCATGAAGACAGATGGAGAGAATGTAAGCAGGACGCCATCCAGGCCAGATGAGAAAAATGCCTGGCATGTGCAAGTAGTGAGTGGTGCCATGGACAGGATGAGGACATGATCCACAGAGAAGATGCTGGTGTCTGTGAGAGAGCGAGTGGTGGTGTACTTTGGGCTGGCAGTAAGAGAGATCCCTGCGGATGTGTGATGGGTTTCTGAGTGTGAGTTGAGAGCGATGAGAAGAGCAACTTACCCTGGCGGAATGGAGGAGATCATTCATCCTCTTCCTGCACTAGGTGGCTGTCCTCTTTTGTAGGGCATTGGCGCTCACTACGGCTGCCACCGCCTCCCATGCTGGATTTCTCACCTTGAATGAGGCTCTTCGCCCACAGCAGGGGTAAGGGATTTTCTAGTAGGCGCTCGAGAGGGGTGTAACTGAATTTGGGGGCAGCATGTTTCCTCCATTTGAAAGCCATGACTTTCTACCAGCTTTCAATTCCTTAGAGAATGCTGTGCAGGGGTGACCTTTAAATATGGCATCAGGACTACAGAAGGCCTAAGGTGACAGCAGGGCAGGCGAATTTGAGGCCGACCCACCAGCAATCCGATGTGAAACCCGTGCTTCTCAATCTTTTCAACAAAATGGCACACGAAATGGCAGCAAAAGGCCACCATTGCCAATAGCGGGTCAAACATCGATTTCCCTGTCCTCTTTTGAACTTCGCTGATCTCTGAGACAATTGCACACATGGCTAACAACAACACAGCTGTACTGGACCTTGGTTGGACACTGTCAATATGCCATAGATTATTCCATGCTTCATCTTTTAAAAGCTGTGGATTATAGGATGAAGAAAAGGCTGAGGGATGTGAAGAATTCTTTCATGATGAGGCCTGGAAATGGATGAGTTACGGTAGGGAATGGTGCAATGAGCCTTAATTTCAATACAGAAAGGATCAAGAGTGTGTTGGGGGGAACACACGAGGATAGTTCAAAAGACTAATGACTATCATAGCATTGATAATAAGAGAGAGAAAGGTTGAAGGTCAGAGGTGAAGGCAGGTTTGCCTATCGAAGGACAAGCCTTTTCTTGTGTGATGTCTAAGAGAAGGGCTGGAGGAGTCTTCCCAGTAATGTGCGAACATTCTGCTGTAAGGAATTCCTTAAAGATCTGTTCCAAGTAAAGAGTTTAGAGCCAGCATCTGCAGTTGTTTTGAATCAGTTTGTTCTTTCGAAGGATTATAGAAAAATAGTGCATGTCTGTGTGCACTGCAATTCTAAATATGCAATTTGATTCTACAGCTGAAAGAAATGTGTCAGCTCTCCAAGCTACTAAATGACTCGGGGCAAGCCTGTGTCCTGTCAATCTGATTAAACATTGGGAGCATTCAATTCCCAAATAGCAAATTAAGTTCCCAATAGCTAAGGGTCATTGTAACCTTGGGGAGTGCACTGCAATATATGACCATTAGTTTTACTTATTGAATTAGTCTTGAAACAAAAGGTATTTATACAACAAAGTTTTGGAACCACTATGAATTGGTGGTAATCAATAGCTTCTCAAACAATACAGTGACTTTTGGCTTTCACCAAATTTGCTAAGTGATTAGAGGCTAACAATGATTTTTTTTTCTGATAATAGTGCATTTAATTGCATTCCTCTGCTCATGACTTTAACAGAAGTACATCTTATGAACACATTAAAACATTCACCTACTATTTACTTTCTGAAGTTATGAAACTCCAGTCCAGAAAATTGAAAGTGGTGCAAACCAGGGGCCCTGACCTCAGTATCCTGTTCTCCAATCTTTGTTCCAGTTGAACGTGATTCTGCGCCAGGAACGTAATGCAATTTTGTAGCTTTAGTATCTTTAGCTGAGGGACAGCAGTGTGTGATAAAAGGACATAACTGCTGAATTAATTACTCAAAAATTATTTTGTTTGCTTTTAACCATATGTCTTACCTGTGTACTTAAAATTAGTCAATGCCTCTGTTAAAGACAGTATCAAACTTAAAGAAAAAGTGTGCAATTGTGCAAAGGTGCAGGTCAGAAGATTGGATAGAGTATAAAGCTGCAAAGAATGACTAAAAGATTAATAAGGAGGGAAAAATTACAGTATGGGAGAAAGCTAGCTAGAAATATAAAGGCAAATAGTAAGTGTTTCTATAAATATTTAAAAAAGAAGAGAGTTAACAAAGTGAGCTATAGAAAGTGCATCTGGGGAATTAATAATGGAAAATAAGGAGATGGCAGATGAATTGAACAGGTATTTTGCAATGGTCTTCACTATAGAGAATACTCATAACATCCCAGGAATAGCTGCAAATCAGGAATTGGAAGAGAGGGAGGAACTCAAGAAAATGACAATCACCAGGGAAGTGGAATTTAGCAAACTGTTGGAACTGTTGCAGGTTGACAAGTCCCTGGGTCCTGATGAATTTTATCCTAGGGTCTTGAAATAAGTGGTTAGTCAGATGGTTGATGCATTGGTTTTAATCTTCCAAAATTCACTGGATTTGGGAAAGGTTCCATTAGACTGGGAAGTAACTAATTTAACTCCTTTATTCAAAAAGGGAAGGAGACAGAAAGCAGGAAACTATAGGCCAGTTAGCTTAACATCTGTCATAAGGAAAATATCAGAAGCTATTATTAAAGACGTTATAACAGGACACTTAGATAAATTCAAGATAATCAAGCAGAGTCAACATGGTTTTGTGAAAGAGAAATAATTTTTAACCAATTCATTGGAGTTCTTTGAAGAAGTAATATGTGCTGTGGATAAAGGGGAACCAGTAGATGTACTCTACTTAGGTTTTCAGAAGGTATTTGATAAGGTGCCACATCAAAGGTTATTGTGGAAATGAAAGCTCATGGTGTAGGGAGTAACTTATTAACATAGATAGAAGGTTTGCAAGCTAACAGGAAATAGAGAGTAGGCATAAATGGGTTATTTCCTGGGCAAGATGTAATGAGTGGTGTGCCACATGGATCAGTGCTGGTGCCTCAACTCTTTATAAAAATGATTTGGATGAAGGGACAGAAGGTATGGTTGCCAAATTTGCTGCTGGCATAAAGATAGGTAGGAAAGTAAGTCACGAAGAGGACATAAGGAGATTACAAAAGGATATAGATAGGTTAAGGAAGTGGGCAAAGATCTGGCAAATGGAGTATAATATGGGAAAATGTGAGGTTGTCCACTTTGGCAGGACGAATAAAACAGAACCATATTATCCAAATGGTGAGGGATTGCAGAGGGATCTGGGTGTCCTAGTGCATGAATCACAAAATGTTTGTATGCAGGTACATCAGGAAATTAGGGAAAGAAATAGGATGTTATCATTTATTGCAATGGGGATTGAATACAAGACCAGGACATTGGTGAGACTACATCTAGAGTACTGTGTACAGTGTTGGCCTCCTTACTTAATGAAGGGTTTAAATGCATTGGAAACAGTTCATAGAAGGTTCACTAAACTAATACCTGGAATGGGCGGGTTGTCTTATGAGGAAAAGTTAGACAGGCTAGGTTTGTATCCGCTGGAGTTTAGAAGAGTAAGAGGTGACTTGATTGAAACATGTAAGGTCCTGAGGGGACTTGACAGGGTGGATGTGGAAAGGATGCTTCCTCTTGCAGTAGAATCTAGAATTAGGGATCTTTAAAAATAACATTTAAGACAGAGATGAGGAAAAAAAAATTCTGTCGGAAGGTGGTGAGCCTTTGGAACTCTCTTCCTCAAATAGTGGTGGAGGCAGAATCTTTGAATATTTTAAAGCAGAAGTAGATAGATTCTTGATAAGCAAGGGGGTGAAAGATTATCAGGGGTTGGCAGAAATGTGGGGTTGAGGTTAAAATCAAATCAGCCATGATCTTACTGAATGGCAGAGCACGCTTGAAGGGCCGAGTGGTCTACTCGTGCCAATTCGTATGTCTGTTGGTATGTAAGAACAGCAGAATTAATGTTGTCATCATGTTCATGAAACCACATCCAGGGAGGATTGAAGGTTTTTGTGTAAATACAATTACATAACAATAAGAGTTAAATGAGAAAGCTAGCAAAAAAATAAAGGGTCAGCATTTTGAAAAGCAAGATCCCATGACACTATATGAAGAGGAGCAGGGGTATTCTCCCCCATATCCTGAGAAATATTTATCCCTAATAAAGATCACTAAAACAGGTTATCTGGTCAATGTCACATTGCTGTGTGTGTGATCTTGCTGTGCACAAATTGACTGCCGCATTTCCTACATTACAACACACTACACATCAAAAATGCTCATTGGCTGCAACGCGCTTTGGAAAATCCTGTGGCCATGAAAGGTGTTATATAAATGCAAGTCTTTCTTTTCTCTTTGTACCTGAATATAAGGCAATGCCTTCAAGAGGAGGGGGAGAATTTGGGGAAAATAACACTGCTAATATTTGGCGGCTTTCTCACAATTCAGTGTTAATAATTCATTTACTGATGTTACAGACAGGAATATAGAAAAACTTGCTTTGAATAAATCTTCTACTCCAAAAACGGACATTTCTACTTGCAGTTTCATTACATTTGACCTGTTAGTTAATAATTCTAAACTAAAGCTGTATTAATGTAATCTGCAGGATGGATTGTTCTAATCTTACAGGATAATAAATTTGACTATGAAATCATTCAAAAAGTTAAACATCCTGAGTGCTAAAGAGACTCATAATCTTTTTCTAAATAACAGCTATTTGAACTGTCATCAGTAACATATGGAAAATATTAAAGGTTTCTCCTGCCTGTTAGTGGAGACAGTACTTATTGGCCACATGAGTCTGCAGGGTGACCATTAATAGACCAGTGACTCTGTTTAAGGAGCTAACAGTCCTGTGTTACTATTAGTGTTATGGAAAGAATTTAATCTTATGCCTGTCTCCCTGAGGGACTAAGATACAGTTGTGCTATCAATTTTGCTCCACCTACTTAAGATAAAAGGAAGCAGATGCCCTAAGACTCCCTTGCAGTCAGTCAGGGTAAATGTTGTCTGCCATTAGTCACTTAGTCACAGCCATTAGCAGATCTGCTACCTTTTACAGCCTGTGTGTGAGGCCACACCCAAAGCAGGCTGGAATGTGGGGAGACATTGGAGTGGCTCCAGCAGCTAAGAGCTGTGCTGAATAGACAACAATTGATACCCCTGTGTGGTAGATGAAAGTGACATTAGCCTGTGGCCATCTTGCCAGTGACATGGCCTCCCTTAGTTATTGCTGCATTTCCTTACCTTCAGTTAATAACATGTAAAGATTATTGACAAAATGATACAATACCGAGAACTAAAAATAAAATTATAGCATTCCCGATTTTCATCATTCCACCATTGGCAACCATGTCTTCAGCTGCGTAGACCTTAAACTCGGGACCCTAAAGCTCTCTCTCCTCCTTTAAGATGCTTTTCAAAACCTACCTCTTTGGTGAAGCTATTGTTTGCCAGTCCTAGTGTCTCTTTATGTGGTTTGGTGTCAAATTTCGTTTACGAACACTCCTGTGAAACATTTTGGGACGGTTTTACTACACTTAAGATGCTATATAAATACAGGCTGTTGCTGTTGCTTGTGTCTGCTCCCGTTAGTGGTAGACTTGCAGGAAAGTTCTGTTTTTTTTCTCTACTGCTTTTATTTTTCCTCCATTCATGCATCCCCACCCTGCCCCCTCCTAGCCCATGCACCGCACCCCCGCAACCCTGCCCTCAACACTGCAGCGCTCCAGATTACAAAAGAGCTGTCCAGTAAAGACTACCTCTTGGTTTCTGGCACCTGAATTTCATCTGTCATCCTGAGGTATATTTCCAGGGGAGGGAATGACTTCCCTGTATATGTAATGCTCTGCTAAGCTGTCAGGCAAGCTTAGCTAGAAGGGTGTACACTTCGGAGGCATGCTCCATGGTGCAGTATTACAGAGGCTGTAACACAGCTGTGTGGTACTGATATGGAGGCAAGCTTTGGGTACTAGAAAAACTGAGCATAGTCACAACTGCACGGCCAAAATCTTGTGGACCTAATGGACTTTTTTTTTGTGTAGTACCACTTGTTTGAAAAATTTATCGGGATGAGGAGAGCTTCTGAATAGTTAGGCTGTTGGTTTGGTGTGGATAGGATCTAACAGGTTGTACTATCCTAAGTTTGATAAGACTGAGGTAGCAATGACTGGCACTTTCTCAGAGAGTTGCTTTGAGGGGATGCGGCCATAGCTAATGATGTATAGGGAAATGTGGAGCTTGGAAATAACAATTAGAATTATCAAATACTTTGGCTTTTTCATCCTTTTTTTAAACGTCCCCACGGTATTGTGCTAAAAATAACTTTCACTTTGTGGCTCATTGCATCCGACCCAAGTTGGCAGAAATAGCAATGACCGTGGGAACAAGTGAGTTTGCAACAAACAAAGAAGGGTTGTTAATGGCAACAGTCTGAACTCAAATAGGTTGACATATTGGATATTTTCTGAAAATAGAATCACACAGTGTACCTCCACTGTACACCCAGCACAATCAGGTTGGGCTTTTCAGTAAGGGACAAACTGAAATGAAAAGGGCTTTGAGAAGGATGCCACTTACATATCTCAGTATTTAGTGTGAGCATCATCACACATTCCTCAATGGGTTGTGCATGAAAGTTATCTATTCTTCACGGGTTTCAACGTCATGAAGATTCACTGGGACAAATCATTTTTCCCTCCTCCTCACTCACTCCATAAATTCCCTTTCCTATCTGCCCCATGTTCCAAGGTTTACATTTGCCTTTCCTACATTTCCAAGGTCATCTCCTGATGCTTCATGTGTCTTATACCCTGTCCCCATCTGTCCAAGTTCCCTTTTGCCCTTTGACTCAGTATCCTCCCTCTATTATGACCAGTCCCTGGGCAAGGTCCCCCAATTTGTTATGATCCAGGACGAGATACCCCAAATTGTTAACTTCCTGAATGGGACCCCAAATTTGTTATGCTCCCAGGTGAGGAGGAATGAGCTGGCTCCCCTTCTTTATTCAACCCCTTTGGCTGTTCACAACAAGGTTAATTTAAAAAGGATCCCTTCCCTCGTGGATACCTTTTCTCATTCTAAATATATTTATGTTTTAGAAGGAGCCAATTTAACCAGTAAGTTTGTTAGTTACTAAAAACCCAAGAAAAGCTAACACAACACACATACACACAGATCAGAAATGAGAAGTTGAGTCCAAAATTAAAAGTTAGAAAAGATTTACGAATCAGTCTTTGGCTTGCCTGTGAGGAGTAGATGGTGAAACATTGTGGCTGTTATGTTGGGTGATTCAGGTAGAGCTGGCTTTGGCAGCTGAGCAGTTGATTTGGAGACATTTGGTTCCTCAGGTTAGCTGAAGGATCTGTCCTATTCCCTTTTTGACTGTAGCTTTGCTGACTTGCCTCCAGCCAGAGAGAGAGAGAGAGAAAGAGAGAGAGATAGAGCCTTTTACCTGAAAGATTCAGAGATGCCTAGTTGATGTTCTTATGCTGTGACCCACACAGCATACACTAGCACACCAGAACTGGAACATATCAAGTTGACAGCTGGTTTTTAACTCCTTTCCTTGTGTATTCCTGGAAGGGAAAAAAACAAACATGTATTTTGCCCAGACACTAAATGGGCAGGTTGTCTTATGTGGAAAGGTTGGACAGGCTAGGCTTGTATCTGCTGGAAGTCAGAAGAGTAAGAGGTGACTTGACCAAAACCTTTAAGGCCCTGAGGGTTCTTGACAGGGTGGATGTGGAGAGGGAGTTTCCTCTTGTGGGAGAACCTGGAACTAGGGGTCACGGTTTCAAAATAAGAGGTTGCTCATTTAAGACAGAGATGAGGAGAAATATTTTCTCAAAGAGGGTAGTGAGTCTTTGGAACTCTTCCTCAGAAGGCAGTAGAAACATGATCATTGAATAATTTTAAGGCAGAGCTAGGTAGATTCTTAAGTAATAAGGTGGTGAAAGGTTATGGGGGGTAGACAGGAGGTTACAATCTGATCAGCCATGATCTTATTGAATGGCAGAGCAGGCTTGAAGGGCTGAGTGGCCTACTCCTGTTCCTAGTTCATATGTTCATATGTATCCCTGGAGGTTACATTCCATGACATCCCACCTCTAATCATCCCATCCAGTCAAGCAACTTTTTTGCCCCATCACCTTGAATAAATGAATGTTCTCTGAAAAAAACAAGGAAAACCACCATTATACTTTTAATTCCACCCCCCCCCCCACCACCCCCATTCCCCCCAATGATCTTTCTCCTGAGTGTCTCCCAGCAGTGTCCAGGGGGTTAACCTTTAATTCCTGGAAATTCCAGGATAATAGATGGAATGGCAACCCTATCTCTCCACTTGAGTAATTCAGCTTCAAACCTTCCAACCACTTTTTTTGGTCCCGTCCCCCCCACACCCTCCCCCAACCGCCCCCCCCCACCTCCTCTCTGAAGAAGTCGATCCCTTGTTGAGGTACCGTTCCATGAAGGTCTCTCGTACTTCACAAAAATGGGTGCAAACCTTGACAGTGAGTGGTGCGAAATTATCCAATTGTGAGAAGAAAACAATCTTATCTTCACCCGGCACCCCATATGCCGACTTCCAGTGTTGGAGTTGGAGGGGTAGTGTGGCCACTGTATAATGATCAGAAGTAGGAATCCAGCATGATTTCCTCTTCTCTATCACAGGGGCACTGCAAATTGTAGTAGCCTTATTGCTGCCTTGACCTAGCTTAGATAGCTAACTTAGCACAGGCTAGGGATCTTCATGGGACCTTCCTATAGCTCACAAGGGAAGACTATGAGGGTGAAATTGATCTATGCCAGTAACATGATACTGGTTCATAGCCATAAGCACAAAATCCAGGCTGACATGTCAGTACAGTACTACAGTGCTACACAGTCAGAAAACCATCTTTTGGATGAGACATTGAGCTACAGGCGAATGTAAAAGTACCAATGGCTCTATTTTGAAGAAGAGCATGTCAGTTATCCGTAGTATCCCAACCAATATTTATCCCTTAATCATCATTGCTAAAAAAATAGATTATCTGAACATTGTTACATTGCTGTTTGTGGCAACTTGCTGTGTGCAAATTGGCTGCCGCATTTCCACATAACAACAGTGACTGCAAGATTACTTCAATGACTGTAAAACAATTTGCGAACATCTTGAGGTTGTGAAAAATGATACATAAATGCAAGTTTTTGCTTTTGTTTTACAGCGAATCAGCAGCTTGTTATATGCCAAAGTCAATGATAAAAATAATCAGGCATAGTGTAAAATAGAGGCAGCCAATTTCATCTCTTTACCTCTGAGCCATTGGAACACCTTCCTGCCTGTTTCATTACCAGCTCCACCTTTCACTGCAGCTTAAAGGTCCTCTTCTGCTCATTCTTACAATAACACCCATTATTTTAATTAGACCATTTGCAGAATTCTGAATGAGAATGAAAGTGGTTGGCTGCCTACGTAGCCATTCTGCAGGCTGGTACATCCTCCCAACTTTTCTCTCATTGCAGCAAAAGGAGGAGCAATGGAGAAACTAACAGAAAATGGTAGCATATAAGGCCTGAAAATAAAGGCAGGAGCAGCCATCAAATGTGCAGGAGAAAAGACTGAGGCCTCGATAGGGGTGGCTGAGATTTTAGACAGATGTCAGGCAGATGGGGAGGGAATGAGACAGGAGCTGAAACTGACAGACAGCAACAACTGGGTTTGTAGGAGTACGACAGACATCATGGGGCAAGAATTCCTCTTCTCAGTATCAGTAGTGGCACTGTGAACAAAATTGTGAATGGTTTCTGTGATCTGTACTTGTAGCAAACCTCAAAACATTTTCCTTGAAATGCCTAAGTGTGTTTAATTTAAAAATATCTATAGTTTGTTATTGTTCCTTATGAGTATCTAAAGACTCTTTACAACTATAACATTCAGACTATTGGAGTAGATTTTGACTTGTACATCATGTAAAACAGATGTGGCAACTCCAAAATCCTCACAATTACATCCCTTGTGATTTTTATTTCCAATTATTTCAAGCTGAGGGTTTCAATAGCAAATACATTAAGGCAAGAGTGGGGATCGGTGATGTTACAGAGGTGCAAGATCTTTATGATGGAGGATACTTGGGGGTCAGAAGCTCATCTTGGGGTCAAACAGGAAGCCTAGCTTGCAAACCATCTGGCTCTACCTGAAACAGTAGCCAGGGAGAGGAATGGAATTGGTGATGAGGGTCTGGATCTTCTGGCGAGTGCAATGATGATGATTAATTGAGGAGGGGTGTTGTGGTGTGAATGATGGTCTACTTGACTATGTCAGAAGCTGCAGAGATATTGAAAAGCATGGGTTGTAGTGCTAGCACAATCACAGTTGCAGACGATGTAATTTGTGACTTTGATTAGGATTGTTTCAATGCTGTAGCAGGAGCAAAATCCCGATTGGAGGGATTCAACCATGGAGTTGTAGAAAGGTGGGCATAGGTTTAGGATCCAATAATTGCTTAGGGATTTTTGAGAAGAAAGGTGGATGGAGCAGAGGTTTACAAGGATAGGGGTCTCAAGGGTGTTTTTTTTTTCAGAATGTGGGAACATTATTTTGAAGTGGTGGGAGAAGCAATTTCCCATGACAATTAGCATGAAGCCCCAGAAGAAAAACACGACAGTCATCAATTTAGTGTAAATGAGGTCAAGAGAGCAGGAAGTGGGCCTCAGAGACAAGAAGAGCTTTAAGAAGGTGTATGTAGAGACAGGAGAGAAAGTAAGAATGTGGCAGGTTCAGGGTGGTGAGAACTTTGAGGAAGGTTATTAACAGGATCCATGCCTGTTGGTGATGTCAAAACTAAGACACAGAGCCTTTTCTTGCTGAGAGAGTTTATTAACTTGTTCAGCATCAACACTCCTCACACACACCCAGTGCCCCAGGTATCCACTCTTTCCAAGTGTTCAAATACCAATCATCTGTTTCCCTTAACAATGTAATTGGCATTAACAAACCTTAATAATGTAATTGACAAGACATTGGGCAGCGTTTTCCAGCCCCACCCACTGTTGGGATTATCCAGTCCTGCTGAAAGTCAATGGACTTTTGGCTAGCCTGCCGCATATCCAGCAGCCATTGACAGATTCCAATCTTCATATCAAACTTTTGAAAACACAAGAACAATTTTTAAAACTAATCAAAAAGAAACAAAATTCTATATTTTTTTATCTTCTATGTCTCACATTATAGTACAATAACTTAATAAACCCCATATCCACCCTTCTTTAAACCATTTTTTTTCTTTTTTTACCATGTATAAATAATTACAAAGCAATCAGAACGAATCTGGTTTTCCATACTCTCATTGTCACAAAAGGCATCCCTCTCCCAGTACATCTAATAATTCCTTGGAGTAAGCACCTCTCTTCGTAAAACAGTCTATCAGTTGGTGACTTGCATCCACCCATTTTACTTTGGAAATCTCTCTTCTTTCCAACATGTCCATAATGCCAGCAAGATCAATTCTCAACCTTTTTTCAGTGACACACTTTGTTGAATGAAATTTGTCCCAAAGAGAATGGTTATCCACATAGCATTCTGTGGGCAAATATTTCTCAGGTTGCCCTTGTATAAGATTTCCTTTAGTATATTAGATAAGTACACCCCCATATCAATTGTTTCTACTAATGCCAGTGTTTCAGCAGCTAAAGTATTTTTAACTAACCTTTTTATTTTCTCCTTTTCCCAAGCCAGTGAACATTTATTGTTCTTCCACATCAAGAATATGTTAAACCCTGTCGTGCTAGAATATCCATCTGGAAGATTGCCTGTGCGGGTGGGGGACAGAGGGCAGGCGGACCTAGCGCGAACTTCGTGCATGCGCATGTAAGAGCGCTTCAATCTCCCTGAGGCACAGAGCCTCAGGGAGATGAAGCATTCTTTGGAAAAACTTAATGCACAAAATAAAATGTCATCAAACATGTCCCCTCATGTGACTCTGTCACATGAGCAAGGATATGTTTTTAATTCAAGTGTAAAATTTTAATGTGATTTTTATTTGCTTTAGGAAACCTCATCCCACCCGTGGATGAGGTTTCCTAAAAAATGTAAAGGCCGTGTGGCCTTTTCGCCTGCCCGCCAACCATTAGGTTGGGCAGACAGAGTAAATTTGAATTTAATTAACTTTAAATTTTTAATTAATTAACTTTTTAATGGCCTTAATAGGCCTTTTAATCGTCGTAGTTGGCAGCGCGCCTGCCGAATGAAATATCGTGGGACTGCACGATGACGTCGGGATGCTCACCCGACATCATCACACGTCATTTTATGCTCGGCCGGGTCGTACATGTGCACGCCCGCCGAGTGTAATTTTCTGCCCCAAGTCTTTCCTTGAAACCCTGAGCCAGCAGTCTAGCTTTAGCCTTATACATGCCATCAGGAAGTACTTTTCCTGTGCATATCCACCTGTGTGATAAGGCTGGCTAAACCCTGTCTGGTATTTCAGTCTATACACTAAATCCCTTCCAACTCCTTTTGTTTGACATCCTCTATCAACCCATTTTCTAATTTGTTATTAGCCACAAAAATTCTCGATCGTAAGGGCTTCAACTTCTAGTGGCATTCCTAGTGTGTTCTATGGTCCTTGTTCTTGTCAAACTGCAACCTCTACTCACCCTTCTACCTCTTTCTGGACTACACGATCTCTCCCTCCTATGATCAGAGCCTCTTGTGCAAGTTCGTAATCTTTTGCTAGGGCTGTGATCACTTCCAGGTCCACTTTCAGAACTCACACTGCACTTCCTGGCCTTCCGCATCTTTACCTCATTTTACCAATCCATGGGCCTTACCTTCTGTCCCTCATCTTGCACATTCAACCAATCTCTGTATTTGCCAGTGCCATTTCCTGCTCTCCCTATAATGGTGGCATCACTCCATTCACTGGCCCCTACTGGCATATATGTTACTCTCGTGCCAACTTGGGTAGTTGTCTCTTGGGATAAATAGCCTTCTTGCGCTTCAGTATCACTTTGTTCATATTCAGTCAGGCCTTTATCTGCCATAATCTTTTCCTCTTAATTGTCCAACATATGCATATGTGAAGTGCATGGCGCCACTATACTTTCTATTCCGTGTTCAAATTCTGTAAATGTATAAGCAGTGCCATTAGCCTTGAGGAATGTACCCTAACAGTTTGATTGCCATGTTGTAAAATTACTGTTTTTCCCATCACTGCCTATAACCTTACTGGGGCCTTTCCATTCTTTCTGCCCTTCTTTTCTGTAATATACCATGTCCTCTGGATTAAAATGTATTTCTGATGGCCTTATGCAGTGTCATAAGGTTCATTGAATTTTCTCTGAAACTTCAGCCTTGATAGAGGGCACAGATTCAAAATAATTGGCAAAAGGAGTAAATGTGATGTGAGGAAAAATTCTTTCACCCAGAGGGTGGTTGGAGTCAGAACGAACTTCCTGAAAGGGTAATGGAGGCAGGCTCGATTGAGGTATTCAGAAGCGAATTGGATTTCTACCCGAAAAGAGAGAATGTGCAAGGTTACTGGGATAAGGCAGGGGAGTGGGGCTGGGTGGAATGCTCTTTCAGAGAGCCAGTGCAGGCTTGATGGGCTGAATGGCCTCCTTCTGCACTGTAAAGATTCTGTGATTCTGTGAAATGCCTTTCTCCCTGTGTGCAAGCCATTCAAGTGCTTAGAAAAAATTTAACTAATCATAGCTCCTTCCAAGGCTGGGGAATGATCCCACATCACCAAAGGCATTTTTGGATTTCTCCCATAAACTAATTCATGGGGACTGTGGCCCCCAACCATTTGAAGTGAATTCTTCACATGGACAGGGCAGATCTCAGTTTACAGCTCGGGGTTGGTCAGCTAAGATTTTGTGAAGCATCTCATCAATTAGTGTGTGACTTCTTTTGCAAATCCCATTACTAAAGGGACTTTCTGCTACTGCGTTCATTACTATGATGTTCATATTTTCACACATGCTTTTAATTCATTGTTGGCAAATTACCTCTGATTGTCAGTTAGGAATTTAGCTGGTGCTCCTAGTCCAGTTCCTATCCATTTTTCCAATATCCTGTCCACAATTACCTTTTTGTCTTTCCTATATATTACTGTTGACAGGCTAAATTTAGTTGCCACGTCTATGAAGTGTAAGAGAAAAATGTTTTTGTCCTTATTCCATACCTTCGAGTCCAGTGTTACAATTGCATTAATATCTCTTGCTAATGGGAGACTCACTACAGGCCATGATGGTGCCCTCTTATATTTTCTACATTTATTACATTTTTAACTGATCTCTTCTATAAGTTTAGTATATTCATGATCCATTACCCCTGCATCCTTTAGGAGAATTTTAACCTGTGACAAGATGGATGGGTAAACTGCCAATGTAGTTTGAAAGCAATTTGCCTTTTTTCCTTTAAACTCCTACTCCCTGATGTCATCAACACGTCTTTGACATTGTGATTAGAGATGCTAGGTCTTGTTAAGGGGATACAAGAATGTCTCAACTGTGTAAACTGTAAATCTATGGATTTCCCAAAAACAGTAGCCTTATCCTGTTCCTTATCTAATTTCATAGACAGCTTACTTAACAGTAAGGGTATTTCACTGGATACTACATTTATGCTGATAAAATGGTTTACCCTGGCTATCTTACACAGAATCACCACTCTCTTTAGTGATTTTAACATGTTATTGTCCCTGAAACCTGAAGTAAGTAGAACTTTCAAATTCCTTAACCTTTCTTTGGGCTTTACTATTTATAAAATCTAGGTAACCAATCCAGTCCACATATTGTGGATGTGCACCTACTTGTCTAGCACAGCACAATTAAACGAGTCCACAACTAGAACACCCATCACTGGACTAAAGCTTCTGGTGACCAGTACAATTCCTTCTGATTGATCAGTATCGTCATCATCCCCTTCCAATCCTTCCTTGCCATGTGTCAATTCAAAAGCCCTGTTATTCTGTTTCGGACATGGAAAAATAGAAAATAGGAGCAGGAGTAGGTCATTCAGCCCTTCAAGCCTGCTCCACCATTCAATATGATCATGGCTGATCCTCTATCTCAATGCCATACTCCCACTCTATCCCCATACCCCTTGATAGCTTTAGAGTCCAGAAATCTATATATTTCCTTCTTAAATATATTCAGTGACTCGGCCTCCACAGCCTTCTGTGGTAGAGAATTCCATAGGTTCACCACGTTCTGAGTGAAGAAGTTTCTCCTCATCTCAGTCCTAAATGCTCCTTGTTCTAGGCACCCCCCCACCCCACCCCCACCCCTCCTCCAGCAAGAGGAAACGTCATCCCTGTATCCAGTCTGTCCATCCCAGTCAGAATTTTATACTTTTCAACGAGATCTTCTCTTAGTTTTCTAAACTCCAGTGAATACAGGCCTAGTAGGCCCAATCTCTCCTTATACGATAATCCTGCCATCCCAGGAATCAGTCTGGCGAACCTTTGCTGCACTCCCTCTTTGGCAAGTATATCATTTCTTAGGTAAGGAGACCAAAAGCTGCACACAATACTCCAGGCATGGTCTCACCAAAGCCCTGTACAGCTGCAGTAAGACATCCTTGCTCCTGTACTCAAGTCCTCGCGTAATGAAGGCCAACATACCATTTGCCTTCTCAACTCCTTGCTGCACCTGCATGCTTGCTTTCAGTGATTGGTGTACAAGGACACCCAGGTCCCTTTGTATATCAACATTTCCCAACCTAACACCATTTAAATAATACTCTGCCGTCCTGTTTTTTTTACCAAAGTGGATAACTTCACACTTATCCACATTATACTTCATAGCATAGTGATATTTTGAGCCACATCTGAAACATCTGTTTACTATTCCTTGGTTATTCCTGGGTTCATTCTCCTGCCATAGTTACCCAATTCCTGTCGTCTGTTAGAGCTACCAAAATCCTCATTTCTTTTTTGTCCATGGTTCTTCTTTCGTATTGATGCTCGCGCCCATATCTAAATGGTCTCGAAATGCTGCCAACATTGAATCCTCCATCTTCTGTGTTCCCGCTGAATGTCCCATTGGTGCCTTGAAAGTGGCTGGAAATGAATATTTCCCCAGAATTTGTCTTAAAGCTTCAGACACTTGTTCCAAAAGCATATCTCTTTCTGAGAATCTAACTCCAGTCAAGACCAGGCCATATTTTGGTTTTATTTTAAGTGCCCTTAAAAAATGTGGAAAATGTAGATGGGCATTACCAGGTAGTGAGACCCATCTATCAATGCAATCTTTGTCAACCATTTTCTTAGTTATGACACATCTAGGTGACTCTATATCATTGTCCAGGTAAAATGCAAATCTTGTAAAGTTGGTCCTATTCACATTGGTTAGTGGGAACATGTTCATAGAAAAAGGTAATACATTGAAAAAAGAGAAAAATAGAATATATTGGTTAAAATGTGAGGAGAGAGAAAAGGAAAGAAAGGCAAATATCCGGAAATGGATGATCATAGGTTACTTGTTTATTTTCATATAAAATTAGAGGAAGTCATGATGGAAAGCCATATGATATCATGATTGAATAGTATAGTGTTCTTTTCAGACCACATCTTAAGTACAAGTTCTGGGAAAGAATTTTCCGGGAGCGGGCTCAACACACTGATGCATAAAATGACGTGCGATGATGGTGGGCATGCGCCCCTCATCATCGCGTGCCATCGCGATATTTCACTTGGCTGGCTCACGCCGGAGTTGGCTGCGCGCCCACCCCCACCTGCTCCTGCCCAGCCTGCCCGCAATAGGGAAAATCCTAAAGTGCTGGAGGCAGTGCGGAGAAGAGCCATGAGACAGGTTTCTAATCTCAAGTGTTTGAGTGATGAGGAAAGATTGGAGAAGCTGAGCTTTTCAGCCTGGAAATGAAGTATTAGAGAAGTAACCTTCTAGTCGTATGTACAATTCTCATGGGAATGAAAACATAAGTTCCAACTATTACTTCTAATTAAATTGCAGGTTTTGAACATGAGCGCAGAGGTTTAGCAAAAGGTAATTTTAGGATTAACGTCAGGAAGTTTTTTTCACATAGAGTAAGCAACATTTGGAATAACCTTTCAGGTACAGTAATGGAGGTAAAAATCCTGGAATCATTTTCAAACCAATTGGATGACACATGAGGGAATATTTGGGTCTCACTGGGGTAGATGAATTGAAATAGGCCAAATAGTTTTCTTCACCTCATCAACCTGGAACCAATTTTCAACCAATCTATTTGGATGGTTACCTAACATTTTGGTAGGCATCTTTCAACCTCAATTAAGAGGTGAGATGCCTTAAAAAGACATAAGGGACTGAAATTCACCCTTGACAGTCGTGCAAAATGGGCAGTAGCAAAACAGTTGTGTGTTACACACAGTGTCTGATCTTTCTTTTCATTGACTTCACCATGGAAGACCCATGTCATACACTTACAAATAGGACGGAATCGCTAAGCACTGGTGTCATCACAGCAACCACCATAAATGGGAATGTTATCCTTGTTATTCCAGCAGGTGACATCATCTTAGTACATCATTACCGGAATCATCGTGGATGGTTCTGGCCTTCAATCAAAAAAAAACTGATGCACACTAGTATTGCACATAGAAACATTTCCTTTGAAACTAGCAAGGAATCCAAGAAAAATAATAAAGGAAGCACTGTAGGGCAGCCGCTTGATCACAATGCATTAGCAACACCCTAAAGATGATGTTACGGCCATATTATGTCACTCCAACTGTGGCCTGACTGAGATCAGATCATTTCATCATTGACTGAGAATCAAGCCTGGAATCTTTCTGTTCCACATTTACATGAACTTGCTGAATAATTATCTTACTGAATTCTGGAGCAGGCTCGAGGTGCTGAATGGCCCACTTTTGCTCCTATTCCTTATGATTTTGTGTTAATCAAGGGAGCTACAGTTATGTTTCTGGTAATGCCAACCTCTTAATGGTAATTATCTTTATTATCACTCTACAAGAGCATAGGTCAAATAAACTTATTTTGAATAGTCTCCTGCACATGGAGTTACTCAACTTTGCCAGGTTGTAATGTTATACTAAACAATTCACATGGTTTCAAAAACTTGATTTCTGTAATAGAAACCATCACTTGTCTTGAGGCCTGGTAACTAAGACAAACTAAAGTTCAGGGCATACTGGCTCTGCACCCTGTTATCAATAAGGATGCATTGCTAACTCCCATATTCTCCATAATACTGCAGCCAGCTAACAGTGGATGTGATATTTAACTCTTTCTTGCGCAGCCTTAAGGAATGTAGAAGGGAAAGAGAAATATAAAAGATATGCAATACTAAGAGAGTCCAGCAAAAATTGAGTTAAAAGGGTTGGCTCTTCAAAATCCAGCTGTCGATTGGATTTCATCATGAGATAGGAGTCTGAATGGTTTAGACTTCACTTGGCTTAGAAAGTAGATTAAATCCATTGCAATTATGGTGGTTGCTGAACTAAAGCAAGGTTGATGCTTATCACAACTATGGAAATTTTTGTCCTGTATATATTTAAGTTTAAAATGGAACATGTCATCCCTCACCACTACTTTACCAGGGGGGTTCAGTCCATCTGAGGTGACTCTGGGTGAAGCCAAACTAAGTCTTAAGTTTGTCTTTTGCTAGTTTGTACTTCTGGGCCTTTTTCAGATTATGTCAAAGGGTACAAACACCAGCATCTGTCTTTCTCTTTCACAGTGTCAGCCATGGTTCAGTGGTAGCATTCCTGCCTCTGGTACAGGAGTCCCATTGCAGTATTGCAGAGACGTGAGCACACATTGACGGCCAGCACTCACGTACAGTACCGAGGGAGTGCTGCACTGTCAGAGGTGCCATTTTTCAGTTGCGATGTTGAACCGACGCCCTGTCTATCCTTGCAAGTGGATGTAAAAGATCCCATGCTAATATTTTGAACCACTGCAGCATCCTGGTCAAAGATTATCCCTCAACCAACATCACAAAAACAGATTATCGAGTCAGTATTACAAAGTTCTTCCTTTCCCTTTACAGACACTGACTACTTTGTATTCTCAGCAATTTTTCATTCTTACTTACAAATAGCAGCGCTTACAATTTTCTTGGTTATTGAACTTTGCAAGGAGATTGAGTACTATGTCTAGGGTTGAAAGAATAGCTGCAGGACATTCAACGATGTGAAAAATTGAAGGAAAAGAGAGCATCCCACATCAGAAACCTGGGACACAAGAAAAGTGAACACCTCAGAAGGAGGTGTGGCAGAGATCTTCTCCCCTGGAATTCTGCGAATGCAAGGATAGCACATATTTCTGATATACTTTATAGAAAGCATTGAAGGTTTTCTAACACTCCTCAGTAATTTGTCAGCTAACTGGAGCATTGAGCCATGTATAACAGGAAAGCTGCAGGTTGAACCCTGATTTCTGCTGACTTAGCTGATAACTGCAGGGACCGAAGAGCAGTAGAACAAAGGATTGTTCAGTCATCCTTCTTGATCCCTTTCCAGTGACGCATACATTTGGCAAATTTCTGCTTTCAAAGTCTGCAAATTCTCACCAGCTATTTGCTTTGAGTTTTTTTAATCTACTTATACATTTTAAGGCGTTTACCTGACAGCTTACAGATGGAATTTCCTGAAAACAACATTGGATTTGACCAAGATGCCTTCAGCAGTAAAATTAGTCCGCCAACACATTATCTGGGTTCACACATGAAGAATTTCAACCTGAACAATTGAATTTATTAATAAGGTTTTATTATTAGTAATAGGGTTTACTAGCAGTGGTAAAGTGTATTAGTAATGGTAGGGTTTATTAATTATAAATTAACTAACAAAAAATAAATTAGTTAACATATAATAAGGATGGCAGGGCAGGTGAAGTGTTGCGGCTGCACTATGTGAGATCCGGTGGATTGCAGTGTGATCCATGGCAACCACATATGCAGTAAGTGTTTGTGGCTCGAGTAGCTTCAGCTCAGAGTCAATGAGCTGGAGGCCGAGCTTCAGACACTGTGATACATCAGGGAAGGAGAAAGTTACCTGGAAACTTTGTCTCAAAAGACAGTCAGACCCCTTAGGATACACCCCTCTGATTTGGTCAGAGACGGAAAGGTGTGACAATGAGTGAGACAGGTAAGGGGGTCAAGAAGGTAGAAATGGTGGAGCCTCAGCTCTTACAATTGTCCAACAGGTTCGAGGCTCTTGCAGCTTACATGGATGAGAGCTGGGGCTACAAGGTGGCTGAGCAAACTGACCATGGCACCTTGATACAGGAAGTCATTCAATAGGGTGGCAGTAAATAGCAATATGGTGGTCGTAGGGGACAGTATAGTCAGGGGGATAGGCGAAGTTCTCTGTAGCTAAAAACAGGAAAATAAAATTCCCCTGACCTGTCCCCTCATGTGACACTGTCACATGAGTTGGGACATGTCCATAATTTTTACAAAAACTTTATTAAAATTTTTTAAAAACCTACATGAAACCTCATCCCGCCCGTGGATGAGGTTTCATGCTTTTTCTAATTCCCGCCGGGGCTCCTGGCCTGCCTGCCAACCTTAAGGTTGGACCAACAGGTCCATTGTTTAGTTTAACTACTCTGTTAATGGCCTCAATTGGCCATTGACAGGTCGGCGGGCACACAGCTGATTTTGCCGCGTCCCCACCTACTGGAAAATTTAAATGAGGCACGGTGACGTCGGGAGTTCCGCCTCACGTCACCGCGTGTCATTTTACGTGTCGGCGAGTGGGCCCCGCCCCCTGCTCGCCAACGGGGAAAATCCTGCCCATAAGATCCTGATGGGTCTTTACAGGGTGGATGTGGAGAGGGTGTTTCCTCTTGTGGGAGAATCTAGAACTAGGGGTCACTGTTTAAATATAAGGGGTTGCCCATTTAAAATGGAGGTGAGGTAAATCTTTTTCTCCCAGAGGGTCGTGAGTCTTTGGAACTCTCTTCCTCAAAAGGTGGTGGAAGCAGAGCCTTTGAACATTTTTAAGGCAGAGCTGGATAGATTTTTGATTAATAAGGGAGTGAAATGTTATTGGGGGTAGGCAGGAATGCAGATTTGTGGCTACTATCAGGTCAGCATGACCTTATTAAATGGCGGAGCAGGCTCAATGGTCCAAATGGCCCACTCCTGTTCCTTGTTCATATGTTTGTGTGCTATTTTTCAATCTGCTGGGGCTCTTGCAGAATCTAAGGAATTTTGGAAGATTATAATCAATGCACCTACTCTCTTCTTTAAAGACCCTAGGATGCAGGCCATCAGGTCCTGGGGACTTGTCAGCCTTTAGGTCTACTAGTTTTCCCATACCTTTTCCCTGGTGATGGTGATTGCCTTAAGCTCCACCCTTCTGTTCACCTCTTGAGTTTTCTAAGTCTTCTACAGTGAAGACAGACACAAAATACCTGTTCAACACTTCTGCCATCTCCTTGTGTTCCACTGTTAATTCCTTAGACTCACTCTCTAGAGGATCAATACTCACTTTAGTTAATCTTTTCCTTTTTAAATACTTGTAGAAACACTTACTGTTTTTATGTTTTGCGCTAGCTTTCTCTCATACTCTACTTACTCCCTCTTTATCATTTTTTAAAATCATTCTCTACTGGGTCTTAGAACCTGTCCAATCTTCTGACCAACCACTAACCTTCACAGAATTGCTCAGTGTTCCCTTTAATTTGATACTATCCTTAACTTTCTTATTTAGCCAAGGGTGATGGATCCTTCTCAAAGAGACTTTCTTTCTCGCTAGGATAAATCTTTGCTGAGAGTTATTAATTATCTCATTAAAAGTTTTCCACTGCATCTCTACTGTATTGCCTGTTAGCCTAGCTTCCTAGTTCACTTTAGCCAACTCTGCCTTCACACCCTTATAATTACATTTATCTAAGTTTAAACACTAGTCTCAGACCAGCATTTCTCACCTTCAAGCTGAATGTGAAATTCTATCATGTTATGATCGTTGTCACCTTGAGGCTACTTTACCAAGAGGTTATTGATTATCCTGTTTCAATGCACATTACCAGGTCTAGAATAGCTGTTCCCTGATTGGTGCTAGAACATACTGCCCTAAAAAATTGTCCTAAATACACCCTATGAACTCAGTTTCCAGGCTATTTTTGCCAATTTTATTCACCCAATCTGCATGTAGATTAAAATCACCCATGATTATTGCAGCTCCTTTCTTACACATCACATTCATTTATTCCTATATCCTCTGCCATACAGTGTAACTACTGTTAGGAACTACTGTTAGTCCCACAAGTGAACTCTTACCTTTCCTGTTTCTTATCTCTTACCCAAAATAATTCTATATCTTGCTCTTCCGAGCTAAAGTCATCTCTCACTAGTGTACAAATGACATCTTTAATTAACAGAGCTACCCCACCACCTTTTCCTAGCTAAAAGCAAAATACTGCGGATGCTGGAAATCTGAAACAAAAACAGAAAATGCTGGAAAAACTCAGCAGGTCTAGCAGCATCTGTGGAGAGAGAAACAGAGTTAACGTTTCGAGTCCGTATGACCCTTTTCCAGAGCCTTTTCCTTGCTTCCTGCCTCTCCAAAATGTCAAATACCCCTCAATACTCAGGTCCCAGCCTTGGTCACCTTGCAGCCATGTCTCCGTGATGACTATCAGGTCATACATACTTATTTCCATTTGTGCTAGCAATTCATCCATTTTGTTATGTATGCTGTGCGCATTCAGGTACAGTGTCTTTAACTCTACCTTTACAACATCTTTCTGATCCTAGCCTTATCTGCTAGTGCACTCTGCCCCTTCCTGCTACACTCTCGTTATCATTACCCAAATCATTGACCTTCTCAGTTATCCTGTTGTTTCCCTTTAATTTACCAGAAAACATTGAATGGTTCATATTGATTTTTGCTGAAAAAGTAATTTCAATTTTCATGTGGCAGTAATATGCCTGCTCACATGGCCTGAAAATCTCATAATCTTTCTTCACAGAGCTGTAAGTTACTGTTTCCAGTAGTATGTCATCCTCTAGTCCTGGAGTTGCAAGACACTGTAAAATGTCATGTCAATATAGTCGTCACTAGTAAAGTGTGCATCAGGTCAACCAACAACATCTTTACCATCACATTATGAGCATTCTCAATTCACTGAAGACGTTGAACCTCAAATAAAGGATGAAGAGGTACAGGATGTTAATTGAGAATGAGTGATGCACAGAAAGAGAATAGTGCCACACTTTTACAAAGGATGCAGAGCACCAGGAGATGACATGGTGCAGGTATACAAATCTTACAATGGATCAAAATGTGTGCAGAAAGTACAGTCTAATGAAGATCATGTTTAGAATCATGGAATGGTTACAGTGCAGAAATAGGCCATTTGCTCCATCATGTTCATTCCAGCTCTCTGCAAGAACAACTCAGTTAGCCTCACTCCCCTGCCCTTTCCCCACAGCCTGCAATTGTTTTCTCTTCAGAAAACTATCCAATTCCCTTTTGAAAGTCAGAACTGAATCAGCTTCCATCACAATCTCAGGCTGAGCACTCCGAATGCTGGCCATTATACTGCATGAAAACTTGTTTCCTCATGTTGCCGCTTTGATTCTTTTGCCATTAACCTTAAATTGGCGTCGACTGATTCTTGAACCTTCCACCAATGGGGACAGGTACTCCTTATCTACTCTGCCTAGACTCCTCAGGATTTTGAACACATCTACCAAATCTCCTCTCCACCTTTCCTCCTTTAAGAAGATCAGCCCCGCTTGAACAGTTCATTATGAAATTATAATCTCGTCCTCAGAGATTTTAGGTAAGGGTTTGCGGACTGCGTTGATGCGTAATTCTCCATGAATTGGAGCTGGAGGGCGAAATTGTCTCAATGTGTTTGCCAGCGACAGACTCTGATAAGCTCAGCACACAGGCATAGAAAACAGGAAACAAAGATTGTGCTCTGTACTCCAGATGGATCCTCTTTGGAAAATAAGGATGTCATCCACATCGATCAGCTGATGTTTTTATGGAAACTTGAGGCAGTGACAGATAGAAGACTCTGACCTGAATCAGATCATAAAATATTGCTGTGCTTTGCCTTCTCATATTGTTTTAAGTCAGGCTAGGGCATTAGGATTTAAAATCAGGCTATATATCAGCTAATTAGTGTGTTTTTAAAAAGAGAAGTAGTTGGTTTCTGAATGAAATGGGGAGAATAGAAAAAAAACTGTCTGGGATCTGAATCTAATTATATCAAGTGTTATTTGGCTAGGATCATTGTTTTGTTGAAGTTATTGAGATCTGCAAGTTCCTTTTGTCTCTGATCTATTGCTGCAGGAAGTCATTCAAGGTCGGGCAGTTTTGATTAATATTATCTTCCATTATGTCAGCTTGGACGTCAAGGAAAAGAAAGGCAAATAATCTAGACAGGCACTGAAATAAAAACAGAAAATGCTGGAAAAACTCTGCTGACCTGGCAGCATCTGTGGAGAGAGAAACAATTAACGTTTCGAGTCCATATGGCTCTTCTTCAGAGCTGAAGGCACTGAATATTCTTCAGCTTCCTATTTTGTAATGTTCAATACATAGTGGGGTTAGTATGCACAGGGGGGTGGATTTTATGGCCCACTGTCGGGCGTGCTTTTGGCAGGGGGCACATAAAATATGAAGGGTGCCAAGCCCATTAGCCCATTTCTCGCCCACCCCCAACCCAATCTCCAGAATACAGTGGGTGGGCAGGCGCTGAAATCGGCAGCCCACCCACCATTTTAAATAACTAATTAACGGGAAACTGAGCTTGGTAGCAAGCCAATTGGCTCATATTTCATGCTGCCCATGCCATAAAGTGGTTGGCATGGACAGGCAGGTGGGAGTGAGGAGCCCGCTTTTGAAAATAATTTTTGTAATGGTGGAAAGGAAGTGGGGTGGGGGGGGGGGTCACAGCATTCTGAGGTTGACATCTGTACACACCCCCCCCCGCCAAGATGTTACCCCCCACCCTACTTTTATTCCGCCTTGCCTGCAAAACATGCTTCCCACACACCCCACACGCCTCCTTAGGATGCCTGAACCCTTCCTGCTTGAAAAAGCCTGGCATAACTGGCTCCAGTGACTGTCCTCTCTTCTTTGTGGAGATTCTTGCATGCCCAGCAGTGCCCACTACTTGGTTTTGGCAATACTGGGACTGCTAGAGCTGCTGACCAATCTGATTGGCTGGCAGCCCTTGAGGGCGGGACCTCCTCCCACTGAGCGGTGGAAGCCCCACCCTCAGCCTGCTTGGCTTGCCAGCAGCGTATTATCACTGTGAGGTGGGCTTTTTTTTTGATCCGTTGGTTACCAGCCGTTTCTTGTAATGGGGGTTGTGTGGGGCTGAGCAATACACACCCTCCATCTGTGAAATTCAGCCCCATGAGAATCATAGAAAGATACAGGGCATAAAAGCAAGCCATTTGGCCCATCAAATAAAACCTTTTAAGACAGTCTCATGTTCATAAGTTAATGTTAAATCTTCGTAACTTATATTGTCTGGAAACAAATAAAGTGAAAATAAAAACATGATTTTCTTACAGTATCTGCTAGTTTATTTGGCTTCTGTGTAAATTTCTTTTTGATAACAAACAATATATAACCTATTCTGAAATACATAGGGCGGAAATTTATGGTGCTGTCACAGTGGTGGTGGAGCCATAAAATGTAGCGAGCTATTCAAAAGTCCAATTGACTCCGACGGGACTGTAAAATCCCACAGGCATAAAATTCCGCCCAAAATCAATCAGTGTGGTGTTCCTCCACCTACCACAGAGAGATATGTGGAGATACTTCTAGTGCAACCCAACTGCACATAATGGATTTTCAGACCTGATGCATACTCCATATTTCTCACTACGTACAGTAAGTTAAAGGGGGAAAGGGCCTACTTACAGAATATACATCTTGTTTAGAGATGGCTCAAATTGGAACAGAAGGGTGTTCAGCACTGATACCGGGCAGATTGGCCACAAAGAAGGGACAAGGTCTCTGGTTGCCATAAAGGTTCATGTGGAGCAGAAGCACTGCATGGTCCTGTTGAGCTGAATGGCCTGTTTCTGTGCTGCAAATTCATTGTAATACTCGAGTTAATACACACTGCAGCCACAGTACACCATTGATGAAGAAATTGAATATTGAGTCCAGTGGCAGGAGAGCCAGTTAGGGACACCGCTTTGTCCTAGATGGGGTTAAGCTTCTTGTGTGTTGTTTCAGTTGCATCCAATCAAATATTTGGTGATTATTACCTCTGCCGCTGAAGATGGGCAGAGGTAATATTTTCGCCACTGTTTGTTAGTTTGTTTGTATGTTTGTTAACAATATATCTCAAAAACTAATGAACGAATTTCTACTGAAACTCGGTAAATCGATAGGGTATGGCACAAGGTAGAACTGACAAGCTATTGGCGAAGGTATGAATCTGGATCCGGAATATTATAAAGGATCCGTTAGCATTGGGAGATAGGGTGCATTGATGGATTTTTTTTTAAAGAATGTTGTGGGTTGTTTTATTTAGAATGTTGTTGATTATTTTAGAATATTTTGAATTGTCTCAGCTGCTGTGGTGAATTTTCATAGCTGTCAGTATGTGAGCAGAGCTTTCAGAGCAGGTTGTTGCACATGGATTTGTCTGAAGCCTCCTCACTGAGCTGGAAGCCCTTAATAAAAATATTTCTTTCTTCAGCTTTGTGGTTATAGAGCATCACCTAGGCAGGTAAAAGATCAAGGAAGAAATGCATAATTGTAATAACATTGAGTTAACACAGTGTGGCAGATATATGCATTCTATTGAGTGCTCTCTTCTCTTGTTCCATTTGCAGTTCTAACTTGATCCTTGTAGATGATGGAAAGACCTTGAGGGGTCAGGAGGTGAGTCACTCATTCCTCTTCCCTGATTAAGTAGATTTGTTGCTGACATAGCTGGTTAATCTTCTAGTCAATAGTGACCCCATTACACCCACCCCCCCAAACTCCCTTCCTCAAGAATGTTAATGGCAGTTACACAGCATAGGTGTTGTTGTTGAAGGTCAGAGGGAGGTGGTTGGGGCTATTCTTGTAGGTTATGTTCATTACCTGTCACTTCTGTGGCTCAAATGATACTTGCTGCTTTTCACCCCAAGCATGAATGTTGGCCAGGTCTTGCTGACAGCTGACATGGGATGTTTCACAACTAGAGGAATTGGGAATGGCGCAGGACACTGTAGAATCATCATCAGGCAGCCCCAATTCTGATCTTATAATTAAGGATAGGCCTTTAATGGACTAGCTGAAAACTTTGGGAATGCTCTTCCTTCTCCCAACATTTTCATTGCATTGAAATCAAAATGTATTGCTCATTGATCAAAACTGCAGAACTTCAATTGCTCGGGATCTTTCCTCTTTAAAAGCCAAGTTTGATAATACTTCAACAGCATTCTCTAATTTGCCTCAAGTTCTATGTTGCTGCACAATGGGCCAAGATGCCAAAACATAAAAAAAAAAATTCTCCTTCAAAATATTTGTATGGCTTTTGCGGGGCTAGCATTTAGAGTATTCTAAGCATTATAAATATTTTACACAACTTTTGAGATGCATGAAGGAGATCACCATCAGAGTGATTAAAATCGTGGAACTTTTCTTCAGAATGTTTTTCACTTTGCTCAATGTGCCTTTTTATTCTTGTGTTTCCTCAGATGTAGCCATTGCCTCCCAAAGAAGTGTTTTATTCATGCAGTCTCTTTAGTCAAAAGAGCTTTCATAAAACCAATCATCTGTGGATCACAGAAAGACAAAATCGCAGTCACATGCTGGAGTTCATATTTGACACTTTAAACTAGCTGCGTATTGAAATAATGGTATCTTTTGTATGGAGGGCAGAACTGTGCCTGTGTATTTTCATTTAAAATGAGTTTATCTCTCCACTCCAAGAACATGGAAGAGTCCAACAATACCATGGAATCATCGCTGCATTAACAACCTGCCACTCTAGTGGCCTGAGGAGGTAAATGCTTGGATCCCTTTCCTTATTAGTAGCTAACATTTTATATGTTTTCAACTTTCTTCAGTTATTTCTTATATCTTTTTCAAATTCCTTCACTTTCCACGATATTCTGATGGCAACTGCCCCTCCCCCCAACCCAACTCACATATCAACTTCATACCACAGGAAGTCTCTTTTCTTCCGTTCACCTCCAACTTCCTGTAAATTTCTTGCACCATTTCCCCTTCACCTGCAGCTTCTCTTTCAGGCTCACTCCCTTCTTACTTGCAGTGGTATTTGTTCCCAGAGATCTCTTTTCAGGCTGCTGTGTTTTTATCACCACGCCCATTCACCCCCCCGTTCCGCTCACCACCACCCGCTCTACCAACCTCTCACCCACCACCACTCCATGCACCTTCACTGTAGCTCCTGGGAGTCCAATTCCAACAGCATCGTCCTACCTGAAAACCGAGGTGGTCAGGGAGGGGGTTGGTTGGAGGTCTGTGGCGGGGAGGAGGTTGGGACGAATCGGGCAGAGGTCGGAGGGGGGTGAGGGGTGGGGGGATGTCAGAGGTCGGGGGGGGTTGGGGGGTGTTAGAGGTTAGGGGGGTGGGGGTTGGGGGCGTCAGAGGTCGGTGGGGGTGGGGAGAATACCATGTGGGGGGGGGCTGTCGGGGGTGTGGGGGAGTCCTGTGGGGTCGGTCTGGGTCTTTACAATAGTTGCTCAGAAGCGAGAAGAGGTTTTAATTCTTCTAACTTTGTGAGTAACTATTGGCATAACCCCAGCGGAATCATCCGAAGTTAGCCATTTAAACCATATTTTCGGAGGGTTCCCAGCGCAGTGCAATTGTCCAGAGGAAGTGTGCGCTTCTGGGCAATTGCCGTGCAAACCCTTACCTGGGAACTTCCCAGAGGGATTCCCCAGCACATCTTTGGGGTACCCTCCAAATCCGATGCTAGGGAGCTCGGATGTTACGGGCCAGTAATTATATGGCTAGCCCAGTTCAGTTTCTGGTCAATGGTAACCATAAGACCATAAGGAGCAGAAATTAGGCCATTTGGCCCATCGAGTCTGCTCTGCCATTCAATCATGGCTGATAAGTTTCTCAACCCCATTCTCCCGCCTTCTACCCGTAACCTTTGATCCCCTTACCAATCAAGAACCTATCTATCTCGGTCTTAAATACACTCAATGACCTGGCCTCCACAGCCTTCTGTGGCAATGAATTCCATAGATTCACCACTCTCTGGCTAAAGAAGTTTCTTCTCATCTCTGTTCTAAAAGGTCTTCCCTTTACTCTGAGGCTGTGCCCTCGGGTCCTAGTCTCTCCTACTAATGGAAACATCTTCCCCACGTCCACTCTATCCAGGCCTTTCAGTATTCTGTAAGTTTCAATCAGATCCCCTCTCATCCTTCTAAACTACATCGAGTATAGACCCAGAGTCCTCAAACGTTCCTCATATGTTAAGCCTTTCATTCCTGGGATCATTCTCGTGAACCTCCTCTGGATCCTCTCCAGGGCTAGCACATCCTTCCTGAGATATGGGGCCCAAAATTGCTCACAATATTCTAAATGTGGTCTGACCAGAGCCTTATAAAGCCTCAGCAGCACATCCCTGCTTTTATATTCCAGTCCTCTCGAAATAAATGCCAACATTGCATTTGCCTTCCTAACTACCGACTCAACCTGCAAGTTAACCTTAAGAGAATCCTAGACTAGGGCTCCCAAGTCCCTTTGCACTCCAGATTTCTGAATTCTCTCCCCATTTAGAAAATAGTCTATGCCTCTATTCTTCCTACCAAAGTGCATGACCTCACACTTCCCCACGTTGTATTCCATCTGCCACTTCTTTGCCCATTCTCCTAACCTGTCCAAATCCTTCTGCAGCCTCCCCGCCTCCTCAATACTACCTGTCCCTCCATCTATCTTTGTATCATCTGCAAACTTAGCCAGGATGCCCTCAGTTCATTCATCTAGATCATTAATGTATAAAGTGAAAAGTTGTGGTCCCAACACTGACCCCTGCGGAACTCCACTAGTCACCGGCCGCCATCCTGAGAAGGACCCCCTTATCCCCACTCTCTGCCTCCAGCCAGACAGCCAATCTTCTATCCATGCTAACCCCCTGGATGTTGAGAGTGGAGGATTCAGCGATGGTAATGCCATTGAATGCCAAGGAGTGATGGTTAGATTCTCACTCTTGTTGGATATGGTCATTGCCTGGCACTTGTGTGGCGCGAATGTTACTTGCCACTTGTGAGCCCAAGCCTGGATATTGTCCAGGTCTTGCTGCATTTGGACATGGACTGCTTCACTACCTGAGGAGTCGCAAATGGTGCTGAACATTGTGCAATCATCAGCAAACATCTCCACTTCTGACCTTATTCCAGATCATTTGAACTTTAACCTTTCCATGGCCACTGTTGGATTATGTACTTTTCCAGTAAGAGGACAATTTGCATTATTCTAAATGTTACATCATTGTTGATCTGATATTAACCCATAAATTCCTAATCCTTACTAAGCCTTTGGATCTGTATGCATTGACGTTGACCACATGCTCTTAACAGTAAAAGTGAAGTACATCCCCTACACCCTTCATATTGTTCATCAGACTTAATCTTCAGCCACAGACACCTTCTGAGGTCTAAAGGACACGCCCCACTATCATTTCCTGTAATTGGAGTCGTATAATAAATAAACCACAGTTTTAACATTTATTCAAAAACATTTCTGCTCCCAAAAGGATGAAAATAACATTTCACTTCCGTGACTCTTAATTGTTTTGTTTAAAGCTGCATGTCTGTTAAAGGCTGGAGAGATGGGAGTTCAGTAATTTTATACCTTTCTGAAGGCGTGTTCACTACAGGAAATACGGTAACTCTTAACTGCTCACCACAAGTTCCAAAAGCAGACCCGGGCTCAGTTCAAACCAATTGGGTTACAAAGTGCTGGAGGTTTAATGTTTCGCCGCCAGTGTTACAGACAGCAGGCTTTTCACAGGCAGTAGGTCTGGAGAATGGGCAGCAGCAGCAGCAAGTTGTGCTGCTGTAAATCTAGAAAGAAGGTAAGCCTCAGATTCCTTTATTCCGGGAACTTTGTCAATTGAGGAAGCAGAGCAAGCAAAGCATGTGCTGCTGATCAGTTGAACGCGTCCCGTTACACTTCTCTGATTTCAGTTACCAATGAGTGGAAAATCTATGACCAGCGTTGTGTTAAATGTTCACGCATCTGTCTGGCTGTTATCTGTTTGCCTATGTAAATAGACCCTATGTAGTACTTTGAGAGCCATATACGATAGGAAGGAACATGCTAGCTTTTTCTTACTAGGCAGCAAGTTGAACACCACAAGGTGTACTAAAAGGTAGTAACCTGACAAATGATTTTCAATTACATTAAAGCCGGAATTTTCCGGCCCTGTTGGCAGGCGGGGGGTGGGGGGCTGCTGGAACAATATTGTGAGAAGGTCAAAAAATATGTTTCGTGCCGTTGTGAAACCAGTTTGCCATCATCTGCTCGACTCGTCAATGCCGGGACGCGTTTCTCATCGCTGCGTGTCAGGAGCCTAATTTCAATACTTTACCATCTCAATATAAGCCTTGCTCACCAGAATCATCTCCCCACGCTGGATCATCCAGGCATCACGCCATCGTGTTTCACAACTGTAAATAAGTGACATGCACTTCGCTTGAGACTTCGAGGTTTGTTTATCTACCTTGCTTCGGGCAGCACTCGTGGTTATCAGTGCCAGGCTTCACAAACAGCCCCACAATCACTAGGGAGGCTCATGGGCAGGTATGTCCCTCATGCCATTGAACTGTGTTCAGCTGTGTGAGCTTAAGTGAAGCCATGGACTTTCAAACTGGAAGTGCTGCTATTAAATCAACATTACATGCTGATTGGAGAAATGATCTGGCTGCTCTACAGGCTAGGTGCTCACGCATACCCCTTTGTAAATATGGTAGCCAGTAACTTCTTGTCAACAATACGTACATGCAACACGGAGGCCTCATTGGGCCCAGAAAATGGGAGATGCAGAACCCAATTTCAGCCCCCAATCTCTAATCTCCTCCATCCGTATGCTCCGAGATCTCTGTGTTCCTCCAATTCTATCCTTTTGCTCACCCCTGATTTTCTTTGCTCCACCATTGGCAGCCATACCTTCAACTGCTGAGGCCCTAAGCTCTGTAATTTCCTACCTAAACTTCTCTACTTCCTCTCCTTCTTTAAAAAAAAACACTTTAAAATCTAGCCCTTTGGTCACCTGTCTGAATATCTCTTTAATTAAAATGGAAAATGCTGGAAATGCTCAACAGGTGAGGAAGCACCTGTGGAGAGAAACAAAGTTAATGTTTCTGGTCGATGACCCTTCAGGTCAGATGCTGCCTGTCCTGTTGATATTTCTAGCATTTCTGTTTTTATCTCAGATTTCCAGCATCTGCAATATTTTATTTTTGTGCTAATATCTCCTTATATGGTTTGGCCTAAAGATTTCTTTGATAATGCTCGCGTAATTTTTCTTTTAGATTATTAGTTCAAGGCTCTATTTACTTCATCCCTTCCTATTGATATATCCTTCTATTCCTTTCACTGTCTTACCCTTAAATATATTCACCTATTGGCCTCAACCAATGTCTTGGTAACCCCGTGATGTTTGTAACAATCTAGCTATTCTATTAATAAAGAAGTAGGCTGTGACTAAAAAATAGAATGCAGTTTTAAATGGAAACTGTTTTGATACTGATAAGCTTGGCACTACACCCTTCCTAATAATTGTGTGCACAGATGGTAGCTGAATAATGTGACTTTCTTAAGCTGAGAGAAGAATAAATGTGGCCATAAGAAACAAGACACCCTTATCCAAGAGCATGATTGTACTGCAAGTAGTGGCTTGTGACCATTGATGAGGAACCTGCTTGCAGACAGTACCACTCGCTGGCAACCAAATGACGGGTCCATTTTAGTGTTAACAACTTTGCATTAGACACTCAGCTGCCTGAGTTATTTTTATTTGCTCTTGGGATGCGAGCATCGCTGGCGAGACCAGCATTCATTGCCCATCCCTAATTGCCCTTGAGATGGTGGTGGTGAGCCAACTTCTTGAACCTCTGCAGTCCATGTGGTGCAGATACATCTACAGCGCTGTTATGGAGGGAAGTCCAGGATTTTGATCCAGCGACGGTGAAGGAATGGTGAGTTAGTTCCAAGCCAGGATAGTGTGTGACTTGGAGGGAAAATTGCAAGTGATGGTGTTCCTCTGCCCTTGTCCTTCTAGGTGGTAGAGGCAGCGGGTTTGGAATGTGTTGTTGAAGAAGCCTTGGCAAGTTGCAGTGCACCTTGTAGATGGTACACACTGCTGCCACAGAGCATCAGTCCTGGAGAAAGGGAATGTTTAAAGTGGTGGATGGGGGTCCCAATTAAGTGGGCTGCTTCAGCTTGGATGATGTTGAAGTTCCTGAGTGTTGTTGGAGCTGCAATCATTCGGACAAGTGGAGAATATTCCATCACAACCCTGACTTAAGACTTGTAGGTGGTAAACAGACTTTGAGGAGTCAGGAGGTGAGTTACACGCTGCAGACTTCCCAGCCTTTGACCTGCTCTTGTAGCTACAGTATTTACATGGCTAGTCCAGTTCAGTTTCTGGTCAATGGTAATCCCAAGGATGTTGATCGCGGGGGATTCAGCGATGGTAATGCTCTTGAACATCAAGGGGAGATGGTTAGATTCTCTATTTTTGGAGATAGCCATTTTTATGGCATGAATGTTACTTGCCACTTATCAGCCCAATTCTGGATTTTGTCTGGGTCTGGCTGCATGTGGGCCCAGGCTGCTTCAACATCTGTGGAGTTGTGAAGTGTGAATGGAACTGAACACTGTGCACCCATCAGTGAATATCCCCACTTCTGACATTATGTTAAAGGAAAGCTCTGGGACGCTACCATGAGAAACTCCTGCAGTGATGTCCTGGGATTGAAATGATTGGCTTCCAACAGCCACAACCATCTTCCTTTGTGCTAAGCATGACTCTGACCTTTGGAGAGCTTTCTCCCAATTCCCATTGACTTTAATTTTGCTGGGGCTCCTTGATGCCACATTCGGTCGAATGATGCCCTGATGTGAAGGGCAGTTACTCTCAGGAATTTAGCTCTTTCATCCATATTTGGCCCAAGAATGTAATGAGGTCTGGAGCTGAGTGACACTGGCAGAACCCAAACTGAGCATCATTAAGCAGGGTATTGCTGAGTAAGTGCATGATCAACGACACCTTCCATCACTTTGTTGATCATTGAGAGTAGACTGAGGTGGTGGTGGGGGGGTGCAAGGAGAGGTGGGGGGATGGTTTGGTGTCCTGCTTTTTGTAGACAGGACATACCTGAGTAATTTTCCACGTTGTCGGATAGATGCTAGTGTTGTATCTGTACTGGAACAGCTTGGCTAGTGGCATGGCTAGTTCTGGAGCACAAGTCTACAGCACTACAGATGGGATGTTATCAGAGCCAGTAGCCTTTCAAATCCAATACTTTCAGCCATTTCTTAATATTATGTGAAGTGAATCAAATGGCTAAATGCTGGCATTCATGATGCTGGGGGACTTAGGAGGAGGCCGAAAGGGATCATCCACTTGGCATGTCTGGCTGAAGGTGGTTGCAAATACTTCAGCCTTGATATGATGGGGTCCCCCATTATTGAGGATGGGAATGTTTGTGAAGTCTCACCCTGCAGTTGGCTGTTTAATTGTCCACCACCATTCACAACTGGATGCAGCAGAACAGCAGAGCTTTGATCTGATCCATTGGTTGTGGGATTGCTTAGCTCCATCTATCACATGCCATTTCCATTGTTTGACATACATGTGATCCCGTGTTGTAGCTTCAACAGGTTGGCACCTAATTTTTAGGCACACCTGGTGCTGCTTTTGGTGGCCCTCCTGCGTTCTTCATTGAACCAGTGTTGGTCTCCCATTGTGATGGGAATGATAGTCTGCAGGATCTGCCAGGCCATGTGGTTACAGATTGTTGTTAAATGCAGTTCTGCTGCTGATGAGGCCCAGATTTGAGATGCTAGATCTGCTCTGAATCTAACCCATTTATCATGGCGGTAGTGCCTCACTACATGATGGAGGGTGGAAACTCGGTCTCCACAGGGACTGTGCAGTAGTCACACCTATCAACACTGTCATGGACGGAGGCATTTGCGACAGGTAAGTTAACAAGAGGTACTAGGTTCCCTCACTACTTGCCCAGGACCCATTGGCAGATATGTCCTTCAGAACTCAGCCAGCTCTGTCAGCAGTGGTGCTGCTGAACCACCCTTCCGATGGACATTGAAGTCTCTCACCCAGTCTACACCCTGTGTCCTTGATACCCTCATTGCCCCTTCCATGTGGTATTCAACATGGAGGAGTACTGATTCATTGGTTGAGGGAGGGCAGTAGATGGTATTCAGCAGGAGGATATCTTGCTCATTTTTGACCTGCAGTTTAGAAGAGTAAGAGGCAACTTTAAGATCCTGAGGGGTTCTTAACAGGCTGGATGTGGAGGGGATGTTTCCTCTTGCAGGAAAATCTAGAACTAGGGGGTCACTGTTTAAAAATAAGGGATTGCTCATTTAATACAGAGATGAGGAGAATTTTTTTCTCTCAGAGTATCATGAGTCTTTGGAACTCTCTTCCTCAAAAGGTGGTGGAAGCAGAGTCTTTAAAGCAAAGCTAGATAGATTCTTGATTAACAAGGGGTTGAAAGGCTATTGGGGGTAGGCAGGAATGTGGGGTTGAGGTTACATTCAGATCAGCCATGATCTTATTGAATGGCGGAGCAGGCTCGAAGGGCCGAGCGGCCTGCTCCTCCTAATTTATATGTTTGTATGACCTAGTGCCTTGAGCCTTCATGGGATCTGGGGTCAATGTTGTGGACTCCCAGGGCCACTCCCTCCTGACTGTGTATAACTTTGCCATCACTTCTGCTGAGTACATAAGGTACAATTCGGTGGGTATGAGTATGTCTGGCTGCTGCTTGGCTGGCCTGTGGGACTCTCTCAATTTTGGCTCACATCCACATATGTTGTTGATGAGGACTTTGCAGGGTCCACTGGGCAGGTGTACCTTTGTTGTTTCCAGTGCCTAGATCCATCTAAGGTTGTCAGTCCAGTTTTATTCTTATTCATGTTTTCTCTAGCAGTTTGATGCAGCAGAGTAGCTTGCTAGACTATTTCAGAGGGCAGTTAAGAGTCAGCCACATTGTGGTTCCAGAGTCATAAGTTAGTCAGACCAGTTAAAGGCAGCCTATTTCCTTCCCTAAAGGATATTACTGAATAAGATGGTTTATTTTACAACAATCCGATAGTTTCATGGTCATTTTTTATTCCAGGTTTATTAATTGAAATTAGATTCCCCCAGCTGGCATGGTAAACTCATTAGTCCAGGCCATGCTCAGTTATAGGAACAGTAGGCCATTCAGCCCCTTAAGTCTGTTCTGCCATTCAATTAGATCATGGCTGATTTATAATCAGTTGTCTAATCAGGAATGTAGGTCAGTCGATTCCTTTGCAATTCTTCCGTGATCAAATTTAGGAAACCGGAAAACCAGAAGGGCCATACACTGGGCCATTGATCTCAATGAAGGATTGTACAATCTATTGTCGCATCAAAGAAAGACATACACATTCAAGAGCTGATTTTTTTTCCAATTTGTTGTCAGATGTGAGCGTCGCTGGCAATGCTAGCGTTTATTGCCCATCCTTACTTGTCCTCAAGAAAGTGGTGGCGAGTCAACTTCTTCAACAGTTGTAGTCCATGTGTTGTGGGCACACCTACAGTGCTGTTAGAGATTGAGTTCCAAGATATTGACCCGGTGACAGTGAATGAACAGCATTATATTTCCAAGTCAGGATGATCTGTGTGGCTTGGAGGGGAACTTGCTGGCGATGGTGTTCCCTAGCATTGTTGGAGATGGTCGTTGCCCAATACTTGTGTGGCACAAAGGAATGAGACAGTCCTGTCAATGTTCCCTCATTACTTGACTGAGCTGGAGGGCTTGTGGCTCAGTAAGTAGCGTCTCTGCCTCCAAGGCAGAAGCTCTGGGTTCAAAATCCATTCCAGGACTTGTTGGCCACGGAGGGAGAGCTCATGAGGCAGTTCACTAAGTTGATAATCAGCCTGCTAATCCTTCCAACACTTCCCCACTATTCCTCAAAAGAGTAGAAAGTATGTGTAAAGATATGTAACAAACAAACCATTACCTAACCAACTTGCAGCAATGTTAAAGGAATGATGCAGGAAGTGTAGGAAAGCTAGTTTACAGCAGCATTACCTCAGGCATCACATTGTGGAAATAACTAAAAAGGGTACAATGCACATATTACAGCAACTGTGGTGAAGATTGGAAAGCACAGCGAATAATTTTGTGCCACACTTGTTTTAAATCTAGAGTTGCGCTAAAAATGCATATGAAGCAGCACCACACTCCAAGTAACCACAAATGTAAATATTTTTTTGTTTCCAAGCAATGACTTTTCAATTGCTTCTATTGAGTTGAAAGCATGTTTATGCACTTTTATGCAATTGTGTCACCGCAATGGAATTACATTTGGAGACCCGGAGAGAAAATGGTCTTACATGTTGGAAAATTGCATTTTCATACTGCCTGGATTTCCCTCCGTCCGAAGGACAGAGCAGTGCTTCTCTCTGCTGACTTGACTCCGTTGAGACCTTGGTCTATTTTCCTGGGTCAGAGGTAATCATCCATATAGAGAAGGCTCTCAGCAGAACCTCCAACACCAAGAGAGAGCTGAAGAAAAAATTGTGGATATGCAAGATACCAGAAGCGAGAATGTCAGTTAAAGTGAAAGAAGTGCTCAAAAAATCAGATATCTGAGTTGAGGCCCATGGTATCCATGTGGGGCCTAAGCAGAGGAAGAGGTGGCTATTACTTTACTGTACCCCTCCAAAAAGAGCAGCCTTGGGCCCTTCACCACTGCCTCAATGAATACTGCCACCTCTATTCTCGCAGTCCCTGGGGTCAGCAGTATCCAAAGTGGAAGGCCAGGAAATCATGCAGGTTGCAATCTCCATCTCCTTGCTATCATTTGCAAGGTGTGGGGCAGTGGGTGAAGGTAAGACCGATGTCCTCCCCTGTTGGAATGTATGGATGAAAATCTAGGTTGGGATAAGGATGCAGACCAATAATGTCCCTTTTAGAGGGACACAGTGGCCAATGATCCCTCTCTTCAGACCCAAAAAGGTTAGTGCCTCAGCTAAGTTTTCTGATCTTTGGGCTACCATTTGCTCTTTAACCTCAACCTCCTCTTTCCTGGCTGTCCCATCCCACATTCCTCTTGAACTCCCAAGTTTTACTTCACTTTTCTTCAGTTATACTGTCCCATTTCAGGCTAACCTGTGTACACGGCATCTCTTCTCTTCTTCAAAGTGAGAAGTCTTCCCCTTACAAATAGAGCATTGGTTTTTTTGTAGGGATGAACTGCAGATGTCCCATGCAGACAAGCACATGCCATCTTATATACCCATACTAACATACACACGTAATTACCTACATCATACAAACAAGCACTTTATATACCAGCAGGCTGATATTTTGTGGCCTCAGAGGCGATGGGTATGGATCATTAAACTCTGGTGCTGGAACTTGGGCATGATGGACCTTTTGGTCTTTGCTACCATAAGTAAATTGGTGCAATCAGATCTCACAAACTATGCAACCTGTTGCAGCCTGACTGCAAAACATGTCAAGAACGGGGACAGTTCTTCCATGTTGTCAAGGTCACTAAGCTTCAGTGCAAACATACCCCTCGGGTCATTTCAAGGGACAGCTGCAGTTCCTTCCTGCATAAAGAAAATGACTAATTCTCTATCAATTTCCAGTTAAAAGAAGACACCAACTGGAAGGGATGGGTACCTCTAGCTTAGGCAGACTTTGATTTCAAATCTTGATATACATTGCAGGCAAAGTATAGCATCCAATATATGATAGATTGTGGTAGTAAATTAGCTTGTTTGGGTGACTGGGGACAGACTTGGGCCTTGTTTCTAAGTAGTGGTAGTGTTGTGCTTGTCCGCAGTATCAGTGCCTGGTGGATTTCAGTTGGGCCACAAGGGGTCAGTTAGGCTGAGCGGGTGGCATGGCTCACGCTCCAAGAGCACTATGACAACTTCCATGTCAGCTACTTAAGACTGGCCGGCTAGCTACTGGCAACAGATCAAAAATTGTGGTAGATTTTGAAGAACTTTTGTTTTGGTTCAGCTCTCGTGGGGTCCAGAAGACTGTCAGCTCGGCTTCAATGAGGAGTTGGGCAATTTTGGAAATATCATCCAGCATCTTCAACCAGCAGGGCTGAATATTTGACAGCCTAGGCAAAAAAGGGGTGGATTCTAGATAGTAAAATTCACCATATTCTAGTCTTCTCCCCAATTCTACTATTATGATTGCATTCACAACAAGGCCATATGTAGCCCAATCTTTCCCAGAATGCTAAATCAATGCTCATATACACCTATGCTACCATGTGCACAGTGCCTTATATGTCCTTAAAAACAGGCATATAGCATCTTGTGCACCCATGTAACAAGCTTATAAACTCATACAAATAAGTGGCTGCATTTAATGGGGTGACAGGGCCCTCACTCCCTCCCCACTTGTGAAAAAGTCAGGGACAAGCTCACCCCTGCTCTGTCGACTCACCCCATAGGCACTTAACACTTGGAGGGGCATTGATTGCTTTAAGTTGAGATTTATGCCTCCAGCTCGGAGGAAGTCCCAACTGCTGTGACCAAGTGAGGAGGAGTGAACTGGTTCTCCTTTATTCAGCTCCCTCAGTTAGTCGCCACAAAGGATTTTTAAAATTTATTTTCCCTGTAAATGTCTTTTCCAATCCAAAAGTCTTTACTTTTTAATAAGGAGCCAATCAAACCAGGTTTTCTTGAGTCAAAGAAAGAGTAAGTTTTTTAGTTACTAAACCTGAGAAAAAATAATAAAAGACTCAATGACACACACACACCGGTCTCAGAAGTAATAAAAGTTAGGTTCCAAATAACAGTTAAAAAAATATACAATTAAGTTTTTTGCTTGTCCTTGAAGCGAAGATTGTTGATCGTTGTGGCTGTTTGAAGTTAGCTGGTTTCCTTTAAAATCCTGGAGTTGAATTAAAGTTCAGGTAACTGCATCTTGCTGGAGTCAACCTTAGCTTCAGGGAGAAGAGATGGAGAGAAAGATTCTTTACTGCTCTGTTCAGCAGTTTTTCCAGATAACTTTCTCTGTTTCTGACTTGGCAAAAGCATTTTCAAACCTCCTGTCCGTATATTCCAAGGAGGAATTCAATTAACATGCCTTGCAATCATTGTTGCAGAACAAGTAACACATTTTTGGTCTTTTATCTCAAACTTTTGACACATTTCAAGATAGTAGAAACCAACAAGAGATGGGGTTATTTTGTCCTCCACAGAGAGTTTTGAATGTCTGTTGGGTATCTGGCTCATTAGCAGTTCCCATTGACTTGATGGAATTACAATTGATTAAAGTCCAGTACTTTGCATTTTTAATGCCTTCCTTTCAAGAGTCGCTTTTTGAAGTGGATTTTGATACCCCGAGGTGTGGAATTCTATTAGCAACATGTCAGCAGCTCTGCAGTGCAACCCACATAATAACTTTCCGGAAAATGTTAACTTACAATCCCTGACAGCAGGTGACTCATTTTTGGTCAGTGTCTTTTCTTGTATTTTTTTAAAAACGGGTACTTCTTAAACAATTCAATGTGCTTTTGGGAAGCTGGTGAAGTTATAGGTAGATCTCACCCAGTGGCAATTTGTCTTCATAATGACCTCAGAGAGCTGCCAGCTAATCAGAGGCTGGCAACTCTCTGGTCCCAGCAGCGCCACCAGGAGCAGTAGCAGGATTGCTACTAGTTTCCAACCATGAAGTACTGAAGTGAAAGTTAAATGCAGAGTGTATTTCCAGGGTCAGACTGGCAGGCTCCAGCAAAGGGAGTGAGATGGCGGAGGGCTGGGGTGGACAGACCGGTGGGTGGGTGCTATTAAGAAGGCAGCTCCCTCGCCTGCCACTAGCCCACATAGTGAAAGCTTCAGGGTTGGATGCTTGAGGTGGGCCTCTCCCACCATGAGTTAAATCCCAGCTCTAGTGGGAGGAGGCCCTTAAGTGGGCATAAATTGGCTACTTAAGGGCCTCAATTGGCGTGGCCCATGGGCCGGTGGACAGCCCAAAGCCTTCCCCACTGCTGTTAAATTTGTGGCAGAAGCAGAGGCTCATGTGCAGGTGGTGGGCATAGTGCCAATGGCATGCAAACCCTCCACCAGGACAGGGGGGAGCATAAAATCTAGCACATGCTCATAACTCCTATACATGCACTCAACCGCACACAGCATGCAAGGCATGTAATAGCCCTACATATATCATCTTGTATATGTGTGAAACTATGCCCATGGCAAATTGTGCAAATGTGTAATTGATGTCAGCATCTCTTTCTATCTTTGGTCTAAGGCCATTGACCTGGAAGTCTCAAGATAGCCCATACCACTTATCTCCCTCCTATATGATCTGCAGTCTCAGCTGTCTCCCGCTGACTGTTTCTTTGATGAAACAAGCAATAAATTGATTTTCTCTTTTGATGCCATTGATGTAATTTACCATTGGGTGTATATACAATCTACCTATGGCCATTTGCTGAATGTGGCTAAAGCATTGTAGATATCTCGTCTCTGTTCTGTCAACCAGCCTAGTTTCTATATATATTTTTGTCATCTGATCTCCTCATTCCACTATTGTTGCAGCTGGCTTACACACAACTGACATTGCGAGACTACAGCTGGCAGTGCAGAGCCTTGATGGGCACAAGTAACAGTTCACAAAATATATGGACATTCTGGAACAATTACAGTTTGCAAATCAGGCGCACTGAGCCAAACCTGGGCCACAAAATGGTCAGAGGTTTACAACAGAAGAGCGTAAGAAATAGGAGCAGGGGTAGGCCATTCAGTCCTTTGAACCATTCAATGAGATCGTGGCATGATCAACATGCCATGTTTCATTATGAAGAAGAATGCCTGGATTTTGGTGTCTGCATCAGTCACTCAAAACGTAAAAACAGGTGCTTACTTTATACCTGTAGGCTTAATGTCAATTGATCCTTTTCTGGATCTTGTAGCTTTCTCACACGATCTCACCAGAGCAACAATTCCATTTTAAACTTGTTCAGCCGTATGTGGACGGCCTGGTCTGCAGGAGTAGGCTTGTTAAAAGTGATTTAGATTTTGCTTGGCAGGAGAGTTTTTCTTTTTGACTACATTGTTTTACCTACATTTTTATTGATGAATTATTTTTTGTCTTTTTGGGGCTGATTTTTGTTTTGGTAAAGCTTGGTGCACACCTTTGTAAATGCTGAAACATTTGACAATGCTGACAATAGTTGTCCCATATATTGCCACTTACCTTTAAGTGTGCACACCCCTTTAAATCAAAACTGTTGGCCAGATTCTTTTGCACCTAAGCTAGCTAGCTCCCTGCACGTGGTCAAAGGCATGCAGCCAGCTTCGAATAATTATTCTAATGAGGAGGTAAAATTGCATGCTTTTGGCCATTGGCTAGCTTTGTGCCAGAAATTGGATAAACAGCCTAATCTTAACCTTAGTCATGTGGTGCAACATTGACCTTAATATGTGTCCACACAGGCAGCCATATCCCTTTAAATTCAAGCTGATAGTGATATTTGCCTACCCCAGTGAACTAACCACTGACACAAGGCCAAAAAAGCTTAAACAAATAATCCAAATAACCCGATCACCTAGAATTGTGCGCAATCAGCTCCCAGCGTTATGAGCTGGTTTGCCAGCTCACAACAACTGAACTGGCTGCATGTTATTGATAATGCAGATGTTGTTGGGAATCGGAAAATCAAGGCTAATATCTTCCAGAAGCAGAAAATCACGAGACTGAGCATCTTTTGTCTGCGTTCCACTTTTAATGCTTGTGCGTCACTGCCTATAAAGGATGACTGGGACAATGCGACACTGATAAATTGCTGACTCGAGTTGCAATGCTGTTGCTTTGATTTTCAAACAGTCCAGAAGCAACTGAATTTTTTTGCTGGAAGCCTCCTGATCATCCACCATCTAAATAAGCATCTTTTATAGATGGTTAACGTATAAGAACTTATAGCTCCTTGTGCAAAAGTAGATGTTGCATGCAAATAAAACCTTGGATATAATATCTTGCCTCCAAAGTAGGTTGCACCTGTGCATGCAGCTGTTGCTAGACGAGGGGAAAAGTTCTATCTTCTTTGCCCTGAGCCATTTGCCGCTTATTCTATGGTGCAGCAGATTTTTATGGCATGAAGTTTGAGGGACGTGAAGTTTATAGGGCACAGTGGAGGAGGAGGCGGTGTAACGTTAAAGTGGCATCTGGGTTTCTACTGACTGTAATCAGGCAAAGGGCAAGTTTACATTACCACTTTAACACTGGTCCAAATGCACCCAAGTTTTAGGTGGCACACTCATTTCATCTATCGTGTTCCATAGCAAAATTGACTGAACTATACGGGGCCACAAATGTTAGCTAAATGGCTCAGTGACAGAAGTTTATGTTTACATAGCGGGCTGATGTCCCTCCTGATCGGATGTAAGATTGGGCGTGATGACCTCAGGTCAGGTCCCCAGAGCCATTATGTCAGGTTCCAGTGTAATGGAAGGTGAGCAGGGCCAAATGTCAGAAACCCACCTGTCTTCCGAATCAAGCCAATTATCATCGAATTCGCTGAAATTTCTTTGGAGCCCAGGTGAATTAAATATGTTCGTGCAAATTAATTCTGTGGAGTAAAATGGATTGTGGTAAATGTGTAATCATATCTGAGTTTATAGGAGAGCTCTGAATATTTTACAAAGGTTGTAGTGAGGATTTGGGCATTTTGGAGTTTATGTACAGGCTTCCTTTATCTCTTGAGAGCATGCCCAATTTTTATCATCCCACCATTGGTGGCCATGTCTTCGGCTGCCCTGTCTCTAGGCTCTGGAATTCCCTCCCTAAACCTTTCCACCTCTCTTACTCTCTTAAGGCATTCCTTAATATTGTTACGACCACGTGAGGAGGGGTAAAATGACTCCTCTGTTCTGACTGCAACAGGGCTTTATTTGTAAATTCAGAGAGGCTGTGCTTTGGCAACACTGCAGGAGTACCACTATCTATGCTTTCGGAGTAGATCTTATGCAGATTTTAAACTCGGGTTTTCAGGTTGTAAAGAATTAGTCAGACAACAAAGAACAAGATAAGTTTATTGAATCTATTTCCTGAATTTAAAAAAACTTGTTAAATTGCAACCACCATTCATGCATCACATACACTCTCCTGGGCCACACACACACACACACACACACACTAGTACGGATGGCAGAATAAGAGGATAGGCTTCAGGAGCTTTTATAGTTCGTGAAAGAGATAAAACAAAGGAGTATCTGGTTAGCTGCTCTTTAGCTGCTCTCAATGCGATAATTCCATGTTGCAGCCATATTGTTCAATTGTCTTCCTGGGTGTAGTTGTATGGAGCAGATTTCCATGTTTTGTTCCCAAAAGATCTCGGTCTGCAGTGGATTTCTCTTCTCAGGATCGTTACTTTGCAAATCCGGGCACAATACTTTCGAGAGAGAGAGAGAGAGAGAGCAAACGGTTTTTTGTAGCCTGTTTCAGTACAGCATTCTGATCTCTGATCTCTCTTGCTTGGTAACGATCCCTGCTGGCTGTATATTCCAGAGGAATTTGGTTAATCCATGTCTGCTGCAGTAATTGCTTTTAGAAAAGGCATTTTGATATCTCATCTCAGAAAATTTCGAAAAGTTTCAGGTTAGTGTAAAGCCAACAGGAGATGGGGTCTTTCATGCTCCCCAGGGGATTAAGTGTCTGTTCTGTTTCATCCTACTTGGGGGCATGCTTGTATATTGTAGCCAAATGGCAGTTCTCCATTGTCTTAAGGGGATTTCAGTTTATTTTTAAAATCCAGCCAGCAAAAGAAAAATTAGAAATTGTAACTTTTTTCAAAAAGCACATCCTCGTAACACCTCCGCACCACATAGGATAAAATGAGATTCACTCTCGTTTCATTACAAGACTGGGAAAAACACAAATAATTTTAAAAAGCCCATACATATACATTCATCCACACTCTCACATATTCCCTTTTATTCTGTTGGTTCTGCTCTGTTGAGGTTCAGGTGGTTGTTATGCAGATTTTAAACTCTGGACACAGTACCCTCAAACACATTATTTTTCTTGCAACGTGGGTAATGTTTAAGTGATATGGTTGAAAGAGCAAACTCCAATGAATTAATCTCCCATTTTTGTTTCTGAATTTTTCCACAAAGGTCAAATGTAGCCATTTCGCACAAATATCTCAAAGTGTTTGAGAGCTAATAATAATCCTAAGGTTCCTTTCTTCACAGTGGAATAGCATTTCTGGTGTCTGTTCATTTTCTTGGAAAAATACCCAATTGGTTTCTCTATGCCTGATTCATCCCCCCTGGAGTCAGACAGCCCCTACCCAAGGTCATTTGCATCAATGGCTACTTTAAATGAAGCCTGGAGCTGCTAAGACCCGGTTTGCTTACTAGAACAGTTTTCAGCTTCTCAAAAGCTGTTTGGCATCTTTCTTTCCACGCTACCTTTGCTTTTATCTATAATAGGTCTGTTAGTGGAGCAGATATGATACTGAAGTTAGGGATGAAATTGTAGTAGACACCGCACATGGCTAGGGATCTTATTATTTCATGTTCTGTTTTGGGGATGGGAAAATTTGCGACTGTCTGTGCCTTCGCAACTCTGGACAGCACTTGCCCTCAACCCACCACATGTCCTAGGTAAGCTACCTCAGCCTTAACGAACTCGCTTGTTGCGAGATTCATGACTAGGTCAGCTGACTGTAACCTTTCGAAGAGGGCTCCCAATGGTTCTAGGTGGTTTTCCTAGGTGTCACTGTACACTATATGTCATCTAGGTACACTACACAGTTAGGTAGGCCCATCACTACCTGGTTTATCAGCCTTTGGAAGGTGGTTGGACACTCCTGAGTTCAATGGGCATGACCCGACACTTGTATAACCCACCTGGAATTACGAAGGCAGAGATCTCCTTCACTTGAGTATTCAAAGGCCAGGATCCCTTTAATAAATCTATATTAGTGATGTAGGCTGCGTTACTTACTCTGTCTATACAGCCTTCCAGGCAGGGGATCAGTCACAGAGTAATAGAGGTCTACAGCACAGAAAAAGGCCCTTCAGCCCATCGATCCTGTGCCAGTCAAACAATCCCATTTTCCAGCACTAGGCCCATAGCCTTGTATGCCATGGCATCGCAAGTGCACATCCAAATACTTCTTAAATGTTATGAGGGTTTTTGCCTCTCCCACCCTTTCAGTCAGTGAGTTCCAGATTCCCACCACCCTCTGGGTGAAAAAATTCTTCCTCAAATCCCCTCTAAGCCTCCTGCCCCCTTATCTTAAATCTATGCCCCCTGGTTATTGATCCCTCCACCAAGGGGAAAAGTTCCTTCCTGTCTACCCTAGCTATGCCCCTCTTAATTTTATACACCTCAATCATGTCCCCCCCTCAATCGTCTCTGCTGCACGGAAAATAACCCCAGTCTATCCAACCTCTCTTCATAACTAAAACTCTCCAGCCCAGGCAACATCCTGGTAAATCTCCTAAGGCAGGAGTCGGCTTTGGATGCTGCATTAATCTTTCAATAATCAATGCCTTATGCAGACATCCAGCTTAGGCACCAGCACAACTGGGGAACTCTAGCTGCTGTCACTGGGCTTGATTAGTTTGTGCTCCAGCATGTATTTTTTTTCATTACTCATTCATGGGATGTGGGTGTCGCTGGCTAGGCCAGCATTTATTGCCCTTGAGAAGGTGGTGGTGAGCTGCCTTCTTGAACTGCTGCAGTCCATTTGGTGTAGGTACACCCACCTGTTAGGGAGGGAGTTCCAGGATTTTGATCCAGCAACACTGAAGGAATAGTGAGAAATTTTCAAGACAGGATGTTGTGTGGCTTGGAGGGGAACTTACAGGTGGTGGTGTCCCTATGTGCCTGGTGCCCTTGTCCTTCTAGATAGTAGCAGTCATGGGTTTGTAAGGTGCTATCTAAGGAGGCTTGGTGAGTTGCTGCAGTGCATCTTAAAGATGGCACACACTGCTGCCACTGTACATCGATGGTGGAGGGAGCAAATGTTTGTGGATGGGATGCCGATCAAGCAGCTGCTTTGTCCTGGATGGTGTCGAGCTTCTTGAGTGTTGTGGGAGCTGCACTCATCCAGGCAAGCGGGGAGTATTCCATCACACTCCTGACTTGTGCCTTGTATTGGTGGACAGGTTTTGGGGAGTCAGGAGGTTAGGTTACTCGCTGCAGGAATCTTAGTCTCTAACCTGCTGTTCTAGACAAATTACTTATATGCTGGTCCAGTTCAGTTTCTGGTCAATGGTAACCCCCAGGATGTTTATACTGGGGGGCTCTGCAATGATAATGCCATGGAATGTCAAAGGGCGATAGTTAGATTCTCTCTTGTTGGAGATGGTCATTGCCTGGCACTTGCATGGCACAAATGTTTCTTGCCACTTGTGAGCTCAAGCCTGAATATTGTCCGGGCCTTGCTGCATTTGGACATGGACTGCTTCAGTATCTGAGGAGTCATGAATGGTGCTGAACATTGTGCAATCATCAGCGAACATCCCCACTATTGACTTTATGATGGAAGGAAGGTCATATATTTGATCTCCTGGATCTGGGTCAGTTTCTCTGGGCCTAGGTGGCATGGATTCTGTTTAATGGGAGGTATCTACTGCACATCCACATGGTTTAGAGATAAAGTAGTGCAACCTGGCTCACCTCTACAGATGCTGTTAAATGCGATGAGCTGCCTTGCCAGATCGCCTCTTTGTCCCGCATTTAAACGGGTGAACACGGTGTCGAATTTCTCTAAAAGTTCAGTGTTTGCTAACCGGATGGTAGGGGGTTCAATTTGGGCCTCGCCCAGGCCTCTCTCTAATTCGTCCTCACTGTCCCTTTCATCCTCCAGTTCTTTTGCTATCTGACAGACTGTTACCTGTTTGCCCCTTTCCTGGCTGTGGTACTGTTTTCTCATGTTGGTATGACATGGCCTCTGTTTTTTCCTATGGTCTGGGGTGTGGATTAAATAGTTTACTTTTCCAATTCTCTTTGCTCCCCTGTATGGTCCACTGAACCAGGCTTTCAGGCGTTCACCCTGCATCAGTAGGAGCACTAGCACATAGTCTCCTGGCAGAAAGGTTCAGGCCTTGGCATGTTTGTCTGCCTGCTTTATCATAGCTGTCTGGGAAGTTTTTAAGTGCTTCTGGTCTACGTCATAGGCTTTCTTGAGCCATTCACGAAACACAGGTATATAATCTAACATGGAGACCTCTCCCTACTGTTCTAAAAACTGCCCCCTGATTAGTTTCAGGGCACCCCCTCACTTGGTGTCCGTAAAATAATTCAAAAGGTATAATCGCGGTGGATTCATTGGGTCAGTCCCTGGTAGTGAACCAAAGAAAACCCAGTCTTTCGCCCCAGTCATGGGAATATCCGTGACAGTATACCCTGGTCATTGCTTTTAGGGTCTTGCGGTACCATTCCCAAGCTCCTTGTGATTGTGGGTGATATGCTGAAGACTTTAGCTGGATTACACTCATGACTTCCTGGGATATTTTGGACATGAAATTTGAGCCCTGATCCGACTGGATCTCAGTGGGCAGCCCACACTGAGTAAAGAATTGTGTTAATCCCTCCACCGCTGCCTTGGCAGAGATAGTTCTCAGGAGAATGGCCTCTGGGAATTGGGTAGCCACATCTATATCAGTAAGAATATACTTTTGTTTTCGGCAGGGGCCCCACACAATCCACGAGCACCTTGCTGAAGGTTTCTCCAAAGGTAGGCGTGAAAATCACAGGCGCAGGTTTAATTGCGGGCTGCGGTTTTCCCCACTACCTAACAGTTGTGCCAGGTTTTACAGAACTACACCACCTCTTTGTGGGGGTGAGGCCAGTAAAAATGCTGGCTTATGTGGGCTTGGGTTTTTCATGTCCAGCCGTCAGGATTTTGTGGGCTAGCCTCATTATTTCCCCTCAGTACCTTGGCAGCACCGCTATCCGGTGGATTAATTTCTGCTCCTCATCTACGGGTCTGTGGGGGGTCTCCACTTCCTCATCCGCACCTCATTTTTAAAACAATAGCACTCCCCAACTCCATCTGCTTCAGCTTTGGTTTGGACAGTCCATGTTAACTTCCCTAGCACTTGCTGAGGGAGGCTCAGCAAGTAAGCTGGCCAGTGGAAAGTGGACCCTGCTGTTGCAGACCAAGCTATCAGGCTTGCTGAGCCACAACTGAGGAAGACTTACTCATTACACCCTTGGAGTCCTCTAAACCCCTGATAAAGATAACCAGATGGCCGGGGCATCTTTCTGCAGTGCCGGTTTGGCCTCCCCTGACCTTTTGGCCATTGACCAGGTTGCTATACAGTCAGGAAAAATGGCAGGGACTTTCTCCTCCAGCTGCTCTGTCTCCCTGACCTCACTTGGCTTCCCTAAAACTATCGGGATGCCACCACCTTTGACCCCACCAGGCCATTGCCGAGGAGCAAGTCGACCCGGTCCACAGATAAACTTTGAACGACTCTCATGGCCACTGGTCCAGAACTAAGGCCACAGTCCAGGTGCACCCTGTATAAAGTTATGAGCATGTACTCTCCCTTGATATCCTTTACTAGCACTTTGGCCTATACTGCGCTCTCAGGGGGAAAGGTCATGCCTCTTCCCAGCAGTACAGATTGGCTGAACCCAGTATCCCTCACTATGACTATGGGCTTACTCACCTCTGGGAAAATGGGGACACCTTTCCTTCTGACACAAAATCCTTGTAAATTTCAGGGACCTTGTTATTCTCACCCAGACTCTCAGGGATGTGCTTACATGGACTTGCTGCTGTGGCCAGAACCCAAGCCTGGTCTGCTATGCTTTCTGCCTGTCTCCCTTTCTCTGCACAGGGCCTACATGCCCCAATAAATCCTACGAGCTTTCCCCATAACCTTCAGCAAGCGGCGCCAAGCTGTCTGGCCTTATGGCAATTGAACCACTCAGGCCTCCGAGGCTCACACCTTTACTCAGCACCATCCATTCTGGTCTCAGCTTGGGTCCCTGTGTTTCCAGCCACCTCTTCTCCCCCATGGGTGCTTGGTTTCCTATCACTTTCTCACCTCCTATCCTTTTCAGGTTGCTAGGGGTGTTTGGGGAAGAGGATGAGGATGGGATGAGGACTTGTGGACAAGCTCATAATTGTCAGCCAGAGTTACTGTCTGCCAGTCCGCTGACACTTTCTGTGCCTCTATGTGCGTTTTTATAGAGAGACGGAGTGAGTTTTTGAACTGTTCGAGGAGCATTATTTCTCGAAAGTTTTCATACGTGGCCTTGACCTTAAGCCCTCTTCTCCATCCACCAAACGCGAGCTGCCTAAGCCTTTGAAGTTCAATGTAAGTTTGGTCCTGCCATTTTCAGAGGGCAGGGAATTTCTGACAGTATGCCCCTGGCACCAGTTCGTACGCACTTAAAATATCATCCTTTGCCACCTCATAATCTGCCGCACTCTCATTAGGCAACAGGGCGACCTTCATGGACCTTGCCTGATAGCTTGGTCTGCAACAGCAGGGTCCAACATTCCACTGGCCAGCTTACTTGCTGAGCCTCCCTCTCAAAAGAGATGAAGAAGGCTTCTACCTCTTTTTCATCAAACTTAGGGATTAAATGGGCAAACTTGAATAGCTTGATGCTCGGATCTGAGCTAAGGGTGCCTTCAGTGGGCACAGGGGAACTGCCCCTATCCAGCTTGAGCATTCTCATCCCCCTTTGGAAAGCTTGCCCTCTCTCCCTCTCCCCTCTCTCTCCCTCTCTCCCTTACCCTCTCTCCCTCTCCCCTCTCTCTCCCTCTCTCCCTTACCCTCTCTCCCTCTCCCCTCTCTCTCCCTCTCTCCCTTTCTCCCTTACCCTCTCTCCCTCTCCCCTCTCTCTCCCTCTCCCCTCTCTTCCTCTCTCCCTTTCTCCCTTTCCCCTCTCTCTCTCTCCCCTCTCTCCCTCTCCTTCTCTCTCCCTCTTCTCACCCCTCTCTCCCTCTCTTCCTTTGGAATTGTAGCTCCAACCTCCCTTGTTCTAGCTGTAATTACACTAAACCTAGGGTGTTACAATTTCTCCAGGTTCTCAATCCAATTGTCTGGCCACGAGTTTTATCAGTTCAGGGTTCCTGGCTTTTGGGCAAAACTCTAATTCCAACTCCTTAGCCACACTTCTTAACTTCTTGAGGGACAGAATCTTTAAATTATCTGAAATAATTTCCATCTGTCCTAGAAAAACACTGGCTTCGAATGTGGACATTTTTATACTTCAGCATCGTAAACCCCAAGAAAACCTGTATAGCAGTTTACTTTCTAAAGTGCTTCTAGGGAACAATTTACTTTCCCCACTCCAATTCACTCATATGTCTATGGGATCTATCCTGGGTTAGCCCCCAAATTTCTGTTACTGCGTTACAGAACATGTGAGGAGGGGTAAAATGACACCCCCATTCGACCATTCCAGGTTTGACTGTAACATGGTTTGTTTTTGTGAATTTAGAGAGGATATGCTTTGCCAATAATGCAGGAGTCCCACTATCTACACTTACAGATTTTAAAGAATTAGTCAGATGGGGTTTCTTAGGCTAAACAAAGAACAAGATAAATCTATTGAAGCTAGACTAGGTAAATCGCAACCACCATTCATATGTCTCACACACTCCCTGGGCTCGCACACACACACCAGTACAGATGGCATAAAAAGAGGATAGTCAGGAATGTTTTTACAGTTCGTGAAAAAGCTAAAACAAAGGAGTATACAGTTAGCTGTTCTTTGGCTGGTCTCGATGTAGTGTTTCCAAGTTGCAGCTGTTTGTTTAGTTGTCTTCCTGGGTGTAGTTGTATGGAGCATATTTCCATATTTTACTGCCAAAATATCTCAATTTGCTGTAGATATCTCTTCTTAGAATGGCTTATTTGCAAATCCAGGCACAATACTTTTGAGAGAGAGAGAGAGAGAGCTAACAGCTTTATGCAGCCTGTTTCAATACAGAATTCTACTCTTGTTTGGTAACACAATCTGTTTAACAAAAACAGAAAATGCTGGGAAAACTCAGCAGGTCTAGCGGCATTTGTGGAGAGAGAAACAGAGTTAACGTTTCGACTCCGTTATGACCCTTCTTCCAGCATCTACAGTATTTTGCTTTTCTCTTAAAGTGCGCTGCTGGCTGTATATTCCAGAAGAATTCAGTTAATTTTTTTTTTGGACAGGTAATTGAATTTTCATGTCTCATCTCAGAAACTTGAAAAGTTTCAGGATCACGTAAAAGCCAACAGGAGACGGGAATCTTTCACGCTCCCCAGGGAACTGAGTGTCTGTCCTGTTGCATCCCACTTGGTGGAATGCAAGCTTGTATATTGTAGCTGACTGGTAATCCTCCATTGTCTTAAGAGGATTTCAGATTATTTTTAAAAATCCAGCCAGGAAAAGAAAAATCAGAAATAGTCCCTTTTTTTTTAAAAAAAGTGCATCCTCGTAACAACATCTACCTCTTTGACCAAGCTATTGGTCATCTGCCCTAACATCTCCACGTGCAGCTTAGTGTCATACTTTGTTTTATAATGCCCCTGTGAAGCGCCTTGGGACATTTCATTCTGTTAAAAAGACACCATATGAACACAAGCCATTATTGTTATTTCGATATATCATATTTCAGAGAATTTATAGGACAGAATTTGGATGGAAGTATCAGGTTTTCTTTTGGGCCCAAAGGTTGTTGGTTCAATTCCTACTCAAGGAACTTGAGCACATAATCTAGTTGCCACTTCAGTGCAGTACTGAGAGAGTGCTGCAGTGTCAGAGGTGCCTTTTTCAGACGCCTGTCCTCTCAGATGGATGTAAAAGCTGCCATGGCACTGTTCAAAAATAGTATAGGGAAATTGTCCCTCGTGTCCTGGCCAACATTTATCCCTTAACCAACATTACCAAAAACAGATTGAATGGGTGGGAAAAGGGTGCAGAGTCCAAGAACAAAGTGGGGGGGTGGGTGGGGGTGGGGATGGTGTGAACAATAACAAAGGATGCCTCAACTTTCCTTTTGGGGTCCATAGGAGCATACTTGCTCTTCCTGACCCCATAAAGGCTTTTTAAAAACCTGAATTGCATGGAGGGCCACTTCAAACTACCCACCAGCTGTCAGCCTGGCAGGAAAACCACAGCTGCTGCCCCCTCAGGCCTTCCTGAAAATACCATTGGGATCCTGTTGATGTAATAAGACCCTGAGGTGCATAAATTCATTTGCATCCCGTCTGCTGCAGGAGGTGCCTCATCCACCCTGCTGATCAATATCGGAAAGATGGGAAAGGATCAAGTTTCAAATTGGCAAGAAAGATGCCCATTTTTCATTGTCGCCCTTCTTGGTTTCTGCTGGGTGATAGGTGTTAAAATTGAATACGAAGCATTCATAATGGATTTGTTTGGTACAATGTAATAGTGAGTGAATTTTACTGAGTGGCTGGGATTGTGAATGACTACGGGGACAGTTTGCCAGTCATGGCAATATTAGGCTTGATCACAGTGTCCGTATCTGAAGTTGACTACCATGGGCTTGGCAGTTATCCTTGTCATGTTAGATGAAGCATGCTGCAGTTGTACGGTACATAGGGGCTGCAGTCCTTTGGCAACGCACCAAGAAACAGGTTCAAATTTCAAAGCATTTCACTTGACTTAACCATTGGAAATATCTATATTGGGGTCCATGGGAAAGACTCAGAAGATGGTGCTGAGTCTGATGGTTGATGTGTATTTTGGCTGTCACACTGCATTTTCTGGTAGTAAGGTTAGGCTTTTTGGCACCCTCCCTGCTAACGCCTCTTTGACACCTGCGCACTGCTGCTGAATTCTGCCCAGGCAGACAGGCAGAGGGATGGTGCATATTAAATCAGAAGACAGTGAGAGTGTGGCAAGTTAAAATGTATATAGGATAGTAGAACAGTAATTTCAAGGACAGATAACCATATCTGATTGTTGTTCATTGCTGAATCTTGCAGCCCATTTTGAATAATTCTGAATGAATTGCAGTCAGTATTCTGCTTATAACTTGCAAAGTAGATGGAATGAGTAAATAACTCATTTTTGATTTAAACAGAAAGAAACTCCATCAAAACAACACAAGGAATTTTCTCAAGAATTAGCAGCACTTCACGGAGATGGTGGTAAGATACTGCCAGTAATTTAACTTGGGGCTATATTGCTGTAATATGGAGGGATAGGTTTAAACTTAAGAGCACATAATTTAACTTGGGGCTATATTGCTTTAATATGGAGGGATAGGTTTAAACTTTAGAGCACATAATTTAACTTGGGTCTATGTTGCTGTAATATGGAGAGATAGGTTTAAACTTAAAAGCATAAGAAATAGGAGCAGGAGTAGGCCATTTGGCCCTTCGTGTCTGCTGTGCCATTCAACAAGATCATGGCTGATATTGTACCTCAACCTACCTTCCCAGACTATCCCCATCTCCTTTAATCCTTTAGTACCCAAAAATCTATCACCCTCTGTCTTGAATATAATAGATAGGCTGTGGCCTCCCTCTGATGATGAAAAAGCTTATGTTTTAATACTTATTGAAAAGGCACCACCGGGAATTTAAGTAGATTTGAGGTTAATTTGCTCAGATTCTTTCAAATTGTCTTTTGATAATAACCTTGTACTTTGTTCCATCTTCCAATTTCTGCTTAAAACTGATTCAATTGTGATATTTCCAAGAGATTGTGATGTTGTATATTGTAAATATTACTCACTGTAATGGAATCGGACCGGTCTGCATTGGATAGAACTGGCCTTCAATTGTTGCATTCCATTTGCTCATCCCAGTACGGTTGGATTGTGATTGAACTTTGATATATTATACTGTATTATATTTGCCCCCTTCCAAAGCTGTTGAATAATGTTACCTCCCACACTCATGGATGATACCAAGATGGTCGCCCTTCATCCTACATACTTTGTCCACGTGTTTCTCTTCGCATTCGCCCACAGTGCTGGATTACAGGCGTTTTCTCCGTAATTTTGGATTGTATGGCTGCAGGGCACTTGCATCACACAAATGCCAGGCAACGAACATCTCCAACAAGAGAATCTAACCGTCTCTCCTTGACGTTCAATGGTATTAGCATCACTGAATCAACTCACCATTAACATCCTGGGGATTACCATTGACCAGAACCTTAACTGGAGCAACCATATAAATACTGTGGCTACAAGAGCAGGTCACAGGCTAAGAATTGTGTGGTGAGTAATTTACCTCCTCACTCCCCAAAGCATGATAACTATCTACAAGACACAAATCAGGATTGTGATGGAATGCTCTCCACTTGCCTGGATGAGTGCAGCTCCAACAACATTCAAGAAGCTCAACACCATCCAGGATAAAGCGGCCCATTTGATTGGCATCCCATCCACCACCTTAAACATTCATTTGCTCCACCACCAGCACTCAGTGGCAGCAGTGTATACCATATAGAAGATGACTGCAGCAATTAACCAATGTTCCTTCGATAGCACCTTCCAAACCTGCGATCTCTGCCACCTAGAAGGACATGGGCAGAAAATGCATGGGAACACCATCACCTGCAAGTTCCCATTCAATTCATACACCAGCCTGACTTGGAAATACATTACTGTTCCTTCACTGTCACTGGGGCAAAAACCTGGAACTCCCTTCCTACCTCCCTTCCACATTTTGGGTGCACTTACACCAGATGGACTGCAGCAGTTCAAGGAAGCAAGCACACCACCACGTTCTCAAGGGCAATTAGAGATGGGCAACAATGCCAGCAATGCTCTCATCTCTTGAAAGAATAATAAAAAAAGAAGCACACGGTATTCCTTTTTCTAGTAACAGGGGCTCTGGCCATTCCACCTTATTGACTAAGAGCCTGGCCAACCATTGTTACAATACAGGCGCATGGAGTCCTCCTTGGGGCAGAATAGGAGACCAATGCAGGAGCTGTACAAAAATCATTTTGTGAAGATGGATTATCTGCACAAAATAACGTATAAAATGACAGCATAGGGAAAAGAGCATCAGATTTCTTCAAGGGAATAATTATTCACAGATAAACAAAGCAGGTGAGATTATTGGCAAATCACTCATTGACCTAGTTAAACTGAAATGTTCAACGGTTAAATGATTGCAGCAACAAGTAATTCTTACGTACAGAAGGTTAACATTGAACCTGCAGTCGCGCACATACAAAGGGAAATTTAATATTTCGTGTAACAGTGTAATTTGTTTATTTGTCTTCTTCCTACCACAGAGGACAGTTACATCTCACTATATCCACAGCATGTGTAAATTATGCTACTTTAATGCTTCCAGTTATTAACTCCCTAAGCGGTCATTTCAATAAAGTGGCAAAATGGCCATGGAACAACGTGCAGCGATCAGCTTAAATTTACTTTTAAATGTGCACTTGAATGAACATTAGGAAAAATCATGGCTGTTATGACATGACATGACTTGGCATGAGACCCATCACACGAGTGAATGTTAGGAGATTTGATGGCAAGTGGTAGCAAGTGGAATAAATGGATGGATGAAAGTTTGAACATTTGAAAGTGATACTGAAGGTAATCTTGACAGTTTTGATAGTAAGAGGAGAGTGAAGGGTAAGCAGGTTGGAATGGAAAATTTTCACCACACCACTCCCCCTGTTGGCCAAGAATGGCATTTGTGGTGCCAGTGGGGTAGGTCACTGTCTCCAAGATCTTAGATTCAGTAAGTGCACAGCAATAGAAACAAGTGAAGTGAGAAAATGTAGGAAGAGGTGTGTGGTAGCAGAGAAAAATAATCAACTCTGATGGAACAGCAAAGCTATATGGCTCTGTTTCTTTGTAAAAGTGCTTTAGTATTTGAGTAGTCTATACTATTGTGTGACAGGATGCAAGTTTTTATTTGGTCTTTGTGAACTAACTGTGTATATTCCATCTTCGGGCTCATGCCCTTGGTTTACTGCTGTTATACTAATTGTCAAGTAGATGCATTTGCACTATAATTACTCATAAACTCACCACCGAAAATGAAGTCTGTTATTAATTACCCTTTTCACAACATCATTAATTGTTGTTAATCAAGCACTCGGGCCCAGGAAGTGAACAATTAAAAGTGTCGGCCAAAATTTCACGAGAATGCTGTTGGTTGCACCACCAGGATCAAATGCAGGTTCCAAACCCATGGAGCCAGGGGATTCTACTGATGGCAGCCAATTAACAGGCTGCTGCTGGGACCACTGTCCTATTAAGGGTGGTGCCCTCTCTTTCAAAACTAGTGGTCCAATCAGAGGGTCATTGCTATTCCTGCCTTTAGTAACATTCCATGTAGGTGAAAACACATCAGGCTTCTCTCTCAATGCCCTCCATTTTACCACCCCTCCCACCTCCTAGCCGGTCTCCAAAGGACTGGTAAAATCCTGGCTGTGGAGGTTTATTGCTTCAAGTAGTGAATTATTGGAGAGTTCAAAAATTGCCATTAGTGCCGGTGTGACACCAGCTACGTAGACTGTATGTCCCAATGACTGACGGGTGTTATCAAATAGCACATCCCTTCAGCTGTTCGCATCAGGAAAAGTACTGATCATACTCAAACAGTCTGTACCTGAAAAGCTCAGAACATGTGATTCTGTGATTGGACAACATTTATTATACAATCTGGATTGTGCTAAGAATTATACTAACAGCCAATTTAAGATTATCATTCAGGTTCACAGTGTGGCTCACTTATGCATGCTAGAAGCTACTTATATTTACACATAGGGCACTGTCCTTTGCAAATAATACGAACATGTCTGCTATTGCACCTTTCTGAACTAAACAAAAGCTTGGGAGACAGCCATTCACTGGTTCATTCCCCATGGCAATGCCTTAACCATTCAGAGTCAACTTGGCTGGTTTGAATTTAAATAAAAGCTTGGCAGTTAACTGTTCCCTGGTGCATTCTCCATAGAAACATCTCTACCAATCAGCATCCACTTGCCAACCAATCAGCACCCCCTTCCCATGCAGCATAACTTGTTGCTCCCTTTGAGATTTGGGATTCTTGCATCTGTCCTTGTGAGTGCAAGATGAAAAGCTTTGACAGCATGTCTCTTTTTTCAGCAATGCTCAATATTCAATGTTAAGAAAGATATCAACACCGCGCCTATCATACTTTGAATTAAGTAAGTACAGGAATTATAGGTGTGAAATTGGCTGACGGCCAACTTTAAGTCAATCAACCCATGCCTGTACAGGAATTAACATTTAATAGAAAAATTACTCAGATCAACATGGCTAGCAAAAATCATAAATGCATTCAAAATGAGTGCAGATGGTGACCAGAGCAGCTTCCCACTCCCCCACCCCTCTTACTGCCTTAGATTAGCCAAACGGCAAAGCTTACAAATTCATTTATTGGTTTTGCGCCAGTGTTTTAAAGCATCAATCAATTAAATAGACTGATATCTCTGTCTCCTCACAAATCCGTGAACTGTGAGCACTAAAAGAAAGCGTAAAACTAATATATTGCTTGATGAAATGTTGGAACTTGGCAGCATTTGCATTTGGACTGACAGGTCATGTTAAGTGTGCCAGCAGGGAAAGGAAGTAGTCATTGAGAGCTTCCTCATGACAGCAGCTGGAAGGGAATGGTGCTTCCAAGATGTAGCATTCAAAACATATGCTCGCAGTTTGCTTTCAGTTGGGTTTAGCAGGTGTTTCTTATGATTTTTGCACCAATAAACTATATAAACAAGCAAAATTAAACTTAAGCTGACTGCATTCACAATTAGCATCTTAGACATTCTTCATTCTCACTTTCTGATTTGACTTGGTCACATTGATGAGAATATTCACAAGCAATAGTGTTACAACATTGCTGAAAAAACTGTTTACTAAATTGCCTTGATTAGTCACAAAGGAGAGACTGCAGTTTTCAATGTTAGTTCTCATTATCTCTTGGGTGCATAACAGATTATTCCTTTAATTATCAGTTTGCTTCAGCTTATTCTTTTTGTCATCTACTGTCCCAATTTTTTCTCCTTCTGCATTAGCCTAAGTAAAATTGTTTGCTGGGTCAAGAAAGCATAAGCCTAAGTTTTGACCCAATTCCTCCTTTGGTACCATGCCTTGAGAGGGTGTTGGTGACCACATGGACTTTCATTGGATTGGCCCATGATTATGCTTGGTTAGGCTACAGTGGTTTGCTGTTGCCTTCTGTAGTCTGGCTGACCAGGAAACTCTCTTACCACCTGCCATCAGGCATATTAGAAAGATTTACAGGCTAATAATGAACCTGTTTGGTCACATTATGAATGCATCTTCCATGGCCATCAAGTTTTGAAGTGGAACTTGAACCCAGAACTTCTGGCCTAGAGGTAGGGACACTACCACTGAACCACAAGCCATCCCTTAACTCAACTAAGGTTCTTATTTGAACCATGTGAATGCTTACCCTATTATAGAAGGCAAGCTTAAAATCTATAGCTCTGTATTAAATGCATGACCTGGCAATCTAGTTGGTTGGAATCCCGAAATTCCAGAAAAAGGTCAGTCAATAAAATAAAAGCACTGTAGGTCAAACTCTTTTTTAGCATAGTCTGTTAAAGCAAAGTATCAGTTTTAATGATTGCGCTTGTAACATACAGTTCCTTTATTGCCCCTGATACTCTTGCACAAGAGAATTTACTCGTTTTCTGAGTAATAGTTCACTTTTCTGCTTAAGTGCTGCTTCAAGTTCCTATTTCATGGCTGTATTCACTCATTTTGCCTTTCACAATTTTCTAGTGCTGAAGCTTCTTTCTATTTCCTTATTATTATTCTTCTGCTGCTTGATCCTTCACTCCTAAAGGCTTGTCTTCACTTCCTCAGCTTTCTGCTCTAGCCTCTCACTTCAACTCCACAGCTGTCAGAGTTAGGGCAGTATTCAATGCCCTCCCCCATGGTGACTTTGATGGCGGGGGCATTTAATTGATGGGAGGGTGGCGGTTCGGGACCCACCGCCTTCCTGTCCGCGATTAAGCCTGTATGGGAAGATGCGAGGATGGACTTCTTGCCCTGCTGCCAACTGAGGCCCTTAAGTGGGCATTGGCCACTTAAGATCCCCATCCCTCCGCTCATATTAACCCAGACTGGGGGGAGTGGTTCACCATATAACCCTATCGAGTTTTCTTGTAGGCTCCTGCGGGGGTGGGAGCAGGGGTGGGGGTGGGGGGGGGAGGTGTGGTGGGGGTGCGGTGGTGGTTCTTCATTCACAAGAATGGTTCCAGGGATGAGAAACTTCAGCCAAGAGGGTAGATTGGAGAGGGGGTTGGGACTGTTCTCCTTGGAGAGAAAAAGGCTGAGAGGAGATTTGATAGAGATGTTCAAAATAATGCGGGGGCTGAACAGAGTAGATAGGGAGAAGCTGTTCCCGCTCGTAAAAGAATCAAGAATGAGAGGGCACAGATTTAAAATGGTTTGCAAAAGAAGCAAGTGTGACGTGAGGAAAGACATTTTCACTTGACGAGTGGTTCAGGTCTGGAATGCGTTGCCTGGAAGTGTGGTGGAAGCAAGTTCAATCGAGACATTCAGGAGGGCATTAGATGATTATTTGAATAGAAACAATGTGCAGGGGTACGGGGGAAAGGCAGGGCAATGGCACTAGGTCATAATGCTCATTTGGAGAGCCGGTGCAGACACAGTGGGCCGAATGGCCTCCTTCTGTACTGTTAAAATTCTGTGGTTTTGTTCAAAGGCACTCAATGTCTGCTCGAGGGATCCAGTATCAGGAAGGGGGGGGCCCACTGAGAGGCACCTCCCCCTGCCTGTGTTCTGATGCAGACACCAGCCAGATTGACCCCCGCCCAGGACACCCGCGTGGCATCCCCAGGCACAAGGTGGGAACCTACCTCGTCTGACACATGAGCAAAAAACAAAGTGCCTGCTGAGACAACAGGAATCCAGGACAAAACACCCTCCACCGAGGGGGGCATAGGATGAAAGGCCAAATTACAGGACGGTCCCTGAAAATCCAGGATGGCTGGTCACCCTGCCCGTGACCACCCCCCCACCCCACCCACCCCACCCACCCCACCCTGCTAAATCCCATCACTCGCCTGTGCCTGGGTCCCTCTTTGATCTGAGATCTTGGGCGAGTGTAGTACCAGCAGCGGCAAAGGCCTCCCAGGTGGTGCAGCTACAGAAGAGCTGCCTGCCTCTGATTGGCCAGCAGCTCTTGGCGGGTGAGTCTTCTACGCCCCCAGGTCCTTCATCCCTGGTCAATGCCTGCAGCTGGCCTGTCAAGTGCCTGAGTGGCAGAAGATGCAGCAAACCTTCCTGAAAAGAGGCGACACGGGGGTCTTGGCCATTGACTGGAGAGCCAGCAGCCGAGTCCCCATTGCCTTGCACAAGATTCGTCCCTTGAGAAATAGCCAATATATCCACCTTACACAAATTACTTCTATTCTACACTATATTCTATATTTTCAGACTACTTGCACCGTATTGAAAAACACCAAAATTGAAACAATGCCAAAATTCTGAAAATGCGTACAGAGGTCATGTGCAGCCTGCTTTCTGGGCCAGCTGACACATGTTTACATTTGGACCAGCTTTATCACAACAACTGGAGACTCAGTTCTCTTTTTGTGCCTGGGTAATCCAAACACATTTAGCAGGCCTAGGGCCAATTAGATAGGGGCTGCTAACAAAAGTGGGGAAACCATTTACATAATGCAGTTCTTTGTGGAGCAGTACAGCGAGAACCACTGTGAATGAGGTAAAATTATAGCCATAGTTTGGGAGCTGAAGAATGGAGACATCTGGAGCATTGAGCACACCCCACATGCATTTTCTGCAGCAAAGCATCCTTTGTAATCTTAATGTTGATTGTGAGCATGTTCTTTAGTGGAAATATTTAAGTCCATGTGTAACGATCAATCCTTGACATATTGGCACATGATTGATGCTGTTTTTAATTATTACAAAATGCACCTATCAACATGCTTAGAGCTTATTCCTCAGTTGCTAACAGATCCAGTTTATCATCAATCAACATCTAAACTTCACCTGCTCCACCCCACAGTATATATTTCATCACATTTTTACTTCTCTTTAGCTCTGAAGAAGAGAGTCATACGGACTCGAAACGTTAACTCTGTTTTTCTCTCCACAGATGCTGTTTGACCTGCTGAGGTTTTCCAGAATTTCCTGTTTTTGTTTTAAGATTTCGAGCATCCCCAGTATTTTGCTTTTATCTGAACTTCTGTTCTCCACTTAGATTATTGACATGTTTTGAAAGGACAGGGTAGAATGACAAAGTTTAATGCTGAATGGTGTTTAACAATCTAATTGAAATGATGTTAAACCACATCAAGACTATGGGCTGAATTTTGCCGTTGGCAAGCAGGGGGCGGGCCCACTCGCCAATGCGTAAAATGACGCGGGATGACATCGGGCGGAACCCCCGATGTCATCCCGCCCCATTTAAATTTTCAGGAAGGCGGGGGCGCAGCAAAATCAGCTGTGGGCCCGCCGACCTGTCAATGGCCAACTGAGGCCATTGACAGGATCATTAAAACAATTAAAGGACCTGCTCGTCCAACCTTAAGGTTGGCGGGCAGGCCAGGAGCCCTGGCGGACATTGTCACATGAGGGGGACATGTTAAGGAATTTTTTTTTCTATTTTTTTCTATTTTTAAAAGTGTCAGCGATCTCCCTGAGGGTAAGTGCAGCCTCAGGGAGATGTGCGCTCTTTTGTGCGCATGTACGAAAGAGCACACTCTCGCTTTTGGGGAATCCTCCCCCGCCCGCACAGGAAGCGCATTCCCGCCAGACGTCACACTGGGCGAGCCTTAATTGGCCCACCCACGTAAAATGGCGGCGGGGCCCGCTTATCCGGCGGGGATTGGCTCCCCGCCCGCTGGAGATTGGGTCAGGCCCGCCCACCCAGAAAGCAGAAATTTCTGCCCTACAAGTAATGAGCAGTACTTCTAGTAAAGGCAAAAGTACTCAAGATATAGGAATCTCCCCTGACCTTACAGTAAAACTCTGCTGCATTTAACACAGCCAGTTCAGTACAGCAGCATCATGTGGTGTGGAGGCTCAAATTCCTTATTTGCACTCATGATTCTATGCTCCAGTCCTAGGAAGAGCATCAGCCATTTCATGCTGAGCAGAGAATGTAGCCTAATGAAAATGCTTTAGAAAGCCTGATCAAAATAGGAGTCATTTTTGCCCAACAGTAACTGAGATCGAGGGTAATTTTAGCCTAGCTTGTTTGGATGGAATGCCAGCTTTAAGTCCCATCCCTCCCCTTGACCCCATGAACTTCAATGGAGATTAGAAACAGACGAGGTGTAAAACCAGCTCTGCAACCGACCCTGTCAGTTTCTTCATAAATAATTGGTTAAAATGACACCTCCCTAATCCCACAGAAAGAAGGAAATGACTGGCATTAAATTTCTCAGATAACAATGTAGTGTTCACATAATCCAAATATCCTCAACCATTTAGCTCTGACTGTAGTACCAGGGAAACTGTGCTGAATATTTAGCAATTGATTATTATTACTGATTAATTTTCCATCTTCTCCCGTCTAACAGAAAGGTCTGCAACCTTACTGTTATCACTTGAGATGCAAGGGGAAATTTTATGCTTGGAGTGCATATTGTGAAAAGACACAGCCCATGATTTGTCATCCATTAAAATCTCTTCTCCAGCAGCTTTAACATTCAATAATCAGCTTGTTTTATATTTTTCTCCCTCTTCAGATATACCTGGAAATGTTTCTGATCAGCTGCAGAAGACAGAAGCTCTCCTTCTTGGAAGGCACGCAAAAGAGCTTCAAGGGATCAAAGAGGAGCACGAGAGGGAGCTTGAGCGATTTAGGGAAGATCTATGTTCAACTCATAGCGCAGAGAAAAAACAACTTCAGCAGATACATGCAGAGGACATCCAAAGACTGAAACAGGAACTGCAAAAGGTTTGAGTTATAAATAAAAGCCAAACACTGGTGAATAGTTTCAGTTTATTTTACCAGTAGATTATATTTGACATGCAAATCGCTTATGGGGCACATGCAAGTTTGTAGCTTCTGCCCAACTGTATAACTTCTAAGAGGTAAATTTTAATTAATGTATCTGTGCTCCTCTAAATCTGGCCTTTTGTGCATCCCCAATTTTAATTGTTCCATCATTGGTGGTAGTATATTCAGTTGCCTAGGCCCCAAGCTCTGGGATATCCTCCCTACACACCCCTGCCTCTCTATCTCATTTTCCTCCTTTAAGACATTCCTTAAATCTTCCTCTTTGACCAAGCTTTTGGCCATGCTGACCTAATGTCTCCTTATGTGGCCAATATCACACTTTGTTTATAATGCTCCTGTGAAGCACCTTGGGAGATTTTATTACGTTAAAAGCACTATATAAATATAAACTGTTGTTCGTTGTTTTGTCATGAGCAGGAATTTTGGTGCCATGCCAACTGAGCTTGCTGACTTCTTATACTCAGTTTTCCCAAATGTTTAGCTGGAGGAAATAATGACTTATCCAAAACTGGATGTCAGGCAAGTGATTTGACAATACAGAGTTGGAGAGGGAGGAGGTTTAGGGGTAGAGCTAGGTGTTGACAGGATGCATGTGAAAGCTGTACCACCAGGCAAGAATAAAACTTGCATTTATATAGTGCCTTTCACAACCTGAGGATAACCTTAGAGGTGAAAGTTGGCCAGGACACCAGTGCAATCTCTGATTCTTCAAAATAATGCCTTGGGATCTTTTATATCCAACTAAGAAGGCAGACAAGTTCTCTGTTTAACATTGCTGTAAATCAGATCAATGGTTCAGATCCAACGGGGACTTGGAGATAGAGATGCCACTGGCGATGATCAGATAGCTCAGGGAAGAAGAAAGAGAAGCCAATAGCACAGTTACCTGAACAATGGAAGAAAGGCATTGGAGGAGGGTGATATAGTTGACCATGTCAAAGGCTGCAATGAAGTTGAGGAGGACCAAGGAAAAGTAATGTGCCATGGTCACGGTTACATTAATATTTATCATGAATCCATGTGTTCTATATATCAATTCTCAGTGCAGCTCCAGGGCTGAATTTTCAGCTCGGCGGGCGGGCCTGGGAACAGTCGGGAAATGGACTGCCGACCGCGATTGGGCCCTGACCGCGATTTCACGCCTGGGCTGGCCAATTAACGGCCAGCCAGCATGAAACACCGCTGAAAAGCTCAGCGCTGCCAGGGTGGGAGTGGGAGGAGGGCGGGTGATGGTGTTTCCACAGGTGCGGGCGAGCACTGAAAGAAAGCTCCCTGAAGGCAGAGAGTTGCCTCAGGGAGCTGCAGACCCAAAAACCGTGAAGTAAAGTTTTGAAAATCAGGAAAAAAATGTCCAAGCATCACAATCAAGCACCTGAACATATAGATGCTAAAAATGCTGTCCACAGACTTTTGTTTTTATTATTTTTATTTTATTTAATAACGGAAACCTCATCTCGCTCTTGGATGAGGTTTGATGAAAAATGCAAAGTCCGCCTGGCCGATTCGCCCATCCACGAACGGTAAGGTTGGGCGGACCACAGAAAATCAGAGACAGTTGCGATGTTAATGGGCTTAATTGCATTTTTAATTGTCGGTGGGGGCGCTTCCGACTTTTGCATGCGCCCGCCAAGCGAAATATCGCCCGAGCGCAGGATGACATCAGGACGCTCACCCAGCACCTTCTCGGGCGATTTTACGCCCGTTCGGGTCAGGCATGCGCCCACCCGCGGGATGTAAAATTCTGCCCCAAATGTTGAGCTTTACTGATTTGTTGGGCTGAACTTTATTCACCACCACCTTCTCAAGGGCAATTAAGGATGGGCAACAAATGCTGAATTTAACAGCAATGCCCGCATCACATGAACAAATTTTTAAAAACTCCACAGCAGGAGCTTGAAATAATAAATGCTAGAAGTGCACAGATCCATCAAAAAATGCTTTAGGTATAAATCCTTTAATCGCAGGGTTTCACCAATGCTAAAATTCTTGGAGAAAGCGATTACCATTTCATGCTGTCTTCCATTGTTCAAGGATTTAAACAACAGGTGTCCAAAACTCGTCTCACTTGAGAAATCCAAGTTCTGATCTGTCAGCCGGTGATTTGGATAGCACTTATGTCCTATTTGTACCTTGGCAACGGGGCAGTATTTATTTAAAAGTTAATGATTAACAACTTGTTTTGTATATTCTTTAGAAAGAAGCAGCGCAGTCAGACTCCAGAATAGAGGAACTGAAAACCAGTCATTCTGAATATGTCAAGGTCCTCAGGGAGGAATGTGAGGCTGCAATAGCAGGTAATGATTCTATCAGAAGTGCATTCATGCTCCTCTGAATGAGGGCAAGGTGAGGTTTATTCTGCATAGGAATGATACTCTTAGTTGGTTTCTAACTAATCAAAAAGAATAACTTTGCAATCCAAAGTAAGTATTTGCACTTTTGATCACAGATAATTCAAACTAAGACAAACACAAAAGATAAGAAAAATATACCTAACGTCTGTTTAAAAAGAAGAACAAAATGCACGTTGCTTGCGGAATAAACTGAAAAGCGATCTGACTACTAGCTTTGGAAAGCGAAAAGCCTATTTATGTAATCCTGACTAATAAAAGCTGCTTTGGCAACAGTTTCCATAGCAATAGCAATCTGTCGGTTCACAATATGAGTTTACCCTACACTTACCTGAAACAGGTCACAGTTTTTTTTAAGGAAGCTTATTGCCCTGGGCTAAGTTGGCACATTTATATTTACTGCCTTGATTGCCTGCACCAGTTGTACTCACTGGCAGTCCTTCACTCATTGTCTTTCACCCAGATTCCTTGCCACGTGGATCCTGTCACACCAGTCCCCTTCCATGGCTGAGGTATAAAGGAACCCTTCTTATCCCTGCATCGCTTTTAAATATTCTGGCACTCTTTCATGTTTCTAGAGTTAAAGTAAAGGAATATACCTCTCAACATTATCAACCCTCTTTGTGATCGAACTACCATTAATCTTCCCTGTTAGCATTCCCTTTAACATAATTGAATTTGCTTTCCAAGTCTGTCTTCATAACAGAAGCTGTTCGAGTCTAGAAACTATGGTGTATTAGATTTCATTTTAATAGAACCAAAAGTGGTACTTAACTTTATGATTACTGATTCTAATACTTCAGAAAAAGCCATACTATTTTGGTGATTATTTTCCCTTTTCTAAAAGGCGATCACTAATAGTGCATTGAGGCCACATATTGTGCTGACACCCCAACCCTATCTCGACCATTACCCTCCGCATCCCACATAAAAACACCAGGATCCCCCAAAAGGAAATATTTTCCCAATTTGCATCTTCTGACAACGACAAGCTTCTGTGATCTTATACTGGTTTTTGTGAACCGTAAACTTTGTGATCTTGGCCACTTGTTATAGGAACTGCCCAATAACGGAAGTGAAAATAGGGCAGTTTCTGTTATGTCAGTTTTACAACTTGGTGGCTTGTTTCTTTACCAAATAAGTGTGGATAATCACCTAAGGGTCATTTGAATGCAGAGCTGAACTCAACAGATGAAAATTCCAATGTTACAGACTGCCCCTTCTGATCAATTAGAATACCTTAGCAACACGTTGATTACTGCCCCCTAGTATCTGATGGAGTTATTGATTTGCCTTCTCAGCAAGAGGTTGGTGTGCTATTAAACACTTGTGGTAATTTAAAGATGGGGACGTAGCGTTTAACTAAACCTGCTGCGGGGTAATATGAATAATATTCAAAAGGACTGATTCTTGTCTTGCATCTCACTCTTGAACATGGATGACAATTTATCCCAGATGGAAGGGATGAATGTCACTTCCCTGTAATGGGACTTAGTTTTGTCCTCAGTTTTAACCTGCCAGCTCTAAATCTGCACCTAAATGAGACAAAGCTCTTCATCCTCCTTTGGAAATTGGAGAATAAAGTGAGCTCAACACTGACCTGCTAGGTCTGGGACATGCGGGTTCAATTTTAAACCATACAGAAGAGAAGGGGGAGCTAGTTGGCATTCCCCTGTTTGAGCGGAGATTGAACCATAAACTCGGCATTGTAACTTGTAGTCCCATCCACAAATTGTTTGATTCAGAACTTGATCAAAAATGTTGTTTATATTAGGCAATAATTTAATAGATTGAATCATTATGGTTAAAATTAAATATTTTATTTGCAATGCTGCAGTCCTATAATCTGAGCAACTATCCTTGCTTTTACTAGGGCTCATCAAACTACATAAACAGGAGCAGAAATCATTGAGCGAATCCTTTACGAAAACTAACGCATGCCTTCAGGTTAGTTTTTTAAAATTTATCTATTTTCTCACCATTTTTCTGCTCTGCCCTCCTCTCCTGGAGAAGCTGGTTTCTTGCTAGATTACCATTCCATGAGTCCAGGATGCCGTCATGAACCTTGTCCAATTTCCCATTCTTTACACGTGAGTTTAGAGAGTGAATGCTGGAAGTTAATGCGTTTATGCAGGAATCAAAATCAAGATCCTGTCCACACTCACTATGTATGCATGCATACACACTATTGACAGGGATTGAAGGTAATGATCAGATGTGAAAACCCTGGATGATATTCCCTCCTCAATATAAGGACATTAAGCCCAATTATAATATCCCTACCACTGACCAGAAGAAATCGGCTAATTCGGAACAAAAGGGGATCAAAGCAGGAACCTCCCTAATTTGTATGGCTCACTTAATCAGTGTGGGAATTTGCTGCATTGTTGGGAGAGATAGTGGTGGGTGTCTCAGTTTGGTTCCCCATTGGTAGAGAAAAAACAAGCAGTCAAATCGGGAAATATTTCTGATTTATTTCAAATCAGAAAAGAATACACAAAGGCCGGGATTCTCCGTGCCCACCAGCGTCGGGCGTGTTCAGTGGCGTAAGCGGACAATATGGGGCGATCGGTTTCACAATGGCGTGAAACCAGTTCGTGATTGTCCGCTCAGCCCGCCAATGGCAGGCTGCATTCTCTGCCGTTGGACGTCAGGAATTCATTGTAATACACCAACATATCATTATTAGGCCAGCCCACCGGAATCATCCCCCCCACCCCACCCCAACTGGATCATTTGTCCGCGTCAGTGGGAAAACACGCTGACGTGTTTCACAACAGCACATAAGCGACATACACTTGGCAGGCTGCACTTCTTTCGGGACTTCAAGGTTTGTTTGCCTCCCTTGCTTCAGGCAGCACTCGCAGTCATCAGCGCCAGGCTTCACAGACAGCACAACATCACTTTTAGGGGGGCTTAGGGCAGGTCCCCACCTACCAGAGCAGCCAAATGGGGGTGGCTTTTCAACGGCTGCAGGGCTAGGACTGGCTTTGGGAAAGGGGAGAAGTGGCCTCAGGCAGGGGAAGAGGCTGCAGGACGAGGGCTATTGGGGAAGGAGGGTAACTCACGGTGTGTGTGGGGGCAAATGTTGATCTGTGCGTGGGGCTCAAGATGGTGAGGGCTGAGGAGGCAGTCTCCAGAGGAGATGAGGCCAGATGGACATGTGAGGGTATGCGTTGAGAATGGGTAGTGATGTCCCTTAGGCTGGCAGTGAGTGAGATGCCAGTGAATGTGTGATGGGCTTGAGTGTGAGTTTAGAGTGATGAGATTGTTGCCGTACCATGGCTGCACAGATGAGATCATTCATCCTCTATCTGCATTGGATGGCCAACCTCTTCTGTGCAACATTGGCACTGATCACTGCCATCACCTATCAAGCCATAGTGGTAATGTAGCTGCCGCTCCTGCAGCCAGAGGAGGGGTAGAGGACATCACAGCGGGCCTCCATGGCAGCCAAAGGATGCTCAAGGGCTGCAGTCTTCTTGCCTTTCAGGGCCATGTCTTGTTTGCTGCAGTCCTGGGCTGGAAGCACTGAGTGCGGCTTAACTTTAAATGTGGTGCCTGGCGTGGTGAAGCGGCGAGGTGACTGCGTGGCAGACGAATCAGAGCCCGCCCACCATGGAAATGGCGTGTATCCTGGGAATGCATAAATAATGTGACGGGTTTGGGATGAAACGGCGTGAAAACCCGCCATCGCGGCCAGCAGGTAAAATGCTGCTTTACCCACCCGCTACAGCAAACCCGGGACAATTCAGCCCAAAGTATCCCGTTCATTCTAACCTGAACTTCTTAAATATTCGTATGCTGATTATTTGGTCTCAATAACGACATAATTCTGATCCAGTTCACTATTGATGTTCCAATAAAGGAAAGAATACAAGAGCTTACAGCCCAAATCAACTCATTTCAAAAGAAGACAAAGAAAATCGAGGATGCAATATTAAGAAGAGATCTCAGCAAAGACAATCAGGTATTTACAGCTTTAGCCATGAGAATTCAACAAATCTGACAAGATCTAGTCACACATCACAGGGTATAATTTCTGATCAGCAAACTTCTTGCACAAACACTTAACAATAAATTATCTTCCTTTGTGTAGTAATTTTGGCTGGCATATCTGTTTATTTTATTGTATGTCTGCCACACTTTGAGGATACTTCTTTAGCATGTTCTCAATGGAAAATAGAAGGTTGGTCACTGTTTTTAGAATTCTAAAGGGACTAATGTTGACCATGACAATTTATTTCCCTTTGTCCAGAACTGTAGAACTAGAGGTAAAAACAAAAAATGCTGGAAAAAGTCAGCAGGTTTGGCAGCATTTGTGGAACAAAGGGTTAGCATTATGAGTATGTATGACTCTTCTTCAGAGCTGAAAAAGAGCCATATGGACTCGAAACGTTAACTCTGTTTCTCTCTCCACATGTGCTGTCCAGCATTTTTTTGTTTTTACCTCTAGTTCTACAGTTCTGGACAAAGGGAAATAAACTGTCATGGTCAACATTAGTCCCTTGAGAAGGTGGTGGTCAGCTGCCTTCATGAACCGCTCCAGTCCATGTGGTGTAGGTACACCCACAGTGCTATTAGGAGGGGAGTTCCAGAATTTTGACCCAGCTACAGTGAAGGAACGGCAATATATTTCCAAGTCAGGATGGTGAGTGACTTGAAGGGGAACTTCCAGGTGGTGGTGTTCCCACCTATCTGCTGCCCTTGTCCTTCTAGCATGGCATGTGCTAAATGTAGCATGCTTGGGAGAAACAGGTATCTATAGTCCAAAAATATGTCACACCGCAGGTTCTCCTTGCTTCATGCCTGGGTCTGTTGTGGACTAATTGATAAGAGTCTGATTGCCATGGTTAGTCAATGACTACATTATCATTGTACTATGCGACTATCAGTCTGATAGAAGATGAACCAGGTGGATTTTGCTCCTTTTCAATCTAGCAATTCCTATATAATCTATGTACCTATCACTGTTGCAAATGCATTAGTAAATTTATCAATCTCATGATGTCCCTTAGGAGTCCCACTCTAAGGAAGTATGGTTTTGGTGATAAGTCAGCAATAGTCTTGGTGAATTTGCCCTTATATCATATCAGTCATATGCAGACTGACAAATGAGCAGAGGCTCAGTGCTACAGGCACAGGGAGGTGTAGGCAGATAGGAGCAGTTAAGATCTTTTAGACTTTACTAAAAACGTGCATCAAAAAAACAATTCCACTTTGCAATTTTCTCGGAATAAATTAAAATAAGCAAAACTTCACTATATGTTTCCTTATAACCGTAAAATGATGACCTAACTCTTTAGAACTCTGTACTTTAAACTGCAGGACTCACGTCCACCAACCTTATTCTGGGAACAGGAACTGGAGAGTTTACATTTTGTGGTGGAGATGAAGAACGAACGAATCCATCAGTTGGATAAGGAAGTGTTACGGATGAAGAATATGGTACATTTATTTGTTTGGCAGTACAGAAATAACTACAGTTTGAGATAAGGGGTGATTTTTGTTGCAGTTATGGTTTGGTTTTGTTATTAACGCAAAGATTTTATTGCCATCAGATTGAAATAAGTAACATACTTGAGGAGAAAGTTAAACTCCTTCAGCAAGAAAATGAGGACTTGAAGGTTCGTCTGACAAATCAACAGGCCTTTGCAAGGTATTTCCATACATCCAATAGTGTTATAATGTACCTGTTGTAGTTGGCATGTGAATTCTCAGATGATACCCAGGAATATTTATCTTGATGCTGTTGACATTACTCAGGACATTAGTAAATTTGCAATGGCAAAGAATGTGTTTGGATCACATTTGATTCTGTTTGGTGACTAGGAAGCAGCTACAACACTGACATCTACCTGAAAATTGCTCAGGTATGTCCTGTCCAAAAAAGCAAGAAAAATCCAATCTGCCCCATCAGTTTACTGTCAATCATTAGCAAAATGATGAAAGGTGTCATTGACAGTGCTATCAAATGGCACTTATCGAGCAATAAACTGCTCACCAATACTCAGTTTGGGTTCCATGGCAAGCAGAATGCCAGAGGCAAGGTGAGAGTGACTGCCCTTGACATCAAAACAGCATTTGACCAACTGTGGTATCAAGTTGATGGGAATCAGGGGGAAAACTCTCTGCTGGTTGGAGTCAAACCATAGAACCATAGAAACGTTACGGTGCAGAAAGAGGCCATTCAGCCCATCATGTCTGCGCCAGCCAAAAAGAAAAGAAAGAAACTAGCTGTTCATTTTAATTCTGCTTTCCAGCACCAGGCCCACAGCCTTGAAGTTACAGCACCTCAGATGCAGATCCAGATACCTTTTAAAGGAGTTGAGTGTTTCAGCCTCAAGCACCAGCTTAGGTAGTGAATTCCAGATGCCCAACACCTTCTAAATGAAAAAGTTTTTCCTCATGTCCCTTCTAGTCCTTCCACCTTAAATCTATGCCCCCTGCTAATTGACCCCTCAGCTAAGGGAAACAAGTCTTTTCTGTCTACCCTATCTAGGCCCCTCATAATTTCGTGCACCTCAATTAGGCCACCCCTTAGCTTCCTCTGTTCTAAGGAAAACAACCCTAGCCTGTCCAATCTCTCCTGCAATTTTCGAGCTCTGACAACATTCTTGTAAATCTCCTCTGCACTCTCTCCAGAGCAATTATGTCCTACCTATAATGTAGTGACCAGAACTGTAGTTCCTTAGTGAAAACAGAGACAAAGTATTCATTGAGAACCCTTTCCATACCTTCTGCATCAACCCACAAATGACCATGTACATCTCTGATAGGCCCTACCCTTGCTCTTAATTTACTGGTGAAACATCTTAGGATTTTCTTTGATTTTACCTGCCAATATTTTTTTGTATCCTCTCTTTGCTTTCCTAATTTCCATTTTTATTTCACCCTTGTACTATCTATATTCCTCTTGCTTTCTTCAGTATTAAGTCTTTTGTGACTGTCATAAGTTTTTCCATTTTATCTTGATCTGTATGCTTCTGGATAACCAGGGGGCTCTAGATTTGGCAGTACCAACCTTTTTCTTTGTAGTGACATGTCTACACTATGCCCGTGGAATCTCGCCTTCGAATGCCTCTCACTGATTTGACACAGTTTTTCCTTCTAATAGCTGTATCCAGCCCACTCTCGCCAGCTCACCTCGGACCTTCATAAAATTTATCTTCCCCCAATTTAGAACTTTAACTCCTGTTCTATTTTTGTCCTTTTCCATAATGATGTTAAATCAAACTATATTATGGTCACTATTTCCAAAATGGACTCCACTACTACTTCACCCACTGGCCTAGCTTCATTTCCTAAAACGAAATCTATAATTGCATCCCCTCTGATTGGGCTTGTTACATGCTGGCTAAAAAATTTCCCTTGAATGCCAGAATTTTGCACCCTCTGTACCCTTCACATTGTTCGTACCCCGATTAATATTAGGATAGTTGAAGCCCTCAACGATTACTGTTTTTCCACTCAGAAATCTTCCTACATATTTGCTCTTCTAACTCCCTTTCACTATTTAGGGTTCTATAGTACACTTCTAGCAGTGTGGATGCCCCTTTTTTATTTCTGAGCTCAACCTCATTTGGCCTCATGTGATGCTTCATTTAGTATATCATCTCTCCTCAGAACTGTAATCGATTCTTTAACCAATAATGCTACACCCCCACCTTTTTTAGCCCCCTCCCTATCCTGCCTGAGAACTCTATATCCAGGGATGTTGAGCTGCCATTTTTGCCCCTCCTCAAGCTAAGTTTCCATTATAGCGATGATATCATACTACCATGTGTCTATCTGTGCCCTCAGCTCATTGGCCAAATTCCTGTACACTTTTTAACCTGTGCTGCTTCTGTCTTTCAGAGTCACTCACTAATTTTCCATCTCCCGTTCCCTGCGCTGAATTTGCCCTCAGGTTCCCATCCCCTTGCCAATCTAGTTTAAACCTCCCAACAGCACTAGCAAATCTCCCTGCGAGGATATTTGTCTTCCAGTCCTGTTCAGGTGTAGACCGTCCAGCTTGTACAAGGTCCCACTTTCCCCAAAACCAGTCCCAATGCCTCATAAATCTGATGCCCTCCCTCCCACACCAGCTTTCCAGCCACGTGTTTATTCGCTCAATTCTCCTATTTCTATGCTCACTTGCACATGGGATTGGAAGTAATCCTGAGGTTACTGCTTTAGAGGTCCTGCTTTTCAATCATCTTCCTAGCTCCCTAAAGTCATATGAACATACGAACGAACGAGGAGCAAGAGTAGGCCATTTGGCCCCTCGAGCCTGCACCACCATTTAATAAGATCATGGTCTGATAGTAACCTCAAATCTGCATCCCACCTACCCCCGATAACCTATCACCCCCTTGCTTACCAAGAATCTATCCACCTCTGCCTTAAAAATATTCAGACTCTGCTTCCACTGCCTTTTCATGAAGACAGTTGCAAAGACTCACAACCCTCTGAGAGAAAATATTTCTCCATATCTCCATTTTAAATGGGTGACAGCTTATTTTTAAACAGTTCTAGATTCTCTCACAACAGGAAACATCCTCTTCACATCCAGTCTGTCAACACCCCTCAGGATATTGTATGTTTCAATCAAGTTGCCTCTTAATCTTCTAAACTCCAGCGGATACAAGCCTAGCCTGTCCAACTTTTCCTCATAAGACAACCTGCCCATTCCAAGTATTAGCCTGGTAAACCTTTTCTGAACTGCTTCCAATGCATTTACATCCTTCCTTAAATAAAGTAACCAATACTGTACACAGTACTCCAGGCATGGTCTCACAATCCTCTGTATAACTGAAGCATAAACTCCCAATTTTGTATTCAATTCCCCTCGCAATAAATGACAATATTCTATTAGATTTCCTAATTACTTGCTCTACCTGCATACTAGCCTTTTGTGATTCATGCACTAAGACATCCAGATCCCTCTGCATCTCAGAACTCTGCAATCCCTCACCATTTAGACAATAGGCCTCGCTTTTATTCTTCCTGCCCAAATGGACAATTTCACATTTTCCGACATTATGCTCCATTTGCCAGATCTTTGCCCACTCACTTAACCTAACTATATCTTTTTGTAGCCTCCTCATGTCCTCTTCACAACTTATTTTCTTACCTATCTTTGTGTCATCAGCAAATTTGGCAGCCATCCCATCTATCTCTTTGTCCAAGTCATTTATATAAATTGTAAACAGTTGAGGTCCCAGCACTGATCCCTGTGGCACACCACTCATTACATCTTGCCAACCTACTGTATGCCTACTCTCTGCTTCCTGTTAGCCAGCCAATCTCCTATCCATGCCAATATGTTACCCCCTACCCCATGAGCTTTTATTTTCTGCAATAACCTTTGATGTGGCACTTTATCAAAGTCTGCTTTCAGGGCCCTTTCCTACCTAAGTCATTGGTACTATTGTGAACCACTACCTCTGCTGATAACACTCTCCCAGAAGAATATCCTGCATATCTGTGACATCCTTGACCCTGGCACCAGGGAGGCAACATATCATCACGTCTAGGCCACAGAAACACCTGTCTGTTCCCCTAACTAACAAATCCCCTATTACTACTGCTCTTCCCCTCTTCTTTCTTCCCTCCTGTACAGCAGAGCTGCTTGTGGTGTCACAAACTTGGCTCTGACTGTACACCTCTGAGGAACCAACGCTCTCACCGGTATCCAAAATGGAAAACCAATTGGTGATCAGGACCCCAGGGGACTCCTGCACTACCTGTCTAATTTTCTTTGACTGCCTGGTGGTCACCCATTCCCTTACTGCCTCCAGGCTCTAGGCTTCTAAGCTGCAGTGTGACCACCTCTCTGAATGTGTTATCCACATAGACCCCAGCCTCATGGATGCACCACAGTGACTCCAGCCACCGTCTGAGCTCCGAAACCCAGAGCTCAAGGTTCTGCAGCTGGTGGCACTTCCTGCACACATGGTCCCCTAAGGCACTGGCAGCATCACAACTTCCAACATATTACAAGACACGCATTCCACACGACCGAGCTGTCTTGCCATGGCTTCAATTTACTTCCTTTGCGTTAACGTTATTTTACTTTGGTTTAGTTATGCAACTTTATTTTACCTGGCCTCGACTCAACTTTATTTCCCTATTGCTTGCGTTTCTTACTTAAATGTAAGTGGCTCCTTCTTTTAAAAAGAATGTTTTCCCAATTCTCAGCTACTTGATGACTCCCTAAAAGCATTTTCTTACCAACCAATGAATTTATGTTTCTACTGTAATGTTAGGTGCTAGGTGCTGCTGACCACCTGTCCCAGGGCCCTCCTCTTGCACTCTTTTCTAGGTGTTGCTGATTGCCTGTCCCAGGGTTCTCCTCTTGCACTCTCCTCTAGGTGCTGCTGACCACATGTCCCAGAGTCCTCCTCTCACCAGAGGCAAGTAACATTCACATTGCACAAGTGCCAAGTAATACAACAAGGGAGAATCTAACCACTGACATTCAATGGTGTTACCATTGCTGGATCCTCCCCACAAACATCCTGGAGATTACCATTGACCAGAGCAGCTATATAATACTATGAGCAGGTCAGAGGCTGGAAATACTGCAATGAGTAACTCAACTCCTGACTCCTCAAAGCCTGTCCATCATCTACAAGGCTTAAGTCAGGAGTGTGATGAAATACTCTCCAATTGCCTGGATGTGTGCAGCTCCAGCAACACTCAAGAAGCTCAACATCATGCAGGACAAATAGCTTGGCACCGCACGCAACATCTTAACTATTCACTTTCTCCTCCACCGACACACAGTGGCTACAATGTGTACAAGATGCACTTCAGCAATTCTCCAAATATCTCAACAGCATCTTCCAAACCCCTGACCTTTGCCATGGGAAGAACTAGGGCTCAAAACGCATGGGAACACCTCTACCTGCAAGTTCCCCTTTAAGCCACACACCAAATATATCGCTGTTCCTCCATTGTTGCAGGGCCAGAACCTGGAACTCCCTCCCTAACAGCATTGTGGGTGTTCCTACAACACATGGACTGTAGCGGTTCAAGAAGACAACTCACCACAGCTCACAACTCTCAAGGGCAATTAGGGATGGGCACCAATTGCTGGCTAGATGCCCACATCCCAGGAAAGAACAAAGAAAAATACAGAAATATTTTGCTAGAATTGTGCAAAACAACAAATGCATAAAAGATTTAGATGGATGATACCAGTACTGAGAGGGTACAACTGTCTGGAATGTTTGAACAGGCTGGGGCTCTTTTCCCCTGAGAAAAGATTGAAAGGTGACCTGATGGAGCCATTTAAAACCTTGAAGGGATTTTTTTTGACAGACATAGAGAAGATATTTCCACTTGTCCAGAGTCCAAAACTTGACGTCATAAATATAATGGCCTGGATCTTCTGAGGAGCGGCGATCATCGTCAGATCGCCGCTCCACTTGAACATCCCCTGGCTTGACACTGCTCCACATTTCCTGCCAGGTCTTCTGAGCTCGGCTTTCCCAGAAATACGGAGCACGGCGTCCCTTGAAGAACTCCATCGCAGTTCTGTAGAGTCAGGCGCTGGGGGTGGGCGGGGGGAGGTGGGCAGGGAGACAAGAAACACCTATTTTTACATCACTAGCTGCCATATGGTAAGTTTAAAGGTCCAAGTCTAAATGTTAGTGAATGGGTGAATGTTAGTAAATGGTGAATTGGTGAGGGGTGAATGAGTGAATCAATAGGGTGGCAGGCTGGTGAGGTAGTAGGTGGACAAGGTGGTAGGTGGGTGACATCTGGTAGGTGAATTGGCAGGTGAGTTGGGGGATTGTCGGGCCAGGTCAGGAGGGGTAGTCAGGTCAGGGTTAGCCAGGTTCATTAGAGGAGTAGTTGGATGGTTGGGGGGATAGGGTGCTTGGGTAAGGGGTAGTTAGGATGTCAGAGGGGTAGTCAAGAGGTCAGGAGGGATGGTCAGTGGAGGTCGGTCAGGCTGTAATTGGGAGGTCATGGGGTGGTTAGGGGTCGGGGGTGTTGTGTCATCAGGAGGGGTGTTCATGGGGTAGTCAGGCAGTCAAGGGATTAACAAGGGGGTCGGGGGTAGTCGGATTGTCAGGAGGCGTTGCTAGGGGGTCAGGGGAGTGGTCAGGAGAGGGGGGATCAGTGTGAATGATGAGAGGGGAGGGTCAGCAGTGGAGTTACCCAGGACTTAGAGTAAGCTTTTTCTGTACATAGAAACAAATATACGAATTAGGAGCAGGAGTAGGCCACTCTGCCCTTCCAGCCTGCTCCACCATTCAATAAGATCATGGCTGATCTGATTTTAACCTTAACTTCACATTGCTGCCTACCCTCGATAACCTTTCACTCCCTTGCTTATCAAGAATCTATCTCTGCCTTAAAGATGTTCAAGGACTCTGCTTCAACCACGTTTTGTGGAAGGGAATTCCAAAGTCTCTCAACCCTAAGAGAAAAATGTTCCTAAATGGGTGACCCCTTATTTTGAGACAATGACCCCAAGTTCTAGATTCTCCCACAAGAGGAAATATCCTTTCCACACCGATCCTGTCAAGTTCCCTCAGGATCCTATATGTTTCAATCAAGTCACCTCTTACTCTTCTAAACTCCAGTGGATACAAGGCCAGCCTGTCCAACCTTTCCTCATAAGACAATCCACCCATTCAAGGTATTAGTCTAGTAAACCTTCTCTGAACTGCTTCCAGCACATTTACATCTTCCCTTAAATAAGGAGGCCAATACTGTACATCGTACTCTTACAAGTGGGATTTTCCACACCCGCCCACCACCGGAATCTTCCGGTCCGGCTGCAAGTCAATGGATCTCTGGCTGGGGTGCTGCCTCACTCTGGGTCCCGCCCACGATGGGGTCGCAAAATCCCGGCCTAGATATGGTCTTACCAATGCCCTGTATAACTGAAGCATAATCTCCCTACTTTTGTATTCAATTCCCCTCGCAATAAACGATAACATTCTATTAGCATACTCACGTTTTGCAATTCACGCACTAGGACACCCAGATCCTTCTGTATCTCAGGGCTTTGCAATCTCGCACCATTTAGATAATATGCCTCTTTTTTATTCATCCTGCCAGAGGGGTAGTTGGATGGTTGGGGGGATAGGGTGCTTGGGTTAGGGGTAGTCAGATGTCAGAGGGATAGTCAGGAGGTCAGGAGGGGTGGTCCAGGGTGGTGGGGTGAGCATGTAATTGGTCAGAGGGGTAGTCAGGGGTTCAGGGCTGTCGGATCATCAGGAGGGGTGTCCAGGGGGTAATCAGGCAGCTAGGGGATTAGTAAGGGGGTCAGGGGGAGGGGGGTAGTCAGGTTGTCATGTGGGGTTGTCAGGGGGGTCATTTCCCTCATTATACTCTGCTTTCCAGATCTTTGCCCACTCACCTAGATATCTATATCCTTTTGCCGTCTCCTTATGTCCTCTTCACAACTTACTTTCCCACCTATCTTTGTGCCATCAGCAAATTTAGCAACCATACCATCAGTCTAACATTTCCTGGGTAGCTAATCCAGGTAAGTATAATGGAACTGTCCAAAGTCTCTAACTCTCGCTCAGAGTTGGAGACTTTATTGGATGGTCCCAGACAGCAGGGAATTACCCATCAGACTTTCAAACTTCTCGGAATATTCCCATGCAGGTCAACACATCAGGACTTCCATGGGGTCCTGACGCGTATCTTGGGTCATTCGTCTGGCCTCTGAAGATCCAGAGACGAGAAGATTTAGGCCAATATAATCACAAAAACATCTAACAAAAGCTGAGGAGAAATTTCTCTACTTAATGAGTGGCGAGAATGTGGAACTCACTGCCACATGGAGTGGTTGAAGCAATTCAAATAGATGCATTTAAGGGAAAGCTAGATGTGTACATGAGGTATAGTGGGATAGAAGGATATGTTGATAAACTGAGTTGAAGGTAAGAGTGCGGAGCTTAAAACCCAACATGGATCTGTTGGACCAAATGGCCTCTTTCTGTGCTTTAGATTTCTATGTAATTCTATGAATTGTCTTTAGCCACCATTGTCTAATCACTTCTTGTGGGTATTGCAGCATCCAGGGTTTCTTGACCAGATTCTAGAGGGCTCATTCTTACTTGTGGGAATTTTGCTAGAAGCTCAGCATACATAGGGAACCTGGGCCTGGGAAAATGGTTTGAGCTTCTGCTGGTAATGGAGGAGTGGGTGGAAGCAGGACACTGCTATTGGGAAGACAGTCACAGGCTTGAATTAACTGGTCACAGATAGTGTTGCAGGATGGGCATTGGTTCCCAAGAGAGAAGAATTCCCCTCTCTTAATTGCATTCCATTTACTCTAGTTACAAAGTAAATATTGGGCCTGATTTTAAGCGAATGGGTTTTGAGTGAGTTTAAATTGAGCCCATTAATGTGTGGACATCAGATGAGGGTAGGATGGAACTTTCTTCTTCTTTTCTTCCCTTCTCGATTGATAGCCTGTCAATATTCAGTGTCCAGGATCAAATATAAAGATTGGTTATTTGAGGTACTGGACAACTGCTGGCACTAATAGAACTGTATTCAGGGAAGGTAAGGAGGAAAGAGGAGAAGCTAAAGAATAAAGGAACAATAAGGTGTTTAATTTGCAGATGGAAAGAAGTACAGACACATTGGGCAGAATTTTGCCCTTGATGGGCGGGTGGGCCCCACCAACTCGGCGGAGGGTGGGCAGCCGATCGCCACCACCGAAACGGCCCCACCGCCCTTTTGAGTGGGCGGGCCACCCGATGGGAAGAGCTATGCGCTTCCTGTGCGGGCAGGAGGTGATTCCCCAACTGCCAGAGTGCACTCTTTCGCGCATGCACGTGAAAGAGCACACATCTCCTGAGGCTAAGTGCTGCCTCAGGAAGAGCACTGAAAGTTTTTGAAAGTTTAAAAACAGAAAAATAAAAAAATTATTAACATGTCCCCCTCAGGTGACACTGTCACACAAGATGGGACATGCTAATAAATTTCACAGAAACTTTATTGAAGTTTTTTAAAACCGACATGAAACCTCATCCCGCCAGTGGATGAGGTTTCTTGTATTATCAGAAGCCCGCTGGGGCTCCTGGCCTGCCCACCAACCTTAAGGTTGGATGGGCAGGGCCTTTAATTGATTTAACTACCCTGTCAATGGCCTCAATTGGCCATTGACAGGTCAGCGGGCAGACAGCTGATTGCGCTGTCCCCCCCGCCTTCCTGAAGATTTAAATGGGGCGGGATGATGTCGGGGGTTCCTCCCGATGTCATCCCACATCATTTTCGCGTCGGCGAGCGGGCCCCGCCCCCAGCCCGCTGACGGAAAAATTCTGCCCAATAAGTATTTGGAACGCACATTTAAAAATATGCACCAGTGCTAAACTTATTGTATATCATTTTATTTCAGACAATTATCCATAGAGCACGAGGTCCTGCAACAGGCTTTGGAGAAAGAAGCTATGGTCAAAGAGAGACTTTGTCAGGAGAAAGACGAATTGATCTGGAAACTGCAAAATGGAAATGTGTCACCTACTGTAGAGACTTCATGGAAACCACTTCACTCAGAGTCATTAGAATTATCATTAAGGTGACAGTAAAGTATTGGAAGAACAGGAATTTCACAATAAAAGATCAACAACCTTGATATTGTCCTCCTCTGAGACAAGTGGGAAGCATCTACCTCAGCATGCTTGGTTTTGGTTGTCTCAATGGATTTGGGCCCTGAGCTGATTCGGGACATCAGCTGATTTTTAAAAGTAAAGCTGCATTGCATTTTTAAAGGGTGCGTCACTGCAATGTTACCATTGTCCAAATGAAACGTCAGTAGAACCAACGACAACTTGGATGAAAGGATAATTGAACTTGGTTTTATAGGGTCCATCCTGTACATTTATGAAACCGTGTTTGTGAAGTGAAAGCAGTACAGAGCTTAGCTCTGAGACACTTTATTAAAGGGCATTTATTGTTTGTTTTGTTTCTTCACAATTTCAGATATGTAAAAGTGTTCTTGACTTTATCAAAATGGCACCATTGTGTGCTGCTTAGTGAAATTAGTTTTCCTTGACACAAACTCTTCCTTCCATTTAAGAAAAACAAACCTGAGTTTATTTTAAGTATGTTACAATTAAGCCCTGCAATCAACAGCAGTCATGTAGACCATGACCCTAGTTATGCAATTCACCCAAGTAGAGTCTGAAAGCAATGACCATTAGAAAACCTAGTCAGCTTAAATAGGAGAAAGGTTGTTTAATTATCTATAAGGCAAGAAATATGATAGCCATATGTGAATTTCTTAATTATAAAATGGAAACTGGCATTATGCACAAATAAAATTAGGAATTAATCTCAAGATTTTATTTGTAAGTAAATCAGGGCTTGTAAATATACAGAATAAGCCATTGTACCAAAGCTTGATGCATTAGCTACAGATTACAACTTCTACTTATATCTCAAAAAAACAATTACAATTGCATTTACCATGAACAGTTTGATCAGTTAGTTTTGAATCTCAAGAAGCATCCCATTGCTACTGCAAAATGCCATCTGTAGTCTTCAGATTTTCCACAAAGAGTATCTTCAGTTAAACTGTTGGAGTTCATCGGGTCCACAATAATCATTGAGAGCCTGCACCGTGCATGGGTATTACAGAGGACAGCCCACAGCCTCACATGTGTTAGACTGCCTGCATTATCCCTGGGAACTGTAGAAGACAGCCTGTGATATTTATGGAAATTACAGACATCCTCATAGTCTCTGTGGGAACTTCAGAGGGAAGCTTTCAATCCCCAATGAAACTCTAGACAGCCTGTAACCTCCATGCAAACCGTGAAGTCCATATTTCCATTGGCTATTGCACAATTTAGCATAAAAAACTTCCAAAGGAGCTTTACGATAAACAAACTCAGGATAGTGCAAATGGTTCTGTAAATTACACACACAATACTACTCAAACAGGATTAGAATAAGATCATGCAATCCTCTGAATTGTAATGTACATAGTGCCATTCAGTAAGATAAATGAACAGAGTGTTTAAAAAAAAGACAGGCAATCAGAAAAATAGTAAAAGTTATATGATGCAGGTAACTATGTAAATTAAGCACTTTATTGCCTTATAGAGAATATTGTGTTGGATTTTGATTGCCAGCGATTTGTATTTAAAATAAATGAATGCCAAAAGATTCAATGATAAAGTTCAATGATAAATTGGCTGCTGCAGTTCTATTTCCTTTAGGTTAGTGCAGCATTTAAGCCCTTAAACCCCATTTTTTCTAGCCATGCGTAATGCCACTCATACCAAAGTTAGTTGTGGGAACTCAGAGATCTTGGGAATGACCAGAGATCAGTTTACTTGGCAGATTAGCAGAAAGAGGGAAATGTATTCGGTGTATGTTTTGTATAGAAGCTTCCTCCTCTACCCCCCACAGTAACAGTGGTGCAATCAGTATCATCCCCTGGGAACACACTGGGCAGGTGTGACAGTGGGAATATTTACTGATCTGAATTTTGGTAACAGCACACAAATAAACATTTTTTTAAAGTTGATGTGTCTCATTTTCTCGGGCACTTTAAAATGAAAAGTTATATTTTAAAACTCTTGAAGCCAGAAATTGTACGATGGCTAGATATGGAAAAAGTCAGCAGTGCCAGTGCAAATGAGCAGACTTCTAGCTTTACAATGATACACTTGTAACTGATCCATAGACCCAGTTTTCCAAAAAAAATTACTTGGGGTTTGTTGTCGACTAATTGATAGAGATTGATTGTTATGATTAATCAACAGCTTCTTTATCTTGTCTCGTGCGACTACCAAGGTGGTAGAAGACAAACTATTTCTGTCTTTTTTCATCTAGCGATTCCTATTTTCTAAGATGAGTAGTTGGAGTGAAGATACAGAGCAGCCAAGATCTAAATGAGTGCTGGAACAGGTTCGAGAGGCTGAATGGCCTCCTCTTCTATGTTGCTAATTATGGGCCTCTCTCTATATCTCTGAGACTCAAGTCGATTCAGTAAAGGTAATTGTTTGTTAATAAAAAAAACAAATTGTAGTCATCTTCTGCCTTCAGAAACATACAAACCACAGCGCCTGGCACAAATCCCTCAACTGTGAGTTGAAAGGTCATACACTCAAGCCCCACTTGAGCACGTAACTTGGGCTGGCACAAGTGCAGTAGTCAGGCAGAGCTGGATTGTCCGATGTACCATCTTTCTGATGAGACATTAACTGGCTTGTGTAAATATGTTATGGTACTGTTGAAAGAAAAGCAAACAAGTTCTCCCAGGGCCCTGATCAGCATCCCTCTGCTAACCAATGCCACCAAAAAGAGTTTAACTGGTCATTCATCACATGTTCCTTGTACAGCCTTGGTATGTGCAAAATGGCTGATGTAACTAACTAAACAACAGTCACTGGACTTCAAATGAGCCTACAGTACATGACACACTTTGACACATTGCTGAAAGAGATATGATAAAGCATAACATAAATGAAAGCTTTCTTTTAACTGCAAGTGAGGTATCAAATATAAATTTGCATTTAGGTTACATCTTAAGGGCACCTAAAAACAAAGCTGTACATTGTACCATGAATTCATCACTCATATACATTTACAGCTCTCTGCCCACAGTTACGATGCTCCTTAAAATCTAACTACTTGACCAAACATTTGGTGACATGTTCTAATGTGTCCTTCTTTAGTTCATTGTCTGATTACACCCAGAATCAGAGAATTGTTACAGCACAGGAGGTCATTCAGCCCATTATGTCTACTCCAGCTCTCCAAATGAGCATAGCTCTCCTATAAAGAGCCTTGGATCATGTTAACACATTAACGATGTGGCATAAATGGAGGATGTTGTTGGCCTAAAAGTGCCTTCCCTGGCTTGAATCTGTGTTTCTTAGCTCTTATTCCTCTGGTTTAATTTCAATTAATGAGCAGGATTTTCCAATCCTGCCAAAAGTCAATGGACATTTTGCGAGTTTGCCAAGTTTTCCGCCCTTCGCGTGACAGATCCCACCGAGGGCAGGACCAGAAAATCCCAGCCAATATCCAGATGAACAACTTCCATACCCTTCACAATCGTATATGCCTCAGGAAGATCATCGCTGAGAAAATTTGGCCTTGATATTACAAGGAGATAGGGAGGGAGCAGCACTGTACGTCAAGCAAGTGGATTGAAGGCTGCCTGGCTGCTGGGCGAGAAAACCTATGGCACGATTCAGTAGCAGGGGCTCATTGGGAATGTTTCCCAGCAATTAAGGCGATTCAATTCCTTGTTGGTGGGGGAGGGGGGGGTGGGGGGGGGGGGGGGTGGTGTGTGTGGGAGCTCAGAGCACAGCGAAGAGGAGAATCTGAAAGTAGGAGATCAGATCACAGTGGGAGGAACTCATGGGGATGGACCGATCACTGGGAAGATCATGAAGATAGATTGTGGGGTGACTGCAGGCAGGGGAAGTCATGGGTAGGAGAGGGGAAGTCATACGGCAGGAGAGGGGAAGAGATTGGACTGCAGGGGGAGGAAGCACGGCCATGGGAATGCAGGGAGACATGTTTAGGGAGGCTGATGAGATTGTGGCAGGTTTACTCGAGAGAGGCTGTGGGGCGGTAGCTCTCTGTTATATTGTTATATTATCCATAAAGAGGTAGGAACTAATTGTTATGTGAACATATATCCATAGGTACCACACTTTCTGTCACACTGCAGTCATGTGCTGAGTAACAATGTATCCGTCTATTCAGTACAGCAGCCACTTGGAGAGCAGAAGGAAATACACTCGATGAAGTGCCAGTATTTTGAGTTTAAAGTGTGATTATTTCTAACTTAGGGGAACCAGCAGGATATGTTTTGTATCAAGTGTAATAAAACTCCTTAGCCAGTTCAGATTCATCCACAGTTAATTCGTGCACCCACCCACTCCCCCCACAACTCCCCCCACCTCCTCCACCACCACTACCCTTCTTTGAGTTTGTGTCTCATTTGATTTTTCTACCATTCCTAGCAGTTCACATTTTTCTGTCTTTCTCCAATGCAAGACTTAGACTCAGACCATCCACGCCCTCCTTTCATGTTTCTAGATATAGTAACGTGTAAGTCAATTCATATAGTTTCCTTTGCTGTTCTCCGGTACAAATACAATCCTAAAATCATGGTGCAGCCATGTGAAGCAGTAACACACCCACAGCTCTATCCAGCCAACTGTTGCCTCCCAATGTAATACAGTACGATGTTCAATATAACCAGCTCCCTCTGCTGTCCCCTGGTATAAGAAGAAGCTGAACCCATGCAGTAGTAATGCTCAATTAATGTAGCAATCTGCTGTGGATGTACAATTTGGCATGTTAAGAACTCAAAATCTACTGGCTCCCTCTGCTGTCACCCATTTTACATAGCACTCAAACCATACAATTCCCCCAATGTCCTCTTGTGCAAACACATTAATGTGGCAACATGCTGCCTCTCATCTCTGTATTTTCTGTAAAATACAGCGCCGAGTATTGAATTCAGGTTTGGCTTTGTGTTCCTATGTGTATCAAAATGGGGAATGTTCTTAACAGGCATTACTGCTTCACTAGGAAGTTATAAGGAAAGCGAGGAAGACTTCCAGAGTTACAGTGCCTTTCACAACCTCAGTGCCTTTCACAACCTCAGGACATCCAAATGTTTCACAGCCATTGGAGGACTTTCTGAAGTACAGTCACTGGTGTACTATAGGAAATGCAGCAGCCAAATTGGGCACAGCAAGCTCCCACTTACAGCCTTATGATAATGACCAGATAATCTATTTTTGTGATGTTGTTTGAGGGATAAATAATGACCAGGATGCTGGGGGAAAACAACAACCCTAATCTTCTTCAAATTAGTGCATGGGGAATCTATTGCATCACCTGAGAGCGCAGGCAAGGCCATGGTTTAACATCACATTCAAGTGAGCCCACAGTACTCCCTCAGTAATGCACTACAGCATTAAGCTTAGATTTTCATACTCAAATCTCTGGAGTGAGACTTGAGCCCACAACCTTCTGGCTCAGAGGCAAGAGTGTTATTAACTGAACCACAGCTGACAGTAGGTTCAGGTCCGAGATGAAACAAGCCCGCTGCCCATCCTGTCATATTGCAATGTAGTTTTTTCAAAAATTCTCAATTTAATAGAAACCTAAACGAAGAACTGTCGCTGCGGACACAAATGATGTCACTATGGGTGGAATTTTACCGCCCGATTGTGGTAGGGGGCGGGTCTGGAAAACACAGCGAGCCATTCAAAAGTCCATCGACTTCGACAGGACCAGGAAATCCCGCCCGGGGGAGGGGCCATAAAATTCCACCCTACGCTGCCAATCACGGGGTAGACTTTTTAGCCCAGCGGGCGGGCGCACGCCCGACCCCATCCAGCATGAAATCATGCGAGATGACGTCAGGTGAGTGTCCCAACGTCATCCCGCACTCACGCGATATTTCGGTCAGTGGGCGCAAAAGTCGGAAGCGCAGTTGGCGGACGGGTTAATCAGCCAGGCGGCCTTTACAGTTTTCATGAAACCTCATCGAAGGGCTGGATGAGGTATCCGTGATGAAATAAAAATGAAAATAAAATTCGGGGTGGGCAGCATTTTTATCGTGTATATTTTCAGTTAACTGATTGGGCGCTTGGACATTTTTTTTTCTGCTTTTCAAAACATTATTTGAGGATTTTCGGGTCTGCAGCTCCCTGAGGCAGGTCTCTGCCTTCAGGGAGCTTTCTCTCAGTCAATGCCCGCGCCAGCGATGACCTCAGCACCCGCCCTCTTCCCGCCCCCCACCCCCCCACCCGGCAACGCTGAGCTTCTCAGCGCGCGTTTCGTGCTGGCTGGCCGTTGATTGGCCAACAGTGTGAAATCGCAGTCGGGGGCTGGTCGCAGTCGGGGGTCCGTTCCTCCACCCATCCTGGGCTCGCCGATCGCACCCGCCCGCCAACCTAAAAATTCTGCCCATAAACCGAAGTGTCTTGAATGGTCTCCTTCCCTTTAAGAAGATCGTGATTTGAACACTCTGGACATTTAACATTGTACACAAAGAAGATACAACTTCAGATGCAAGAGTAAAAGTTACGTCATGAAATATAAAAGAAACTATTAAACAGAAAAATAATCCTTATTTTCTAAAACAGAAAGGATAGCTATGTACTTAGCACTGATGGCATGGATTAAAAACAATATTTTGCAGTTGGTTTCTCCATTTTTCAGTGTTATCATCAGCAACTTGAGGGATATATTTGGCCTTGCTCCCGAGCTTACGTTTGGCCAGGACTTGTATGTGGAAGCACATTTACGTGAGTGGACACGGTAGTTTTCCCCTGCAGGTTCTGAGCGACACACTTGTAGAGCCCATCATCAACAGGGCGCCCCTCATCCACCAGGAGAACGCTTTGAGACAACTGCCGTATCTGACCATCCATGTATACAGACTCCTGGCTTTCCCTGGTGTAGGTCGGTCTCCCCAGCTGGTTACAGCGTAAAGGAAATAGGAAAGAAAATAACAGGAGGCAGAATAATAGTGAGAAAAAAAATCAATTACAATTTTTTAATATCACTTTGAACACAGAGTCACTTGGAGCTTTATAAATATACTTTCATTACTGTATCAATAAACACTCTCTGAGCATGAATAAGAAACTTTCTGCTACCCTGAAAGAAATACTTCACATTTCTTCCCACAAATGCCAATTGTTCTCAGTCTCCAGAGACAGCAGGGACCAATGAATTTGTAGGAATGTATAAGTTGCAGCACCAATTGGTATTAATGTGGAGAACCACTCTTTCAGTTCTGGATACCAATTAGAAACACTTATTGTTGAAAAACAGTAATGGGAGTTAATGAGCTTTCTCATGTCCAATGCTTCTTGACTCTCAATCTATGGAAAGCCAACATTCTCAGCAATTCTGGGTGGTCGGATGCTGATCTTGGAAAATATAGGAATCAACGTGCTAAGGAATTGCAACTTGCATCAGTGTAGAGGAATGTCCCAAAGCACTTCACAGGGGCTTAATCCAATAAATGGAGATGATTTTAAGGTGGGGCCAGGTGGAGTAATGCTGCAATACTGCTTCTCCTGGCTTCACATTCGGGTAAGTACTTTTTACAAACTCATCTTTCTGACGGCGCCTGTAGTGGTCCGTTTAGAGACCAGCAATTAGCCTGGCTGAACACACTCAACCTGATAACCCAACTTTAGTTCTGGGGATCTTAAGTAGGCATTAGACCTTTTATTTGCAAATTAAAATGTGTGAACTCTGCATGCCTATCTCTTTGATTTTATCAATATGATGCTGTTGGTGTGCTCACAACTCCTCACCCCACCCGACTGCTTCCTCAATCTCCATCCTACCGTCCCAATTGTCCCCCTCCCCACCACCCTGCACTCCACACCCCCGTGTCAATGTCTCTATCTCCTCCCCATCCCGATCTCACCCATGCCCTCCAGATGTCTCAATCACCCCCTCCCAACCAGCCCACCTCCCCCGGTGGCCACAACCCCCCCCACCCAACTCTCTTCCCTTTTAAGCAATTAAAATGAGGATTGCTGCCAAAAGTACAATGCAACAAAATTGAAAGCATCTTTGCCAACAAGCTGCCTGGGGATGCCCATAACGTGACCACAGCTCACAGGTCTCATTTAAATGAGACCCCCCAGGCCAAATATCACCTTGGGCCTACCCAGTTGCGTACAGTGACCATTTCCTGCCCTGAGTTCATACCAGTGAACCAGCATGAATTTTTATATGATGGGGGGTGGTCACAGCTTACCTGCTCGCCAGGGAACTCCCAAGTAAAGTCCACCTCTATGTCAATTTCTCCAAGAACTTTACATGTTACATTAAAGTTTGCACCCACTGGTACTGAGCTGGACGAGGCTGTGATTTTAGCTGATGGAGGGGCAGATGGATCTGAGGGAGGAAAAATACAGAGTTTACTTTCAAAGACTGTCCTATAATTCATACGTCTTTAGGGATCAACTCTTGTACAATTAAGGTCAAACTTTATGGATGATAGGGTAACGCCTACCTCCTCCTGCTTCAAGTACCATGCCCTAAGGCGGCATTGGTGACCACATGGACTTCCATTGGATTAGTCCATGATTAAGCTTGGCAAAGTACTGCAGTGGTTTACTGTTCCCTTCTGCAGTACGGCTGGCCAGGAAACTCTCCCGCTCTTACTGCCTGCCATCAGACATGCTGCAAGGATTTACAGGCTGATGGTCAACCTGTTTGGCTTCGTTACCAATATATCTTCCAGGAGGTGAACGAGATACAATTGTGGGGACCTCGGAACTTCTTGCCAAAGTGTTTCAGTCTTTAACTGATTCAAATTGGCTACCGCGTTTCCTATATTACAAGAGTGATAATATTTCAAAGAGTAATTAATTGGCTGTAAAGCACTTTGGGACATCTTGCAGTCATGAAAAGGTGCTATATAAATGCAAGTCTTTCTTTTTCTTTTTTCGGGGGAGTACACAAAATAATTAGGGGAGGCCCACTAACGCTATTGTTCTTAAACTATAGTGAAGTAATTTGTGGATGATGAGCGCCTGCAGCTGCTCAGGTACAAATAATGTCACTGATTTTATCAGCTTTTTAAGTATACATCTTTTAGTCTCTGTTCTAATTTTTCAGTCTGTGCATGTTAGATAGCATGGAGTATAATTGCTTAATGAAACATATGTTATTGTATTGTACAACATACTCACAATTGGTAAATATGAGGAGGTATTTTGTGGAGCTCTGCATTAATCCCTGATAACTTGCCACACAGTACACTGTGCCAGCAAACAATGGTAGGGCCTTGTGGATAATAAACCCTTTCTTCACATCAAATGTGATTAATTTCCCATCCACCGGAATTACCTCTGGTGGAAATTCCCGATGCAGAGACACTTTGGCAAGAGGATTTGTTACTTGGCATGGTAATCTTGTGGGTCTGTCGGTGCGAAGCTGAACGGCTTCATAATAATCATTTGCTGGTACAAACAGTTCACGTGGATCTGTGGAGAGAAACTAAATTATTGGCTTTGCTCATCAAACTGCAAACCTCACAGCATTTATACTCATTCAATGATTTATTTCCAATAGAAGTCAGGATTTCGAAGCACTTTTCTGATTCTATGGAGGAAAACACACTGGATTTCATTTAAAACAGTCACTTTTTATTTGCATGCTGATCACAAACCAGCATCAACCATCACATCAATATTTTAAGCATCAAAGAGGATTTGGCAGTTCTGCCATTACACTCCACATTCAGCAAATCTCATACACCAAAGGAAAGAACTGGCTCCACAGTTCTATTATCCTGCATACTGGAGGGACAATCCTTTTAAAAAATATTTCTCAAAATGTGGGCAACACTGGCATTTATTGTCCATCTCTTGTTGCCCTGAGAAAGTGGCTGGACCTTCTACTTGAACCTCAGTCTTTTTGATGATGGTATTCCCTTGCTGGTATTAGGTAGGGAATTCCAGGATTTTGACCCAACAATGAGGAAGGAGAGGTGGTATGTTCAAGTCAGGATGACGTGTGATCTGGAGGGAATGTCCCCGTGATGGTGTTCCCATCATCTTTCTGCTTATCCTTCTCAGTGGTAGAGGTAGACTGTCAGGGGTTGTCAGGGAAGCAAGCTCAGCAAGTTGCTGCAGTGCATTCTGCAGATAGTACATACTGTACAATGGCACATGCTAGAGCTATAGTATGCTGGTAATTCTGGGATGGATACTGATTTCAGTGCCTGGGGTGTCAATCAAGCAGGCTACAGGTGCCATTGAGCTCCTTGAGTGTTTTAGTGGCTACAGGCTCCCAGGAGAGCGATGAGTATTCCTGACTCACTGACTTGAGCCTTGGATAGTTCCTAAAGCATAAGGAGCTGAGTCACTTGTCAGAGAGTACGCAGCTTCTAACTTGCTGTAGTAGCCACGGTGTTCATATGGCTGGTCAGTTTAAGTTTCCGGTCAATGGTGCTTCTAGGATTTTAATGGTGGGACAATTTAGACATGTTGATAGTAGTGAGCATCAGGGGAAGTGTTGGGCTTCTTCTTGTGATTGATGGTCATTATCTGGCAATTATGGGGTGCAACTGTTACCTGTCATTTTTAGGCTTGCATGGGTTGTCCGATTATCAGAGGAGTTGTGACTGATTTTCCAACAAAGGACAGTTATTGATGAAGCAGTTCAAGGTGATCGGGCTAAGAATGCTGTCTTGAGAACTTCCTACTGTGAAATTCTGAAAGTCATTTTGCTTAAAAGACGATATCATGGCGATCTAGACCCGCCATTGTCTGAATCAGTATTCATTGAACTTATGAACTCAGCAAGTCACGCAGTTAAGTTCAGTTTACATGACACCACATATGCCCAAATAGATGGTGTTGCCATGGGATCGCCTCTAAGCCCTGCTCTCGCAAACATCTTTGCTGGGTCCCACGAGAAATGAGTCTTCGATGGAATGACACTCAATCTCCTACATCTTGCTTATTTCCGATATGTGACACGTTTGCTACATTTGAATCCGCAGCTGCATGATGTGCTCAAATTCATCTTTGAAATGGAGCAGTCACATGAACTCCCTTTTCTCGATATACTAGTTGAGAAATCTGCCAGGGGGTTCTCTACTACAGTCTACCGCAAGCCTACCTTCACTGGTCAATATATGCGTTAGGATTTCTACAGTTCCATGCACTATCAAATTGGCCTTATTGGCAACCTTGTAAATAGGGCCTGAGCCATTTCCTCACCATGCAAGCTTGATGCTGAAATAGGGCACATCAAAGGCATCCTGCAGGACAATAGCTACCCTGATCAGATCATTTCGCGCTGTATATCACACAAGCTCATGAACGGCCTAAGGGCCACTAATTTTGGGCCTGAAAAGAGCCCAGTCTACCTCAGACTACCCTGTAAGGCTAAGGCATCTCAAAAAATTTGAGCGATAGGTGAAGCTAGCCATTTCACGCTGCTACTATGCAGTAACAACACAAATGGTGTTCGCCACTAATAGGATGCTGCCATCAAACCAAAAAAATGTTCTGCCTATCACACAAATGAGTAATGTGGTACATGAATTTCAGTACTGGTGTGATGCTAGATATGTAGGCCGTACATCCCAAAGATTGGTGGATCGTATCAAACAGCATGGCCCTTCAGCTTTTTGCAACAGGCAAGGTACTGACCATACCCAACCAGCTCGTACTTGCAAAGCTCAAATCACAGTGTCCATCATTAGATGTGATTCCATGATTGGATAACATCTGCTAAACAACCCCTGGTGTGTTAAGAGTTACACTGACAACCAATTGAAGATTATCAGTTGGGCTCGCAGTGTGGCTCACTTACACATACTAGAAGCTACATATATTAATACACAGGGCCCTGTTCTTTGCAGACAGAAAGAGCTCCAAGACTCAGTCCATTAGCTCAACATGGTCCTGTTTGGGAAAACTGAAATGGAGTTTTTACTTTTCTTGACTGACACCTTTATAAAATTATAATAAGTTATTCTTTCTGTGACCTATTTTGCCAATTTCTGTATGTTTAATTGAACATGATTAAGAGGTGTGAAGGGGATAAGGTTTGTTTTGCTGATACTATAATGGCCCTGTCTTATTGGCATGTCTATGGGTTGTAGCAACAGCAGTTTCTTCTCAAATCAGATTTCTCAATGTGTATGTTTTTTTTGCTCAGCATTTCAACACTTGCTATTGCTGGTTCTGTATAAAGTGCATATTGGGTGAATGGATATGGAGGGGACATGTGAAGTACAGAGGTGGCATGGATGGGGCATAGGGGATAGGAGTGGGAATTTGAGAGAGGTGAGGGCCAGGGAGCCTATTTGCTTTTAATACAAGCGGGACGAAGTCCCAGAGAACAGAGGTGGGCCTTCTAACCAGGATGCCTCAGCACTTGCATCCCCCTCTGCCCCCCCACCCCCCAACCCACCCACCGCTCCCCCCACCCGGCCACCTCCAATCTGCTTCCAGGGTCAGCAGGCCCGACCCTATCCCGGCTCACCTTCCTGGAGAGGAAATTGGGGTGTCATGGGGCCAATAAAACTGAGGTGGGTTCTGCCAAGTTGGGAAATTTCCTGACTCAAACTACCTGCCTCAGTAGCGAAAATAATTTGGAATAATTTGTGGAATAATTTGACTGGGGTTGGGGCTGGGGGCAGAGGATGAAGTGGAAGAGGTGGGAGAAGGGAGAGGGAACAGCTGGTTCTGGTAAACAGGTCTTCAGCACTATAGCTAGGGTGTTATCTGGGCCTGTATCCTTTGCTGTCTGGTGTACTCAGCCTCTTCTTAACGGCATGTGGTAAGAACCAAGTTGGATTAAAACTGAAATTTCCAATGCAGGAGAACTCGATAACAGACTGAGAAGGATTATTCACTTTGTGCTTTAGGCTGAAGACTCCATCAACCACATTATCACACTCCACCTCAAAGGGAGTTCTACATATTGGCCAAGACATTAAACTGAAAATGTGTTAATTGCATTGATGCCTTGTACATCGAAGAAAGGATACAGTGCATCTTAACATTCTGATCCTGCATCTTCGAACAGAAATATGACAATCAGGTCACCATTTATTTATCAAGAAACAACTTGTCATTGACCAGCCACACGATACAATTATTAATTGTATCATATGAAAGAACAACAGCCTATCTTGTAAGGCTGCACAGGAGATGTACCAGAATTGTTCCAGGGATGAGGGAATTTAGCTACAAGGTTACATTGGAGAAGCTGGAGCTGTTCTCCTTGGAGATCTGACGGAAGTGTGCAAGATTATGGTATGGTAAGGTAATTAGCTGTAGTCCACAAAGCACCATAATCATCTCTCCATCAGAGGATGGGATAATTGGTTATATGGCATGAGGAACGCCTCTCCACATCAAGTGTAGGGCAAGGCAAGGCCTCCATGAGCTACCAACAGCCAGTACAGGGATTAAACCTGTGATGTTGGCATCACTCTGCACCGCACTCTAGCCATCTAGCCAACTGAGCTAGCCTTCCACACCACCCTCCCCCCGCACCCCAACAAGATTGTGATATGTTTAGATATGTTAGACAAAGAAAAGCTGTTGTTAAATTTAAACCATTCTTCCATCTACATGTTTAAAATCCAATTCCAGCATACAGTTGGTCATCCTAGTTCTACAGCTGCTTTAAATCTAGCATCATAATGCAGTCCTCACCAGTGAAGAACACATAGGTGCTGCCTGTTTTGGAATCTTCCTTTCTACAGGTCTCGGTGTCACAATCCAATGCCCAGCAACTATATTCACCAGTATCTGCTCCTGTGCTGTTCACTACTACGAGCTGGCTGTGCCTTTTCCGATGGGTAATGCTGTAAAGTAAGAAAAAGCACCTTTAAAATATAATTCAAATGGCAAGTGTCAGGAATCGAAGATGAAGAACCACACATCTTAACCAAAACACAAATCAGTAATCTTCATAACTCTTCCCTTTAATTAAAACTATTAAAAAACTTATTAATAAACTCTTGCGGTACTCTCCCAAAAGCCAAGCTGATTGAGCCAGTGAGTAACAGATACACAGACCAGGAAAGATCCCACTTCAGTGTCCTGTGTTGCATTGTCAAAGTTAGCGTCTTTCGGATGCGATGTTAACCCGAGACCTCTGTCTGCCCTCACAGATGGACATTAAAACGTCCATGGCACTATTTAAAAAGAACACTGGGAAGTTCTTCATTGTGTGCTGTGTAATAGAAACATTTTTCCTAATATTACTGTGGGATACTTTAAAGAAGGCTTGTGGGGGCTGTGTTTTGTGTGTGTGTGTGTGTGCGAGAGAGAGAGAGAGAGAGAGAGAGAGAGACGGTCAGACTGCAAGGTTTGAATCAAAAGAATTACGTGTAAAAAAACAGGCATTTTGAAATGGAGATGGGTAAGCTGAGGTCTCAGCAGATACAGTGTGAGTGGAATTGGCATTTGTAGATAAGTTGAGAGGTTGTTTGATTTTCAAAGGGACATGATAAGATGTTTTACAACTGGCAAGATAAATAAGACAAAGTTATTAAGTTTATTTTTCCTGAAAGCACTGGCAATATAGACAACATGAAAGATTTTTATATTCTGGGAAAAGTAACTTCCAAACCAAGGGTGAAGCAATGGGATTTACAGATCAGAAGGGAGAAAATGTATTTAAAGAAAGTTGGAAAGCTGTGCAGTGTGAGATCTTGGAAAGTTGGCCAGTGTGAAACAGGCCTGTGAAATCAGCCTCTAGCCACCCCAGAGAAGAGTTTGCTTGTTCTGGAGAGCAAGGTTTTGTTAAAAGCGTTGGAATTCCATTGTCAAGTGAGAGGGAGAGAGAAACTGTGAAATACCTCCCTTATAGCAACAGTGGGTGTTTGTGGTAATATTGCTGGATGTTTTTATAGATTAAGAATCTATTTGGACTGTTCCCCGAAAGGGGTGTGTCGTTGAGGGTCCTTTGGGAAGTGTGTTACCTTCTCGTAATGAAAACAAATTACAAAATCATTGTGATAGCTTGACCATGTTTCCCTTTGGAATTTGGTCAGCCTAGCAATTACCAGCTGCCATATCATAACAGCTGACCGATATTTATCCCTCAACCAATGCCTAAGAACAGATCATTGGGGTCACTGTCATGTTGCGGAGTCTTGCTGTGCTAAATTAGCTGCTGTATTTCCTATTTTACAACAGTGCCTACAGTGCAAAAGTACTTCATAGGCTGTAAAGCTTTTTGAGGTGGCCTGGGGTCACAAAAGTCACTATAGGAATATAATTCTTTCCAAGTTAGCTGATTTCAGCTGCGATGGTGCAATGGGTTATACTGGTCATGCACCTGGTACTCCATGTTGCAGAAAGGAAAATTACTATGATTTCTGCTCCAGTGGCTTGTGCTGGAAGTGCATATGTGTGACCATTGACTAAGGGCAGGATAAGGTTCAACAATGTTGTAGGGCAGGCTGCTGTAAAACAAGTTCACTCATTTAGCTTTCCTGATCACATGGCTGGCTCCCTTTCGCATTTCCTTGATTTGAGATTCCATGCTGACACAGTTGCTGCAGAAGATAATGTCTTGGATTCATTTACAAAGAATTAACTTCAATGGAGAGTAAAACTGGACAGTGGGTAAACCAGGTTTTATTCCCTTAAATTACTCCATGGCTTTCCTGAAAAGGGCTGGAATCAGCATCGTTACAAAGACACTCATTCTTTTTACAGCCATCTGGGAAAGAAGATTAACTAGACCAAGAATCACATGGAATCATACAACACAGGAAGTAATTCAGCCCATCTTGTCTAAGCCTATTTGCAAAGTATATTTCCTCTTTTAGGTGTAAAAAGAACAAAATTCTCAATGGTGATAATAGTAATCCACTGTTTTTATGGGTAAAAATAATATAAGGGCTCCTCTACTCAAAAAGCACTGTCAAGGTTTACTAATTCAGTTAGTTAATATACCAGAGGGTGGTCAGGAATTAGCACCATCATATCTGAACTGAGTCCCAGGAAGATCAAAAGTATATCTTGCACAATTAAATAAAGTTGCCAATCACAAAAAGGCTTCAAAGACTCACAGACCACCTAACAATACTTTCAAGAAAAGGGAAAATACAGAGAAAAAGACAAACGCAAGATTCTGTGCTGATTTTGCAGCAATATTTAGAACAATGATACACATTATTAGTGGATATATAGTAATAGTTGATCACATTGTAATGCCTGCGCACATAACTACGTCAACCCAAAATTACACCATTATTCATTTTCTATTCAATTATGTGCGCTTCCAATCCGATTTGCTGTTGGCTTAGAATGTTACTGCTAGGTATAACGTCATAAACTTAAGCATTAATAAATATCATGGCTTCGTATTACTCAGCTCTCAGTCTGTTGGTTACACATTTGCTATAAATCAATTTTGGAGTTGAACTGCGTCGGTTGTATATGAAGCATTACCCAACCCGCTGTGTGAGTTAGAAACAGAGGCCTGGGATTTCTACTCAGTTGCGTTGTTTTTGTTTCTGTAATTCACCCAAGTCATTGCAAGCAGCACGAAAGATCACAGAATTTTAAGCACAAATTATGCTTGGTGCAACTTGAGTTTCTGTGATCTTTTGCACTAACTTAAAAGGGCATCACACTAGAAAGCACCCATAAAGCTGGCCATTGCCCAAGATAAATTAATCACCACTGGAAATTTTCCACTAATTGCATTTGTGTGCAGGCTTTCAAGGGAGCTCAAAAAATTATGCTGGTTCTTTTGGTTGCAAGGACACTAATAGGCATGATTTTAAAAACCTTTGAATTTTATTTTTCATTTCCTAAGAAACTGATACCTGAATATAACTAGGAAATTGGACTGTATATTTTTTTTTAAGTAATTTTTATTCATTTATAATTGGATTACTCATAGGTAGTGAATGAGACACCAATTAAAAATGCTTTCTTTTGTAATTAAACCCATTTTCTGCTGCATTAATAAGGCTGCGCCAAGTCACCACTCATTTTATATATCAGCAAATATTTTTAAAGCAATTTTTAAAAAATTACATTTTAATACACTGCTCGATTGTGTTGGTTTATGACAATTTTGTTTTCAGCAATTTTGGATGTCATTTTACCCAGTTTGCCCAATGACTGTATATAAGATAATAACCAACTGATCTCTACACAAGACAGTGACAATAAAGAGGGTCCTTTACCAACAACAACTTTAATTTAAATAGTACCTTTAACGTAGTAAAACGTTCCTCATAAGGAGTGATATTAAACCGAATTTGATACCAAGCCTGTAAGGAGATATTAGGACATGTGATCAAATGTTTGGTCAAAGAGATAGGGGAGAATTTTCTCCCCGTCAGGAGCGGGCTCAGAGCCAACCACCACCCGCGATTGGCTGCGCGCCGCCATTTTATGTGGGCAGGCCAATTAAGGCCCGCCCAGTGTGATGCGCACCTGGAAGCGCTCAGCGCTACCTGTGCGGGCGGGGGGAGGAAGGACATCCAGGGCCTGCGCATGCACGCGAAAGAGCACAGAAATCTCCCCGAGGCACGTCCCCTGTGTAACAGCGTCACGTGAGCTGGGACATGTTTTCAAAATGTTCGAAAAATGTTTATTAATGTAACAAACCCTTCATGAAACCTCATCCCGCCCGTGGATGCGGTCTTATGAAAATTGCCAAGGCCGCTTGGGCTCTTCACCTGCTCACCAACCTTAAGGCTGGGCGGGCAGCCCTGTCAACATTTTTAATTGCTTTATTAATGGCCTTAAAAGGCCTTTGACAGTTCGGCGGGTGTGCAGGTGATTCTGGTGCACGCGTGCCAAACGGAAGATTGGAATGACGCGCAGTGATGTCGGGACGCACGCCCGACGTCACCGCACATCATTTTACACGTCAGTGCGCGGGGCCCAGCCCCGCACATCAAACAGAAAATTCTCCCCACAGATTTTAGGGAATATATCAAAGGGGAAGAGAATATAGATGGAAAGGTTTTGGAGAGAAAATTCCAAAGCTTAAGGCCAAGACAGCAGAAAGGATGGCCAGCAATCAGGAAACACTGTTTGTCATATCCCAACTTAGGATATCCTCATAACACATGACTGGCAGCTTCATGAAGAAACAATTGTTTTCCCTCAAAGGCATCGTTATGTATTCTCATGAGACGTTTAAAATTAAAACAAAATATGTATGCTGCACATTAAATAGAAATTGCATTGATGCAATTATTAAAGAACGATTGTGCTCATGTCAATGTGAAATTGGTTTTCAAGCACTGTTGTGTTTGGCATGAGTCGGGGCATAGCAAAACAAGTTCACACGGTCATATCTACAGCCTTGTGTCAGATCCATTGGGATAGACCTGCTGCCTGGGAGTATAACTGGTTTTGTGGATCAGCTACACCTGGGACACAAGTTGAAAACCCACTCCAGTGACTGTACATGATGAAACCAAATATATTTTTTTTTTCAGAACAGTAAACGTTTAATAAGGAAATAGCCCTAATACACCTTACTCAAATACTAACGAGGTGTCAGCTGTGGCTCAGTTCATAGCACCCTCGCTTTTGAATCAGAAGGTTGTGGGTTCATGTCCCACTGCCGGAAACCAAAACTGTGAATGTACTCGAAAGAGTTACATGCGATCTGTTGATAACTCGAAAGAGTTACTCAAAAACATGACTACAGATCAATTGAATGTGGGGGCAATAACATTTCAACAGATGCAAAAATACCTGAATCTGCCACCGTCTTCCTCATCTAGGTAACTGGGATACGCCCAGCTGATGTGTTTTCCTTTGCAGCGTAGCACAAGCCTCTCTCCAATAGAAAGCACCACAGTGTCGGATGGTTTCTGAAACCTGCCTTCTTCCAATAGCTGAGTCATTATGAAGATCTTTGCAGGCACCTTAACCTTCTTCACTTTTGGCTTGCCTTTGGTCTTTTTGGTGGTGGCAGCTTTCACTTTCTTCCCAACATTTTGCCTTTTATTTTTGGCAACATTTTTGGTGACCTTTTCATCCTTCTGGCATTCCACTAAAAGAAGCAATGTTGTTGCAAAACATGTTCATAATTTTAACCAAAATATTTTTGATAAGCAAGAACTTTTTTTTGCTGAATTCACAAGAGAAAATCACAGAATTTTAATGGCACAGAAGGAGGCCATTCGGTCCATCATGCCTGCACCGGCTCTCCAAATGAGCATTATGACCTAATACCATTTCCCTGCCTTTTCCCATTACCCCTGCACATTGTTTCTATTCAAATAATCATCTAATGTCCTCATGAATGCCTCACTTGAACCTGCCTCCACCAGACTTCCAGGCAGCACATTCCAGACCACTTGTTACGTGAAAAAGTTTTTTCTCACATCACATTTGCTTCTTTTGCAAATCACTTTAAATCTGAGCCCTCTCGTTCTTGATCCTTTTACAAGTGGGAACAGCTTCTCCCTATTTACTCTGTCCAGCCCCCTCATGATTTTGAACATCTCTACCAAATCTCCTCTTAGTCTTCTTCTCTCCAAGGAGAACAATCCCAACCCCCTCTCCAATCTATCCTCATAGCTGAAGTATCTCATCCCTGGAACCAATCTTATAAACCTCTTCTGCACCCCCTCCAATGTGTTCACATCCTTCCTTTAATGTGGCGCCCAGAACTGTACACAATATTCCAGCTGAGGTCTACCAAGTGTCTCATATAAATTCAGCATAACCTCCCTACTCTTGTACTCTATGCCCCTATTAATAAAGCCCAGGATACTATAAGCTTTATTAACTGCTCTCTCCACCTGTCCCGCCACCTTCAATGATTTATGCACATATACACCCAACTCCTTCTGCTCCTGCACCCACTTCAAAATTTCACCCTTTATTTTATATTGTCTGTCCATGTTCTTCCTACCAAATGCATCACCTCACACTTCTCCGCATTGAACTTCATCTGCCACCTATCTGCCCACTCCACCAACTTGCCTATGACCTCTTGAAGTTCCACACCGTCCTCCTCGCAGTTCACAACACTCCCAAGCTTCGCATCATCCTTTGAAAACTTTGAAATTGTCCCCTGCACACCAAGATCTAGAACATTAATATATATCAGGAAAAGCAAGGGTCCCAATACCAACCCCTGGGGAACTCCATTTCAAACCTTCCTCCAGCCCAAAAAATATCCATTGATTGTTACTCTCTGCTTCCTATTTTTCAGCCAATTTTGTATCCACGTTGCTACTGTCCCTTTTATTCCATGAGCAATAACTTTTCTCACAAGTCTGTTGTGTGGCACTGTATCAAATGCCTTTTGAAAGTCCATGTACACCACATCAACAGCATTACCCTCATCGCCCTTTTCTGTTACCTCTTCAAAAAATTCCAGAAAGTAAGTTAAACACAATTTCCCCTTTAGAAATCCATGCTGGCTCTTCCTTATTAACCCGTATTTTTGCCTGTGACTATTAATTCTATCCCGAATAATTGTTTCTAGAATCTTGCCCACCACTGAAGTTAAACTGACTGGTCTGTAATTGCTGGGCTTATCCTTACGAACTTCTTTGAACAAGAGCGTAATGTTTGCAATTCTCCAGTCCTCTGGCACCAACCCCGAGTCCAGGGAAGACAGAAAATTATGGCCAGTGCCCCTGCAATTTCTAATCTCACTTCCTTCAATATCCTTGGATGCATCTCATCCGGACCCAGTGCCTTGTCAACTTTAAGTACCAACAGTCTATTCAACACTTCCTCCTTGTCAATTTTGAACTCTTCCAGTGACAGAGTTTCCTATGGCCTGGGTAGCATCTGCCTCCTTAGTAAAGACGGTTACAAAGTATTGATTTAATACCTCCGCCATGACCCCTTCATCCATGTGTAAATTCCCTTTTAGTCCCTAAACAGCCCTTGTCCTCCTTTTACCACTCTTTTACTATTTATATGTCTATAGAAGACTTTAGGGTGCCCCTTTATGTTGGCTGCCAGTCTTTTCTCATAATCTCTCCTCACTTTTCTAATATGCTTTTTCACCTCCCCTCTGAACCTTCTGTATTCCTCTTGGTTCTCAATTGTATTTTCTACCTGACACGTGTCATAAGCGCATTTTATCATCTTTATCTTAACTTTAATCTTCTTTTCCATCCAGGGAGCTCTGGATTTGTTTGCCCTACCTTTCCCTTTCAATGGGATATACCTTGACTGTGCTCAAACCAATTTTTTTTTTTGAAGGTAGCCCATTGTTCAGCTACAGTTTTTCCTGCTAATCTTTCATTCCAGTCCATCTGGCCCAGCTCCGTTCTTGCCCCATCGAATTCGGCTCTTGTCCAGTTAATTATTCTTACTCTGGATTGCCTATCGTCCTTTTCTATCATCATCCTAAAGCGTACAATGATCACTGTCTCCTAAATGTTCCTCCACTGACACTTGATCTACTTGGCCCACCTCATTTCCAAGAACCAGGTCCAACAGTGTATCTTTTCTTGTTGGATTGGACACATACTGCTGTAGAAAATTCTCCTGAGCACAATCTAGGAACTTTGTCCCCTCTCCGCCGTTTACACTACCACTGTCCCAGTCTACAGTTGGGTAATTAAAGTCCCCCATTATAACTACTCTATAATGCTTGCATCTCTTGCAATTTCCCTGCAGATTTGTCCTTTTACATCCTTCTCACTATTTGATGGTCTCTAGACTACACTGAGCAATGTAATTACACCCTTTTTGTTCCTTAGCTGTAGCCAAATTGATTTTGCCCTTGAACCCTCTGGGACACCCTCTTTCTCCAATACTGCAATGCTCTCCTTAACCAGTACCACCATCCCTCCTCCTTTCCTATCTCTTCTGAACACCTTGTACCCGGGAATATTTAACACCTAGTTCTGCCCTTTAGCCAGGTCTCTTATCGCCACAACATTATATTTCCACAAGGCAATTTGCGCCTGTAACTCCCCAATCTTATTTACTATACTCCATGCATTCACATACATGCATAGTAACCCTGATTTAGATTTTGTTACTTTCTCCCTTGCCCGACTTTATCTATCAACTTACTATTCTCTACACTAGTGCTATCTGTCCCTCCCAGTATTTTGTGCACCTTGGTATTCCTCTCTAATATTTTCTCTTGGTTCCCACACCCCTGCCGAGTTAGTTTAAAGTCCTCCCAATGGCACTAGCAAAACACCCTGCAAGGAACTCAGGTGCAACCCATCTGGCTTGTACAGGTGTCATCTCCCCGAGAGCCAGTCCCAGTGTCCCAGGAGTCTAAAGCCCTCCCTCCTGCACCATCTTTCCAGCCATACATTCATCTGCCTTATCCTCCTATTTCTGTACTCACTGGCACATGGCACTGGGAGTAATCCAGGGATGACTACATTTGAGGTCCTGCTTGCTAATTTTCTACTTAGCTCCCTAAATTCTGATTGCAGGACCACATCCCCCTTCCTACCAAAGTCATTGGTACCAATGTAGACCACGACCTCTGGCTGATCACCCTCCCCCAGAAGAATGTCCTGCAGCTGCCCTGTGACATCCTTGACCCTGGCACCAGGCAGGCAACATACCATCCTGGAGTCACGTCTATGGCCACAGAAACACCTGTCTGTTCCCCTAACCAATGAATCCCCAATCACTATAGCTCTTCCTTTCTTCTTCCTCCCCTCCTGCACAGCTGAGCCACTGGTGACCACAAACCTGGCTCTGACTGCACTCCTCTGAGCAACCAGTGCCCTCACCAGCTTCCAAAATGGAAAATCGATCTGTGAGTGGGACCCCATTGGGATTCCTGCACTACCTGCTGACTTCTCTTGGACTGCCTGGCGGTCACCCATTCCCTCTCCGTCTCCAGGCCCTTAAACTGCGGTGTGACCACCTCTCTGAATGCGCTATCCATGTAGCTCTCAGCCTGTCTGAAATTATAGACTCCAGGTCTTCCATTCTTAACCTTCAATCCAATTATTTGTGTAGAAATTACAACACGGAAACAGATATTGACCAAACTGCTCCATTTGGTAAATAACTTCCACACAAGCAGCAATCCTAATTCCATGTTCCCACTTTGTTCCTATATTCCTTTATCCCGCTGTCCTTCAACCATCTCTCTAAACTTTGACATCATTCAAGTAACTAGCCATTATCCACAAAGGACCATAGGCATCTCTCTCCATTAATGAGAGAGAGCGAGAAAGAGAGAGAGACAATTGGTTATATATAGCTTAAGGGGCACCACTCCATAAACATGGGGCAAGGTGAGGAGGCAGGCTCCATGAACAACCAAAGCCAGTACAGGATTTGAACCTGTGCTGTTGGCATCATTCTGAATCATACTGTAGCCATCCAGCTATCATTAACCCTAGCAATTCATTTCACAAACTCACAACCCTTGGGTAAAAAAAGGGTTTACATCCGTGATAATGAAACTGCACAATGTTTATGCATCAAAAATTCTATTATCCACACAGATAAGCAACCAAGATCTTACCACTTCATTCTCATTGCAGTGAAAGCTGAATGATGGGCATTAAGCAAGGTTGAGATATATAATGTGTATTATAACAAGTAGACCTTTAACTGTAATGCAAACTGAGTGAGATATTTCAGCCAACTCCTGTAGTCCATCATGAACGTTGCTGTTGTGAACATTATTACCTCACTGTAGAACAGAGTGCATTGTGAGTGTTACTTTCTAGTACAACACAAACTAATTTGTGGGTATTATTATAAACAGGTTCTACTTCCTGGTGCAACACAAACTGTATAAGGGAGTGGGTGGGATAATAGTAATATCCAGAGGCTCAGGCTAATGCCCTGGGGACACATTCAAATCCCACTGTGGTAGCTGGTGGAATTTAAATTCAATTAATAAAATTTGGAATTGAAAGCTAGCCTCAGTAATAGTGACCATGAAACTACCATCAACTGCCATAAAAACCCATCTGGTTCACAAATGCCCTTCAGGGAAGGAAATCTGCCATCCTTACCTGGTCTGGCCTACATGTGACTCTGGATCCAAGGCAAGTGGTTGACTCTTAAATGCCGCATGAAACGGCCTAACAAGCTACTCAGCTCAAGGGCAATTAGGGATGGGCTACAAATGCTGGACCTGCTGGCGACATCCCATGAAAGAATAACACAATCTAAGTCAATGAAAGGAATTCTACCACATTTCTCTGCCCCATTACCCAAATGGCGATATTCTAATTGAAGGACGCTGAACGGCAAGATCTTTCTTGCGCTAGCCCAACACTTCTTTTGGTGCTTTTTATCAATCTACATAGCGTCTAATCTACACAATCTGGGAAATTGCGGCTCGGATGGTTTCGAATCGCCCAGCCACGTATCCTTCGGACTGTATGTAATAATATATAATTAAACTTATAGCCACATGACTTAAGACTTCAAGCAGTTAATATTTCCATTAAAAACTTAAAGCTGGCACTAGGAAGGACATTAGTTTGGTGGATGTGGTTTGGAAAGACCATGCGGGTAGCTCTATGGAATTCAAAAGTATTTTCTTAAGACTCCATTTACTTACAACGTTACTTACCGAATTCCAGTAGAAAAACACTCAGACAAACCAACAGGAAAACTAGCCCCGGCTTCATTGTGAAAGATTAAAAAATAAACTCGGAAGTTTTGCAAAGTTTACAACCATGCAAGGCAAGCTCTGAGCTACACTGGGCAGGGAAATTCACACCAATACGTCGTTTCAGCAGTTCCGCAGTGAAATGTCGAGGTGCCAAGGAAATTGCTTTTCTTCAAACGCAATCAAGGAGTCAACTATTTCTCGCCCTACAAAGTGTCCTCACAAGCGGCTGAGATTCAACCCGACAGAGCTTGGCAGCGATCAGGGCACTCAATAGAATCCATTCAACTGCTTCGAGTGTTTAATAAACACGCACATGCTTCTCATACTTCCCTCTCCACCTATCTAGTGTGCACCGTCCCTAAAATATATCTTAACAGCAATTGAAAAGTCATTACGAACCCAAGTTATAAATATGCACGGTATAACGATGAGGTCTGCTTTTCACGTGCTTGTACAAGATCCAAAAGAGACATAACTGTTATATAGGTTCAAAGTTTGGCCTGTCCAAATTTCATCCTTAAAACCAGCCTAACCCTGAGGTTTCTGTCATATATCAACTAAAGGTTTATCTCCTTAGTTACTTCATATTGTGTGCAATTTTGTTCCCTTTACCTTCAAAAGAACATGAATGTTGCAGCCACAGTTTGGAACTCAAAACAAAAAGATTTCCAACTGACATGTCTTCTTGTAAATCAACAGTTATGGGATGTAACAATCATGCCTTGTCAAGGAATGACTAACATTTTCCCTAGCTGCAGATTTATAAAGCTGGATCTTGACAAAAATACATACCACAGGAAGTTCAACTTTCCAATGAAAGACGGCTCCTGGTCATCCTCGAGCTCTGAGGCTGCTTGTAACTCCCAGGACCTGCGTGAGTCCATGTCCCATGCCCATTTGGAATGTGAGAGGCTGCACTCTGCCATTTCCATCATTTGAATAGGCTGCTCCTCAGCTTTTGGATCCACTTCAGTCTCATACTGCTGATCATTGGTCAACAGGTGGGGAGGCAAGAGGGTAAATCCGAGGGGCTCCTCGTGGATCCACTCTAGCGATTGGCCAAGCTGGCCAATCCGCAGGTCCAGGTTGGATACAGCCCATGGGGGCAATTGCTCTGATTGCCATGGCATCACACCTACCTGAGTGGCCCTGGAGAAGGAACATGTGGTGTCTACTGGTACCTCTTAAGGTCTTCTGCGACTGTTGGGGACCACAGCGACAGGAGTACATGGTCAACGCTGTAAATAATATCACAATTTAATTTATTAAGGCACAAACCTTCCAGTCTCCAGATCATCAGATACTGGACATACGACCCAAGAGGCGCATAAGGACCCTGCTGTAGTCCTGGCTTGCTGACCTATATGGGAATTGCCTGGGAAGTTTCAACTTCCGATGGGTAATTACTCTGCTCCCTGAGACCCATTCTTACCCTCTGAGTTAGAGTTGGAAACTTTGGACAGTTCCGATGTACTTGCCTGGAGAGTTACCCAGGAAATGTTAGACAGATTAATCTGTTAGACAGATTAAAACCCAGACTAACTCCTGGGTAACTACAGAACTTACACCACCCCCCCCCCCCCCCCCCCACCAATCACACACTGGCCTCCCTTGAGTCCCGACAGCTGCCCCAGACCAACAACTAGCCTCCCAACCCGCCAGCTACCTTCCCAACCACCCAACGGACCTGTCTAGCCCCCGATAACCCAACTAACCCCTGGCTATCCTCAAAACCCCTACCTGACCCAACTACCTCTCCGACCAGAGTTGATTGGACCTGCCTACCCTATTTGAAGCAACCCAACTACCCAACAACCCATCTACCCACTCACATAACTCACCCATCTGCCACCTTAACCCCTGCCACCTCACCCCCCTGCCACCTCACCCACCTGCCACCTGTCACCAATGACAACCTCAACCACCTGCCACCTCAATGATCTACCACCTCACTCACCTGCCTCCCTACCCGCCTAGCACCCTAAACAGCTGCCACCTCACCCACTTATCACCTCACCCAGCTAACAGCCTACCAACGTACCAGCTCACCTACCTGCCACCTCGTCACCTGCCAGCCCACCCACCTACACTCAATCACCTACCACCTCACCCACCTTCCACCTCACCTAACCCCCACCCAACCCACCTAGCACCTCACCCACATGTCACCCTACCCACTTATCACCTCACCCACCTGCCAGGTTACCCACCTGCCACCTCACCAACCTGCCACCTCAGCCACCTACCACCTCACCTGCCTTCCACCTCACCCAACCCACGCCCTACCCACCTACCAGCTCACCCATCTGTCACCATAACCACTTACCACCTCACCAACCTGCCACCTCACCCAACTCTCACCCTACCCACCTAAATCACCCAGCTGCCATCTCAACTACCTGCCACCCTACCCACCTTGCCCACCTACCACCTCACACATCTACCACCTCACCCACCTACGCTCACCCATTGCCACCTTACCCACTTACCTCAGCCATCTGCCACCTCACCCAACCACCACCTCACCCAATTGCCATCCTAGCTACCTACTATCTCAACCAACTGACCCACCTGCAGCTCACCCATCTGCCACCTTAACCGCTGACCACCTCGCCCACCTACCAACTTGCCCACCTGCCACCTCATCCAACCCCTACCTACCCACATACCACCTCAACCACCTGTCACCCTACCACTTATCATCTCACCCACCTTCCAGGTTATTCACCTGCCACCCAACCTGTTACCCTACCCGCTTACCCTCAACCACCTACCACCACACCCACCTTCCACCTCATCAACCCCCACCCTTCCCACCTGCCACCTCACCTGCCTGCCACCCTACCCACCTGCCACCCTACCCACCTCACACACCCACCTACCACCTCACACATCCACCTACCCTCACCCATTGCCACCTCACCTACCTCCTTCACCCATCTGCCACCTGCCACCTTACCCAACTGCCACACTTCCCACCTGCCACCTCAATCAACTGCCACATTACTCACCAACCGCTTCACCCGCCTACCAGATCATCCACCTGTCACCCTAACCACCGACCACCTCACTCACCTGCCTCCCTGCCACCTAGCACCCTAAACAGCTACCACCTCGCCCACCTACCACCTCATCCACCTAACAACCCACCCAGCTACCAGCTCAGCTACTTGCTACCTCACCACCTGCCAGCCTACCCACCTACACTCACCCACCTTCCACCTCACCCAACCCCCACCCTACCTACCTAGCAGCTCATCTGTGTGTCACCCTACCCACCTATTGCCTCACCCGCCTGCCAGGTTACCCACCTGCCACCTCACCAACTTACCACCTCACCTACCTGTCAGCCTACCCACCTACCACCTCACCCACCTACCAACTCACCCATCTGCCACATCACTCATCTGCCACCCTACTCACCTACTCTCAACCATCTACCACCTCACGCACCTTCCACCTCACCCAACCCCTGCCCTACCCACCTACCAGCTCACCCACTTGTCACCCTACCCACTTATCACCTCAACCACCTGCCAGGTTACCCACCTGCCACCAGGCCAACCTGCAACCTCTCCTAACTGCCACCCTACCCACCTGCCACCCTACCCACCTAAAACCTCACCCACCTACCACCTCATACATCTACCACCTCACCCACCTACCCTCACCCATTGCCACCTCACCCACCTCCTTCATCCATCTGCCACCTCACCCAGCTGCCACCACACCTAACTGCCACCATACCTACCTACCACCTCAACCAACTGCCACATTACTCGCCTACCAGCTCATCCACCTACCAGCTCATCCATCTGCCACCCTAACCACCGAACACCTCACCCACCTACCATCTCACCCACCTACCACCTCACCCACTTGCTACTTCACCCAACTGCCACCCTAACCACCTTCCACTTCACCTGCCTGTCACCCTACCCACCTACCCTCACTGACCTACCACCTCACCCACTTCCATCACCCAACCCCTGCCCTACCCACACACCAGCGCACCCACCTGTTACCCTACCCACTTATTACCTCACCCACATTCCAGGGTACTCACCTACCACCTCACCCACATGTTACCCTACCCACCCACCACCTCACCCAACTGCCACATTACCCACCCACCAGCTCACCTACCCACCAGCTCACCCATCCACCAGCTCACCAACCTAACACCTCACCCACCCACCAGCTCACCCACCTGACACCTCACCCAACTGCCACCTAACCCAACTGCCACCCTACCAACCTGCCACCCTACCCATCTACCACCTCAACCACCTATCACCACACCCATCTACCACCTAATGTATCTGCCACCTACCCACCTAAACTCGCCTACATGCCCCCTCACCAACCTGCCACCCTACCCACCTTCCCACATTCAGTCACTTACATTCACAATGGAACTTAAACTTATCATACCACAGTTAGTGCCAAAAAAAGGGGGCTTGTCTTGTCTTCACCCTGACTCTGCAGTGCCTCTGTTTCAAATAATAGCACTGCACACCAAGTTACTTTTACCAACATGGCAAGTGACATAAACCCAACGCTGGCTTAGGAGACTGTACAGTGTTGAAAACAGGTGTGTGGCCAAATTATTGAGCCAGCCTAATCTATGAATGTTGGACATATCCTTGTGTTTAAGAGAAGTGCCTGTGGGAATACCATCCACATTGTTGAGACCAAAGAATATTCAGGCTGCTTCTCAATCTGACCTGTTCTTCCCTTACTATAAGCATCAAGAAAACTGTGGTTATGGGGCTGCCCTCAAGCACACAATCAAGATTCTGCTGTAAATGGTTAGCAAATTCCGCTACCTTGGGTCCACAGTGACAGACACTCTTGATGCAGAATCCAATACATGCATATGGAAAGCAGCTATCACCTTTGGTCAACTCAAAATGCACTTGGGGAAATAACAAGCTGACTCTTAGGACCAAGATCTCCGTTTGTGAGACCTGTGTTCTCAGCACCTTGCTCTATGACTGTGAAACATGGATGACTTACAGCTATCGAGAAAGGAAGCTCAACAATTTACATCTTCGATGTCTGCAGTACATTCTCAGCATCCCATGGAAGAACAAAATCGCGAATGTGATAGTCCTCTCAAAGGCAAATCTCCCAAGTATACCAGCACTCATCAAGCAGGGGTGACTTCACTGGCTTGGGGCTTAGGCATGTTGGCAGGATGGAAAACAGATGCATTCCCAAGAATTTTCTGTAAGGTGAGATAGCCGGAGCCAGAAGACCAACAGACGCCAAAAGCTCCACTTCAAGGATGCCTGCAAATGGGACATGAAGAACCTAAACATCAATTTTCACACCTGGGTAAACACTAGCCAATGACAGAGGGAAATGGCAACATTACCTGCGGGCCGACATGATGATCAGTGGGTATGGCAGCTTGACAGCAGGTGTCAACACTGTAAACAACAACTCACAAAAACCACTTCAAAAGCGACACTCGTGATAGAATCTGCCTCCCACGGATTGGTCTCTTCAGCCATCAGCAAAAATCCACCTTGTGAACCTATCCCATTACAATGGATTTGCTGCATGTCCATGATTCCATGTAGATTGAAGGTGTCAACAGCATTTTCAATCTGATGGTCCAACCCCATGTCAATGGTAAGGAGACCGGTAGTCCTACCATGCAAATCAAATGACCCATTCAAAGGCATATGAAATGGTGGAAAATTACAATCTTTGACAATATAAATTCGAAGAGATCAACTTTTAGATGGCAGCATTATTTAGGCTTATATGGGAAGAATTTGAGAAAGCATTGGGAATTAAAGAGAACTTCAATGAAACGTCTGAATCTATGAGCTCTATGACCAATGGAAATAAGTCAGTGAAGATTTGGAATGTTTAAAGACTGGATCAATTGGGGGGTGTATGTGAGCACATAAATGAGATTTCAAACTTCCCCATTTTTAAAGGGGCATAATTGATAAACACAAATCATAAGAGACAAAAAGGTGTTGAATATTTTTTCGCAGGCTGTTGGTCAAGTGGATGACACCGAAGTCTGACAAGTAGTTCATAATTCCAGTTTTAAAAATATTAGAACCATAATCCTGGGAATTATGAGCCTGATAAATTGGCAGTAGGCAAATATTGAGGCGTGTTCTCAGGGCGTGGGTGATACTGGCAAGGCTGCATTTATTGCCCATTCCTTGTTGTCCTGAGAAAATGCTAGCCATCCTTCTTGAACCACTGCAATCCTTGTGTTAATGGTGCTCCGACAATGGTATCAGTTAGGGAATTCCAGGATAATGGCCCAACAATAATGAAAGAACAGCAATATATGACTACAGCTGCTGTTTAACTAGGAGCTCCCCTCTCCTCTATGTTGGTAGAGGTTACAGGGCTGGTGGCTGCTGTCAAAGTAAAATAACTTGTCTAACATAACAATAGTGACTGCAGTTGAAAGTTAACCCATTGGTGTGTGGAAACATAAAACAAATGGGCTGAAAAAGCCTTTAAAGTGCTTCAGCCTTTTAAATGCCTCCCTGTGACTGCAGGTCTACCTTACCTGGTTTCACTGTGTGCTCAAGGCTCGGAGTGCAGACAGTCCCTGGAAATGCTACAGGGTCCTTCCACATTCTCTTATGAATATACTAATGAATTTCCCACCAGCTTCCGTCACCTGCCCCACGGCCGGTCCAAATATCGAGCTGATGAAGAATCTGACAGCAGAGGTTTCCAATGGATTTTTACTCCTCTTCAATTTCACTGCTACACAGGGAGTATCCCCATAGAGTTGGTTGGAGCATTGGAAGCGCAATCCGAGTTGCAAGGAGGTGAGAAACCAATTGGATATATTGCTACCTACTGCTGGTGAGGAGATGCTATTAAAGCATGACATGTTTACATAGTAAGTTTCTGTTATAAAGGAAAATTTGACGCAAAAGCATGACAGAAATGTGACAACAGAAAATAAATAAGAGCACAAGATTTTCATACTGATGTAAGATTTCTTTAAGGTATAATTGTAAAATGATAGCAATATTGAAACTCCCCAGTGGCTTAGCAGGTAAATGCACTATGGGACTAACGCATAAAATTCAGGAAGATCCAGGTATTGAATGCGTACTTGACACTAGGGCTCACAGTTGGGTGTTACAATTCACCTTAATGCTCCTGGAATGGGAAGGGGAGGAGTCAGCTATAGTTTCCATTGATCATTGCTAAGCTATGCCTGCTGCATGAAAGTGTATGTGTGCAGATATCAGTTTGAGACGTCAGTTGAATCAGATGTGACACCTCCTCTCATTATGATCAAAAAACCTGTGGAAATTCACTGTTTTCACTCGCACAGGATGTGCCATCAGTTCAACAAGGAGCCTGAAGGCTGCCAGTGACTGTGGTGAACATCCTTAGGAAAGGAGAAATCAGGAGACGATACAATACCACTGAACAATATGGTACCTTTCCATTTTATAATTCAGTTTCTATTAGCATTTCAAAGTAAGGCCCAAATTATCCCTTGATCTACTTCATTGCAGGACTAACCAAAGGTTTGCATGCATACATATTATATATAGCTATGAATAGTCATTGCGCATGGTTCCTATCTTAGCAAGGTGACACTACAATTCCAACATAACCACATTCCCATGCATGTTGAAATAATTAACCTGAAACATTAGCTCTGTTTCTCTCTCCACAGATGCTGTCTCACCTTCTGAGTATTTCTAGCATTTTCTATTTTCAGTTCAGTGGAAAGATTTTTGGGATGCGGGAAGCGAGTCACTTGCCACAGAATACCCAGCCTCTGGCCTAGCCACAGTACTTATGCGACTGGTCCAGTTAAATTTTTGATCATTGGTGACCTCCAGTATGTTGATGGTGGGGGATTTGATGATGATAATGCAATTGCGTGTCAAGGGGAATAATACAGCAAGCAACCCACTATGTATATTAAAAAAAATATTAAACTAAAGGTCAAAAAGTTTAATTGAAAGATTACAAGTCAATTTTTTTAATTCTATCAAATTGTATGTAGCATGTTAGCTGGTGATGTTGCAATAATATATTCTCCACTTCAGTACAATTTATATAAAACATCCTTCACTGTTGAAATAGTTTTGCTAATAATGCACCATTTTTACCTCTGCCATGAATTTTGCTTGTTTACATTGTTCGGTTTCAATATTTTTTTGTGTGCTGACCAATAATGATTTTATTTGATGTAAGATTCTAATTAACCATTCTGTTTGAGAAAGTCCCAGCAACAAACTATTTATTTCATCAGAAATTTTCCATCATACTGCAGTAATATGAGAAATAAAAAGAGGTAATATATCTTTGTGATACAGAGCATTACAGCACCAATGAGTGAATGTTGAATCCCCCTAATCCATTGAGTTGCCAGTAAATGCTTTCATAACAAAAACAGAAATACCTGGAAAAACTCAGCAGGTCTGGCAGCATCGGCGGAGAAGAGCAAAGTTGACATTTTGAGTCCTCATGACCCTTCAACAGAACTAAGTAAAAATAGGAAAGGAGTGAAATATAAGCTGGTTTAAGGAGTGGGGTAGGGGGGTGGGGGCGGTTTGTTGGGACAAGCAAGCAGTGATAGGAGGAGATAACCAAAAGATGTCACAGACAAAAGAACAAAGAGATGTTGAAGGTAGTGATATTATCTAAAAGAATGTGCTAATTAAGAGTGGAGAGCAGGACAAGCAAAGTAGCTCTAGTGGGGGTGGGGTGAAATAAACCATGGGTGGAATACATTTAAAAATAATGGAAATAGATGGGAAAAGAAAAATCTGTATAAATTATTGGAAAAAACAAAAGGGAGGGGGAAGAAATGGAAAGGGGGTGGGGATGGAGGAGGGAGTTCAAGATCTAAAATTGTTAAACTCAATATTCAGTCCGGAAGGCTGTAAAGTGCCTAGTCGGAAGATGAGGTGCTGTTCCTCCAGTTTGCGTTGAGCTTCACTGGAACAATGCAGCAAGCCAAGGACAGATATGTGGGCAAGAGAGCAGGGTGGAGTGTTAAAATGGCAAGTGACAGGGAGGTCTGGGTGATGCTTGCGGACAGACCGAAGGTGTTCTGCAAAGCAGTCATCCAGTCTTTTATATGCTTTCATATGCTTTTTGGTGAAGAGGCCATCTGCCTCAACCCCTTCAGGGGAGAAATTGGGAACATGTTTTTATGTTCACCCGACAATAAATAATTTAAAAAGAGAACCAAAAACTAAGAGTGCCAATTAGTACCAAAGACTGTTTTAATGCTGTGCACCTGTCCCCACGAGGCATTCTTAAGTGAATACACATTATAGCTGAGAGTGCCCAAGTTCATTTCATTGAGATCTAAGAATGAATACCAGCTCTCTTTGCTGGTTTCAAAGACTGGGCTAGATTCAGAACCCAGGGGTGAAAGGGGAGTATTCTATCTGAGCACAGCACCCAAACCCCATGTAAATATTTTGTTTCAGAAATGTCACCAGTGACAGAAACAGGGCACCATTTGATCCATTGAAAGAATGTATAGAGGCCAGGTACTCTGTATTCTATAAACACAAATATACACTTTGCTTACAATCCTGTCAACAACTATAGTAATACTATTTATTTTTGTACAAGGTACAATATCAAATCTTAGAGGAAAAAAATCTATTGTGCTTAACATTATTACCTAAACAGTGAATTTACTGGATAAATAAATACAAGAAACTGTTATTCTTCCTCATTTCAATCTTTGTATTTCGTAGGTTAGTTTCTCAATCTTCATTTTGCTTTCTGTCACGTTGCACTGTTTGGAACTTAAAATGACAGTCCAAATGAACTGTGCCATTGCCACATACTGGAGGGTCCTGAAATGAAGTATAGGGTTCTTGGTACTTCCCCTACGTGGATCTATTGAGACTGTGAGCAAACCACCTGAAGAAACATGAGGAGCATGAATCCACCTCTTGTGGCGTCATTCAAACCTGAAGCCAACATACCCGGGAAGGTGTTTGACTAGCTTTGTGTAAATGGATAACATCATTCTGTCAAAATTCAGTAGGATGCCACTTCAAGCCATATCAGTTGTGGTTCAGTTGGTAGCACACTCACTGCTGAATCAGTATGTTGTAGGTTCAAGTCCCACACTAGAAACTTGAGGACAAAATCTAGACTGACACTCTATTGAGGTGCTGTCTTTTGGATGAGACCTTAAAGCAAATGTATCAGGTGGACATAAAGGATCCCATAGCATTATATATGGTTTCATTTTCAGTTAGGCTTTGTTTATGAACCTTGCGGCCTGGGTGCCTGGATAGGCATGTGACTAAAAGATTTCAGGTCTTTAGTGTTTGTTTGTATATATACAGTTTTAATGACATTTTACGAGCCCTGAGGGAAAAGAAATAGGTTAAAAGGTGTTCAAAGTTCAGTGATTCTGAAAAAAAAACACAAAGTAGAAAGTAGTGATCCAGGGACATGGACACAGAAGAGACAGGAGTTGAAAGGGAGCATGTTCAGAGTGTGTATCAGAGAGAGAAAATGAGGATTGTTAGATCTCTAAGAAAAACTGCAAGGCTAGTGGGACAGTAGTTACCTGAATAATCAGTTATGGGACTCAGTAAAGTGATCAGTTTAGCGGAGGTGCTACTTGAAGATTGAGTTTAGGAAACTCACTTGTTTGCTCTGCAGTTGAAGACACAGCGAGTTTAGAGTGCAGTTTTGGGTATCCTGGGAAGAGATACGAGTTCAGTGAGAAGCATCAAGTGAACGTTCAGGAATTCAATGGACAAAAACTGCTTGCAACTACTACAGTACCAAGCGAGAAGATTTTATGTCTAGCTATTGGTAACTCTTCACTGGTTTATGTGCCTGTAAAAATATTGCTGAGGTAAAGGAATAGTGGGAATTTGAATTGTCTTCTTGTGTTTGTATTGAGATCCTTCCAACCTTTTTGTCTGGTGCAATGTAGTTCACTTTTCTTGTTTAAATATATATTTTATTCTTAGTATTAAAAGTTCTTCAGCAGACTCCTGTGAACTTGTTCAGTAACATTTCTCCACGGTGTCTTTAAAAAAAGTTAGGATCTATAAAGCCAGGTTTCACTCTGGGATCTGGCTTGTCCAGTATTAACAGCAGCAGGGATTGTAACAATATCAAAGAAGAATAGGGATGTTCCGGCCAATATTTATCCTTCACCAACATCACTGCAATAGATTAACTGCTCTCATCATCACATTGTTGTTTGTGGGAGCTTGCTATACACAAATTAGTTGCTGCATTTCCTACATTACAACAGTGACCAACCCTGGGGTTGTGAAAGCTGCTATCTTCATATGCAAGTCTTTCTATTTGGAAGAGAAAGCTGGTTGAACCATGCCTCTTTCAGAATTTACTTCATATTCAAAATGTTGAACATTCTTTGCTCACAGAACGGCTTTTTAAATTAGAGAAAACAAAACTTGTAGATCAACAAAAATAAAGCAAAAAGGAATCTTTCTTACACAGTAGTCTTCTTTAATTTCTCAGGTGTTCTTTGTGTGGTAGTTGAGCAGAACTCTTATAGCGCAGTAGATTCACATTGGCCTTCCTACCTTAGGTTTTTGAGTAGTACTTTTGTGATACTGGCATTTAATATTTAATAATCAAATTCTGCTTGATAAAAATCTTATGAAGAGCCTTGGGAGTGTTTAACTATGTTAAAGGCACTATATAAATTGAATTTGTTGTTGTTTGTATTGCCTCGTATTCAGTTTTTTGAGAAGAAGTCGCCAGTGACTTGTCCATGTTAGGTCCTTGGTTCCTTAAACTGCTTTGGCCTTATGCTCTTCCTCAGCTGGCTTTTCATTTTCAAATAGATTTGGGGCAGAACAGTCTTGACGACGCTGGCCTTCCACGCTGTGCCGAATGCCATAGCAAAAATATATCAGCAAACCTGCCAAATGATGTGAATGGTTTACATTTCAATATTAATAAGTCAATGCTCAGTAAAGGGGCAAAACAAGTTTCTCAATCTGTCAGTAACCAAGGAGTTGGTTTCAACTCTATCATTCCAACATAAATAGGAGCAGCCCTCGTGGCCTTGTGTCACTTACAGCCTTAATTATTCTGCTGCAGCCACCACCACCTTGGGAGACCCTGAGTTGGGCAGGCATGAGACTAATTGTAACATGCAAATTGAAACACTATGATTTATACAGGATCCTAACTGCAATTTCAAGGTAGAAAAGGTCAGTGTTGATTAAGTGAAGGTATTTACAGGGCACCAATGACTGTTTTTGTCCAGCTATGGCTCCATTGTGGCACTCCTGCTTCTTAATTAAAGGCTATGGTTTCATGGCCCTCTTTAGATAATCCATAATCCAAGCTGACACTTTGGATAAAGTGCTAAACTGAGACCTTGCCTGTCCTCTCAGGTGGATGTAAAAGAGCCCAAAGGTGGTCCCCCCCGAGCTATCCTGGTCAATGTTTATCCCTCAACTGATAATCACTGAAAACAGAATATCTAGTCATTTATCACACGGCTGTTTGTGAAAACACGCTGTGTGTAATTCAGCTGCTGTGTTTCCGATATGACAAGAGTCACAATGCTTCAAAAGCACATCATTGGTCATAAAGTGCTTTGGAATGTCCCGAGATTATGAAAGGTATTATATTGTCATGACTGGTTCCCGGGCAATGTCCCCCAATCTGTTAACTTCCCGAACAGGACCCCAATTCTGTTATGCTCCCGGGTGAGGAGGAATGAGCTGGCTCCCCTTCTTTATCCAACCTCCTCGATTGGTTGCAACAAAGTTAGTTTAAAAGGGTCTCTTTCCCCCATTGGTACCTGTTCCCAGTCCAAACGTATTTGTTTTTTAGAAGGAACCAATTTAACCAGGCTTTCAAGAGTAAAGGAAAGAATAAATGTATTAGTTACTAAAACCCAAGAAAAATAATAAAAAAGCAACACACATACACACAAATCATAAATTAGAAGTTAAGAGTCCAAATAAAAGTTTTTTTAAAAAATATATGAATCAGTCTTTGCCTTGTGAGCTGTAGATGGCGGTATGTTGCGGCCGTTAAGTTGGGTGATTCCGGTAGAATTGACTTGGGCAGTTTCGCAGTTAGTTTAGAAACACTTGGTTCTGCAGAGTGGCTGAAAGGCTGTCCTATTTCCTTTAGGTTGTGGCTTCTGCTGAGCTTTGCCTCCAGCAACAAAGAGAGAGATAGAGATCCTTCACTTACAAGCTACAGAGTGGTGACTAGCTTGTTCTTCTGCTTGCTGTCACACACAGTCACACACCAGCACATCAACTTTTTAAACTGATTTTTCCTTGTTTATTCTGGAAGGGTAAAAAACTATGACTCACACCCAGAGTTCATGTTATTTTGCATCTCAGACCATTTATGTATTCTGAGATATAAATCAACAGGAGATGGATTTCAGATGTCTGCTAAGGCATGCAAATCACTCTTTTATCTCTGCAACCACAGGAGATTAAAGTTCAGTCTTTTGTGTCTTTTCTATCTCCCTTTCAAGTGTCTCGGTTTGAAGGAAGCCATGACACCTTTCAGATGTGGCATTCTGTGTCCTCTCAGGATCAGTCGGTCAAGTATAATCCATAGGAATTTTCCAGAAAGAGAGCCCTTTATATTATCAGCTATCTTCACTCAATGTCTTTACATGTATTTTGTTTTTAAAAAAAAACAACACAGGTCCTCCTTAAAAGGGTTAAAGTGCCCATAAGTAATTGGTACCATTAGTTCATTGTAACATATAAATGCAAGCTTTTTCTTTAGCTAAAAAGCTGTGGCAGTGGGTGGAGATAGAAACAAAAATGGGTAAAATTGACAATGGCTCCAATTTTCCAGGAAGGAAAAATCAAGTGAATGCCAGACCTTTAAATCCTCCTGTCAGCATGGTGCTCCAATGGAGGATCTCCAACTGCTAATTGAAGAATAATGTATTGATCCTCAAGTTTGTGTTGAACTTCACTGGGACAGTGCGGAAGGCCAAAGATAGAGAGTTCAGAGTGTAAGTGGGACAGGCAATTAGAATGATAGTCATCCGGGGCTATCTTCAATCATCTCCTCACTGTCAATAACAGAACTACACTAGTAGAGATGTGGGAGCTGTTTTCCTGCCCAGTCACACTCTGAGCTCATTATGGTACATGGCATAGAAGTGTCCAAAGGAAAGGGCATGAAAATAAATATCTTCAAAAGTTTGTAGATGATTGGTGTGAAAATCGCCACTAACTTGTGATTCCTGAACCCTCTGAATTGCAATTCCACCCCATCATTGCTTCGATTGAAGCTGATCTTTCTTCATTACGGTGTTAATTTCTGAAAGTATCCTAACCTTAGATCTATTGTAGTCTTTGATCTTGGCTGGCACTTCCTCACGATGATAAGACTGAGATTACAAAACTCAACATCTGAAGACCAAAGCTTTTTAAATTTTTTTTTTTAATTCATTCACGGGATGTGGGCTTCACTGGCTGGGCCAGCATTTATTGCCCATCCCTTGTTGCCCTTGAGAAGGTGGTGGTGAGCCGCCTTCTTGAACCACTGCAGCCCATGTGATGTAGGTACACCCACAGTGCTGTTAGGAAGGGAGTTCCAGGATTTTGACCCAGTGACAGTGAAGGAACGGCAATATATTTCCAAGTCAGGATGGTGAGTGACTTGGAGGTGAACTTCCAGGTGGTGTTCACATCTACCTGCTGCCCTTGTCCTTCTAGATGGTAGTGGCCATGGGTTTGGAAGGTGCTGAATAAGGAGCCTTGGTGAATTCCTGCAGTGCATCTTGTAGATGGTACACACTGCTGCTACTGTGCGTCGGTGGTGGAGAGAGTGAACGTTTGTGAATGTGGTGCCATTCAAGCGGGCTGCTTTGTCCTGGATGGTGTCAAGCTTCTTGAGTGTTGTGGGAATTGCACTCATCCAGGCAAGTGGGGAGTATTCCATCACACTCCTGACTTGTGCCTTGTAGATGGTGAACAGGCTTAGGAGAGTCGGGAGGTGAGCTACTCATCACAGGATTCTTAGCCTCTGACCTGCTCTTGTAGCCACAGTACTTAAATGGCTAGTCCAGTTCAGTTTCTGGTCAATGGTAAGCCCCAGGACGTTGATAGTGGGGGATTCAGTGACGGTAATGCCATTGGATATCAAGGGCGATGGTAGGATTCTCACTTGTTGGAGATGGTCATTGCCTGGCACTTGTGTGGCATGAATGTTACTTGCTACTTGTCAGCCCAAGCCTGGGTATTTTCCAGGTCTTCCTGCATTTGGACATGGACTGCTTCAGCACCTGAGGAGTGGCAAGTGGTGCTGAACATTGTGCAATCATCAGTGAATATCCCTACTTCTGACCTTCTGATGGAAGGGAGGTCATTGATGAAGCAGCTGAAGATGGTTGGGCCGATGACACTACCCTGAGGAACTCCTGCAGTGATGTCCTGGAGCTGAGATGACTGACATCCAACAACCCCAACCATCTTCTGTTGTGCTAGGTATGACTCCAACCTGTGGAGAGTTTTCCCCCTGATTCCCATTGGCTCCAGTTTTGCTAGGGCTCCTTGATGCCACACCTGGTCAAACGCAGCTTTGGTGTCAAGGGCAGTCACTTTCACCTCACCTCGGGAGTTCAGCTCTTTTGTCCAGCCCATGATCTGCTGATACATGCCATAGTTCATTGGTGGGCCAACACAATGCCACCCAGCTTCATTTATTATTTAAGAAAATGCATGTCCCAGTTCCAAAGTTAAGTGTCAGCCACTGTCCAGTTTTCTGCTTAAATGTATCTCGTGCCAGCATCATTGCCAGTATCAGTGGCTGTTCTGCCTCCAGATGGATGGTCAGCCTGGATACCGCTACTAAAGTCAAGGGTAGAATACAGAGGAAATAGTGGGGGAAGGAAAAATTAGAGAATCGTAGTTGCCACATTCAAATACAAGAATTGGATGTATAGCTCTCCACACATTGCACTCCATTACAGTGTAACTTCTGCACATTCCATACTGAGTCAACATAATTTTTACTGAAGAAAATCTCACTGCATCTGGTCTTGAACAGTGTTGTTTTCTGCAATCGTTTCAGGAAATGGTTTGAGCAAATCAATTCAAAATCATTCAATAAGAACTTGCTGGTCCCTATTATAGACTATAAGATGATGCAAGTTCACTGAATTGCAATGTTTACTATTTAAACTGTAATGATCTTACCGATTGCCATCCAAATAGAGAGTCGAATCCAGGTGTTTGCACTCAGCTGTACCATCAGGTAAATGTTTACCAAAATACTGAGTATTGGCAGGAATGGTAGGCAAGGCACCTTCAAATACAGCAAAACATACAAATCAGGGTAGATGAATTAGGCCTGATAGCGGTAAAGTATAGATCTTTTTTTGTGACAATTTTCCCTTGTTATACTTCAAATCATAATCAACGTATTAAAATTAGGATTAAAGCATTCTATTGAAGGTCATTAATAAAGATAAACTTGTACTTTTAGTTAATACCACAAGCATTGAAACAAAAGTCATAGATACCCGTCTGAAGTTTATAGCATTCCTCAGTTACTCAGCTAGTCTCTCTAGACCTCCATGGACAACATCATTTTGAATAATAGAAAACGGAAGAAACTAGGAGTGACAGAAACCAATGCAACCTGTCATAACTGAAGAGCATCCCTTTATCTCTGTCATAGCTTCTAACCATGGTACCTAATTAAATACAACTCATAGCCACCATCAAATCACTCAACAACAAAAAGTTGCATTCATATAGTGCATTTAATGTAGCAGAGCATTCCAAAGCACTTCAGAAAAGCGTTGTCAACTACAATTTGACACCGAGCCACAAGGGATATATTAGGAGCTGATGAAAACCTTGTTCAAAGTGATAGATTTTAAGGAGCACCTTAATGGAGGAGAGCGAACTGGAGAGATGGAGAGGTTTAGGAAGGAATTTTCAGAGCTTGGGGGCTGGGAAGCTCACTAGTAGTGCATTAAAAACAAAGGATACTCAAGAGGCAGATTTGACAGAGCGCAGAGACCTCAGAGGGCTGCAGTGGCTGCAGGAGGTTGTAGAGATAGGGAAGGGCAAAGCCATGGAGAGATTTACAAAGAGAATATAAGAACTTAAGAAATGTGAACAAGAGGAGGCCATTCCTCTCTCTGAACCTCCTCCGCCATTCAACACAATCAGGGCTATTTTACTTCAGTTACACTGACCCGCACAATCCCCATATCCCTTGATTCCCTCAGTATCCAAAAATTTATCAACCCCCGACTTGAATATTCTCAGTGACTGAGCCATTGCCAGACCAGGGGCCAATGTAGGTCAGCAAGCACAAGGGTGATGGGTAAGCATGATTTGATTTGAATTAGGGTCTGAACAGTTAGGGTCTGAACAGCAGAGCTATGGATGAGCTCAAGTTCACAGAGGGTGCAAATGGGGAGGTTGATCAGGAGACCACTGGAATATTTGAGTCTAGAGGTAACAAAGGCACGGATGAGTTTGTAGCAGATAAGCTAAGGTAGGGCAGATATGGATGTTGTTATGGAAGTGAAATCAGGTGGACTTAATGATAGTGAAGATATACATTGTTTCAATAGGCATCAAGGGGTGTGGGGAGAGAGCGGGCGTATAGCGTTGAGATAGAGGATCAGCCATGATCATATTGAATGGTGGAGTAGGCTCGAAGGGTTGAACGACCTACTCCTGATCCTATTTTTCTGTGTTTCTAAATGGGGTTTGAAGCTCAGTTCAGGGTCAAATAGAACGCCAAGATTGTGAGCGGGTCAGGCTCAGCTTCAGACAATGGTCAGGGAGAGAAATGGAGGCAGTGGTTAGAGAAAACAGTTTTTGTCAAGTCTTCTCAATATTTAATCGGAAATTTCTACTCATCCAATACTGGATGCCGAACGAGCCATGTGACAAGTCAGAGACAGTGGACGGATAGTGAGAGGTGGCTGTAAAGTAGACCTGAGAGGAGTCAGCGCAACTGTGGAATCCAACATCATGTTTTTGGATGGTATCTTGGAAGGGCAGCATAGGTGAGATATAGGGGGAGGACTCTGGGGAACTCCAGAGGTAATGATGTTGTTGTGGAAAGACCCTACAGAAATGCAAATAGCCCAAGGGCAGACAGTGGCATAGTGATAATGTCACCGGACTCTAGCGGACCAGACTAATTTTCTGGGGGCAAGGGGTCAAATCCCACCATGACAGTTGGGGGAGTTTAAATTCAATTAGTTGATAAATTCAGAATTGAAAGCTAGTTTCAGTATTAATGATTGTTATAAAAACCCATCTGGTTCACTAATGTCCTTTAGGAAAGGAAATTTGCCTTCCTTACCTGGTCTGGCCTATATGTGATATCGGATCCACAGCAATGTGGTTGACTCTTAACTTCCCTCTAAGCAACATAATTGTGCAAAACGATAACAGAAGAGTCAAAAGGGCTGCAATGGTTCAAGAAGTGGCTCACCACCACCTCTAGGCAATTAGGGATGGGCAACAGATGCTGGCCTTGCCAATGATGCCAACATCCCAAGAATCACTGTTCAGTCTTATCTGTTTGAAAAGCCACCATTCTTCAAAAGATAATTTTTTCAAGGAGTCTATTAAAAATAAAACTGGTGAAATAATCCAAGCATAATTTACTGCAGCATTGGAATGTTTAATCGAGAAGTGTTTGCCTCCTGTACTTTTATTTATCCCCACCATCACCTTACCGTAAATGGAGCTTTGATCCGGTTTTGAGGCTGCCTCCAGATAATAAGCACTGTGACTGCTGATGTCAACAGGACAGGCACCAAGCAACCAATGCTCCTGGTCTTTGCTGCTATGATAGATTCCAGCCCAAATGTTGTCATTCCACTTAGAATGCAAATTAAGATGACTGAACAAGAGAGAAATTAAAAGTCAATATAAAGTCCTCCATCGTGATAGACAATTATTTAAGGATATCTTTCTAAGGGTTTAATTTCCTCTGTGTGTTTATTTGAACACATTAATTGCATTAATGTAGCACCTGCAGCGATTTAATGTGAACATATTAAGTATGCGCTAGGAATAGTGCACGGCGGAAGTTAATCCCCTCAATGCAATGCTGTTTAAAAAGGACACATTTTTATTTAAATATCTGGACTTCACAAGAAACAGAGAGTGGGTGAGCAGCTAAAAAAGGAGCAGGTCTGTTTCCTGTGCCATTCTAGTCAATCTCCGTTGGTGTTGGTGGCAGGCGAGGCACCTGGCAGACTCAGGCGACAGCCTCATGTGTGAATGCTAATCAGGGTCTTAAGACACTGATAGGACCTCCATGGCATTGTAACTGGTGAGTGAGTAGACAGTTTGGAGATCATACATCCAAATTAGGGTCTCGTCGTCATTCCAACTGAGAAGTGAGCAGGACACTGCAACACTTGCCCTGGTAGCTACAACCAGGTCTGAAGACCAAAGCAGCCTTTCCACATAAGTTTCAAACTCCTCTCTGAGGCGGCAGCAGGAGCAGCTGTGATATGTAAGCACTAATATCTCACTGCAGCATGGCCCAAGCTATACTGCACTGCTTATAATGTCTTTTGAATCTTTAGTGACTCTTATACTTTCAAATACTTTTTGAGTACTCACCTAATAGTCCTACACAACACGTAACAATATTTGATGATTGCTGTGAGGGAAATTGAAGAGGAATTACCAACGAACTAAAACTGAAACCTCCCTTAGGGGCCTCTGAAGTCTGTTGACCTTGTTTCTCTTCATTCAGTTCTATGTCAGCATTATTACTAAAATCTGGTTGATACCTATTGCATAAACAAAACATTTTTTTATTGATAAATGAAACCTCTGTCCATACAACATATCGATTGATCTCTCAGCTACATAGAAACAGTACTTTTACCTCAAAATAATGATACATATTGCCACCAATGTATAAGCCAGAAGTGTACCAATGGACATCATGTCAACCAAGGTCTTCAAGTCAAAAAGACATGCCATTATAGCTAAGAAAGAAAAGCAAACAATAGTTGCAAAATGATTTGTTTCACTTGGTTCAAATAACATACTTTGAATACATGTAAGAAACTGGAGAGCAATTCTCTCTCTCAAGTCTTAAACCTGCTCAATTTTTAGCAACATAAGGTAGTCTGGAACAAGTTGGCTATTTTGCCCATCAAATCTATTCCTGTCAGAGCCTTTTTGTGACTATTTCATCAAATACTTTCTCCCTTCCACTATCAGTTCCTTACTTTATGGAACGCTGAGATTGCTTGCCCATCTCTGCTGAAATGTGTTCGAGCAATGCTAGAATAGTTAGAATCCACCCACCCCCACTTCTTGATTATTATCCTGTGTTTCTACCTAAAAAATGTACATTTATGTAGTGAAGACAGCGTCCGGCTCCTCTGGGATGGCCTCTCCCACACACATTCAACACCAAAAACACTAGCTGTGTAAATTCATACTTGAATCATGACAACTTGAACGAGGTACTGGAGGATTGGTAATCTCCATGGAGGCAGAGGCCAACACCAGTCAGCATCTTCAAGGAAAGCAATGTAATCGTTTTCCTTAGGGTTGATTGACAGCTCCTACAGTGACTTTGTCCAGCAACTGTATTGATGTGACATGAAGGACAGGTTTTTTCTACAGTTGGGTGGGAGGATGGGGTGGAGGGCAAGGGACATAAGTCAGAAATAAAAACAGAAAATGCTGCAAATGCTCAGAAGGTTAGGCAACATCTATGCAGAGAGAAACAGAGTGAACGTTTCAAGTCCATGACCTTGCATCAGAACTGAGAAAAGTTAGAAATGTAATAGATTTTGAGCAAGTGAAAGAGGGGAGTTTAGAAGAGAGTAAATGAGACAAGTTTTCATGGTACAAACAAAAGGGAGTAGTAATAAGGCAATTAAGAAACAATAGGTGTGCCTAGGTGAGGTGCAAATGTCAGGATATTAGCCATTCAACCACAAAGTGAAGGGATTAAGAAGGAAACAAGAGGTAAAAAAAACCGACCCAGCAAAAAATAAAACCACAAATCAAATGGGAGCAGAGGTTATGATCTAAAGTTGTTGAACAGAAGTCGGGACTGTTTCTTGGCTCCTAACCTGCCCCCAGGGTAGAAACAGATCCTCATTAGGACACTGTGGATGCTGGAAATCTGAAACAAAAACAGAAAATGCTGAAAAAACTCAGCAGGTCTAACAGCATCTGGGGAGAGAAAGACAGAGTTAACATTTCGAGTCTGTATGACTCCTCTTCAGAGCCCTCATTGGGATTTTGACAGAGGCACCCACTTAATTGGCATGGGGGTAGGTTCCCTGACCAATTAAGGCCAACAGGAGGGCTCTTGAAACTGAAGGGCCAACAGAGGCCTTCTAACTTCAGAGGAGTACAGGCTGCAGTAAAGGGTAAGCAACTGAGCGGTGCCTTCTCTTGTCATTTTAAAAAAACCTTTATTTATAAAATATAAAAAGCAACCAGGTCACCACTGTTGGGGAGAGTTGGGGGGTTTGAGGAGGGTAGGTGAGGGCGAGCTCCATTACAAGGTGGCCTGGAGGGCAGCTACGGAGGCCTGGAGGCTGGGTCCCTGACCTGTCAATGGATGCCTGCCTCCAAACTATTCATCTGTCCCTGCTTCCCCGCCATTGCATCAGAAACTGGAGACTGATTAGAAAATTCTAGGCAGCCTCCTAAACTTATCTTTAACAAGGCTTCTTAATGGGCCTAATTAGCTCCCTGCCTTGTGGTCAAAGTGTGGTCAAAGAGAGGAGAGTGCGAGAGGAGGACCCCGGGACAGGCAGTCAGCAGCATCTAGAGGAAAGTTCGAGAGGGGGACCCTGGGTCAGGCAGTCAGCAGCACCTAGCACCAATCACAGGAGAAACCTAAGTTCATTGGTTGGTGAGAAACTGCTGATAGTGAGTGTCATCAAGTAGCTGAGAATTAGAAAAGCACATCCTTTTTAAAATAAGGGGGTACTTACATTTAAGTAAGAAACAAAAGCAATAGGGAAATAACGTTAAGTCAAGGCCAGGTAAAATAAAGTTGGATAACTAAACTAAAGTGAAATAAAATTATGGCAAGGAAAGCAAATTGAAGCAATGGCAGGACAGCTAGGTCATGTGGGATGCGTGTCTTGTAATTTGTGGGAAGTCATGGATGCTACTGGTGTCCTAGGCACCCACATGTGCAGGGAGCGTCACCAGCTATGGAACCTTGAGCTCTGGGTTTTATAGCTCGAGCGGAGGCTGTAGCCACTGTGGCGTATCTGCAAGGCTGAGAGCTACGTGGATAGCACGTTCAGAGAGGTGGTCACACCACAGCTTAGGAGCCTGAAGGCAGAAAAGAGATGGGTGATCGCCATGCCATCCAAGAGAACTAGGCAGGTAGTGCAAGAGTCCCATAGGGTCCCGTTCACCAATCTGTTTTCCGTTTGGGATACCGGTGAGGGTGTTGGTTCCTCAGAGAAGAGCAGCCAAAGCCACGTTTGTGGTACCATAAGCAGCTCTGCTGTACAGGAGGGGAGGAAGAAGAGGGGAGGAGCAGTAGTAATAGGGGATTCGTTAGTTAGGGGAACAGACAGGCATTTCTGTGGCGGTAGACGTGACTCCAGGGCGGTATGTTGCCTCCCTCGTGCCAGGGTCAAAGATATCATGGAGCAGCTGCAGGACATTTTTCTGGGGAGGGTGATCAGCCAGAGATCAAGGTCCACATTGGTAGCAATGACTTAGGTAGGAAAGGGGTGAGGGACTGAAAGCAGACCTTAGGGAGCTAGGAAGGAGATTGAAAAGCAGCACCTTTTAAAGCAGTATTTTCAGGATTACTCCCAGTCACATGTATAAACAAGTATAGAAACAAGAAAATTAAGTGAATAAACATGTATCTGGAAGGCTGGTGTAGGAGGGAGGGCAATAAATTTCTAAGTCATTGGGACTGGTTCTGAGGAAGGTGGGGCTTGTACAAGCCAGACGGTCTACATCTGAACAGGACTGGGACAAGTATCTTCGCAGGGACATTTACTAGTGCTGTTGGGGAGGCAGGGGTTTAAATTAGATTGGCAGGGGGATGGGAACCTGAGGAAAAATTCAGGGTAGGGAACAGCAGATGGAGAATTAGTGAGCCTGAAAGACAGAAGCAGCACAGGTTAAATAAGTGTAAAACACAAGAATTTGGCAGTATTAAAAGTATATATGTAAATGTAAGGAGCATAGTAAATAAAGCCGATGAGCTGAGGGCACAGATAGACACATGGTAGTATGATATCATCGCTGTAATGGAAACTTAGCTTAAGGAGAGGCAAAAATGGCAGCTCAACATCCCTGGATATAGAGGCCAGAATTTTGACCTTGGTGGGTGGGAGGGCCCCACCAGCTCGGTGGCGGGCGGGCAGCCGAACTCCGCCACCGAAATGGGGCCGGCCGCCATTTTAAGTGGGCGGGCCAATTAAGGCCCGCCCAGCAGCCTGCCCGACGGGAAGCGCTATGAGCTTCCTGTGCGGGGGGTGGAGGGATTCCCCATCTGTCAAAGTGCGCTCTTTCACACATGCGCATGAAAGAGCGCACATCTCCCTGAGACTAAGTTCTGTCTCAGGGAGAGCGCTGAATGTTTAAAAAACTTTAAAAATAAAGAAAGAAAAACATTATTAACATGTCCCCCTCATGTGACACTGTCACACGAGATGGGACATGTTAATAAATATGAATGAAACTTCAATAAACTTTTTAAAAACTGAGATGAAACCTCATTCCGCCAGTGGATGAGGTTTTATCTTTTTTCAGAAGCCCGCCGGGGCTCCTGGCCTGCCCGCCAGCCTTAAGGTTGGACGGGCAGGTCTTTCAATGAGCTTAATGGTCCTGTCAATGGCCTCAATTGGCCATTGACAGGTCGGCGGGCAAACAGCTGATTTCGCTGTCCGCCCGCCTTCCTAAAAATTTAAATGGGCCGGGATGATGTCGGGGGTTCTTCCCAACGTCATCCAGCGTCATTTTCCCATCAGCGAGCAGGCCCCGCCCCCAAATCGCTGACGGGAAAATTCTGGCCAGAGTTTTCAGGCAGGATAGGGAGGGGGATAAAAATTGTGGGGGTTTAGCATTATTGGTTAAAGAATCAATTACAGCTCTGAGGAGGGTTGATATTCAAAATGAAACATCAAATGAGGTCATATGGACTGAGCTCAGAAATCAATAGGGGTAGCCACACTGCTAGGAGTGTACTGTAGATCCCGAAATAGTGGAAGGGACTTTGAAGAGCAAATATGTAGACAGGTTTTTGAGTGCAAAAACAGTAACCATTGGGGATTTCAACTACCCTAATATCAATTGGGATATAAACAGTGTGAAGGGCACAGAGGGGTGCAAAATTCTTGAACTGCATTCAAGAGAACTTTTTTAGCTAGCACGTTACAAGCCCAATGAGAGGGGGCACAATTCTAGCTTTAGTTTTAGGAAATGAAGCTTGGCAAGTGGATGAAGTAGCAGCATTTTGGAGATAGTAACCATAATATGGTTAGATTTAGCATCATTATGGAAAAGGACAAAGGCAGAACAGGAGTAAAAGTTCTAAATTTGGGGAAGTCAAATTTTACAAAGCTGAGAGGTGAGCTGACGAAAGTGGACTTGATACAGCAATTAGAAAGAAAAACTGTGCCAAATCAGTGGGAGGCATTCAAAGGCGAAATTCTATGGGCACAGTGTAGACATGTCCCTACAAAGAAAAATGGTGGTACTGCCAAATCTAGAGCCCCCTGGTTATCCAGAAGCATACAGGCCTAGATAAAGCAGAAAAAGAAAACTTATGACAGTCACAAAAGACATAATACTGTAGAAAGCCTAGAGAAGTATAGAAAGTACTCGGGTGAAGTAAAAATAGAAATTAAGATAACAAAGAGAGGATACGAAAAATTATTGGCAGGTGAAATCAAAGAAAATTCTATGATGTTTTACCACTACATTAAGAGCAAGAAAATAACTAAGGAAAAGGTAGGGCCTATCAGAGATGTACATGGTAACTTGCCGTTTGATGCAGAAGATGTGCACAGGGTTCTCTGTCTCTGTCTTCACTAAGGAGAGGGATGATGCAGACATTCTAGTTAAAGAGGAGTGTGAAATTTTAGACATAATAAGCATAGTGAGAGAGGAAGTACTGGAGGGACTGGCATCCTTGAAGGTGAATAAATAACTAGGACCAGATGGATTGTATTCCAGGCTGTTGAAGGAAGCCAGGGAGGAAATAGTGGATGCTCTGAGGATCATTTTCCAATCCTCACTCAATATAGGTGAGGTCCCAGAGGATTGGAGGCCTGTGAACATTGTACCATTATTTAAAAAGGGTGCGAAGGATAAGCCAGGAAACTATAGGCCAGTGAGTCTGACTTCGGTGGTGGGCAAATTATTGGAAACAATTCTGAGACACAGGATAATCTGTCACCTAGTAAGGCATGGATCATTCAGGGGTAGTCAGCATGGTCTGGTTAGGGGAAGATCATGTTTTACTAACATAATAGAATTTTTTTGAGGAAGTAACAAGGAGGATTGATGAGGGTAGTGCAGTGGATGTTGTCTACATAGATTTCAGTAAGGTATTGGGCAAGGTCCCCAATGGCAGACTAGTCAGGAAAGCGAGATTTCATGGGTTACAAAGGAAGGTGGCAGGTTGGATCCAAAATTGGCTCACAGGAAACAAAGGGTAATGGTCGATGGGTGTTTTTATGAATGGAAAATGGTTTCCAGTGGTGTTCCACAGGGCTCAGTGTTGGGGCCCTTGCTGTTTGTTGTATATATTAATGATTTAGATTTAAATGTGGGAGGCATGATTGGGAAATTTGCAGATGACACATAAATTGGCTGTGTAGTTGATAGTGAAGAGGATAGTTGTCAATTCCATGGTTTGGTTGAGAGGTTGAAGAAGTGGCAAATGGAATTCAATCCAGAAAAGTGTGAGGTAATGCATTTAGGGAGGGCAAACAAAGCAAGGGAATACTAAATAAATTGGAAGTTATTGAGAGGGGTTGAGGAAGTGAGAGACATGTCCAAAGGTCCTTGAAGGTGGCAGGACAGGTGGACAATGTGGTCAAGAAAACATATGGAATGCTTTCCTTTATTGGGCGAGGTATTGAATACAAATTCAGGGATGTAATGATGGAACTGTATAAAGTGCTGGTTATTCCACAGCTGGAATTCTGTGTACAGTTCTGGTCACCACATTATAGGAAGGACCTAATTGCTCTGGAGTGAATGCAGAGGAGATTTACAAGAATATTGCCAGGCCTTGAAAATTGCAGCTATGTGGAGAGTTTGGACAGGCTAGGGTTGTTTTCTTTAGAGCAGAGGAGGCTACAGTGTTGTACAAAATGATGAGGGGCCAAGATAGGGTAGACAGAAACGACTTGTTTCCCCTAGCTGAGGGGTCAATTACCAGGGGGCATAGATTTAAAGTGATTGGTTGAAGGATTTGTTGAAGGATCTTTCACCCAGAGGGTGGTAGGCCTCTGAAATTCATTGCATAAGTTGATGTTTGTTGGATCCTGGTCCTTAGCTTTGTTGGATCCTGGTCTTTAGTTTAGTTGGACTAATGGATCCGGGTTGCACGCTTGTTTCGGGATGGCCAAGTTGGTACCATAGACAGAGTAGATCAGCAGACGGTTCTTATGTAGAACACATTCTATTTATTTACAAAGGAACTCAGCAGTTACATTTGTGTGCTTACAACTCAAACCCTGTCTCTGCTTTACAGACTCTAACTCTAGACTACTAAGGTAGCCTGCACTACTCTACTACTGCATACTAAGATCATGTGATCTTCCATTATAACATTCTTCTTAAAGGTATATTCCACATCAGATTACCACATCCCTTCCCCTTTACTCAGAAATACACTTCACAGTTACAATTACAATTTTTCTCAAAATAGCAAATTATTTACACAGATAAGCAATTTACAAATTCATTCTTTCTGGGGGTTCCCTTATGCATGTAGAACATCTCAGCTCTACAGCTTCAGATGCTTTGTCAGGAACCTCCTTTTCTGGTGTTGTCTGAACATCAGGTTCTTTGGCGGGCACCTGCAAATCTGTTTCCTCAACTCTTGCAGGTACAATAGACACATCTGTACTCAGTTGAGTTCTTTCAACAGGAGATGTTGACACAGTTGTGAACACTGAAGAAATCATTTCCTGATACTTTGTTTCTCTCCTCCTTATATGATCTATTTGTTTCCATATGACTTGGTCTTTCACTTTCACATGGTAAGAAAAAGGTCCACTCTGCACTTATTTCACCTGATAACCACTTGGGTCCTTCTCCAAAATTTTTCACATATATCATCTCTCCTACGGTAAACTTTCTGTCACGACTATGCCAGTCATGTCCAGTTTTCTGACTTCCCTGACTCCTTTCCACTTTCCCCCCTAAATTTGGTGTTATTAAGCTCAATCTCATTCTGAGACAGCGTTTCATCAACAATTCCGCAGGTGTGAGGGGTAGTCCTATAATGGAAAAGAAAATGTGCTAGCTTGGTTGCTATGGAGTCTCCGGTTAATTTCTTCATGCCTGTTTTGAATGTTTGAACTGCTCTCTCAGCCAGTCCATTCAAAGAAGGGTGGTAAGGTGAAGTTTTTGCATGAGTGATACTGTTGAGGCTGATAAACCATTGAAATTCAATACACATAAATGCCATGCCATTAACTGATATGACCACTTCTGGTAGTCCGTTGATGGAGAAAGTTTGACGTAGCTTGTCAATTGTGGCAGAAGATGTTGGTGGCTTCACCTCATATATGTCCATCCATTTTGAGTGAGCGTCAACAATAAGGAGAAACATTGTTCCCATAAAAGGTCCTACATAGTCAATCTGTAATCACACCCATAGCCTACCTGGTCACTCCCAAGGGTGCAATGGAGCTGTTGACGGTAACTTTTGCACTTGCTGACACTGCATACAACTTCTTACTAAGCTCTCTATTTTTCCATCCATTCAGGAAATACCTAGATGTGCACTATGTAGGTCAGTTAACAAAGGCTTTTGTCCTTTTGGAGGAAAAATTGCATGAGCTCCCCATAATAAGATACCATCCTGGCTGGTTATATCATATCTTCTGTGAAAATACGTTTTTATTTCATTAGATTCCTGTTCTGGTGAGCAACCATGACAAACTTGTTCTCGTACTTTGGAGAAGACTGGGTCTCAACTTGTCCAGTCCCTGATCTGTCTAGCACATACTGGGGATGAAGCTAAGAAGTTCAATAATAAAATGAGTTCTTAAAGAACTGGAACATCTTCATTTTCTTTCAAAGACAAATGACTAAGTGCATCAGCGTTTACAATCTGATTTCCAGGCCTGTGGGTGAAAGTATACTCATACGTTGCCCGGATAAATGCCCATCTCTGTATTTTTGCTGAGGCTATAGGTGGTATAGCCTTGTCCTCACTGAACAATCCTAGCAAAGGCTTGTGGTTCAAAACGATAGTAAAATGACAACTGTGTATCTACTGGTGAAATTTCGTGACACCAAAGATGGTTGATAAACCTTCTTTTTCTATCTTTGAGTATCCATTTTCCACTGTGTTGAGTGTTCTTGATGCATATCCAATAGGTTATTCTGATCTATCGTCCATTCGATGGGAGAGCACTGCTCCCACTCCATAGGGTGAAACGTCACATGGCAAAACTAACTTTTTTCCTTGGTCAAAATGTATTAATAGGGTGGATGAGTTTAACAGTTGTTTCACCTTTGTGAAAGTTTCGTTCTGTGGTGTTTGCCAAGACCAATTTTTTCTCTTGAGTAGGTAATTTAGGGGTGCCAGTTCTATCGACAAATTAAGCAGAAGCGTCCATAATAATTAATCATCCCCAATAATGATTTGAGCTCGGAGGTGTTCTTTGGCACAGGTACCTCTCTAATGGCTCTCACCTTTTCCTCAACCGGGTGCAGGCCCTGTGAATCTACCCTGTGATCTAAATAAGTTACCTCTTTCGCTTGGAACGTGCACTTTTCTTTTTTTAAACGTAGTCCCACCTCTGAAAAACATTTCAAAACTTCTTCCAAGTTTGCCAAATGCTCCTTTTCAGTGATTCCTGCCACCAGAACATCATCTAAATAAACTACAACGTGAGGCAATCCCTGCAGTAAACTTTCCATTGTTCTCTGGAATATGGTGCATGCTGAGGATACACCAAAAGGCAAACGGGTATATTGGTACAACCCTTTGTGTATATTAATTGTGACAAATTTCTGGGAGGCCTTCTCTAACTCCAATTGTTGATAAGTATGACTCAGATCAAGCTTTGTGTAGGCGGTTCCACCTGCTATCTTAGCATAGAGTCTTCAATTTTTGGTATAGGGTGTCTGTCCAACTTAGCTACTTAATTAACAGTCAATTTGTAGTCGCCACAGATTCGAACATTTTGGACAGGTTTAAGTACGGGGTCTATTGGCGCTGCCCATTCTGAGAATTGTGTAGGTTGTATAACTCCCAGTTTCTCTAATCCATCCAGTTTGGCGTCTACTATTTCCCACATTGCATAAGGTGCTGGTCTTGCCTTCAAAAATCAGGGGGTAGCATCTGCATCCACATGAATTTTTTCTTGTAGTCCCTGGATCTTCCCGAGTTCATCTTAGAAAACTGAGGCGTATTTTTGTAGTAGTTCAGGTAGCCCACTGGCTCTCAGCTGGAAGATCTCAATCCAATCCAATTTAATTTCTTTCAACCAGTTTCGTCCAAGGAGGCTTGGCCCCTCACCTGCTACCACCATCAAGCGTAATTTTACTGATTGATTTCCATACTGTACAGTAACCCTGCTTATGCCTTTGATTTTATGTCTTCTCCCATGTAAGTTTTCAATTTGGCACCTGTTTTTTCCAAATTTAATTTGCATTCCCCATAATTCAGGTATTTAAAGGTATGCTCACCTATTACCATAATAGAAGCTCCCTGTGTCCACCTCCATTCTGATAGGCCTATCATTCACCCTCAGTGTTACATAGGTAGGTTCTGCTCTTCCTACCTTTAAATTATACAATGAATAAATATCTGAATCTGCTACTTCAGGCACTTCTACGTTACGGATCGCACAGGGTTTTTTCTTTTGATTGAAAATCTGCCTGATTGTATCCTTGCATTGTCTCATGAGGTGTCCATTTCGATGACAGTAAAAACAGTCGATTTTTTTAAATTTCCATTCATTACAGGCTTGTCTGCTTTCACTTCTGTTACCATTATTCCATGTTTTTGCTGCTACGTCATTTCTTTTTATTTGTCTGCAAGCGGTGGCTGCTTTCCACTTCACATCAGAGCTGCACATTTTTGTGCCCTTTTTGGCTGGGGATCCCCACCGAACATGGAGGATGGCGCCAGTTTGTGCTCCCTGTATGGCTTTCGAGTTCCTCGTGCTTTCCGTGGCCAGTCCTTCTGAAAATCCAAATTTGTTTCAGAAAGTAACCTCTTGTGAATCGTATCTTCATTTATACCACACACCAAATGATCTCAAAGCATATCATTTATAGATGTGCCAATATTTTGTTAACTGTTTCAGGCTTGCCACATAACACGCAACAGTCTCCCCTGGGGCTCTATTTCTTGAAATAAATTTGGACCGTTTGTATCGTTACCGAGGGTTTGAGCTGGTTCTCTTCACAAGGTTCGCTAAGTCATCCAAACTTTTTGAACCCAGGGCACTGGGTGCTGTCAAACTTTGAATCAATCCATAGGTCTTACTCCCACACGTGGATAAGAGGATCGCTCGCCTCTTCTCCTCCCCCGCAATGCCGTGAGCTTGGAAAAAGAATGCAAGGCATTCAGCATAATGAGACCAATCGTCCACAGTTGGGTCAAAAGAATCAAGTCTTCCGAACTGTAGCATGCTTTGAGGAGACTGCTTCGACGATTAGGATAGAAATTCTACTTACAAATACCGTGTGATGTATGGCCCAATTTTGGTTCACTTGAATTCCTTTATCACTTTTTCTTGCTTTTTTCTCTCATCGCCAGTTTGTTGGATCCTGGTTCTTAGTTGAGTTAGATTAATGGATCCGGGTGGCACGCTTGTTTTGGGATGACCAAATTGGTACCATAGACAGAGATCAGCAGATAGTTCTTATGTAGAACACATTCTATTTATTTACAAAGGAACTCAGAAGTTACACTGGGGGGCTTACAACTCAAACGCTGCCTCTACATTACAGGCTCGAACTCTAGACTACTCCTACTGACCACTGACTACTAAGGTAGCCTGTGCTACTCTTCTATTGGGTACTAAAATCATGTGATCTTCAATTATAACATTCTTCTAAAGGGTATATTACACATCAGATTACCACAGTGGTTGAGGCTGAAATGCTCAACTCATTTAAAAGGTACCTGGATCTGTAAGTGCTGTAACCTGCAAGGCTACGAACCAGGTGCTGTAAAGTGGGATTAAAATGAGCGGCTGGTTTCTCTTTTCCCTTTTTTGGTTGGCGCAAACATGATGGGCTGAATGGCCTCTTTCTGTACCATAACTTTTCCATGGTTCTATGGTGGTGCCAGGAACGGGATCAGGAAACCAGCACGCCAGCCGGTTCTGGTATTTTCGGGCCTTCTCTGCCTCCATTCCAGATCATGTCGGGGCCTAAAATTCCTGCCCATGGCTCTTGTAACCAGGCCACAAGTGTTATGGAGGGGAGCCCATCTACAACACAGCATGTGGCTACACCTGTGCCCAGGCAGGCAGGGAGGGCCTCTAGGCCTGCCTGGAGCATGCCCTCTCCCCTTGGCCTGCTGTCAGCTGCCCGCCTCAGGGAACCTAAATTGTCTCCCCCGCCAGTGTTGGAAACTGGAAGACAAGTAGGAAATTCAGCTTGGTCTCCTTTAATTTGAGTTAACAAGTTTCTTAACAAATATAACAAGCTACCCACTCCTGCAACAAAATGGCTGGTGCCGGGAATGGGGGCAGCAACTATCACACTGGCTGACTCCCATATTCTTGGGCCCCTAACAACTTCCGTTCTCACCACAGTGGGGTCCGAAACCCCTTTCCATAGATTTCGCTGCACAATGCTGGAAGTACAGCATTAGAAATATTCTCCTTCATTTACGCATTGTAATTGTTAAACACCAAGAGGCGGTAGATTACATTTTGATCCAAATAATACTTGAAATTATTCAGCCTGAATAAGGTTAAAAAAAATGATGCCTCTTACCAGAAACGCTTCCTGCAATTGTTGTGGCCACAACTGGAGTCTGACGCTTGCTTAATTTTGCTAGAACCTCAAACAGTAGACCATCCCTCGCCATAGCAAACAGGATGCGAGGTAAAGGGAACATGGAGCCCAGCAGGCTGTGGAGAAATAAATCAGAATTAAAAACAAAATGCTGACTAAAAAGAAAATGAGAGACAGCTAGTGCTCACCAAATTTCTTGCCAGTCAGTACAAGTACATATAACAGAATTGGATGACACTGATGGATGAATGGAGAACACTGCATAGGAAACTGTTGAATATAATGTTTATTCCATGAACAAGGGGCCTCAGACAGGTCCACTACTTTCCTAAGTGTGTGTGCAAAGATGAATCGTAAATTTACTTACTTTCCAATTACTACTTGATGAAAAAAACTTTTATTTAACTTTATACACAGTGGAAAATATAAACTATTGAACAACTTCAGGCCTTAATGGAAGAGAATTTATCTCCTTTCAAATTAAGCCTACATTATGGAAAGGATGCAAAAAGGGCATTGTAGTATTAACAAGCAATTAACAAAGTTTTTTTCCCATCCCCCTATAGTATATATATGTCAGCAGTTTATAAACACAGTGAACTAAATTTTAAGATGATGATAATAATGCAGCTTTGGGGGAATTAAATGAAAGGACAGTCTTATGGTAGTTTACATGCGGCACCCTTTTTGCAATGGTTTGCAAATGGGCAAAAGAGGGCAATATGGGTCGACATGTGATTTAGCACAATATATACAAGTCTAGTGTATAAAGTACAGTAATAAATGCATTTCTTGAATATGTAATGCAAGAAACAATATGCACTGTTAATGCACTTGAAGAACAAGAGTCTTGAGATGCCAAAAATAGTGATTTAAATTGACAATTACATTAGATTAAGCAACGAACTGTATTCTTTTCATACAATACCTTGTTGAAAGTGCACACAGGGAGCCCACAGCTACAAAGTATTTTGCAGCACTCCATCCAACATACTCAAAGGCCCCAGGGAGTGGGCTTTTCGTATCAAGGAGGTAGTAAGGCATCATAAGTGTAAGGGCAGCAGAAACTCCAAAGTAGGCCAAGAAGCAAATGAGAAGAGAAGCTATAATACCAATGGGAATGGACCTCTGGGGATTTTTCACCTCCTCACCTGGGGGAAATAATTTTTAAAAATCAGAATACAACAGCGCAAAATAGCATGAGATTCCTTCTAGTTCTTTTGAACATCCTTTTCCCTTCACAAACATTTCCTTCAACAAATGAAGGATCTGTCAATAGACCGCATTGTGACCCCCCACCCCCACCCCCACTCCCAATTTAACCAATAAAATGCAGATCCACAGGCTGAGATTACAAACACCCAATACTGTGTTCACAAATAACTACCATGGACCACAACCACAACCACGATAATTGCACTCTCTTTTCTAGTGTAACCATCATAGCAAAATAACAACTTTAAAAATGTTGCTACGTCAGTAGTGAAAGGACCTGAAAAAAGCTTAATTTACCATCAATAAATTAAAGGATTATTTCAGACAACGCGGTCAGTGCATTTCCATTGGGATGGCTTCATTGCACGTGTATTTAAAATAGATAAAGTCCATCCTCTGCACACCTACTCCACTGAATTCCCAATCACAATTACAGTTCATGAGAGGGGCTAAGTGGATGTATAATTCAAGACTAAATATTGACTTGTACAGAGAAGAATGGAATCTGGCTGGTGAGCATTCGCTGGGTAACATACGAACATAATGAAAGAAATAGGAGCAGAAGTAGACCCTGTGACCCATCGAACCAGCTCCACCATTCAACACGATCATGGCTGATCCATGGCTTCAACTTCACTTTCCCACCCACACCCCATTCCTTTAATTCCTTGAGAGACTAAAAATCTGTCTATTTTAGCCATAAATATATTGAATGATGGAGCTTCCTCTGGGATAGAGAATTCTAAAGATTCACAACCCTCTGAGTGAAGAATTCTTTCCTCATTTCATTCTTCAATGATCACCCCTTGATTCTGAGACTGTGCACCCCTCCCACCTCCAATCCCCCCTCCGTTATTCTAGGTTAACCAGACAGGGGGAAAAAACTCTCACTGTCTACCCTACGAATCCCCTTTGAATCTTTTATGTTTCAATGGGATTATCTCTCATTCTTCTAAAGTCCATGGAGTATCAGCCCAATTTACTCAGCCTCTCATTATAGGACAGCCCTCTCATCCAAGGAATAAACCTAGTGCATCGGTTCATGTCCCACTCCTGGAAACCAAGAACTGTGACTGTACTCGAGAGAGTTGCAATCTGTGACTGTTGATAACTCGAAAGAGTTTCAATGTACCACCCCCAACGCAAATGTATCCCTTCTTAAATATGGAGACTAAGACCGGGATTTTCATCCTTGAGGTGGCTAGTGGGAGGTGGGAAAAATCCCAGTTTGGCCCATCGGCCTCAGGAAAAAATGCCCTCAAAGCAGGATCTTTATTGATGTTGGTGGGGAGGGTGGGGTGGGGGGGGGGAGCGGCGGGGCAGAGGCGGAGATGGGTACAGGCTGGAGTTGGGCCAGCCAACCCGGGAAGAAGGTTGGAGGCAGCCACAGGGGCTGTCGGGTGCAGAGCCGGGCTGTTTAAAAGTCTCGCCTTGCTACACTTGGATTTTGTTCCATTTAAAATGAAAACACAAAGGCCCTCCAGCCCTCATCCCTCACACCCCCCTCACCCTCCAAAAGCTCCCTAGGCCCCACCCATGATACCTCATGCCCACGTCCATTCGCATGGGCCCTCACACTCCCTATGCCAACCCCTGCTCTTCCACAGACCCCCAAATGGCCCTTCATGCCCCCATGCCGAGCTCTGCCCTTCCACCCACAACCTACAGTCGGTCATGCCCCCTATGCCTAGCTATGGCACTTGAATGACTACTGAACCACTATACACTGTCTAGAACCAATGAATCTTACAGTGCATAGTGGGATAAAAAGATGCTTTAAAAATGTAATTTTTTCATAACTTTCTCCTGTGTTGAAATAAGTCATTTCGCTACAAGCTAATAAAAGTGCCCTCTCGTCCAGAACCTTTAAAATAACAGTAACAAAAACCAGAAATTCTTGAAACCAGTTAACCTTGAGTAAATTTGTGTAAACAAACATTGTGAAACTGACAGCAGAGATCGGAGACTCTGAGCTGGAAATCAAATAATGTTTTCTCTGAGACTCAGGTGTTTTGGTACTCTAATGGCTGCCTGGGATCTCAGCCAAGCATACATAATGAGGCTTGGCAGAGAGCCCAGACAACTATTAGAGTTATATCCCCAAAAACTGACAACATTGTGAAACACTGCCCTGGGTCTTGCTTCCCACCATCCAAAGAATCGACGAGGAACACATCCCTACCAACTCTGAGTGCCCACAGCCAATTTGCACTCCAATGAGCGTTAAGTGTCTGCAGGTGGGACTTCTGCCCCTCACTCAGGAGGAAGTGTCATCTTAGAGAGTTGCCAGCAGCAGCTCTCCAGTCCTTGCAGCAACAGCGTTGCAGTGAACAGAAGAATAAATGCAGGAGGATGTCAGAGCCTAAGTCTGGGAACCAGAGGTCCAGGTAAGTTCAAGGGGTCCCAGGGCAGTGAGGGTAGGAAAGGCCTGGGGAGGACACGAACGGATCTTAGGGGAGAGGCCGGGGAAGGGGGGACGGAGGCCAGGAGGCCACCAGACCTTAATGGGGGGGATGCCTGACTTCAGAAGGGAGCTTCTAATGGAGGCGCCCACCCCCCCAGCCCCTCCCACCGGCCTGAGATGTAACTTTGTTGTTTATCGACCTTCTCTCATGTAGGTTCAATCTTCTCACCAGCCTAAAAATTGAGGCTGGGCGGGAAACAGCCATTAAGTAGCAATTAATTGGCTACTTAAGGGCCTCAATTGGTGCAAGGGCAGGCTTCCTGTCCAAGGCCTTGCCCGTCCCAACGTAAAATTGCTGTGTGGTTGGGGTGGGCGGGCACCCGGAGCATATACTGTCCCCTCAATTTCATGCTCCCCTCACCCGCCAGTGGGGGAGCATAAAATTCCGGCCACTATTTCCTTTTCGTAAAACCATGATGACTTTATCTGATCATACCATGATTTTCTAAGTGTAGAGATTTTCTTCATAATAGATTCCAGCATTTTCCAGCTGACTGATGTCAAGCCAATTGGCTTGTTTCCCCTGTTATCTCTCTCCCTGCTTTCAGGGATAGAGCTGTTAAATTTTCTAACTTCCAATCTGTTGGGACCATTTCAGAATCTAGAGAAATTTGGAAGATCATAACCAGCACATCCACTATCTCTGCAGCTACGTCTTTTAGAACGCTAGGATGTAGGACATTTAGTCCTGGGGATTTGTCAAGTTTTAGTCCCTTAAGTTTCTCCAACACATTTTTGCTACTGATATTAGCAATCTTAAGTTACTCATTCTTATTCGCCCCATGGTTATCTTATATTTCTGGTATATAATTTGTGCTGCTGCTGTGAAGACAGACACCAATTATTTGTTCTCATGACCCTTCATGAGGACTCGAAACGTCAACTCTTTTCTTCTCCGCCGATGCTGCCAGACCTGCTGAGTTTGTCCAGGTAATTCTGTTTTTGTTTTGGATTTCCAGCATCCGCAGTAGTTTTTTGTTTTTACCAATTATTTGTTCAATGCCTGTGCCACTTCCTCATTCGCCATGATAATATCTTGTGTCACTGCCTCTAAGGGACCAACTTTTACTTTAGCTCTCTCCTTCCTTCTTACAGACTTGTAAAAGCTCTTATAGTCTGTGCTGGCTTATCCCTAGTAGTGAAGAGAAACATCGACAATGGAGGGTTGTTCATAGCCGACGCACTCACCTGTGAGACCAGAAGAAATTCATCAGAGACGAACGTAAGAAAGATGCACTATAAACAAATTTAAATGGAAAACAAAGCCAATTCGTAGCAGGTTCATGGGCCCGTTTGTCATCACTGGCCAGGGTATTCAGGTTCCGCCCACCGCGGGAGGGGAAATTCCCGTCCGAAGTCAACGCACCTTTGGCTGGTCCGTCAGATTTTCCATCCCACCCGTGACAATTCCTGCCATGAGCAGGATCAGAAAAGTCCCAGCCATCGTTCTGATGAAGAGTCTCATGCAAAATGTTAACATACTGCATATTTCTTTTAAACATTGCTTTTTTAAATTCATTCGAAGGATATGGGCATTGCTGGCAAGGCTAACATTTATTGCCCACCCCTATCTGCCCATGAGACAACTGAATGGCTTGTTAGGCCATTTCAAACAGCATTTAAAGTCAACCACATTGCCTTAAGTCTGGAGATACATAAAAGGAAGTCCATGTAAGCACAGCGGAATTCTCTCAGTAAAGGGCATTGGTGAACCAAATGGGTTTTTATGACAATCATTGTTTCATGTTTACTATTACTGAGACAAGCTTTTTAATTCTAGATTTATTTAATTAATCGAATTTAAATACCCTAACTATCATTGTGGGATTTTTATTTTTGTCTCTAAATCATAATGTGGTCCAGCAATATAATCACTTTGCTACCACACCTGATGTTACGGACAGGGGAGGAGAGATAAACCCCTAGTTTCTTCCCTTCTGTCCGTAATCAGTGTGGTTTCATTTTGAGAAGATAGTTGTGTGTGTTTCTAAACCTCATGTTAGTGTGCAATCAATTTAAAAGCACCAGTAGCAGACTTTTGTGGGTTTAAACAAATAAAATTGTTTATTCACACACTCACCCCCAAAGATTGAAATGCAATGTCAGTCATACACCACACACTCCAGAAAGATGCAATTAAAGAAGATAATGCACTTGTACCAGTATTAAAAAAAAAGAAGGGTGTCCAGTGAAGAAGGGAGGAAAGAAGCTTTTCCCACTCCTGAATTGTATTTCAGATAAGCTCAGACAGCCGGGGTCAAATATCAGAAATACTGCAGGATTCCTTCAAAGAGAAGAATGTTTGACAGGCATTTGTAGCTGTTGTATCAGGATGTCCAATTTCTTTACAGGTGAACTTGGAGTTTTAGAATCAGGCTGGAAGGCTTTAAAAAAAAAGTATTTTAAGCCTCTCGGTTCTTAAGAGGCAAAGGTGGCAGAGCCTTCCTATGCAACTATTGTCTTGTCAATGTTATCCTGCAGACTGACCTGATCTCTTCTGGGTTTTGGGATAAAAGGATTTCAGTATGAGAGAACCAGTTTCAGTCACATGGTCAACAGCCATTGATATACAATGGAAAGTAGATGATGATCTTATACACTTAACTTGTAGACAACTGGTCTCATCAGTTATCCTTTGTTGTATTGCAAACCTGGACACAGAGTCTAGAAGTCTGTTTTAGAGCAAGCTTTGAACAAAGGCAGGTGTTAATTCCACAACAGAGTGCTATCTTGGAATGTCCATTCAAAGGGGAGACCCCACCCATTATGATTCAATTGGAAACTTTCTGGAATCTTAATAAGCTGTGTTGAAGTTGCAAAGGTTACCTGATCCCCTTGGCAACCATCTTAATAGTTAATCTGTCCATTTTTAAATAAATAAAGCTCTTCCAAAAGTTTCCATACAAGCACATTCCATGTTTAAAGTTATGAATATGACTTGCCTTTTACTGGGCATGGCAGCGGTGTTCAAAACCTGCTTTTATTTCAGATAGCTGGCAGTTGTAGTTTCCTATTTAGTTCCAAAAGAACTTACCTGTAGTTGCAATGCAATCAAACCCTACAAACGCATAGAAACAAGTGGCAGCACCAGTCAGAGTGCCACCGAATCCGTATGGCATGAACCCTCCTGCTCCATAATCACTGGTTATGTTTACAGTTGAGGACAGATTTCTAAAGAACATAAAAGAACATATAAGCACACAATGTACACTAAAGCATCCTTTCTTTAAATCATGTTCTCCCCCTCTCTCCTGTAACCCATGCTGTGGTATGGTCTCACAGGTGATAGCAGCCCTCCAATAAATACATCAGCCAAATGGCTACTCTTTGTGTGTGAATTTAGACAGCGAGCATCAGCAAGCTATTTAGCTACAGGTACCACCATGATTGAGCAAGATCTTGTCCTCAGCTGAAGTCCACAAGGTGCATTTTCACTGGACAGCGATCTGAAGTAGAACCCTAACCATTTCTTTTTTTCTCTCCTATGTTATCATCGGCACTTGGCGTCAAATGTAATTCTCCAGCCAGCAAGCTCAGACCAGGGAACCTGGGGCCTGGAACCTGAGTGGTTCAACGACATGCAAAGGGCACAGTTAAAGTAGTGTCCCTTGTTTATGTTAGTGGGAGGCAGCTGGCACCTGTGAATCCCATGCAGAAAGCGTTAGCACTTCCAGTGGCGAAGAAGCTGAATTAGCCAAGGAAAGTTACATCGATTCTGAGCATTATCATAGAATCACAGAATAATACAACACAGAAGGAACTATTTGGCCCATTTAGTCTGTGCTAGCTCTTTCAAAGATCAATGCAGTTATTCCCAATCCCCTGCTCAATCCCTATATCCCTACAGATTTTCCCCCTTCAACTATTTATTATATGTTAATTTTTGCTCATATTTGTGAAAATACTGACAGCTTATCAAGTATTTTTCAAGCAATAGCAAAGATTCATTCAAGGTGGCAGTGGTAAAATGTGAATGGAATGTCAATAGAGCTCCACCCATTGAGATTTTATAACTTTTACACATGCACGGAGAAAATGACCCATTGCCTTGGCACACATTCACTCCACACCTGTTAGCACATACCGTGTTTCTGCAGTGATGTTCAACAGCATGTCAGCATCAATGCTCCAGTTATAACTGTTTCCTTTAATGCAACCTCCAACAATGACAAACACAAGCACAAGGCCATTAATAGCTGTAAAGATTTTATTTACTGTTGTTGATTCTTTTGCACCAAATGACAGGAGACCTAAAAAGGAGAGGGTGTGAAGAACATTCCAGTTATCTGTTCATGAGGGCACTTTGATACATAAAGTTATACATAATTTTACAGCACTGAAACAGGCCATTTAGTCCAACTGCTCTATTCCAGTGTTTATGCTCCACACGTGCCTTCTCCCACTTTACCTCATCTCCCCCTATCAATATGGCCGTCTATTCCTTTCTCCTTCATGTACTTTAGGAGAATGAGAGGTAATCTCATTGAAGCATGTAAAATTCTGACAGGGCTTGGCAGGTTAGATGCACAAAGGATGTTTCTCCTGCCTGGGGCATCTAAAACCAGGGGACACAGGCTCAGAATAAGGGGCAGATCATTTAGGACTGAGATGAGGAGGAGTTTCTTCACTCAAAGGTGAATCTTTGGAATTCTCCACTCCAGAGGGCTGTGGAGGCTCAGTCATTGAGTATATTCAAGACAGGGAAGTGTGTCCTGCAGTCAGTTCTTGTTGAAAATAACAAGAATGACATCACAAGACGGCGCGAGAGAGCGGTGGAGAGATCAGAACCAGCGCGAGCGAAGGGAAGCTTCAAAAAGTGATGTCAGCACAAAGGTCAGAGCTGATTGGTGAGTAGTGGGTAAGTGTTTTTCTCCAGTTTTTTTCTCCAGCTCTTCTCCAGTTTAAAATAGATTAAGCTAAGGAAAGGCAAGGGTTCTAGATTTTATTTAAAGTACAAATAATTCGACTTTTTTTAAAACTGTTTTTAACTTAAAGTAAGGGGTTTTTTTCAACTAGAGGCATGGCAAGGCAGCTCAGTCCCGTGTTATGTACCACCTGCAACATGTGGGAAGTCCTAGATGCTCCTTGCGCTCTGAGCGACCACATGTGCAGGAAGTGCCACCAGCTGCAGCTACTTGAGGTCTGTGTTTCAGAGCTTGAGCGGCAGCTGGAGACACTGAGGTACATCTGCGAGGCTGAGAGTTTCGTGGATAGCACGTTTTTAGATGTGGTCACCCCACAGCTTATGGAAGTGCAGACAGAGAGGGAATGGGTGACCATCAGTCAGAAGAAAGGTGTCAGGCAGGTAGTCAGGAAATCTCCAGGGTGCATCTCGCTCAAGAACCGTTTTTCTGTGTTGGAAAATGGTGAGAGTGACTGTTCCTCTGGGGAGTGTAGCCATGCTCATGGCACTGTGAGGGGCTTAGCTGCACGGGGCGGGGAGGGGGGAGGAGGAGGAAAAAGGGGGGAAGAGCGATAGTGGTAGGAGACTCGATAGTAAGGGGAACAGACAGGCGTTTCTGCGGCTGTAGACCTGACTCCAGGATGGTATGTTGCCTCCCTGGTGCCAGGGTCAAGGCTATCACTGAACGGCTGCAGGGCATTCTAAAAGGGGAGGGCAAACAGACAGAGACCATGGTACATATTGGTACCAATGACATAGGTAGAAAGATGGATGAGGTCCTGCAAGCAGAATTTAGGGAGCTAGGAAACAGATTTAACAACAGGGCCTCAAAGGTAGTAATCTCTGGGTTACTTCTGGTGTCACACACTAGTGAGTATAGAAATTGGAGGTTAGTCCAGATGAATGTGTGGCTGAAGAGGTGGTGCAGGAGGGAGGGCTTTAGATTTCTGGGACATTGGGACCATTTCTGGGGGCGGTGGGACCTGTACAAGGCGGACGGGTTGCACCTGAACCAGAATGGGACCAACATCCTTGAAGGAAGGTTTGCCAGTGCTGTTGGGGAGGGTTTGAACTAACTTAGCAGGGGGGTGGGATCCTGAGAGGAGGTTCAGCAGGGGGAGATGCACAGCCAAAATTAGAAGAGAGGGCAAGTGAGCCTGGAAAGCACAGAAATTATAGGCCAGTTAAGGCACAAGGGAGTTTGGCAAGGTTGGATGGCATTTATTTTAATGCAAGGAGTCTGACAAATAAAGCAGATGAGCTGAGGGCACAAATTAACACATGGAAGTATGATGTTATTGCTGGCACAGAGACATGGTTGAGAGAGGGGCAGGATTGGCAGCTCAATATTCCAGGATATAGGGTCTTCAGGTGAGGCAGGGAAGAGGGTAAAAGAGGACTGGGTATTGCAGTATTGATCAAGGAATCAATTACAGCAGTAAGGAGGGATGACATCTTAGAAGGCTCCTCAAATGAAGCCATAAGGGTAGAACTGAAAAACAAAAAAGGAAGCAATCAGATTGCTGGGAGTGTACTATAGGCCCCCAAACAGCCAGAGAGAAATAGAAGAGCAGATATGTAGGCTAATTTCAGAGAAGTGTAAAAATAATAGGGTAATAATAGTGGGGGTTTCAACTTCCCCAACATTAACTGGGTTAGTCATAGTGTGATAGGTTTAGACGGAGCAGAATTCTTAAAATGCATCCAGGAGAGCTTTTTAAGCCAGTACATAGAAGGTCCTACAAGAGAGAGGGTGGTCCTGGACTTAATTTTTGGGAATGAAGCTGGGCAAGTGGTAGAGGTATCAGTGGGGGAGCATTTTCCAGATTGTGATCATAATTCAAGGTTGTTATGGAAAATGACAAGGCTGGGCCAGAAATCAGTCCAAAATTTGGGGAAGGCCGATTTTAATAAGATCAGATATGATTTGGCTAGAGTGGACTGGGAGCAGCTACTTTTAGGTAAATCTGCATCAGTGCAGTGGGACTCGCTCAAGAAGGAAATAGTACAGAGCCAACATATTCCAGTAAAGACAAAGGTTGGGACCAACAAATCCAGGGAACCCTGGATGTTGAGGGATATACAGGGTTGGATAAGGAGAAAAAGGGAGGCTTATGGCAGATACCGAGGGCTCAAAACAGCAGAAGCCCTAGAGTATAGAATGTGTTGGGGGGGAACTTAAAAAAGAAATTAGGAGAGCAAAAAGGGGGCATGAAAAAACATTGGCAGGTAAAATAACGGAAAATCCAAAGTTATTTTACAAGTACATTAAGAGTAAGAGGATAACTAGGGAAAGACTAGGGCCCATTAAGGACCATAATGGTAATTTGTGTGTGGAGCCGGAAGACGTAGGCAGGGTTCTAAATGAATACTTTGTGTCGGTGTTCACAAGTTAGAGGGATGACGTGGGTATGGAAATCAGGCAAAATGACTGTGATATAATTAAATAAATTAGCATAGAAAGGCAGATAATGGTCTGGCAGGCTTAAAAGTAGATAAATCTCCAGGCCCGGATGAAATGTATCCCAGGCTGTTGAGTGAGGCAAGGGAGGAGATAGCAGGGCTGCTGGCAATAATTTTCAATACCTCTCTAGCCACAGGAAAGGCACCAGAGGACTGGAGGACAGCCAATGTGGTACCGTTATTCAAGAAGGGACGAAGGGATAAACCAGGGAACTACAGGCCAGTCAGTCTAACCTCAGTGGTGGGGAAACTATTGGAAGCAATTCTGAAGGACAGAATTAATCTACACTTGGAGAGGCAGGGATTAATCAAGCACAGTCAGCATAGTTTTGTTAAGGGGAGGTCATGTCTGACCAACTTGATTGAATTTTTCGAAGAGGTGACCAGGTATGTAGATGAGGGCAATGCATTTGACGTAGTCTACTTGGACTTCAGCAAGGCTTTTGATAAGGTCCTGCGTGGGAGACTGATAACGAAGATAAGAGCCCATGGGATCCAAGGTAATTTGGCAAATTGGATCCAGAATTGGCTGAGTGGCAGGAAGCAGAGGGTGATGGTCGAGGGGTGTTTTTGTGACTGGATGATGTGTCCATTGGGGTTCCACGAGGATCGGTGTTGGGTCCCTTGCTGTTTGTGGTATATATAAACGATTCAGACTTAAACGTAGGAGGGTTGATCAGTAAGTTCGCGGGTGTCATGAAAATTGGTGGGGTGGTAAATAGTGAGGAGGATAGCCTTAGATTACAGAAGAATATAGATGGGGTGGTCAGATGAGCTGATAAGTGGCAAATGGAATTTAATTCGGATAAGTGTGAAGTGATGCACTTGGGCAGGACAAACAAGGCACTGAGATACACGATGAATGGTAGAACCCTGGGAAGTACCAAGGATCAGAAGGATCTTGGTGTGCATGTCCACTGGTCCCTTAAGGTAATGGGACAGATAGATAAGGTGGTTAAGAAGGCATATGGGATACTTACCTTTATTAGCCGAGGAATAGAATATAAGAGCAGGGAGGTTATGCTGGAGCTATATGAAATGCTGGTTAGGTCACAGCTAGAGTATTGTGTGCTGTTCTGGAATCTGCATTTTAGGAAGGATGTGATTGCACCAGAGAGAGTGCAGAGGAGATTTACCAGGGTGTTGCCTGGGCTGGAGAGTTTTAGTTGTGAGGAGAGATTAGATAGACTGGGGTTATTTTTCTTGGAGCAGAGGAGATTGAAGGGGGACATGATTGAGGTGTATAAAATTATGAGGGGCATAGATAGGGTAGACAGGAAGGAACTTTTCCCCTTGGTGGAGGGATCAATAACCAGGGGGCATAGATTTAAGGTGAGGGGCAGGAGGTTTAGAGGGGATGTGGGAATCTGGAACTCACTGCCTGAAAGGGTGGTAGAGGCAGAAACCCTCATAACATTTAAGAAGTATTTGGATGTGCTCATGGGATGCCATGGCATACAAGGCTATGGGCCTAGTGCTGGAAAATGGGATTAGAATAGTTAGGTACTTGTTTGACAGGCGCATACTTGATAGGCCGAAGGGCCATTTTCTGTGCTGTAAACCTCTATCACTCTATGACTCTATGACAGAAATCAATAGATTTCAAGATATTAAAGATATCAGGGGATATGGGATAGTGCAGGAAAATAGCATCGATGCAGAAGATCAGCCATGATCTAGCTGAATGGCAGGGCAGGCTCGAGGGCTGAGTGGTCTACTCCTGCTCCTATTTCCCATGTTCCTCCTGTTCCTATTTCCCATGTTCCTATGTTTTTACTTATCCAGCTACCCCTTAACTGCACCTATGCCATTTGTCTCAACTACTCCATGTGGTAGCGAATTTCAAATTTTGACCATTTTCTGGATAAAGAATGGATATTCTTTCTGGATCTTCCATTAACATTGTTAATAAGAAAGTAAGGATTTGCAGTTATAGAGCGCTCTCACAACCTCAGGACTTCCCAAAGCACTTCTTGGTTAATTAAATAATTTTTGAAGCTGGGATGTGAGTGTTGCTGGCTAGGCCAGCATTTATTGCCCATCCCTAATTGCCCTTGTTCAGAGGGCATTTAAGAGTCAAGGGTCTGGAGTCACATGTAGGCCAGACCAGGTAAGGACAGCAAATATCCTTCCCTAAAGGGCATCAGTGAACCAGATGGGTTTTTATAACAATGGTTTCACGGTTATCATTAGAGTTATAATTCTAGATTTTTATTGAATTCAAATTTCACCATCTGCTGTGACAGGATTCAAACCCAGGTCCCAAGGGCATTCCCTTGGGTCTCTGGATTACTAGTCCAATGACAATACCAATACCACTACGCCATCGCCTCCCTCCCCAGCATAATTGCTCAACTAATCTGAACATGGACCAGTTAGCCTAACATCTGTGTTAAGGAAAATTACAGGTTTTAATTAATATTAAATTACCATATATTGAAATAAAGAGAAAATAGTTACAAGTAGCCAGTATGGAAAACCTCACAGAATTCATTGGGGAGCTAATGGATATGGGGTAGACGGAATTGCAGTGCACACAGAAAGAACGTACCACATGGGAGCTGACTAGAGAAAATTAAAGGATAGATTGAAGCAGACTGTTTCCAGTAACTGAGGGGTCTAGAATGAGGGGCCATAGATACAAGGTTCAATGTAAGAGATTTAGAACAGAGGGCAGAATAAACTTATTTACACAAAGAGTTGTGAGGTTGTTCCATTCACTTCCAAGATTAGTGGTTGAGGTAGAAATAATGTCAACATTGAAGATGACATTGGGTAGACATGTGAAGGAAAAAGGATTGAAAGGGCATGGGAACAGAGTGGGTAAATATGACTCGAATTAATAGCTTGCATAAAGGGTAAATTCTGACACCAACTAGTTAGGTTAAGATGGTCTATTTCCATGTTAGAACTTCTATGTATTTTTAGAAATATGAAACTGATCAGAAAATTGCTCATTTATTAATGATATTATAAATTACTGTTACCTGCCAATAACATTATCAAGCATACAGCAAAGAAATCTGGATATTTGGCCAGCCCTGGGGCATCCATTTTGACATTGTTGCTGAGAAAGCTCTCAATGCGTTTGCCCAACAGTTCATCAAATGTACCACTCCATGCTCTGGCCACACTAGATGTACCTGAAGTGGGAAAAAAATGGTAAAAAGAGACCAGGTAAAAGTACAAATTTTGCAGAAACTAATTGAAGATAATTTTGACTTCACTGGTTAAGTAAAATGGGCAATATTGGATTGCTTGTTCATTATACATCCTGCCTGACTTTCACTCCCATTGAAGTCAATTGGAATAAAGTCCAGAAGACGTGTATAACAGGCGGCTGGACCGTGACACACTATCACCCAAAGGTAAACTTATCTCTGTCGGATTTCCCCACTAATATTAATTGGTCTCAGGTTTATTAACAACTATTTAGTTCCTTTGACCTGTTGTAGCACTTTGAGGCAATCTTCTGTTTTAAAAGGTCACACAATAAGATTAAACTTTTTCTTTACTGTACTTACTGTATCCTCACTTGAAACTTATTTAAAATTCTCACTGAACATGTGCCTGATTCACAACCAACGACAACAGGGAAACGTTCCTGACACTTGAAGGTGTATATTTCCCTCGTACTGTCAAACTTGTTGCCTTATCAAAATGACCATTCATATTTAACCCTGGAATAGTGGGCATAAAAGCTAAGATGTAATAGTACCAGAGTAAGACCACAGCTAAAGAACTAAATGCAGCTTTGGTTCTACTGTATGGGAAGGTTGTTAGAAGAAGTACTAGGCAAATGAATGTGACTAAAGGCTGACATGTCCTCTGGGCCTGAGGGCCTGCATCCTAGACTCTTAATAGAGTGGCTGTGGAGATAGTGGATGCATTAGTTGTAACCTTCCAAAATTCCCTGCAGATTAGAAAACCACCAAATAAAACGCCCCTCTTCCAAAAAGGAGGGAGCCAGAAAGCAAGAAACTGTAGGGCTGTTAGACTGATATTTGTCCATGGGAAAATGCTGGAAGCCATTATTAAGGAAGTAATAGCAGGACATTTAGAAAGTCAAGACATAATCAGGCTATGAAAGGGAAATTGTGTTTGTTAAATTTATTTTGAGTTCTTTGAGGATGTAACAAGCAAAGTGGATAAGGAGGAACCAGTAGATGTAGTGTCTTTGGATTTCCAAAAAGTATTTGATAAGTGTCACATAAAAGGTTACATAAAAGGTCACATAAAAGATAGGAGCCCATGATGTTGGGAGTAATATATTAGCATGGATAGAGGATTGGCTAACTAACAGGAAACAGAGTCAGGATAAATGGGTCAAGCTGGCAAACTGTAACTAGTGGAGTGTCACAGAGATCAGTGCTGGGGCCTGAACTATTTAGTCTGTGTTAATGACTTGGATGAAGGGTCCGAGTGCATTGTAAACAAATTTTCTATGATACAAAGATAGGTAGGAAAGGAAGTTGTGAGGAGGACACAAAGGCCAGAATTTTGTGGAGGCTGCAGAAGTTCCATCGTGGGGCCGAAAGTAGGGTAGGTAGGGCAACCCCACTTCAGTGTGTGGCAAGGCCTGGGGGGCATTTTGATGGCTTGCCCCAGGAGCTGTCATCAATCAGGGCTGGAAGCTCAGCAGCCTCAGTAGCGCCACTGCTATTGGTGGCCATTGCTGGAGCTGCACATGGGGGTTGAGAGTGCATCAATGAGTGTGCTCCCTTGAAGGCAAGCAAGTGGGGACTGGGGGTGCCAAAGCCAGGCAGGGAGGCCTAATGAGGGGGCTGAGGGGTTGCTGAAGGCAGGTGATGCCATTGCCGCTGAGATTACTGGGGGCAACTCTCTGCCTAAAAAGGAGGCCCCCCACCCAGAACCTGCTGGAAGGTCCCCAGGGTTCACCTGGTGGTCTCCCCACACATCAACAGACCCTCTCAATGTGGAAAAATTATCCTAGAGGCATGAACTGGCCCTTACTTGGCCACTTAAGTGTCTCAATTGGGCTCCTTGCAGGCAGCCCATCTTCTACCTTTCCCACCACTGGCAAAATGACTTGGCATTGAGAGGACATTAGCACCCACCACTCAATGCCTTCCTGTGCAATTTTGCCAGCCTTCCCAACTCACAAAGGACTGGTAAACTCAGCCCAAAGAGCCTGCAAAAGGACATAGATAGGTTAAGTGAGTGGCTAAAATATGGCAAATAGAGTATACGGCAGTAAAATGTGAAGTTGTCCTCTTTGATGGAAAGAATGGAAAAGCAAAAATATTATTTAAATGGAGGGAAATAGAGGATGCCACTGTACAGAGGGATCCAGGTGTCCATGTGCATGAAACACAAAAAGTTAGCATGCAGATAGAGCAAGGAAGGAAAATGGAACGCTGATCTTTATTGCAAGGGGGTGGAGTATAACAATAGGGAAATCTCACTACAACTGTACAGAGCATTGGTGAGATCACATCTAGGGTACTGTGTATGGTATCGCTCTCCTTATTTAAGGAAGGGTATACTTGCATTAGAGGCAGTTCAGGGAAGATTCACTAGATTGATTCCTGGGATGAAGGGGTTGTATTATGAGGAAAGGTTGAGCAGGTTGGGCCTATATTTATTGGAGTTTGGGAGAATGAATGGTGATATTATTGAAAAATATGAATCTGAGGGATTTTTAATTAATTCACGGGATGTGGGCTTTGTTGGTTGAGCCAGCATTTATTGCCCATCCCTAGTTGCCCTTGAGAAGGTGGTGGTGAGCTGCCTTCTTGAACCGCTGCAGTCCATGTGGTGTAGGTACACCCACCGTGCTGTTAGGAAGAGAGTTCCAGGATTTTGACCCAGCGACAGTGAAGAAACAGCGATATATTTCCAAATGAGGATGGTGAGTGACTTGGAGAGGAACTTCCAGGCGGTGGCCCTCATTTCTCTGCTGCCCTTGTCCTTCTAGACAGTAGTAGTCGTGGATTTGGAAGGTGCTGTCGAAGGAGTCTTGGTGAATTCCTGCAGTGCAACTTGTAGATGGTGCACACTGCTGCTACTGTGTGTTGGTGGTAGAGGGAGTGAATGTTTGTGAATCTGGTGCCAATCAAGCGGGCTACTTTGTCCTGAACGGTATCAAGCTTCTTGAGTGTTGTGGAAGCTGCACTGCATTCATCCAGGCAAAAGGAGAATATTCCATCACACTCCTGACTTGTGCCTTGTAGATGGTGGATAGGCTTTGGGGAGTCAGGGGGTGAGTTACCCGTCGCACGATTCCTAGCCTCTGACCTGCTCATGTAGCCACAGTATTTATATGGCTAGTCCAGTTCAGTTTCTGGTCAATGGTAACCCCCAGGATGTTGATAGTGGGGGTTTCAGTGATGCCATTGAACATCAAGGGGCGATGGTTGGATTCTGTCTTGTTGGAGATGGTCATTGCCTGACACTTGTGTGGTGCGAATGTTACTTGCCACTTGTCAGCCCAAGCCTGGAAACTGTCCAGGTCTTGCTGCATTTGGACATGGACTACTTCAGCATCTAAGGGTTCGTGAATGGTGCTGAACATTGTGCAATCATCAGCGAACATCTCCACTTCTGACCTTATGATGGAAAGAATGTCATTGATGAAGCAGCTGAAGATGGTTGGGCCGAGGATACTACCCTGAGGAACTCCTGCAGTGATGTCCTGGAACTGAGATGACTGACCTCCAACAACCACAACCATCTTCTTTTGTGCTCAGCATGACTCCAACCTGAGGAGAGTTTTCCCCCTGATTCCCATTGACTCCAGTTTTGCAAGGGGTCCTTGGTGCCACACTCGGTCAAATGCTGCCTTGATGTCAAGGGCAGTCACTCTCACCTCGCCTCAGGAATTCAGCTCTTTTGTCCCTGTTTGAACCAAAGCTGCTTTGAGGTCAGGAGCTGAGTGGCCCTGGTGGAACCCAAACTGGTCGTCAGTGAGCAGGTTATTCCTAAGCAAGTGTCACTTCATAGCACTGTTGATGACCCCTTCCATTACTTTACGGATGATGGAGAGTCGACTGTTGGGGCAGTAATTGGCCGGGTTCGATTTGTCCAGCTTTTTGCGTACTGGATATACCTGGGCAATTTTCCACATAGCCGTGTAGATGCCAGTGTTGTACTGGAACAGCTTGGTTAGGGGCGCGGCAAGTTCAGGAGCACAAGTCTTCAGTACTATTGCTGGAATATTGTCAGGGCCCATAGCCTTTGCGGTATCTAGTGCCTTCAGCCGTTTCTTGATATCACGTGGAGTGAATTGAATTGGCTGAAGACTGGCAGCTGTGATGCTGGGGACCTCTGGAGGAGGCCGAGATGGATCATCCACTCAGCACTTCTGGCAGAAGATTGTAGCAAATGCTTCAGCCTTGTCTTTTGCACTGATGTGCTGGGCCCCTCCATCAATGAGGATGGGGATATTTGTGGAGCCTCCTCTGCCAGTAAGTCATTTAATCGTCCACCACCATTCACAACTGGATGTGGCAGGACTGCAAAGCTTAGATCTGATCTGTTGCTGGCGGGATCGCTTAGCCCTGTCTATCACTCACTGCTTATGTTGTTTGGCATGCAAGTAGTCTTGTGTTATAGTTTCACCAGGTTGACACCTAAGTTTTAGGTATTCCTGATGCTGCTCCTGGCATGCCATCCTGCACTTATCATTGAACCAGGGTTGATCCCCTGGCTTGATGGTAATGGTAGAGTGGGGGGTATGTTGGGCCATGAGGTTACAGATTGTGTTGGAGTACAATTCTGCTGCTGCTAATGGCTCACAGAGACTCATGGATGCCGAGTCTTGAGTTGTTAGATCTGTTCGAAATCTATCCCATTTAGCACGGTGGTCGTGCCACACAACACGATGGAGGGTATCCTCAATGTGAAGGCAGGACTTTGTCTGCACAACGACTGTGCATTGGTCACTCCTACCAATGCTGTCATGGACAGATTCTTCTGCAGCAGGCAGGTTGATGAGGATGAGGTCAAATATGTTTTTCCCCCTTGTTGGTTCCCTCACCACTTGCCGCAGACCCAGTCTAGCAGCTATGTCAATTAGGACTCAGCCAGCTCGGTGAGTAGTGGTGCTACCGAGTCCACTCTTGGTGATGGACATTGAAGTCCCCCACCCAGAGTACATTCTGCACCCTTGCCAACCTCAGTGGTGTTCAACATGGAGGATCATTGATTCATCAGCTGCGGTGGCGGGGGGGAGGTACACGGTAATCAGCAGGAGGTTTCCTTGCCCATGTTTGACCTGATGCCGAGGGACTTCGTGGGGTCCAGAGTCGATGTTGAGGACTCCCAGGGCAACTCCCTCCCGACTGTACATCACTGTGCCGCCACCTCTGCTGGGCCTGTCCTACTGGCAGGACAAGACATACCCAGGGATGGTGATGGTGGTGTCTGGGACATTGCCTGTAAGGTATGATTCCGTGAGGATGACTGTGTCAGGCTGTTGCTTGACTAGTCTGTGAGAAAGCTCCCCGAATTTTGGCACTAGCCCCCAGATGTTGGTAAACACGACTTTGCAGGGTTGACAGGGCTGAGATTGGCATTGTCGTTTCCTGTGCCTAGGTCGATGCCGGGTGGTCCATCCGGTTTCATCCCTTTTTTGTGACTTTGTGGCAATTTGTTACAACTGAGTGACTTGCTAAGGCCATTTCAGAGGGTTGCCGAGAGAATGTTTCCCCTCGCTGGAGAATATAAAACTAAAAATAGGGGGTTGCTCATCTGAGACAGAGATTAAGAGGAATTTCTTTTTCACACGAGTTGTTCAGGTCTGGAATGCACTGCCTGAAAGTGTGGTGGAGGCAGGTTCAATCGAGGCAATCAAGAGGGCATTAGATGATTACTTGAATAGAAGCAAGCTGCAGGGGTATGGGGGAAAGTCAGGGCAACGGCACTAGGTCATAATGCTCATTTGGAGAGCTGGTGCAGACACGATTGGTCAAATGGTCTCCTTCTGTGCTGTTAAGATTCTGTGATTCTTCTCTCGGGGTAATTAATCTTTGGCTTTTCCATCCCAAAAAGCTGTAGAGTCATTGAAAATCTTTAAGACTTAGATGGAATGATTTTTGAACTGCAGAGGAGTCAAGGGTTACGGGGAACTGGCAGAAAAGTGGAATTGAGGCCAAGATCAGATCAGTCACAGCCAGTGAATGGTGGAATAGCCTTGGGGGGGCTGAATGGTCCACTCCTGCTCCTATTTCTTATGTTCTTATGTTAAGGCAATAGAGTATTTACATGCAGATGTACTATGATGCTCCCTTAAAATTATGAAGCGATGTGACAGGACAAATAAAAGTAGTTCCCAGTGGTTGCTGAGTCTAGAACGAGGGGGACATAGAGATAAGATTAAATGTAAGACATTTAGGGCAGACAACTGGAGAATCATTTTTATATAAATGATTGTGATGCTATGGAATCCTTTGCCAGACTTAGTTGTTGAAACAGAGGCAGGAATTTTACATGGCAGTGGTGAATCTTGCCTCCTTCACCACCCCCCATCCCCAAGCTGAAATGTTTGGGACATGCCCTCCTCTGCTTGGCCAGGTCACCCAGCGGCCATTTTACGGCTGTCAGGCTGCTAATTGACTCAAGGCAGGACTTCCACACCCATATGATTGGCCAGGAGCTCTTCAGTCCCAGCAGTCCCACCGGGAGCTGTGGACACTGCTGTGACTACGGAAGGTCTGTGAAGAAAAGATGCCATGGACCCAGACTTAAAGGTAAGCTCAGGGTTTCACTGGGGCCAGGCTGCAGGCCCTGGAAGGGAATTGGACATGGGGCCAAGTTCATCAAGGCTAAGGGAACGCAGACGGGAAAGTATCTTGTGGCGGGACTTTGTCGAGCAGGATGCCCGAACAGGAGGGATCCTTCCTCCCCTCCCAGTCCGTAAAAAGGTCATGAGCTGTTACATGGTGTAGATACCTCCTGCTGTGGGTAAAATCCCTTTGGCAGTGGAAGGAGACCCTTAAGTGGCCATTAACCCCTCCTCCCCTGCCAGCAATAAAATCCCAGGAGAGGTGGATAGGTGGTGAGCGTGAAGAAATTTTCATATTTTTGTGTTTATGCATATATTCCATGTAGGTAAATGTAAGCTATGTCTGTGTGTGTCCAGGGTTAGTCAAATATGAGGTTGTTGGAGCCAGATTGTCTGTAGAAATTAAGGGATAAAAGAGCGGAGGTGTTATCCTCTTGAATTTTATAATGAAGCTTAATGGTGACTGTTAACTTAAGGTAAACAGAGTAGATTTGAAATTTGTATTTGGGCTTAAGTGTTGAAATTGATGTGTAGCTATTGCATTTCAAAGGAGTTTCAAAGGTACAAAGGATCATTTGTAACTTACAGAAGATCCGTGAGTAAACAGGAGCAGGCATTTTAAAACTTTATTGACCCAAAAGTCGTGGTGAAATAGAAACATGAAAGGTTTTAGTATTTGGAAAACTGAGTTTTCAAAAAGAGATATTTGAAGACAATGGGGGACTGAGGCGAAAGGAGTGAAAAGGGTACTTAGGACAACACGACTTCAGCTGTAGTGAGCTGCTTTGAGGGGGGGGTTGCGGGGAGTCCCACTGAAGGCCTATTCCTGCGTGCGTGGACTGTGCTGGAAAAGCTGTGAAAGCCTTTTAATCGAAGAAAAGCAACTCAAGTTCTGGGCCAGGAAAATATTTGACCTGAGAAACAATTAGGTCGGGACTTTCTGGACTCGCCGCGGGCGAAGCAGTGCCCCAGCCGGAAGTCCAGCAGCGGAACCGGAAGATCCTGGCGGCCGGCAGGTGTGGAAAATACTGCCCTTAGCTTCAAATCTTCCTTTGGGAAAACCACGTCAGCGTGGAGTTGTTCTGGGAAGCCGTGGATTGTACTTCTGTTTAAAGTAGAAGTCATTTCTTGGATTGGGTAATATTTTTTGGATTTTAAGGTTAAGCATCTATAAACGCTGTTGCCAAAAAGATATAGTTTTATTGTGTACCTTTGATAAAGCATTTTGGGGTTTGTTTTGAAAGATTTTTCTAACTGTGTACCTTTTATCTTGTGTGTTTTAAGTTTTTTTTCTCTATCTTTTAATAAACATTTTTAATTCTTCAAATTTTAAAAGCTGTCGCTGGAGCCCAGTGATTTTGTGTTAAGTAACTTTCCCTCCCTGTTTCTACAATGTGAAAAAAGATTGCGATCAGATGGTGGATTTCAGTCTGAGACCTGGCTTGTTCAGCATTAACATCAGCTGCAGCCTTTGGCCCCAGTTTTATAAGCCCTGCCTGCCAATCCGGACCCAGAGGTGTGCAGGGGGTTTGAAAATTCCAGGCAGAGACTATGTCAACATCTAACATAGGTTAGACAGGATGTTGAAGAAGACAAAGGAACATGGGAGAAGGGGTGGTGTACATGGGATTAGGACAAATGCTCAAGTGGAGGATATACATCAATACAGACTCGTTGTGCTGATTGATCTGTCCCCATGTTGTAATTTCAATATAATTCTATAGGGCAGGATTTCCCCATCGGCAAGCGGGGGGCGGAACCCTCTTGCTGACATGTGAACCGACGTGTGGTGACGTGGAGCGAAACTCCCAATGTCATCCTGCCCCATTTAAATTTTCAGGAAGGCGGGGGCACAGCAAAATCAGCTGCGCATCTGCCGACCCATCAATGGCCAATTGAGGCCATTGACAGGATCATTAACGTAATTAGTGGACCTGCCCGTCCAACCTTAAGGTTGGCGGGCAGGCCAGGAGCCCCGGCGCAAAGTAGAAAAAGCACGAAACCTCATTCACAGGCGGGATGAGGTTTCATGTAGGTTCTTAAAATTTTTAATAAAGTTTTTGTAGAAATTATGGACATGTCCCAACTCATGTGATAGTCGATCTCCCCGAGGCTGCACTTAGCCTCAGGGAGATGAGTGCGCTCTTTCGTGCGCATGTGCAAAAGAGCGCACTCTCGATTTTGGGATTCCTCCCCCACCCGCACAGGAAGCGCCGATTGGAAGCACGCCTGTGTGCGCCCGCCCTTTAATTTCGCCCTGATGGGGGGAAAATCCTGCCCATAATTTTGACAGTGACTACTTACCATTTCTGAGCACAGTCTTGTCCTTCCCCAGTGTCTACCATTCCACATGTGCAGCAAAGGATTCTGAGAGCAGGTATTCTGGCTAATTTTCTCCTCCAATAATCCTAAACTGTTGAACCCTTTACTGCTACCCTCATTGAGATCAGCTAACAGATCCTGGGACCCTTCAAGTCATTATGGCTCAATTACTGACTGGATAAACTTACTGATTTATCAGCGAAAGCCTTGGGAGTGATATTTGTGATGAAAATGCAATCAACACATGGAAATCCAATTTCCACACATCTAACTATTATTACCAATAAAATGCATAGTAAGATCATCGGTTGAGATGGCAGTAAATGGGAATATAATTATCCCTGACATCCCAAGACAGGGGTATAATAACCAGGGATCTAATCGCTATAGTGAACTCTGACAAAGAGTCTGGACATCAGTTGGGAACAGGGTCATGCTCATATATCATGTTGTCAGTCAATGCCAGGCACGATCCTATTGTAGACACTTGTTTACAAGGGGCATCCTTCTATGGATGACATTGAACCTGTTATTTGTCCTCACTCTAAATATACACAGCTCCATCCACCAAACTTCAAAGGACTTATGAAATCTCTCCACCAAGAGCTGAAAAGTCCATTCATCACTCAAGGCTGTCAATCAAGGCAATGGTTTACTGGGTTGACACTCCAGCACTCTACTTATAGAACTACCAACAAAAGTTCCATTGACTTTGTTTCATTACATTAATAGTTAAGGTACCATATTGCTACAATGGAAAGAACAAGAGGATATTAGGCAGATACTTGCCAATGACATATGAGAGAATTAAATTCCAACCAGTAATGAAAGCCAAAAATTCTCCAATGGTTACGTAGCTGTAGAGATAAGCCGATCCAGTCTTTGGTACTCTTGCACCAAACTCTGCATAACATAGTCCTGCCAACACTGATGCAAGTGCAGCGATTAGGAAAGAGATTACAATGCTGGGCCCAGACTCTGCTTTGGCAATTTCTCCAGCCAACACATATACACCAGCACCCAGAGTGCTGCCAACACCCAGAGCAATGAGGTCAACGGTCGACAAACAGCGACAAAGATTGGTCTCTTCAATGCTATCCGCTGTCACTATTTTTCTCCGAATAAGACATTGGACAAACGATTGGACCGGACCGCAGGAAATCATCCTGGTGAGAAAACAACACAGAACAGGAGAATTATGAAACAAGTAAAAACTAATGCACAGTTAGTTACTTTTTGACAACTCTGAGATTACAGCATATTTGATTTAGCTTTAAAGATATTAAAATATCAGGAAACAGTTGCATTTTTTTGCCATTGAGTCATTTAATCACAGCTGCCTTGACCAATTATGAGATGTCAGAAGTTCTTTCACTGCACCACAATGCTTTAATTGTTACAAAATGTTGATCTTACCCTTTGCCTTTGAAATTGTGACATTGAGTCATAGTGTATAAATGCTTGGCACGTTAATCTGAAATTCCTCTTGCTACTATTTTAACTTATTTATTTCAAATTAGTTAACACCTCTGTGAAAATAGGAAAAAAGAGAAGATTTAAAGCATTCTGGATGTTTGTATGTTGGCACGTCCTAGTATCATAGGTCGAGGGCCATTGTGCATTGGATTTTTTTGACGAATATAAAATCACATAGGGCAGGATTTTAGGTCCCTCAGGCAGGCGCATGCCAGATCCGATCAGGCGTAAAATAGTGCGCGATGACGTCGAGCGAGCGTCCCAATGTCATCGCGTGCTCGCATGATATTTCAGTGGGCAGGCGTGCGTGAGAGTCGGCGACATGCCTGCCAACAATTAAGAGGCCTATTAAGGTCCTTAATCAATTAATTTAAACCTATTTTTCGCTGCCCGTCCAACCTTACGGTTGGCAGGCAGGCGAATAGGCCAGGCGGCCTTTTGCTTTTTTGCAAACCTCATCCATGGGAAGGATGAGGTTTCCACAATTGCATGAAAAATAAATATAAACTTTTGGGCAGAATTTTTATTCTGCTGATGTTATTATGAGTGAGTCCCATGTCGGGACATTTATTTCAGATTTCAAAAATCTTTGTTTTTGATTTTAAAATTGTTCAGCTCCCTGAGGCAGCTGCCTGCCTTCAGGGAGCTTTCAGTGCACAGACTTTTGCACTCGCACTCCACCTGCCCCCCAACCCTGGCAGCGCTGAGGTTCTCCGTTAATTGGCCAGCCAGCGTGAAATCGCGGCCGGGGGCCAATCGGGGGTGGCGGACCATTTCCCAGCCGCTCCCGGGCCTGCCCGACAACCTCAAAATCCTGCCCACAAAAATCTTCAAAGCCTACAGTGAGAAATAGACTTGAATGTAAAGGGATGATCTCTACTTTATTTTCATGTCTGCTTTATTATTTGAAAATAGTGTACAGAGCTGAAAGAAAGGAAATTTCACTATTTAAATCAAGCTATAGCTTTAGATTGTCTAGTGTTTTACTAATTTTAGAATTTTAGCACTGAAATGTGTAAGTTTGTCATAAGGTCCTGATACACTCAAATGGTCAATAATACATTGTGCACACCAAAGTTCAGTCTATTATATGTAGAAGTTCATTATGCTGAAACTGTGTTATAAAGAGAAAATGTTTTATGACCTCTTGATATCCCAAAGTGTTTCACAACCAATTTATTCTTCCGATGTGCCAGCCAAATTCCACACTGCAATGCCCCATAAACAGCAATAAAAGAATAGCTGGAAGCTGTTTTAGTAATCTTGGTTGAGGTTTTGATGTTGGCCAGGGCACCAGGAGAATGCCCTTGCTCTTATTGTAAATGAATCATTGGATCATTTACATCCACCCAAGAGGGCAGATGGGATAAAAGCGAAATACTGCAGATGCTGGGAAAACTGAAATAAAAACAGAAAATGCGGGAAAAACTCAGGTCTAGCAGCACCTGTGGAGAGAGAAACAGGGTTAACATTTCGCGTCTGTATGACTCTTCTTCAGAGCTGGAGAGAAGTAGAAATGTGATGAAATTTATACAGTTTAAGTGGGGGAGTGGAGCAGGTGAAGCTGGATAGAAGGCCAGCGATAGGTGGGGACCAAGGAAAGATTGACAGAGATGTTTTGAATAAAAGGACAAAGGGAGTGTGAATGGTAGTGATAAGGGCTAAAAATGGTGTTGATAGTGGCATTAAGGTAAGAAGGCAGAATGCGATAATAGCAGAAGGGTAAGCAGATGGGACCTCAGTTTAGCATCTTAACTGAAAGACAAATAATGCAACATTCCCTTAGTAGGTGCACTGAGGTGTCAACCTGGATCATGTGCTCAAGTCTTTGGGGTCTCTTGAAGCCACGGCCTTCTGATTTGAGGTCAACGGTGCTATTACTGAGACAAGACTGGCACAATTTATATGCAAACCTGTCACACACAAATGCACTCCTATTAATCTACCAAGGTTATTTATCTCGTTTACTGTCTAAGTGTTCAATCTGAAGATGGATGACTGGATGACTGTGTAAAATGAAGCTGAATTTTACAGCAGGTTGGGGGTGGGGGGGTGGGGTGGGAGGGGATGTGGTGGCTCGCCCACCCATTACAAAGGTCAGTTTCAAGCCGCCCCCGTAGCGATAACACACCACCAGCGGCCTTTTTTTTAAATTCATTCAAGAGATGTGGGCTTCGCCATCGAGGTCAGCATTTGTTGCCCATCCCTAATTGCCCTTGAGAAGGTGGTGGTGAGCTGCCTTCTTGAAACACTGCAGTCCAAGTGGTGTTGGTACACGCACAGCGCTGTTAGGGAGGGAGTTCCAGGATTTTGACCCAGCGACAGTGAAGGAACGGCGATATATTTCCAAGTTATATATTGCCTTTTTTTTAAACAAGCAAAGAGTGGGACTTCCACCCACAGATGGGAGGAAGCCCCACCCCGAGTGCTGCTGGCCAATCTGATTGGCTGGGAACTCTAGCTAACACAGCAGTGGGTGCTTCTGGGACTGCGAGCAGGCCCCCGTGAGAAGAGCAATGGTCCCAGGACTAAGATAAATCCTATGGATGGGGGCCAGAGGATGGGAGGAATGGATTTTGGAGGCCAGGCGGGGAGGAACTAAGTGGGGGTATCACCCTGAGGGGGGCTGGGGGTGCCAATGATGCGCAAAGGGCACCCCTCAAAAGAAGCACTGCTTTCCCAGCTTTTACACCCCAAATGGTGAAAAAGTGGATTCCCAATTCTTGCCCACCTGCCTACTCCAACCGCGCTATGGTGGGGACAGTATAATATTCGGGTCAATTGGCTTGTTAAGAAGTTCAATAGCCAGTTAATGATGTTTTTCAAAATGGCGGGCACGTTGCCAATTTCGGCCCCCATCCATCGTATTATGAGGACTGGGTCAGGAGTGAGCAGGAAGGCGGTGGTCTACATGCCCCCTAACACCCCTGTCGAAAACATGCCCGGTGGGGAGACTGTAAAATCAAACCCATTGTATCAATGTTGTAAGAAATCCAGCTATTGGTCTATCAGCTTTTCTTTTTATTCAAAAATACAATCTTTAATATTACCCTTTCAGCACCAAATCCTGGATTTTATGTCATATGAGACTAAGGCCCTGTCTCAGGCAGCTTAACATCCTGTATTGGCTGTCACAAGTCTTATCAAGCAAGGACCACAAAGTAAAAAAAAATTGGTGATAAATCCCGGGTTCACTAGGAGGATTACAAAAATGTGTAGAATTGTATCTCTACTTTCACATGCATAGAATGGTCACTGTTGTGGTATTTCAAACCACAGGCAAAACTGAGGCAAAATAGTAATGCCATAAGCTCTATTAGCACACTGCCATTCTTTCAGCGGTCTGCCATTTTCATCCATCCATTCAATTTGCATGCCACACATATTTTTGTTATCATTTAACATTGCTTCCACAATACTCTTAAGAGCTCATCTGTAAACACAACGCTCCTTTTCTGGCTCCTTGTGTACTGACTCTCTTTGCATTGAATTCCATTGCCAATCACGCCATTCAGATCCTTTTCTATCAAACTCCTCGGCTGATACCTTTCCTCAGTTCCTATGTAGTGATGCTGGTAAGTTCTAGATCACCCCCTCCCCCCACCTGCACAGGTAGTGCTAAGCGCTAAGGCTCATGTCTTACGCTGGGTGGGCCTTAATTGGCCCGCCCATGTAAAATGACGATGCGGAGCTGATCGCAGGCGGCAATCGGCTCCACGACTGCCCCCGCCTGCTCCTGCCAAGTCCACCCGCCGCCTGAAAAATTCAGGCCACTGAATAGATATCTCCCCTCCCATGACAAACAATTAAAAACTTCCTTCAAAAATCTTTTTTCTGAAGCTACAAATTTCCAGCTGATTGTAATTGGAAAACTTTTACAAGAGGCTGTACTTTGAACTGTTTATGTAGGAACAAATAAACCTATTTTCAGCTTTGAGATACAGAGCTGTCCTTTGCCAGCTGCTGCTGTCCCTAGATATGGGGCCCAGACAAAAGTGCATTTTGTAGGGTTGACATGCTCATCAGTACTACATAGAACTAACACATAAGTGCATTCTGTAGGTTTGACATATGTAAGCGCTTGTATGTGGCACACATGCCCATATATCAGTCAACTAATCACCCTCTCTCTTTAGTAGTTTGATATGCATGCACTTTTACTTATAGTTAACATTTACAACAACAACAACTTGCATTTATATAGCTCTTTTAAATAGTAAAAGGTGCCAAGGAACTTTGCAAAAGCATCATCGAACAAAATTTGATCCCAAGCCACATAAGGAGGTGTTAGGATAGGCGACCAGAAGGTTGGTCAAAGAGATAAGTTTTAAGGATTGTCTTAAAGGAGGAGAAACAGAGAGGTTTGGACAGGGGATTCCAGAGTTGTTGCACAGACATTCACACACACACACACACACACACACATAGCTGTAGAACCATAACCTCCACTTGTAATTAAGCACCAGGCAGTACGAAGCAGCAAGCTCCTGTGCTTATTTATCACAAAGATCCCAGCGTGCAGTTTCAGTTTGGTTACCCTAGCATTTTTGGTGCATTACAAATATACGAACATACAAGTTAGGAGCAGGACTAGGCCACTCAGCCCTTTGAGCCTGCTTTGCCATTCACTGTGATAATGGCTGATTTGATTGAAGCCTCAACTTCACTTTCCCACCTAAGCTTTCGTCCCCTTGCTTATCAAGGATCTATCTACCTCTTCCTCAAAAGCATGTAAAGGATCACAGGATTTTAAGCACAAATTACATTCGATCAAGAGCCTGCAATCTTTTGCACTAGTTTAAAAAACTTTGTGCTTGAAGCTGGCCCAGTGCACAAAACTGGTGCACCCCCAAATCAGATTGCCAGAATTGCTGTGCCCTTGGAGACATATCCAAGTGACAGTCAGTACCTTTACAAGTCAAAGGGTGGCGAGGGGGAGCAGATCGAAGAACAATAAAGTTGTTTAGGCCCCATTGGTATATGTGCACAAGCACATAAATTATTGCTGAATAAAGAGACACGTTGAAGCTTTTCATCTTGCACTCATCAGGACACTTCACAAGAATACCAATATAAGGGGAAAACAACTATTTATACTGTATGAGAGGAGAGTGCTGATTGGTTGACAAGTAATCTCTGATTGGGAGAAGTGTTGCCATGGAGAACGCATCAATTGATGATGAGTGACAGTTAACTGCCAAGCGTTGTTTGAAATTTAAACCAGGCAGCTTAACTCTGATTGGTCAAGGCATTACCCTGAGGAATAAGTCAGCAATTGGCTATCACTTATTTTGTTTAACTGAAACAGGTACATACGTGTGTTTGACATGTCTCCTTTTCAGCAATACCCAAGTTCTGTGCTACCAAACGACGACACATAAATTATTTATGAAGCTTGTCACACCAGTACACTAGTATTAAAGAAGTCTATTATATAGACTATTGTCACGATAGTCCACACACAAGCATGTAACTTTATTGCATGCGCAAGTTTACAAATTAGCCTTGGCTCGTTGATAGCATGCTCACCTCTGACTCAGAGGGTCATGAGTTCAAACTGCATTCCAGGTAATTGAATATATAGGAATGTGGAACAGGAGTAGGCTCTTGAACCTGTTCCATTATTCAATTAAATCATACCTAATCTGTGCCTCAAATCCATTTACCCACCTTACCCCTTGATACCTAACAAAAATCTCAGTCTTAAAAGTTTCAGTCAATCCCTAGCATCCATAGACTTTTGGAAGAGTTAATAAGGTGCAGAGCAGTAGGTAGAACAAATGTGATTTCCCCATGATCTGATGGCTGCGGTAATGTTCGACAAACTTCATCCCACTCCACTTGAAACTATAATATTCAAAATTATTAAAAGCCACCCAAATGGATGGTACAAAGAGCTGAATTCTCCTGATTCATACTGTGCAGACTACAAGAAAAAGTTATAGTCCTCCATACTGAAGCTCCTTATAATAATATATAAAATTAGATTTTCAAGCTATCTAATAGGCAGTCATATCCAAAAGTGATGGCAACAGTACTCATTTTCACAAGTGGTACTGCTTAGTAATAAACTCTATTAGTTAAAATGTTATCTCCTCTTGTTCGAGCTGTGTCTGAATTGTGTACAAGTAAATCAACTAATTTGGGTAAGTGTGCAGGAATATTATTAAAATATGTGTTAGGGTTATTGTTGAAAAAAGGGACTGTCAAAATGTATTGTCTTGCACTCATTAGAACAGATTCGCGAGAATGCCAAATCTTGAAGGCAACAACAATTAATACTGCAAGAGAACAGGGTGCTGATTGGTTGGCAAGTGGACTCTGATTGGTAGAGGCGTTGCCGTGGAGAAATCACAAGGGAACAGTAGACTGCCAAGTTTTTGTTTGAATTCAAACCAGGCAGGTTGGTTTTGATTAGTCGAGGTATTGCCATGGAGAATGAACAATTAGGGTTATGATTCCCATGGGTCACTATGTGTAGAGTTATTTTAAGTGTTCCTGTGATACTTCCGTCTGCTCAGCATTGAATTAAATCTGAAGTGACTTCATGCTAAATATCACAGGAAATCTTCACAACTGCATTTGCAACCAGGAAAATTCTGACCCCAACGTGCTTATAAATCTCGACCCAACATAGAAGCCTTGTTAAAATGAGGATCACTTACCTTGTTTCTCCAGGAGATTTAGTTGCTTAAAATATCACAGGATAAAATCACACCTCATACCCTGAAAACCTGATAAAAAGAATGTACCTAGTTAGTGCATATTTACCGCTGTCCACATTTGTGTCATTCCAAGACAGATTGAAGAGTGAAAAGTAGCTGCTAACATGTGTCAACATGTTGAAAAAAGGGACTGTCAGAAATTTTTGTCTTGCTCTCATCAGGACAGATTCACAAGAATACCAAATCTCAAAGGGAACAACAATTCATACTGCAAAAGAACAGGGTGCTGATTGGTTGGCAAGTGGACTCTGATTGGTAGAGGCATTGCCATGGAGAATGTAAATTAAATTAGGCAATTGGGTAAATTACCCAACTAATTTATCCAACTACCTAACCCTTAAACGCTAAACCACTCAAACCAAAACAATGTGCAGAATTCTAAGTTTGCATTTTAAGGCCAATTTTCTGGTTTGTGCTGTTGCTGGGCAGCCCTGCCCATGAATCACATACGTATGTTGCCCTTCATGTTCTATCCAGGGGGAAAAAAATCACGGACAAATCCCAGCAATGCCATTCAGGGGATGGGGCTGTCTGTTGGCAATACACAAACAGAAAAACTATCCACTATGCACATTCTCATTCAGTTGTGGAGCAATGTTATGGTTTGACAATGCACACTACGCAATAAGAGTAGGGAATCGGGAGGGCAGGAGCAAGCAAAAAGAACAAGGGAAAAAGGAGAAGAAATAAAATGGTGAAATTGGCCTTTGGCAAAATGCAAATCGGTTTTACACCATTAACTTCAATGAAAAAGGATATTAAGCAAGGTTTAAAAAGGGCCACTAATTCATTATCACATATTTTACACTACTACTGAAACCCAATATCATTGAAGACCAATTGAAGGCTAATGGAATGCTATCCTTTATTATGAGAGGGATTGAACATAAAAGTAAGGATGTTATGTTTCAATTATACAGGGAATTGGTGAGACTGCACCTCGAATACTGTGTGCAGTTTTGGTCTCCTTATTTAAGGAAGGATGTAAATGCATTGGAGGCAGCTTAAAGGAAGTTTACTAGATTGATACCTGGAATGAGTGGGTTGTCTTATGAGGAAAGGTTGGACAGACTGGGCTTGTTTCCACTGGAGTTTAGAAGAGTGAGGGGTGATTTGATTGAAGTGTACAAGATCCTGATGGCCCTGACAAGGTGAACGTCGAAAGGTTGTTCCCTCTTGGGGGTGAGCCCAGAACAAAGGGGCATTTTTAAAATTAGTGGTCGCCCTTTTAGGACTGTGATGAGGAGAAATTTTTTCCCTCAGAGGGTACTGTGACTTTGAAACTCTCTGCCTTAGAAGGTGGTGGAGGCAGGATCATTGAATATTTTTAAGGCAGAGGTAGATAGATTCTTGTTAGGCAAGGGAATCAAAGGTTATCGGGGTTAGATGGGAATGCGAAAATCAAAACACAAGAAGATCAGTCATGATCTTATTGAATGGCGGAGCAGGCTCGAGGGGCTGAATGGTCTATTCCTGTTCCTATTTCTTATGTTCAATATCACTATTCAAATTGATCACACAGCTCATATATATGTGTGTTCATGCTGCTAACTGTTTTTGCCATATAGATCAGTCAGGTTCCTGATTCAGTGTCTGTTCTGTGTTGTGTTTGCAGGGCAATGGTAGGACATTCAGCTAAAACATTCTTAGTCTAGGAAAAGAAAATACACAGCCAAAGATTCTGGTTCCTGATCCAGGAGCAGAACATCAACCTTTTAATCTGGAACATAGTAGTGGACATCTTATCACTGCACAGTCCCACAAACAGCAATGTTAATGGTCAGATAATCTGTTTTTATAATTGAGGCATAAATAATGACCAGGATACCAAGGAGAGCTCCCATACTTTTCTTCAAAATATTGCCACGGGATCATTTACATTCACCTGAGAAAGTAGTCAGGGCATTCTCTCAGTTCCTTTGCCATCACATCTGCTCCAATGATGACACTTTCCAAAACGGCACTTTTAACATGTCTTCCTTCTTCCTTAACTGAGGTTTCCCACCCACTGTAGTTGACAGGGCCCTCAACCGTGTCCGACCCATCTCCCGTGCCTCTGCCCTCACACCTTCCTCTCCCTACCAGAGCCATGATAGGGTCCCCCTTGTCCTCACTTTTCATCCCACCAGCCTCTGCATTCAAACGATCATCCTCCACTATTTCCGCCAACTCCAGCATGATGCCACCACCAAACACATCCTCCCTTCACCACCCCCCCACCTCCCCCCCGCCCCCCCCCCCCCCACCACCCGCTCTGGCTGGCATTCCGTAGGGACCGTTTCCCTCCGGGGCACCCTGGTCAGCTCCTCCATCACCCCCAACACCTCATCTCCCTCCCACGGCACCTTCCCATGCAATCGCAGGAGGTGCAACACCTGCCCCTTTACCTCCTCCCTTATCACCATCCAAGGCCCCAAACACTCCTTTCAGATGAGGCAGCACTTCACTTACACCTCCTTCAATTTGGTCTACTGCATTCACTGCTCCCAATGCAGCCTCCTCTACATTGGAGAGACCAAACGCAGACTGGGTGACCGCTTTGCGGAACACCATCGGTCTGTCCGCAAGCATGACCCAGACCTTCCTGTCGCTTGCCATTTGAGCACCTCATCCTGCTCTCATGCCCACATGTCCATCCTTGGCCTGCTGCAATGTTCCAGTGAAACCCAACACAAACTGGAGGAACGGCACCTCATCAGGTACTTTACAGCCTTCCAGACTTAACATTGACTTCAACAACTTCAGATCATGAACTCTCTCCTCCATCCTCACCCACCTTTTAGCCCCTTTTATCAATATTCATTGTCATTTCTTAATTTTTATTGTTTTAATTTTTTAATTTTTATTTTTATCCACTTATTTTTATTTTTATTTATTTTCATTTTTATTCATTGTTTTATCCCCCCCTTTTATCCTTTTTTCCCACCACCGTCCCCTCCCTACACCCCACCCCCACAAGGACCATCTGTCACTTGTTCATGTTGTTCTTTCCAGAGTGCTTACCCTTGTCCTGCTATTATCACATCCTGCTTTCTGATCTTAATGCCACCATCAGCACCTCCTTTAGCCAGTATCACCATCATTAATACCCCTTCGTCCTTTTGTCCATGACATCTCTGGCAATCTCTCCTTTGCCTCCACTGGCCTTCTATCCAGCTTCACCTGCTCCACCCCCCTTTAACAGTATAAATTTCATTACATTTTACTTCTCTTTAGCTCTAAAGAAGAGTCATACGACTCGAATTCGAAACATTAACTCTGTTTCTCTTTTCCACAGATGCTGACAGACCTGCTGCGTTTTTCCAGCATTTTCTATTTTTGTTTCAGATTTCCAGCATCTGCAGTATTTTGCTTTTATCTTAAGGGAGCCAGAGCCTTGGTTTAACATCTCACCTCTAACAGTATATCACTCCCTCAGTACTGCACTGGAATGTCAGCTCAGGTATGTGCTCAAGTATTTTGAGTAAGACTTAATTAAATCCACAATGTTCTAAATGATAGGCAAGAGGGCAACATTTGAACCATGGCTGACACTAAGTCCTCATGTTCTTATATAGACCGTTCTCCCTAAAATGGAGAAAAGGACTGCAAATTTTGTCGCCTCTCCTCTTCTCCTGTTTTGAAAGTGTTGCTGACTTCTTGCTGGAGGACACTGCCATGGATGCCAAGAGCCATGTGCTTCCTCACTTAATAATCATTGGTCAGACTAACAACTGTAGGAGTAGTCCTATCATCGGACATCTGTAAATATATATGGGTGGATTTTATGAGGCGGTGGATTCAGGATAACCAACCATCCAAGACTTTTGGCCTTTCGTCCCTGTCCCAGGCCGGGCACTTCCCAGGACGTGCTCTGTCCCGGAACTCTGGTGTCTCGGCAGGCCCTTTCTTTGTGCATGTGACCGGTGGGACAGGTTTGCGGCTTACGGTCAGGTCTGCTCTGCGGCATCTGGGGTCAGGGGGGGTTGGTACAGCAGCATCAGAATCCGCAGCCCCCCCCCAACCACTTTCACAGGCTCACCAGAAACCACCCTGGCATCAACGCTTTGCCAGTACCCACATGGCAAAGTGGTCCTTATTTTTTTGACCAGAGTTGGATACCCTGGATGGAATATCCATCACTCCCTCCAATCCCGACCTAAAAGTCAGTTGGCACCTCACCGACCAGAAATTTGGCTGCCCTGTGGTGCTATTATGCTGAGGCCTGCCTTAATAAGGTCAGAATAGGATTTCTGCCGCCATCAAGGAGTAAGTCCCGCCCTAGGTAGCTGCCGGCCAATCAGGTTGGCTGGCAGCTCTAAGGTCCTATCAGCTCCAGAAGGGAGTAGTGGCCATTGCTGGGATGACAAGCAGTCACAAAGAAAAGATGTCTCCCAGATTTGAGCTAAGTCCGGGGATTTTGGGCAGGCCCAGCTGGGAGACCACATCAAAGGGAGGTGGGGGTGTAAAACTTTGGGTGGGAGGGTGCCCCCAATGAGCATAGAGACCCCCCCACCAAAGGAGGTACCTCTCTGCCTTCTCCTGCAGACTGAAAAATTGCCACGGAGGCAGATTGAGGCCCTTAAGTGGCAGATAATTGGCCACAAGGGCCGCAATAAGCCTAAGCAGGTGGGCCACCCCCTTGTAATGTGGGGGCGACAGGTCAGGGGCGGGCGGGCAGGTCACCCACTTTCCTTTCCAAGCCCGCACCCCTTACCCCACCGTCTACAAAGATGCTGGGGGGAGGGCCATAAAATTCAGCCCACAGTTTCTATCAGGACTCACCAGATAACAATCAGGGGCATGAATAGGCTAAAGTTTCCTTCCCTAAATTAAAGACAGTGAAGCCAATTCCACGTCCCAACTGTTGCCTTGTCTGAGATGAGTTAACTCAAAACACACCAGCTGTGATATCCCACACAGTCAAATTGCACTGAGCAGCAATCCAGATTTGCCCTACTCTTTTCTTGCTAGAGTTGAGGTGGCTATGCCACTTCTGGCCCTATTTTGGTTAGTGGTTATAAATCTGTTTTGAAACACTGCAAAGAGTTTCCTCTATAGCTGGATTTGTTTCTGTCAGATGTCAGATATGCCGATTTACCAATTATCTCCACTGTTCCTCGTGACTGCAATTAACTTTTTTGTGCTTTGTTATCTGTTTGTGCTCTGATCTAAAGGATCCCGAGCAGAGGAATCTGTATGTAATAGACATAAAAGCGTTCACTCTCTTCATACTCCAAGAAGGTGCCAGACTGGGCCAGAGATTGCAACATATAGAAGGTAAGTAGTTTTAAAGCATGAGATGCCCTGGACCGCTTTCGGTTGCCCTGAGAGGTTTGGAGAGGAATTTTCCCTCTTCAAGCCAGGTGCCTTTTCTCTTTTATACTCTCCCAGGAGCTCACATGGCTGGCGGAGTGCAGGTGAGGGGAGGGAGGAAAAGTTTAGTCATTACACACTCTCGACATCCACGTGTGGGCTAGGCATAATGGACCCACCGGTCCTTTCTTGCCCGTTAATTTCATTTTGTAAATTTTGTGTGAATTTGACATGACTGTGTAGCCTGGGATTGGAATCGATAGGAATCTGGATCAAGGAGCTGGGTGTGGAGGCTGACGAGTCTAATCCTTCATGCTCCTAAGTCTCTGTTGATTAAAATTAATGGCTGGAAAGTTGTCACTGAGTGCGTTGCAGCTGATTCTCTGATCTATGTTCCTTCCAAAGAAAACTGTGGCAAGAGGGCAAAGTCTGCCTATATATTTATTTCATAGCTTTAGAGGAATATTGCCTTGAAACAAAAATATGGTCTAGAGTTAAGCCTAGTACAATGGAGTAGAAACTAATCTGGGCCCATTTTGTGAAAAGGTTCTTGATCAGGCGTTGGGCCCCTCATTAACATATTTTAGGCTCCTAAATCCTGTTTAAGGTGTACAATTAAAATGTAATTAAATGGCCAAGATTTTCTCTTCAGCATGCGGGGGCAGGCCCCACATGCCGACGCGCGGTGATGTCGGGCGTGCACGTCATTCTGATCTTCTGTTTGGCGGGCGCTCACCGGAGTCGGCTGCATGCCCACCAAACTGTCAAAGGCCTGTTAAGGCCATTAATCAATTAATTAAAAGGCTTGTCAGGGATGCCTGTCCAACCTTAAGGTTGGCGGGCAGGCGAAGAGGCCAGGCGGCCTTTGCATTTTTCATGAAACCTCATCCACAGGCGGGATGAGGTTTCATGAAGGGTTTATTAATTAAATGAACATTTTCATGAAAATTCATGACACTGTCACATGAGGGGACATGTCTGAATCATTTTTTTTCTTTTTTTCGAAGTTTCATTTTGAGATGAGTCTCCCTGAGGCAGCTCTGTGCCTCAGGGAGATTGAAGCGCTCTTTTGCGCGCATGCGAAGAGCACAGGCCCTGACTCTCCCCCCTCACCCCGTCCGCACAGGTAGTGCTGAGTGCTACTGGGTGCACATCACGCTGGATTGGCCTGTCCACATAAAATGGCAGTGCGCTGCCAATCGCAGGTGGTGATTGGCTCTGCGCCCGCCCGTGCCCACTCCCGACAGGGCCCACCCGACGGGGACAAAATTCTCCCCCATGAATTTAGCAGCAGATCCAACGTCTGCTTACATTGAATGTGGATTATCTGATTATCACTGCTAGATTAGTATGATTCGCGCCCATTCTATACCCGCATATCAATTTGTACCCAAGTAATCTCTAGATGGAAGAAGCTGTAGACTTTGTAACATTTAACCAAGCAGCGAGTGGTCTGACTTATGGGACAAACACTGTAGCGAATAAGCACAGTGCAGATGGGACAGTCTAGCAATTGAAGTTATTATATTCTATAAATTAAATCCGCTACTGGTTGTGGTGTTTAAGGGAATATTATAATGGGGTGAACGTTATATTACACATATTATGTTGTGTCAGATTGCTCGTGATCTTTTTTAAATTGAGAAAGCTTAGCGTGTGACCATATTCCACGTGTAGAACATCACTCTAGTGTAGATACCACTAATGTTAAGGAGAGAAGCAAGGAAAACAAATTCATTCAAAAGGAAATGGTTAGGAATCGGAGGCCTGGGTTTTTAAAACCTGGAAGGAGAGATTAAGGGGAGGAAGGTGTATCTCAATTCTAGCTCCTCGGGACAAGTTAGAGATGGAGACAGTGAGATCATTTTTGATTTCAACACAATGAGGAAGTATAGATGAGAAGAGTATAGGAGGAAAGTTCAGAGGAGAACTGACTGCAATACTAAGTTAGAAATAAAACATATAATACTAAAAGTTCAACACAATACGATAAACTAAAACCACGAATGGAAGTTACCAACATAAAATTGAGGCTGAAGAAATACAAAACTTATATTAATTTTCAATAGAGGAACAAATATTAAGACATTTATCATAGCCTCTTTGCACACAATGAGTATTAATGTACATTTCTGGAGTAACACCATTTTATTTTAAAACAGCTTTGTTTCCCTTTGTTTACCTTTTTTATACTGCTGTGTATTTTGCAAAGTTCACTTCTTCTGAGGAAAGTCCCATAGAAGGTAAGAAATCTCCGAAGTCCCGTTGTTTAACGTCACATTGAATAAACTCTCAAACCGCAACTAAAGCTTTCGAGATCCCACTGCTTGAATTTGCATATTGTTGAGAAATTTTCCAAACATTCAATGAAGGGTTGATTATAATACATTTATTCAATTTGAGAAATTCCAAATTAAGAGAAACTGCTTAGTAGGCAAAAATGGAAATCCGATTTTAAATCTGCACAAACTTAATCCTTTCAGAATGCAATGTGTTGTTTGAAGTATGCAGCAGAAAGTGCATGGTTAAGACTCCATTAATCCAGCATTAATGATAGATTGAAGGTGAACAACAGGTTAGAGCAACATTACTAACCTCTTGCTTCAAAACTGCTGTTTGCAATATTAGGATATAGGCACATGTTGTACCTGATGTCTTTCCTCTGAGGCAAACAAACAAGTTAATGCCTCTACTGAAGTACTATGAAGAGAAAAGCCATTGGGATGCATTACTAAAGACTTGCAATTTTGTAGTGCTTACACAGCCTCGGGATGTCATACAGTATTTTACAGCCCATGACGTACTTTTTTATTTGTACATGGGGCAGGGTTTCGCTGGCAAACTCAGCATTTATTACCCATCCCTAACGGACCTTGGGAAAATGGTGATGAGCCACCAGCTTGAACTGCTGCAGTCCACCTTGTGTATGTGCACCCACAGTCCTGTTAGGGAGGGAATTCCAGGATGTTGGCCCAGCTAAGAAGGAATGGCAGCGATATGGTTCAAAGTCAGGATAGTGAGTGATTTGGAGGGGAATATGCAGATGGTAGTGTTCACATGGGGTGGTGAGGGTGGGGGGGGGGGTGGTGGGAGGTGCGGGGGGTGGTGAGCTGAGACAGCGGCGTAGTGGTATTGTCACTACTCATCCAGAGGCCACACTAATGTTCTCAGAACAAGGGTTAAAATTTCATCGTGGCAGCCAGTGGAATTTAAATTCAATTAATAATCTGGAATTGAAAAGCCAGTCTCAGTAACGGTGACCATGAAACCATTGCCGATTGTCATGAAAACCTATCAGGTTCACTAACGTCCTTTAGGGAAGGCAATCTGCCATCCTTACCTGGTCTGGACTACACATGATTAAGACCCACAGCAATGTGGTTGACTCTTAAGCTCCCCTCCGAAATGGTGTGGCAAGGCACTCAGTTCAAGGGAAATTAGAGATGGGCAACAAATGCTGGCATTGCCAGCGATGCCCACATCTCATGAAAAAATAATTATTTTTTAAGTGCCTGCTGCCCTTATTCTTCTTGGCGGTAGAGGTCATCAGTTTGGAAGGCGCTGCTGAAGGAGTTTTGACAAGTTGCTACAATGCATCCTGCAGGTGGCTTACACTGCTGTCACTGTGTGCCAACAGTGGAGGAAATGAATGGGTAAGATGGTAGTCAGGGTAGCAATCAAACACTCTCTTTCTCTCTTCACAGATGATGTCAGACCTGCTGAGTTTTTCCAGCATTTTCTGTTTTTATTTCAGATTTCCAGCATCCGCAGTATTTTGCTTTTAATCAAGCAGGCTGCTTTGTCCTAGATGGTATTGAGCTTCTTAAGTGTTATTGGCGTGGACTCCTTGAGACAATTGGAGAGTATTCCACCACGCATGTGCTTTGTAGATGATGGAAAGGCTCTGGGGAGTCAGGAGGTGAGTTAGTCACTACAGAACACCCAACCTCTGATCTGTTCATGTAGCTGCATTATTTATGCTGTTTTCCCAGTTGGATTTCTGGTCATTGGTGACACACCCCCACCCCCCTTCCAGGAAGTTGACGGTAGGGGATTCAGCGATGGTAATACTGTTGAATGTCAAGAAGGGGTTGTTAGGCTATCTCTTGTTAGAACTTCGAAATGTTGTAATACAGCAGTGTAGGAAAGGTAGCAATTAGTTTGTGTACAGCAAGATTCCAAAATCAGCAACAAATTAAATCACAGATAATCTGTTTAAAGTGTTGGTTGATGGATGTTGGACAGGAAACTAGGAGAGCTCTCCTGCTGCTTTTTAAGCAATGCCATGGGATCTTTTATGTCCATTTGAGATCCATCAGGACCTTGGTTATTATCTTACCCAAAAGATAGCATTCCAACAGTGCGACACTGCAATGAAGTATCAACTTCTGGAGTGGGAGCAAAACTTACAACTCCTGACCAAGGGATACAAGAGCTACCCATTAAGGCAAAGCTGACAGTGGGTTGTAGGTAAGTATTCTTTCATCAATATCACAAGCATTTCCAGGCTATTATTTACTTATCTGGTATGATGTATGAGTACAGAGTCAGGTGAGATGTGATTAATTTAAAAGTGCTGGCTGCAATTCCCAAAACTATAATGGTATGTCCAACTTCCTCCAAACCTTGGCTGGGTGAGGAATCACAGCAATGGACCAGAACTGGTTTCTGTGTTATATCACAGCCCCTTTCTAACTTTCTTTCTAGCTTACTTTCTTCCCTTGGCCTCTGCGACAAATGACTTCTCATCCTCAATGGTTTCAATCTCCATCTCGACTCATCATATTCTCTTTCTTCTGAGTTCACTGCCCTCCTTTCCTCCCTTAAACTCTCTATGTAAACTCCCCAAACCCCCATATTCACAGCCACCCCTCTTGACTTTGCCTTGTCATGTACACCAGGGGCAGAATTTTCCCTCGTCGGGCGGGTGCGTGCCCGATCCGAAAGAGAGAAAAATAGTCATCGCCGACGTCGGGCGAGCATCCCGACATCGTTGCGCACTCACGCGATATTTCAATCGGCAGGAGTCGGCACCATCCCCGCCTACAATTTAGAGGGATGTTAAGCCCATTAATGAATGAATTAAATTGAATTTTCCCCTGCCCATCCAACCTTACAGTTGGCGGGCGGGCGAATAGGCCAAGCAGTTTTTGCATTTTTTGCAAAACCTCATCCACAGGCGAGATGAGGTTTTAACCAGTGATTTTAAAAGAAACTTTTAAAACTCATTTTTAACATATCCCTGTTTAACAGAGTTACATGCGCGGGGACATGTTTTCCTTAGTTTTCAATTGGTTATTTTTAATGTTAAAAAATCTTTAGCTCCCTGAGGCAGCTCTGTGCCTTCAGGGAGCTTTCAGCGAGCGCACCCATGCACATGCGCTGACTTCCACGCTCACCTTCCTCCCCCCACCACCCATGCTACACTGAGCGTTTCAGCGCACAATTCATGCTGACTGGTCGTTAATTGGCCAATCAGCGTGAAATCACGACCGGGGCCCGAGCGCGGGTGGCAGTCTGTTTTGCGGCCGTTCCCAGGCCCGCCCGGCGCGCCCGCCCAACGAGGTAAAAATCCTGCCCCAGTTGTATCAATCACGGGTAAGGTCATCCCTGGTCATTTCATTGTATCTATCTCCACCCACATCCCACTTTCCCTTCCCACCTCTGCTTCCTTATGTATCCATCCCAGAAAAGCTCTCTCCCAATTCGCTTAGAACTACTCTTTCAAAATCCTAAGCTGTGGTCTCCCATTCATCATACTTCTGCAGCTATCAATCTGCTCAACCAAGTGCTCACTTCCACTATTAATGCTCTAGTCCCTATTAAAGCCATTACCCTCTGTCAACCTAGTCAATCCCCCTGGTATGGCCCTTACCTCTACTACCTTAAGTCCAAGACACGTGGATTTGAATGGGTCTGGGAGACAACTGGTTCAGTCAATTATCACCAGATCTGATTGGAGCACATAAAACACTATGGGTTCCTACTCTTGTATGTGAAAACTGTTCACTATTCCAGGATCATCCTAGAATGCATTGGGAATATCTGGCTTCCTTTCTCTGCTGCAAGCCAGCGTCCTAAATCCATCTCCTCCACCTCCTCCGCCTCCTCCACCCTCACCTCCATTGAGTGTGAGAAGTTCATGGGCTTTTTTGTCATTAAGTTTGAGACCATCAATCAGCTGCCTTTACTGCTTTCCTCCTTTTCCCTCCTAGCCCACTGGGCCAAACTTCCTCTAAGGTTCCCCCCACCCTCGCTAGGAACTTTTATAAGAACATAACAGGACCATATGGCCCCCTGAGCCTGCACAGCCATTCAGTACAATCATGGCTGATCTTATGTCTCAATTCCACTTTCCCATCTACTTCCCAAATCCGTTGATTCACTAAGAGACAAAAATCTATCTCAGCCTAGAATATATTCAACACAGCTCTCTAATGTATAGATTTCCAAAGATTCACAACCCTCTGAGTGAAGAAATTTCTCTTCATTTCGGTATTAAATGATCAACTGCTTAACCTGAGACAGTGCCCCTGTGTTCTAGATTCCTCAGCCAGGGGAAGCAATCACTCAATGTTTAACCTGTCAAGTTCCTTCAGAATCTTATATGTTTCAATGAGATCACCTCTCATTCTTCTAAACAGCAAAGGATATAAGTGCAATTTCTTTGCCTCTCATCATAGGACAGCCCTCTCACCCCAAAAACCAATCTACTGAACCTTTGCTGTACTGCCTCCAAGGCCAGTATCCTTCCTAAAATATGGTGACCAAAATTGCACACAGTATTCCAGGTATGGTTTCACCAAAGGCCCATACAATTGTAGCAAAACTTCCCTATTCTTATACTCCGACCTCTTTCATTAAAGGGCAACGTGCCATTTGCCTTCCTAATTGCTTGCTGAACCTGCACACTGTGTACCTTGTATGCTTACACACAAGTCTCTCTCAACATCACCATTTAGAGGTTTCATATCCCACATTATAGTCCAACTTTTTGCACTTAAACTCTCTATATTTCTTTGCAGCACCTTTGAGTCCTCACAGCCTACATTTCCACTTAGCTTTGTATTGTCAACAAGCCTAGATACATTATTATCAGTCTCTTCATCTAAGTCATTAATATAGATTGTAAAAAGCTGAGGCCCCAGCATTGATCCTTGTGGCACTCTAGCCTACCATCTTGAAAATGCCTCACTTATCCCTATTCTCTGCTTCCTGTACATTAACCAGACTTCCATCCATTCTAGTATATTCCTAATTTCATGAACCCTTATATTGCATATTTGTGTAATATCTCATTGAATGCCTTTTGGAAATCCAAGTACACTCCATATTCTCACGCCCTCTTGTCTATCCCACTAATTAGTTCCTCAAAAAACTCTAATAAATTTGTCAAACATGATTTCTCTTTCATAAAGCCATGTTGACTCTGCCTGATCATATAGCAATGATTTTCTAAGAGCATTGTTAAGACTTCCTTAATAATAAGTTCCAGCATTTTCCTGAATACCGATGTCAGGCTGACTGGTCTGTAGTTCCCTGTTTTCTCTTTCTCCCCTTCTTTTGAAAAGCAGAGTCCCAATCCATTAGACCATTCTAGAATCTAGAGAAGTTTGGAAAATCACAATCGGTGCAATCACTATGTAGACCATCAGGTCCTGGGGGCCTCCCCCATGTCCTTGAACAGATTGCCTCCCAAATCTGTGCTCACCTTTCCCAGAACTCCACATTTGAACCTTTCCAATCAGTTTTCTGTGCTGCTAGGTTACCATACAGTTCTCATCAAAGTCATAAATTACATCCTATGTGAATGTCAGAAAGGTTAACTATCTCTTCTCATTTTTCTTGACCTGTCTGCAGTCTCTGACATGGTTGACCACATCATCCTCCTCCACCGCCTCTCCACTGCTGTCCAGCCGGGTGGGGTTGTACTCACCTGTTTCCATTCTTATCTATCTAATTGTGGCTAGAGAATTTCCTGCAATGACCTCTCTCCCCATTGCCGGAATATTACTTCTGGGATTTCCCAAGAATTTATCCTTGGCCCCCTCCTATTTCTTATCTATCTGCTCCCCCTTGGCGACATCATCCAAAAATACAATGTCAGTTTTCACATGTACGTTGATGATGACAAGCTCTATCACAGAATCACAGAATTATTAGAGCGCAGAAAGAGGCCATTCAGCCCATCGTGTCTGTACTGAGCAATTGAGCAATTCATCTAATGCCACTCCCTAGCTTTTCCTCATGACCCTGTACATTCTTCCTTTGCAGGTAACAGCCTTAGTCCCTTTTGAATGCCTCAGCTGAACCTACCTCCATCACACTCTCAGGGCAGTGCATGCCAGACCCCAACCACTCGCTACATGAAAATGTTTTTCCTCATGTTGCTATTGCTTATTTTGTCAATTATTTTAAATATGTGCCCTCTTGTTCTTGATCCTCTTGTGAGTGGCAACAGCTTCTTCCTAGTTATTCTGTCCCACCCCTCATGATTTTGAATATTTTTATCAAATCTCCTCTCAGCCTTCTCATCTCCAAGGAAAACAGTAATTCAACAGCACCCCTCTCAAACACACAACTGTCTCTAAATTGTCTAACTTCCAGTTCCGGATGGAGCAGAAATTTCCTCCAATTAAAGATGGAGAAGACTGAATCCATTGCTTTTGGTCCCCACTACAAACTCCACTTCTAGTCACCAAACCCATCCTTCTCCCTAGTTGAAGCTGAACTAGACTGTTCACAAACTCTATGTTATATTTGACCCCTAGATGTGCTTCCAATCACACATCCCCACCTATTTCCACCTCGGTAACATGGGGCAGGATTTTTCAGTCAGCGTGTGGGGGCGGGCCCGACACGCCGATGTGTAAAATGACACGCGATGACATCGGGCATGCATCCCGACATCATCGGGCAGTCCCGCGATATTTCATTCGGCGGGCACACGCCAGAGTCGGCTGCGCGCCCGCCATTATGTAAATGGCCTATTAAGGCCATTAAGAGTGTTATTGATTGTCATTGGTAACACTGCCCATCCAATCTTAGGGTTGGCGGGCAGGCAAAAGGCCAAGCGGCCTTTGCGTTTTTTAGGAAACCTCATCCACGAACGGGATGAGGTTTCCTAAAGCTTTTATTAAATAAATAAATAAATTTTCCCAAATATAAACACATGTCCCATCTCTTGTGACACAGTCACATGAGGGGACATGTTGAAAGAAAAATGAAGGGGAGGATTAATGCTAATATCAAGGATGCAAACAATATAACTGAGGGGAAGTTTCAGAGGTAGTGATCCTCATAATCAGGCTTTCCTATATTACAACAGTGACTACACTTCAAAAGTACAATTATTGGCTATAAAGTGCAATGGATGTACTGAGTGAAAGGCATGATATAATTGAAAGCCTTCCTTTTAGAGCAAAAAATGAAAGCAAGGAGTGTGTGAAAAATGAGACAGGAACAGGAAAGTTAAAGAGGTACAGAATGTGCTGCCTGCATTTTTACATGTTTTGAGCTTGTGTGTATGTGTGGTCATACTGTCTGTGAATAGGAAGGCTCTTTCAGCTGCTTTTTGCAAATGATTGAATGCAATGACAGCATCTAATGTCTAGATGGCAACACTATATAGTGGATCAGTCCAAATACAGTTGGGCAAATGCATGAATGGTGACAAGTCAGCTGAAAATTAATGTAAATTGTGACCATCACTGTGGTGTGGTGATACTTTTCATTGACGTTAGCCAACTTGACCCTTTTTCTGATGTTGCAACATTGTAAAATAGAAGGACCTCCATATTTTAACAACAAACTGCATTTTTATCACACACTAAAACCTCCCACTCAGCTAAAGAACATTATGAACGTTAAATTTGCCATCAAGTCAAAGGACACTTTACAACAGGTGACCAAACACCTGGTCAAAGAGGTAGGAATCCTATAAATAAGCACCTAAAAATAAATATTCATGTTGCATTGGTATAAAAAATATCATCCAAATTTTCTACATTTTTTCAATACTTTACCAATGAGATAATCAGGAAAAACTGCTCAATGAGATGTTAAATATATAACTTTTATTCTATATATGATCTTGAAACCTCACAAGTGCGCAACTTGACCTAAAGTTGTGTCCATGGGTACAACCTGGAAGTTAAACCCAAAAATGGGCCCATTGTCCCAATGTCAAGTTATGGACAAGTTTCTTTAGAATATATCTGGAAGTTAAATGGATGTAAACCAGAATAAACAATCAAGGTCAAACCACACATTGCTCACCTTTAAGCATGGCAAGTAAATTTTCAACTATCACCCTCTATTCTGAATCACAACGTTTTGCATTCAAACCCCAGTCCACGGCTTGAGCACAAAAATCAAGGCTGACGCTCCAGTGCAGTACTGAGGGAGTGCTGCACTACTGGAGATACCATGGGCAGAATTTTATGTTTGTCGGGCGGGCGGGCCCGACACAATCGGCGGCGGGCACGTAGCCGATCTCCGCTGGCGAAACGGGCCACGCCGCCATTTTGCGCAGGTGGGCCAATTAAGGCCCACCCAGCACGTTGTAAACTCCCATGTACAGCGGGAATTTCAAATGTGCAGTGGGCGTGTACAGACCGCCGGTTCCAATGGGGAATCGACAGTCTGTGTAAAGAAAGGCCAGGCAGCCTCCTTTAGGCTGTTCACCATGGCCAGCGACCAGTCTGCACAGTGGGCTCTAGAGGAGGGCAGGGCAGAGGAGGAGGGGGGCAGGCTGCAGGGTAGGCCAGCGGGGGGCCAATGTGCCCCTCGGTTCTCTGACGCCTGCCTTGCTGCCCTCCTCGAAGAGGTTGCAGAATGTCAGGAGGTCTTGTTTCCAGAGGATGAGAGGAGGAGGGCCCCCCATGTTACCAAGCAGGCGTGACAGGAGGTGCTGGAGGTAATAAGCCCTCAAGATGCTGTGCGGCGCATAGGGACCCAGTGCCGCAAACGCGTCAATGATTTGTTGCGCTCTGGATGGGTGAGCACCATGTTGATCTTGGCCATTTAACCCAGCAGGTAGCCTTAGCCTTTGAGGACCCCCTCCCCCCACACGTCTTAGTGTCGTTACTGCATTGGGCATTTGGCGCACGCTGGGTGGGAAAACAGGCAGTGACCATGCTTACATCAGCCTTAGTGGTTGAGGAGAAGGTGGGTTCTCCCTGCAGCATATGTTGGTGTTTGTGGCATTTGAGTAGTCTGGGGGGAAACCTGCAGGGGAGGCAGCTGGACACATACTCAGAACTCCAACACATGTCTTATTGATGGTGATGAGATGGTGGAAGGGGAGCCTCAAGCTGTCATGGCCAAGAGCCATCTGCTGGCCTTGGCGCTGCACCTAGTTACGCCTCCTTGCCATGGGCACTAAGACCCGTGTGTTATTCAAAGTGATGGACGCCGAATGTGTCCAAGGTGTCAGTTGGGGGAGGGGGTTTGGACCAGCCGTACTATCTTCTGGGGACTGATCACCAGTAGTGTGGACAGGAGCCACTGGAGGCCTCAGATGGGCCACTGTGGTTGGGGTGCGGCGTGCGTGTGCAGAGTACATGAGCGATCAGCCCCAATAAATCCTCTTCTCTGTTCTGCAGGCAAAAACAGAATGCAACAGCTGGGAGCGTTTGTGGACTGGTGGTGGGCGCACCGTGCTGCAGCATGTCACCACCTATGAGGAGCAGACCATGGAGCTGGGGAGGAGGCAGGTGGCCAGGGAGGCAGGTGTCTTTGAGGCTGGGGTCCAGCGGCCAGGTATTTGAGATCCACAGTCCCATCCACTCTGTCTCCCCACCATCCAAAGCACTGATGATTGCTACAATCGTTAATGCTGCAACACTGCTCATTCACAGACTGATACAGTCAGACGTGTGGGTCATACACAAAGGTCCCTCGGCCCCTTGAGGATGTGCGTCTCTAGTACCTTGCGAAGTCGCCTTATCCCATTTGTGACCACTATCCCCATGGCCTAACATGCAATGGCATCGCTGCTGCACATCCAAATGCTTATTGCATCTTAGGAGAGTTTGTACCTCCACCACTTGCGTCCCACATTACTCTGTCCAAAAGGTCCTCAGCACCTCACCTGTCAAGCTCATGGCACTCAACTTAAATAAATGCCACCACGTTAGTCATCCCTGCGCCAAGAGGAAATGTTACCTTCTGTCCACCCGTTCTATGCCCCTCATAATGTTATGAAGGTCAATAATGTGACCTGTCAATCTCCTGTACTCCACGGCAAATGTCGCAAGTGTTTGCGATGTTTCCTCATCACTCCAACTCTCCAGGCCAGCATGCATCCAGGTCAGGAACCTCTGCACTCTCCCCACTCCAGTGCCATCCCTCCCATGAAGCGCAGGTCACAACTGAACGCAGAGGTGTAGCTGTGGCCTCGACAGCGTTTTCTGCACTTGCAACATGACCTCCCTTTTCCTACATTCTATTCCTTGGCTAATAAAGGCAAGTCTGGCTTTTACCTTGTTAAACGCCTTATGTTCCTGTTCTGCTACCTTAACGGGTCTGCCCAGCAAGGTCCCTGTAATCATCCTGACTTTCCATGGTCCTTCCATTACTCATGTATTCCCGTACCTTGTTTGTCCTGCCCAAGTGCTTAACCACACACTTATCCACATAACATTCCATGTGGCATTCCTTAGGGCATCTGACCAGTTTGTATGTGCATGTAATGTTTGGGCCTCTTGACTATTTACCACCCCACCAATGTTGGTCTCCTTGGGTTCTTGAAGGTTGAGCGCATTATGAGCCTGGGAGGGAAAGGGATGAATGGTGTTACTGACTGAATGCTAACTGATGAACTGTCCTTGTTGTTAATTTCAGCATCACCACTGCATGGCCGTCACCAACACATCCAGAACCCCCCCCCTCCACACCTGACGGGCGTTACTTGCAACTTGCATCACATCATTTCACCAGCCAGGCACCAGCGCAGCGACTACCACATCGGTGGGGATTATAACGTCGGCTAGTGTCCCGGGGCACAGTGAAGAGGGCACCTCACAATCGCTGGAGGAGTTGGCACGGACAGAGAGTGCCGATGGCGCCAGCAGCCGGAGGACTGCAGGGGACCAGGCACATGCTGAGTCGGGCAGTGATGATGTGCCTCTGGAGATCTCACCAATGCAGCAGCTGCAGGACAAGCGGCCGGGTGCATAGGAACATCAGGCAGGGTTGCATGAGGGTGTGCTTCTCTTGGTCTCTGTGGTGGAGGAATCCAGGCAGAGTGTCAGTGATGGCATGAACCTCAGGACAGAGCTTCAGGCTTCCTCCATTGAGAGATTGGTAACTTTCATGGAGAGGGGCTTCCAACAGATTGAGAATCATCTGATTGGGTTACGCTCTGACCTGCAAGCCCTCACAGCGCTAATGGCCACAGGTGGTCATTCCTAATGCGAGAGATGTTCTGGACACTAAGTGTCCCAGCTCGGTGCCCATCCATCTGCGGTGAGCAGGGAGGTCCAATGTGACCTCACGTCGGTGCAGCAGCTGCCTGTCGTCACTGTGAGCTCCTCTCAGGGCGTTCTGGATGAGGGCAGCAGGCCCTCCGCCCCTCTGCCAGTGACCATTGCATCCAGTGAGGCTGCAACAACTGGGGAGATGCCAGTTCTAGAACTGGCCACTCCCTCCCAGGCGGGGCCATCACAGGCTCCACGGGCCAGAAGACAGCCGCCAAGGTCATCGATGCCAACAGGACAGCAGAGTCAGCAGGCTGTCTCACAAGCCACTCTGAGCGATGGGGCGGCACCTAGACGTAGCCCCCGCAGACGTAAACATAGGCACTCCACGGGTTTGTCACTGGTGATTTTGTGTTGGCCCTAGATTAGGGAATGTTTGATTCCCAACATCAGAGCGACGTTTGTTCATTTTTTTTGGTGGGAATAAAGTCCACATTTGTGACCAAGGCTGAGGGTGTTTCCTTTGTGCTGCATTTATATTTTTCACAGACATCTCATGAGTGTTTGAGTGGACATTGATGTTTATGCACTAAGCCCTTAGTTGAGCTGATAAGGTGGAAGATGTAGCACCTAAGTGCCACGTGTGGAAGCGCCAGGCAATGCTGGTCCTGCTGATCCATGTGTGTGGAGCTAGCTGAAGGTTCATTGGATTAAATTGTCCTGGGTGTCCCTGCCTCCTTGGTGTAGTAGCGGGTCGGCGTGCTGCCCCTCATCATCGCCCTGTGCTTCCTCATCCTCTGAGCCACTCTTGGATTCATCATGTGCAGCCTCATCCAGGGCGTCAAGATCTTCATCATCAACTGCATCCCCCCTTTCCAGCACAAGATTGTGCAGAGCGCAGCATGCTACCACTATCAGAGAGACGCGATCTGGGGGGTACTGGAGTGCGCCCCCTGAGCGGTCCAGGCAACGGAAGCGCATCTTGAGAAGACTAATGGTTCTCTCCACCACAGCCCTTGTGGAGGCGTGGCTCCTATTGTACCGCTGCTCAGCTTCTGTTCTTGGATAGCGGAGAGGCGTCATGAGCCACCTTCTGAGGGGATAGCCCTTGTCACCCAGCAGCCATCCATCCAGCTGGGCTGGAGCACTGAAGAGCTCCAGCACCTGGGAGTGTCTGAGGATGTAGGTGTCGTGGGAGCTGTCTGGGTACCTTGCACAGACTTGTAGAACCAGCATCCTGTGATCACACACTATCTGCACGTTCATGGAGTGGAAGCCCTTCCTGTTGACGAAGGCACCGGGCTCACCCGCTGGCGCCTTGATGGCCACATGTGTACAGCCTATTGCACCCTGGACATGGGGGAAGTCAGCAATCGCCATGAAGCCTCTGGCTCACTGTGTCTGACTTGCCTGGTCACAGCGGAAGTGGATGAAGGTCAATGCCCGTCTGAACAGAGCGTCTGTAACCTGCTTGACACAAGTGTGGACAGCTGATTGGGAGACACCGCAAAGCTCACCCACCGAGCCCTGGAAGGAGTCAGACGCATAGAAGTGGAGGGCGACTGTGACCTTCAGAGCCGCTGGCATGGGGTGTCCACCCACACAGTTAGGGGAGATCTCAGGGCCAATCATCTGACAGATATAGTTCAGTGTCCCCATGACAGTCGGACCCTCCTTCAGCACTGCACCTCAGTCATATTGAGGTAGCTGCTTCACCACCTGTATACCCTGACAGCAGGATAGTGGCGTCTTCTGCGGCCCCTTCCACCTTGGACAATCTCTTGGCCCTGCGCCCCTTGTGCCTGCGCCTGTACTCCCAAAGGTGGCTCCTTATTCTATCCCTCCCTTCCTCCTCAGGGGAGCTGCCTCCAGTGGAGATGTCAGAACCCATACCCCCAGGCTAAATGGAGGCCTCCGGAAAGCTGCAGGCCCGAGAAAGATTACTGTCTGCAGACTGGTGAGCTGAAGCTTCAAGGTACAGAGAAAGCTGTTGGAAATCGATCTGAACTGCTAACAATCACACAGGCAAGTGTGAAACACTTTCTGCAATAAATACTTCACATAAAACAGTAACAACCCCTCTGAGCCTACATATCCCGCCTGTGGATAAGGTTTGTTCAAAAGTCACTTACCTGCCTGCCCATTGCACCCATGCGCCCAGCCAAAGATCACACGGATGCCTCAAAATCGGCGTTGATTGCCGAGTTAAGGGCCTTAACAAGGCCTTTAATTAATGGCGGGCGCGCGACCGCCCAGCTAAATATCGCGATGGCGCACGGTGACGTTGGCACGCTCGCCCGACGTCAGTGCGTGACATTTTAAGCGCTGACGTGCCGGCTCCGCCACCCACACGTCATACATAAAATTCTGCCCCGTATTTCAGATGAGATGTTAAACTGAGACGGTTCTGTCTGCTCAGGTGAATTGTAAAAGAATCCATGGCACTATTTCGAAGAAGGGCAGAGGAGCGTCCTTCTCAATATTTATCCCTCAATCAAGATCATAAAAACAGACTATCTGGTCATTGTCACGCTGCTGTTTGTGTGTGTATATTGGCTGCTGTATTTCCTACATTACAAAAGTCACTACACTTCAGAAGTATTTCATTGGCTGTAAAGCGCTTTGAGTCCAGTGGTCATGAAAAGCCCTATATAAAGGCAAGACTTTTTTTTCTCTTTTTATCTAAAAACATTAGGCACATTTCAGAACCTGCAATCAGGACATTTTTTTTCATGTGATTTATTCTGTGCCATATAAATGCACGGAAAGAAATTGAAAATAGAGAGTGGGTCTCAATGAGGATATATTTTTTTTTTAATTGCAAGGAAACATCAGGAAAATTATTTTTTTCTCTGCCGTGCAGGAAAATCAAGTTATAACCTGAAGAGAACCTCTAAGCAAGAACAACTTCATGAAAGTGGCACGAGGCTTTCTGTAGCTCAATGGCGGGGCCACGTTTACGGTGGAGTTGGATTCAGCTGAAGGGATCAGCAGAAAATTGGGAGTATTTGGGAGTACTCACTCAAAATTCCACAATCTTTTAGGTCGTGTAATTAAGTTGTGACCCACGTCTCTAGGTGCAAATATTGAGGAAATTCAAGCCTTGGACATGCTTAATGGGGATATAAGTTCTGTTTGGCTAAGAATTGTAACAAACCTCAGGCTGTATCCAAAAACCCTGGCTCTTTTTTCCTAATCATGCCATCATAAGGGTCTCATTTGCTGAAACCACCAACATTTCCTGTCATATAAAGAATGACTAACCAGGACACAATGGGAGCAGAGAGGTTAAAAAGCATTTGCTGGCTGTTCACGTGTCTGTTGTTTGCTGCATTGGGTCGTCCAGCCCTAACCTCATAGTCTCGCTGGGATAGTCAGCTGAAGGATTAGAATTCTGACTGGGTATCAGCACTGGCAGTGGAGCCTCAACCTACATTCACACAAGCGGCTCTTGTACTCAGAGCTTCGAGAGGCCTGTGACTCAGCACATACTCCTCCTAGAAGCGCTTTCCAGCACATTCCCAATACCCCCGGCTTCCTAGAAAGGTAAGAAAAACACGTTAATAAACAAGTCTTGGGCGGTACCAGGACCACGGGAGCCCTAGAGGTGTCAGGATAACAATCTATTTTGTAGGCCAACACAGATTAAATTTCAGTAACCAGCAGGTTAAACCTACTCCTGTATGACTCTTTGAATGATTTATTTATGTCACATTGAAGCGGTCGATTTATTGCGCTAGATGAGCTATCACTCTATTCCAATGTGTGCATTTGCTGTTAACACCAGTGATCTATAATTTAACTATCTGAGACCTGTTCAAAAGCCTTGGGAACATGAATTTCAAAATGCTTCCTTCACTATTTTTACAGCAGATTTACAGGACATTTTTCCAGACCATCATATTTTCAGCATTAAAAGGATCCCCGTTTCAGTACAGTCCACAATAATAGGCAGTTATGTCGTGACATGCTGCAAAATTCAGAGCTGAAGTCAGTTTTGAACAGAAGGGTTATAGTCAGACTGATCTCAATTCACCTAAATATTTTGGTCTGCATGACAAAAAATGTGTATCGGACTGTGCCAAAATTCCCATTGCTATCCAGCATTGAAGAGGCTTTGCACGGGTGCAAGTTTATATATGAAAAGTTTAACTCTCTATTTTAAAACTCAGTGTAATATTTTTCCAACTTCAGTTTTCTCCCCTTCTTTCTTGAAGATGGTGGGGGTGATATTACCTTTTTGAGTTATACATCTTTCCCAATTTTCATTTCTGTTGAAGTCAAGGGAATTCAATATCGCCATTTTCCTTTCGTTCACAAGATGTGGATGCCGCTGGCTAGGCCAGTATTAATTGCCCATCCCCAATTGCCCTTGAGAAGGTGGTGGTGAGCTGCCTTATTCAACCACTGCAGTCCATGTGGTGTAGGTACATCAACAGTGCTGTTAGGGAGGGAGTTCCAGGATTTTGACCCAGCGACAATGAATGAACAGCAATATAGCTCCGAGTCAGGATGGTGTGTGACTTGCAGGAAAACTTGCAGTTGGTGGTCTCCCAACGCACCTGCTGCCCTTGTTCTGGGTGATAGAGGTTGCGAGTTTGGAAGGTACTGTTGACGGAGGCTTGGCAAAGTGCTGCAGTGCATCTTGTAGATAATACACACTTCTGTCACTGTGTGCTGGTCAGGGGTGCAGTGGTGCCTGTGCGCGCTGGAGTGCTGCTCCAGCACCTCCATCCAGGGCCTGGGGAGCAGAGTGCCACCCAACCCCCTCCAGGGAGGAGAGGCTGGCAGCTAAACCTGGAATGAAACGCTGCGAGGCCCGGGAGTGAGATGCTGCCAAGCCCCAGATCAAGGGGGAGGAGGGAGGGGAAGAGGCTGACTGCTGTGTGTGGGAGATTGTGGGCAGAATTTTACATTTGGCGTGTGGGTGCACGCCCAACACGCTGGAATGTAAAATGACGTGCGCCCTGATGTCATCGCAAAGTCACGCGATATTTCGTTCGGCGGGCGCATGCCGGAGTTGGCTGCACTCCTGCCAATGATTGAAAGGCCTATTAAAGCCATTAATCAGGCAATTAACCTGAATTTTATGCTGCCCGTCCAACCTTATGGTTGGTGGGCCGGCGAAATGGCCAAGTGGCCTTTACATTTTTTAAGAAACCTCATCCACAAGCGGGATGAGGTTTCCTGAAGCTATTACAAATTAAATTAAAAATTTCATGTGAACTTAAAAGGCGGAGGCAAAGGAGAGATTGCAAAAGATGTCATAAACAAAAGGTCGAAGGGGTGTTGATGGTGGTGATACTGGCTAAAGGAGGTGCTGATGGTGACATTAAGAGTAGAAAGCAGGATGAGCAAGTGCCAGATGGTCCTAGTGAGGGGGTGGGTTGGGGGGAGGGGACGGCGTGGGAGAAAAGATCGAAATGGGCTAAAAGATGGAGATAAAACAATGAATGGAAATAAATTTTAAAAATAATAATGATAGAGATAGATGGGAAAAAACATATAAAAATTTAAAAATAAATATTTGAAAAAAGATCAAGAAGGGGTGAGGATGGAGGAGAGAGTTCATGAGCTGATTAATTGTCTGACTGGATTTAAATCTTCACTGCCTCCAATATTGAAGCTATTTGTTTCCAGGGGTAACACATGGAGGGGGATTTGGCTCATTGATGCCAACAATTGGAACTGGAGGGGAACCCTCTCGTTACACGTGTGGCTGCATGACTTGATCCTCGTGGCAGCTGCCTCTGCATTACATGTCGAGAGATTTGTACCTGCGTTATTATGTGGGGCACAAGGGCAAGCTTGGCCACGAGTTGCTGGAGTTTGAGTTCAGGCTGGACGGTAAGAGTTGACTGGAATGTCCGGAGCTCGCAGTGTGGCTGTGAATACAGAGCCTGGGGAGGTTAAGACATGGCGGAGGGAAGGGCTGGGGCCAGGGTCCCGGGCCTCACACTGCTGGTGCTGAATGTCCCAGAGTCAATGTGCAGCACCAGCTACGGCAGCTACAGCAGCAACCCTCCCGTACAGCTCCCTGACCGTAAAAAAATACAGACCTTACAACTGCCTGCACACAGCTTTCTCATAAACAGGCATTTCAGGGTCTTTGAAGCTCAAGGTTCCCAGGATCTGAAGCAGCGTCAATATCTGCAAACACCCTGATACATTTGCCTACTGAACATTAATTCCTTGGCTGTGTTGGCCTGAGGGTGTGAAATGCAATATAGTGTTCGCATTCCCTGCTGATGGCTTTATATGGATATTACAACATGGAAACAGGCCATTTGGCTCACCTCATCTATGATGGTGTTTATGTTCCACACAAGCCTCCTCCCACCCTTCTTGATCACACTATCAGGGTAACTTTCAGCTTCTTTCTTACTCATGTGTTTATCAAGTTCCTTGAATGTATCAACACTAGAATCATAGAATGGTTACAGCACAAATGGAGGCCACGCAGCACACTGTCTCTGTGTTGATTCTCTGCAACAGCAACTCAACTAGTCTCACTCCTCCATCTTTTCCCTGTAGCCCTGTAAAATCCTTTCTCTTCAGATAATTATCCAGTTCCCTTTTCAAAACTTCAATTGAATCTGTCTTCACCACATGCTCGGTTAGTGCATTCCAGATCCAAACCGCTTGTTGCATAAAGAAGTTTTCCCTCATGTCAGCTTAGGTTCTTTTGCTAATCACCGTAGGGTTCTTGACGTTCTGCCAATGTGAACAGTTTCTCCTCATTTACCCTATCCAGACCCCTCATGATTTTGAACACATCTAACAAATCTCCTCTCAACCTTCTCTTCTCCAAGGAGAACAGCTCCAGCTTCACCAATCTATCCACATGACTGAAGTCTCTCATCCTCGGAACCGTTCTGGTCAATCTTTTCTGCAACCTTTCTAAAACCTTCATATCCTTCCCGTTGAGGCTGAACCAGTGTTTTATGAAGATTCATAACTTACTTGCTTTTGTACTCCATGCCCCTTTTAATAAAACCCAGGATTCAGTATAAATTATTAACTGCTTTCTCAACCTGCACTGTCACCCTCAATGATTTATATACATATGCACCCAGGTCCCTCTGTTCCTGCATTTCCTTTTGAATTGTACCCTTCATTTTTATGTCACCTCTCCTCGTTTTTCTGACCAAAGTCACTTCACACTTCTCTACATTAAATTTCATCTGCCCATTCCACTAGCCTGTCTATATCCTCTTGAAGTCCATCACAATCCTCCTCTCAGTTCACAATACCTCCAAGTCTTGCATCATCTTCAAATTTTGAAATTGTCCCCTGTACACCGAGGTCTAGGTTACTAATATAAATCAAGAAAAGCAGTGGCTCATCTACATACCATCCCCCAGTCAGAAGTAAGTAAAGTTTTCTGTAATTCATGTTTTTAAAAGGCTTGGTTTAAATAATTAAACTGTTGCACAATGAAATTCTAGCTATGCTAAAGACTAATGATTCAAATACCACATGGTTCAAAACAAAATGCCCCCCAGCACTAATATTTTTCACTTAAAAGTCATTGGGTAACATTTTCCCCCTGTTGGGGGTGGGGGGAGTGTGCGGAAGTGGGCGCAGGCAGGCGGGTTCCCGATCGGCGCCCCCAGTCGAGGGCGCGCTGCCGTTTTTCGTGGGCAGGCCAATTAAGGCCCGCCCAGCGTGACGGCCGCTCGGAAGCATGCGCGCAATAGAGCGCACAGATCTCCCTGAGGCAAAGTGCCACCTCCGGGAGATCGCTGGAAGTTTAAAAAAAATTTTGGAAGTACGAAAAAAAAATTCCTGACATGTCCCCTCATGTGACAGTGTCACATGAGCTGGGACATGTCCATTTCTTTTATTTCAACATTTTATAAACATTTTAAATCCCTCATGAAACCTCATCCCGCCCGTGGATGAGGTTTTGTGTTTTTTCTAAAGGCCGCCTGGCCTACTTGCCTGCCTGCCAACGTTAAGATTGTACGGGCAGGTCCATTAATTGCCTTAATTACTTTTTTAATGGCCTTAAGTGGCCGTTGACAGTTCGGCGGCCGGGCAGCCAAGTCGGCTGCGCGCCCGCAGAACTGAAAATCTAAATGATGCAGGGGTGACGTCGGGACACACACCCTGCGTCATTTTATGCGCCGGCAAGTGGGCCCCACCCCCGCTGGCTGACTGGAAAATGCAGCCCATTGTTTCACTGACGTTTGGGAATTCAAATGACTAATGCATAAGAAAACAACATAATAGTAGATTAAGAAATGATATGGTCCACACATTTTCTTAGAACTCCTGTACCTCAAAATTTGGCACTGCACCCCTGATGCTGGTGACGGAAGGAGTGAATGTTCAAGGTGGTGAATGGGATGCCAATCAAGCGGGCTGATTTGTCCTAGATGGTGCCAAAGTTCTTCTGTGTTGTTGGAGCTGTACGCACCCAGGCAAATGGAGAGTATTTCATCAAGAGCTATCGGGTAATCATACTTAGGGATTTCAATTATCCAAATATAGACTGGGATAGGAATAGTGCAAAGGAACAAGAGGAGTCAGAGGTCCTGGAATGTGTTCAAGATAAGTTTCTACAGCAGTATGAGTTCAACGAGAGGACATGCACTTTTGGACCTTGTTTTGGAGAATGAGTTGACCCAAGTGGATCAAATATCAGTGGGAGAGACTCTAGGGGACAGTGACCGTTGTACCATAAGGGTCAGGTTAATCATGGAAAAGGACAGAGAACAATCCAGAGCAGGGATAATTAATTGGGGGAAAGCCAACTTTGATGGGATGAGAATGCATCTGAGTCGAGTGAGTTGGAATCAAATGTTGGCAGAAAAGACAGTGGTTGAACAATGGGGCCACCTTCAAAGAAAAAGTATTGCAGGCAATGTCGAGGTATATTCCCTTGAAGGGGAAAGGTAGGACAAATAAATCCAGAGTGCACAGGGCGACAAGAGAGATCAAGGTAAAGACGAAAAGGAACAGATGTCAGGTAGAAAATACGATGGAGAATCAGGCTGAATATAGAAAGACCTGAGGGGAAGTGAAGAAACTAATAAGAAAAGCAAGGAGAGGACATGAAAAAAGACTGACAGCAAACATAAAAGGGAATCTCAAGGTCTTCTGTAAGCATGTAAATAATAAAAGGATGGTTAAAAAAATAGCGTAGAGCTGATTAGGGACAAAAAAGGGGGCTTGCATGTGGAGGCTAGGGAAATAGCGGAGGTGTTGAACTTTGCACCTGTCTTTACAAAGGAAGAACTTATTACCCAGGCTGAGGGGAGAGAGGAGATAACTGATACACTAGGGGATGAATCTTCAGCTCGGTGAGTGGGGGTGGGGCCCACTCGCCGAGGCGTAAAGTGACGCGGGGTGATGTCAGGCCTGCATCCCGACTTCACCGCCCGTCATTTAGATTTTCAGTTCTGTGGGCACGCAGCTGAGTCAGCTGTGCGCCCGCCAAACTGTCAAAGGCCCATTAAGGCCTGTTAAAAAGCAATTAAGGCAATCAGCTGAGCTTCCCGTCCAACCTTAAGGTTGGTGGGCAGGCGAAGAGCCCAGGCGGCCTTCATATTTTTTAAAGAGCCTCATCCACAGGCGGGATGAGGTTTCATGAATGATTTAAAATTTTCAGAAAAATTTTTATTAAAATTAATGCACATGTCCCAGCTCATGTGATAGTTTTACATGAGGGGACATGGCATAAAAATTTTTACAACACTTTATTAGACTGTTTAAACTTTAAAACTAATCTCCCTGAGGCACCTCTGTGCCTCAGGGAGATTTCTGCGCTCTTTCACGCGCATGCGGGGGCACTGATCGGCTCTGCGCTCGCCCGCACCCATCTCGGCACAACCCCCCCATCGATGGGGGAGAAATTCTACCCTAGGAGAACATACATCGAGAGGAAGGAGGTGTTGGAAAGGCTATCTTTACTTAAAATAGATAAGGTATCAGGACCGCATGAGATGCATCCAAGGGTACTGAGGGAAGTGAGAATGGAAATTGCAGAGGCACTAGTGATAATCTTCCAGTCTTCCTTAGATACAGGGGAGGTGCCAGAGGATTGCAGAACTGTGAATATTACACCCTTATTCAAAAAGGGGTGCAAGGATAAAGCTGGCAACTACAGGCCAGTCAGTTTGACTTCACTGGTAGGGAAACTTCTGGAAACTATTGTATGGGATAAAATCAATGGTTTTAGATAATTAGCTAAGTGTAGGATAATTAAGGAAAGCCAGGCATGGATTCATCAAAGGAAAATCATGTTTAACTAACTTGCTGGAGTTTTTTGAGGAGGTAACAGGGAAGGTTGATAAAGGAAGCGCTGTTGATGTGGTGTATATGGATTTTCAAAAGGCATTTGATACAGTGCCACACAACAGACTTGTGAGCAAAATTCTAGGTCATGGAATAAAAAGGAAAGTAGGCACTTGGATAAGAAATTGGCTGAGTTACAGGAAACAGAGAGTAGTAATAAATGATTGTTTTTCAGTTTGGAGGAAGGTTTGTAGTGGAGTTCCTCAGGGGTCAGTGTTGGGGCCCTTGCTCTTCCTGATATATATTAATGACCTAGACTGTGATGTATAGGGTATGATTTCAAAATTTGCAGATGATACGAAGATTGGAAGTGTTGTCAACTGTGATGGGGGTAGTCTTGAACTTCAAAAGACATAGACATGTTGGTGGATTGGGCAGACAAATGGCAAATGAAGTTCAGTGCAGATAAGTGTGAGGTGATTCATTGTGGAAGGAAAATATAAAATAAAGGGAGAGCCTCTAAAGGAGGTGCAGGAACAGAGGGACCTTGATGCATATGTACATAGGTCATTGAAGACAGCAGGACATGTTAAGAGAGCAGTTAATAAAGCATATAGTATCTTAAATTTTATTAATAGGGGTATTGAGTACAAGAGTAAGGAGGTCATGTTGAACTTGTATTGGACACTAATTAGGCCTCATTTGGAGTACTGCATCCAGTTCTGGTTGCCATACTTGAGGAAGGATGTGAAGGCATTGGAGGGAGTACAGAGGAGATTCATAAGAATGATTCCACTGATAAAGAGCTTTAGCTATGTGGATAGATTGGAGAGGTTGGGACTGTTTTCCTGAGAGAAAAGAAGGCTGAGAGGAGACTTGATAGAGGTATTCGAGATCCTGAGGGATAAATAGTGAGAAACTGTTTCACTCAAGAGAACATCAATAACTAGAGGGCACAGATTCAAAATAATTGGCAAAAGGAGTAAATATGATGTGAGGAAAATATTTTTCAACCAGATGGTGGATGGAGTCCGGAACAAACTTCCTGAAAGGGTGGTGGAGGCAGATTCGATCGAGGTACTCAACAAGGAATTGGATTGCTACCTGAAAAGAAAGAATGTGCAAGGTTACCAGGATAAGGCAGGGGAGTGGGACTAGGTGGAATGCTCTTTCAGAGAGCCAGTGAAGATTGGATGGGCCAAATGGCCTCTTTCTGCACTGTAAAGATACTATGATCACACTCCTGACTTATGGCTTGTAGATGGTGGACAGGTTATGGGGAGTCAGGAGGCAGAATTCCCAGCCTCTGACCTGCTCTTGTAGCCACAGTTTTTATATGGCTGCTCCTGTTAGTGCAAATTGGGATTTTGACCAGAAACCATTCAACCAAAGTCAAAATAACCCCTGATGTTTCATGCTGGTGTACATTCGACAACTACCAGCTGATTTTCTGCACTTTATATGGGTGGCCAGTCTTTACACGTGAGGCTAGATTGGAAGTGTTTTCAGGTTTTTTTAACACACAGGGTTGCAGGCCCTCACAGCAGAATTTGAACCTACTGGCCCCCAGTCTCCACACACACTCATTTTTCCAGCCGTGCTTATTGGACAACTATCAGAAGAAAGAACCTATATTTTACCCCTATCCTTAGCCCTTGACTAAAGAGATTAATTGCAGCACCATTGATGCCACCCTGACTATGGCCGGAAGCCTAATTTGGCAACCTTCTTGGCTGTGTTATTCAGGAATACACTGTGATAATGTTGCCTTTATCTGTTGAGGCATGGGAGAGCTTGTAACAGTTTTTGTTAAGCTAATTTGTGCAGTACAATTCTTAGGTAAAAGAGCAACTGTAGCATTTATAATTTAGTTGACTTTTGAATGTCATCTGAAATGGCCAACCGGGCCATTCAGTTGTATCAAACTGCTATAGAGAAAAGTCAGTAAAGGAAAAGGAATAAAACCGGACTGACCAATCAACATCAGCCTAGGTACCAGAAACATTAACGGCACCCCCATCCCCTACCCCAGTGGGCCTGCAAAGTCCTTCTCAATGACACCTGGGGACTTGTGGCTAAATTGGGAGAGCTGTCCCACAGGCTTTAATCCAATTAATATACACCCACAGACTAAACCTCTATTTTAAAAGAAAAATATTTTCCAATAATATTACATACATTAGTAGCTCCATGACAGGTGTGACCACTGTACAGTCCTTGTGGAGATGAAGTCCAATCCTCACACAGATGACACCCTACATCATATTGGGTGGCATTACCACCATGCTAAATGGGACAGATTCAGAATAGATCTAGCAGCTCAAAATTGGGCATCAATGAGGTGCTGTGAGCCATCAGTAGCAGCAGAATTGTATTCAGTCACAATCTGTGACTTCATGGCCTGGCATATTCTTGTTTCTACCATTACCATCAAGCTAGGGGACCATCACTGATTCAATGAAGAGGGTAGGAGGGCATGCCAGGAGAAGCACCTGGCAGACCTAAAAATGAAGTGACAACCTGTTGAAGCTAGAACATGGGACTACTTGCACGCTGAACAGCAGAAGCAACATAATATAGCCAGAGCTAAGCGATCCCACAACCAATGGATCTGATCTAAGCTCTGCGGTCCTGCCATATCCAGTCGTGAATGGTGGTGGACAATTAAACAACTAACCAGAGGAGCAGGATCCAAAAGCATGCCATGTTCAATGATCAGGGAAGCCTGGAATGTAAGTGCAAAAGATAGGGCTGCAGCTTGTGTAATCCCCTTTAGCCAGAAATGACGAGTAGATGATCCATTTCAGCCTCCTCCTGAGGTCCCGATCATCACAGACACCAGCCTTCAGCCAATTCAGTTCACTCCACATGAAATCAAGAATCAGCTGGAGGGCCTGGATACAGCAAAGGCAATGGGCCTTGACGTCATCCCAGCTCAAGTACTGAAGGCTTTGTGCTCCAGAACTAGATGTGCTCTTAGATAAGCTGTTCCAGTACAGCTACAAATGCATCTAATGTGGAAATTTGCCAGGATATGTCCTGCCCAGGAAAAGCAGGACAAATCCAACCTGGTGAATTTCCACCTCATCAGTCTACTCTCGATGATCAGCAACGGGACAGAAGGTATAGTCAGCTGAACTATCAAGCTACCATTCAACAATAACCTGCTCACCAATGCCCAGTTTGGCTTCCACCAGAGCCACTCGGCTCCAGACCTCATTACAGTCTTGGTCCAAACATGGGCATAAGAGCTGAATTCAGAGGTGAGATGAGAATGACTGCCCTTGACATCAAAGCAGCATTTGAAAAAGTGTGGCCTAGCAAAGCTGGAGTCAATGGCAAGCAGTGATGAAGCTCTCCATTGGCTGCAGACATACCCAGCACAAGAAAAGATGGTTGTTGTTGGAGGTCAATCATCTCAAATCCAGAACATCAGCCTAGGAATTCCTCTGGGTAGTGCCCTAGGTCGAAACATCTTCAGTTACTTCATCAATGACTATTTCTCCATCATAAGGTCAGAAGTGGGGATGCTCGCTGATGATTGCACATTTTTCAGTATTGTTTCCAACTCCTTAAATGCTGAAGCAGTCCATGCCCCCGTGCATCAAGACCCTGATAACATCCAGGCTTGGGCTAATAAGTAGCGAGGAACATTCACTCCCACAGCTGCCAGTAAAGAGGATTATAACCTTAACCCCCTTTTTGGGAGCCATCCCAGATCAGGAGCATTCCCTTAACAATCACCTTCACTTGAGTTTAACATAACTATTTCCTGCAGACACTTCTTTTGGGTCCAAGTGAACTACCTCTCCCCCAAGAAAGATAACCATTAAGAGATATTACCTTCTTCCAGGTAGCCATTTTAATAACTATCAGCTAGATTATAATTACCCAGATATTAAAAGGGTCTAGGGGTCTCCCTTCAAAAAAATGTGCCTCCCAAATTTGGGGTGTACAAGAGAGGGCATTCTTAAAGCTGCGTACAGAATACTACATGAGACGTTATACGTCACTAACTTATTAACAAATTTATTAAAGAATAACTTGCAATAGACTTCAAGTGGATAAGTACAGCACAACATTGAAGATTATAGAAAGATGGAAAACATTTTGTTTTATTCATTCATGGGATGTGGGCGTCATTGGCAAGGCCAGCATTTATTGCCCTTGTTCAGAGGGCATTTTTTAAGAGTCGACCACATTGCTGTGGGTCTGGAGTCACATGTAGGCCAGACCAGGTGAGGACAGCAGATTTCCTTCCCTAAAGGACATTAATGAACCAGATGGGTTTTTATGACAATGAACAATTGTATCATGGTCATCATTAGACTTTTAATTCCAGATATTTATTGAATTCAAATTCCACCATCTGCCATGGTGGGATTCAAACCCAGGTCCCCAAAGAATTACTCTGCATCTCTGGATTAGCAGTCCAGTGACAATACCACAATGCCACCACCTTCCCCCTAATCTTAGTTCTAATAATAATAGAATCCAGTATTTGTAAAAAAAACTCTTACTCTGGTACAGACTAAAATATCTTAGAATATCCATCAAATATTTAAAACAAAGAGTTACGTTAAATCCCTGAGTATTTGAGCAATCTGATGAGCTGGGCACTCTGGAAGTATTGCTGGGGCTCACTTTAAAGTGCCCAGCTCTTCTGAGAAGTGTTGACCTAAAGGTTTCTATTCAACACCTCTGTCTAACTGACTAAAGGCTTCTCTCCTATAGTCTATTGGATTGGATTACATCACCTATAGCAGCTATGGGTGTTACCTCTTTGTGTAAACTCCTCCCCTTTTTATAAGGCTATATCACATCTCTTATTGATAATTATTTGATTATTGAGGATTGTCTTTATTATGTGAACATTGTGAGCATTTATCTGGTCAATAGCTGTTTGTAATATATTTCAGTGGCAATGCCTATAATGATTTTTACTCATTTCTTATTTTCATAATTTGTGTTTTATAAAAAGGGATTTAAACCTTAAACTTTACTGCATTGTCAGCTTAAGGTTCTTTGTCCATGATGAGGCCATCAAAAGGTCAAGACCTTTCTCTTTTTTTTCTTAAGATCAGCAAAAGTTGAATCTTGAAAAAGTGATGTGTGATATTCCAATTAATTTGATATTATAAATATAAAATGATATTCCCTCGGACCTTGAGGGAGACTAGTGTAGAAATTGCAGGGGCCCTGGCAGAAATATTTAAAATGTCCTTAGCCATGGGTGAGGTACCGGAGGATTGGAGGGTAGCTCATGTTGTTCCGTTGTTTAAAAAAGGCTCCAAAAGTAAACCAGGTAATTACAGGCCAGTGAGCCTGACGTCAGTAGTAGGTAAATTATTGGAAGGTCTTCTGAGAGATCGGATATATAATTATTTGGACAGCCAAGGGCTGATTAAGGATAGTCAGCATGGCTTTGTGCGTGGTAGGTCGTATTTAACGAACCTTGTAGAGTTTTTCGAGGAGGTTACCAAGAAAGTAGATGAAGAAAAGGCTGTGGATGTTGTCTACATGGACTTTAGTAAGGCCTTTGACAAGGTCCCACATGGGAGGTTAGTTCAGAAGGTTCAGACACTTGGTATCCATGGAGAAGTTGTAAACTGGATTCGAAATTGGCTGTGTGGGAGAAGACAGAGAGTGTAGTGGATGATTGCTTCTCAGACTGGAGGCCTGTGACTAGTGGTGTGCCTCAGGGATCTGTACTGGGACCATTGTTGTTTGTTGTCTATATCAATGATTTGGATGATAATGTGGTGAATTGGATCAGCAAGTTTGCTGATGACACTAAGATTGGAGGCGTTGTGGACAGCAAGGAAGGCTTTCAAAGCTTGCAGAGAGATCTGGACCAACTGGAAAAATGGGCCAGAAAATGGCAGATGGAATTTAATGCAGAAAAGTGTGAGGTGTTACATTTTGGAAGGTCAAACCAAGGTAGGACATACACAGTAAATGGCAGGGCACTGAGGAGTGCAGAGGAACAAAGGGATCTGGGAGTTCAGATACATAATTACCTGAAAGTGGCGTCACAGGTAGACAAGGTTGTAAAGAAACCTTTTGGCATACTGGCCTTCATAAATCAAAGTATTGAGTATAGGAGTTGGGATGTTATGGTGAGGTTGTATAAGACATTGGTGAGGCCAACTTTGGAGTATTGTGTGCAGTTCTGGTCGCCTAACTACAGGAAGGATATCAGTAAGTTTGAGAGAGTGCAGAGAAGATTTACTAGGATGTTGCCGGGTCTTCAGGGGTTGAGTTACAGGGAAAGATTAAATAGGTTAGGACTTTATTCCTTGGAGCGTAGAAGAATGAGGGGAGATTTGATAGAGGTTTACAAAATTGTGAGGGGTATAGACAGAGTAAATGCGAGTAGGCTCTTTCCACTTAGATGAGGAGAAATAAACACGAGAGGACATGGCTTTAGGGTGAAAGGGGAAAGGTTTAGGGGGAACATTAGGGGGAACTTCTTCACTCAGAGAGTGGTGAGAGTGTGGAACGAGCTACCATCTGACGTGGTAAATGCGGGCTCATTCTTAAGTTTTAAGAATAAATTAGATAGATACATGGATGAGAGAGGTCTGGCGGGTTATGGACTAGGTGCAGGTCAATGGGACTAGCAGAATAATATTTCGGCACAGACTGGAAGGGCCGAATGGCCTGTTTTCTGTGCTGTAGTGTTCTATGGTTCTATGGTTCTAATTTGATTAATGATTTTAAATTAATTGATAATGATTTAAGGAGGTGTTCGGTACCATCCAACGCCAATGTGTGATGAATCCTTTTCAAATAAGAGCACATCAGTGTGCCATTTTTCAGATTAAGTTAACCCTTGTATATTAACATTTATTTTCTTTTTAAAAAGTCTTTAAAAAAAGTCCTTTAGAATATAGAATAAACAGGGCTTGAAATATTCTTTTTTTAAATATTCCTGTGCTGTGATATCTGTGTCCTTTGTGACAGCCTGTACCAGTATGTTTATATTAAAGGTTTGGAAAAGTTCCATCTGGTGTGTCAGACTCAAAGCTGTCCCTATGTATGTGCAAAGGTTTCTAGATAAGGTCTGTTTGCTTTGTTTAACCATTCATTCAATTCTAAGGTATAATGTTCTAATTATATATGAATTCTACTTATTATCTATATTTCACCTAATTAATCTATATTTTCATGACACCAGGCAATGACTATCTCCAACAAGACTATCTAACCATCTTCCCAGACATTTGACGGCATTACCATCGCTGAATTCCCCCAACATCATCATTCTGGGATCACCATTTACTGGAAACTTAACTGGACTAACCATATAAATACTGTGGTTGCAAGAGCAGGTCAAAGGCTGGGAATTCTGAAGTGATTAACTCACTTCCTGACTCCCCAAAACCTGTCCACCATTTACCAGGCACAAGTCAGGAGTGTGATGGAATACTCTCCACTCGCTTGGATGTGTGCAGCTCCAACAGCCTTCAAGAAAATTCACACCATTCAACTCAAAGCAGCCTGCTTAATTGGCATCCCATCCTTAAATATTCACTCCCTCCGCTGCTGGGGCGCAGTGGCAGCAGTGTGTGCCGTCCAAAAGATGTACTGCAGCAACTCACCAGCCCACCTTCAACAGCACCTTCCAAACCCATGATCTATACCACCAAGAAGGACAAGGGCAGTGGACACATGGAAGCACAGCCACCTGTAAACTCCCCTCCAAACCATGCACCATCCAGACTTGGGAGCTGTATTGTCGTTCCTACACTGTCATCCAGGTCATGTAACTAAAGGGGGACCAGGGCCTGTGGGATCACACCCTGCAGATCATCATCACCTTCTCAAGTGCATTTAGGGATGGGCAATAAATGCTGGCCTAGCCAGCGACACCCACACCCCATGAATGAATGAAAAAAATACCCTAGCTTTTAGCAGAAGAATGAGAGAAAATCAGGAAAGGGAAACAAGCATTCTGTAAAATGGCTGGTTAATATTGCCTGAAATTGGGTTGAGCAGGAGTAAAGCTGTTTTAGTGAGGAACACTGCCACCTAGTGGTTACTGCTCTGCACTCACAAGAATCTTGAGTAAAAAGAACACCAATCAGCTAACTTATAGGGTGGAATCATCCGCTCTCGTTTGTGGCAGGAGTCATAGTGGGCGGGAGCTGAAAATATTGGGAGATCACAAAAATCGGTTTCATGTCTTTGTAAAACCAGTTTGTGGTCGCCCCCTTCACCCGCCAATGGCAGGCCACGTTTCCTACTGCCGCACATCGGGAACTTAATTTCAATACTTTAGCATCACATTATAAGCCCAGCTAGCCGGAATCACACCCCCAACGCTGGATCATCCGGGCACATTGGCGTGATTGCACACCGACGTGTTCCACAACTGTACATAAGTCCCATGCTCCTGGCAAGCTGCACTTCACTCAGGACTTCGAACTTTCAATGCCTACCTTGCTTTGGGCAGCATTCATGGTTATCAGTGCCAGGCTTCGCAGGCAGCACCACATCACTTTTAGGGGAGTTAATAGGCAGGTCTCTATCTACTAGGCCAGCCATGAGGCGGGGATGGCTTTTCAATAGCTGCAGGGCTAGGGCTTGCTTGAGGAAGGGGGAGAAGTGGCCTCAGGCAAGGGAAAAGGCTGCAGAGCAAGGGCTGTACTGGGGAAGGGGGTTATTCCAGTGTGCGTGCATGTGTGTGTGTGTTGATCTGTGCAAGTGGCCTCAAGAGGGTGAGGGCTGGGAAGGCAGTCTCCAAAGGAGATGAGGTCAGATGGAGATGTGAGGGTGTGCGTGTGAGAGTAAGTGTTGATGTCCCTTGAGCTGGCAGTGAGTGAGATGCCAGTGAATGTCTGTCAATGATGGCCTTGTGAGTGTGTGAGTTTAGAGTGATGAGATTGCTGCCTTACCTGGCGCCATGGATGAGATAACTCATCGTCTTTCTGCACTGGATGCCCAATCTCTTCTGCGCATTGTTGGCACTGACCACTACTGCAGTCGCCTCCCAAGCTAGAGTGGTGAGATTGCTGGACCTCCTGCAGCCAGAGGGGGTGGAGGACATCAGGGCGGGACTCCAAAAAGCATTCCCGTGATGGGTCACTGAACTCTTCTTGCCTGTCAGGGCCATGTCTTTACTGGAGCAGTCCTGGGCTGCAATAATTGAGAACCGTGTGCGTGGCTGCAGTTTAGATATGGCACCCAGAGTGAGGAAAAGGTGAGGTAACGGGGTGGTGGGCAATTCAGAGGCCACCCACCAGCAAGACAGCGTGTTCCCTGAGGCTTCATGAAAAATGAGGCGGACGATAAGGTGCCAAAATCTGCCATTGCGGCTGGCGGGTAAAATGTCGTTTTTCACGCCCACTCCCGCACTTAATGCAATTCCGTGACGATTCTACCCATAATATATCAGAGGCAGAGAGAATGGAATAAGAAAAATAGAGAGAATGGAATTCTATCACACAGACCTGCAAGGTCACATATGCAACAAGTTATATTCTTGAAACATATTTTAAAGTAAACTTTTTTATATTCATTAGTTGACTCAATACCCTGTTCCCTGTCTCTGAATGATGGTGTGTACTGAGTATTCAGTGCCTCCTTTTTCTAACCCACCTGTTTGCTTAAAATATAAGCGAACCCCAACTTCAAGTGATAGCTAGGGGCAATATTACTGTGGCTTGGAATGGCTTAGACCTGGAAACAACAGCAAACGCTTGCTTTTATAAGTTGTCTTTAACATAGAAAAGCATCTTAACGCAGTTCACAATGGTGAGAATTTTTTTTAAAAATTAATTCAGAAACTAAAAGTTGGAGATATCAGGAAGAATGACACAATGAAGCAAGGCCTTACAAGAGCAGATGGAGGGAGAAAGGCAGAGGAGTTTAGGGAGGGAAATTTCAGGGAGTGGAACAGCTAAAGGAACAGGTAATTTACAAGAGGCCAGAGTCAGAGGAATGCAGAAGTGTAGGGCTGAAGGAGATCACAGAGAGAGGCAGGGGTTGGTGGGGGCAGGGTGGTTGTTGGTGTGGGCCACAGAGGGATTTAAACAGGAGGCACCATTAGACAGAACAGGAGCAATGGGCAAGGTGGATTTGATGTGGGACAGGCAATGGGCAACAGAGGCTTGAGTGAGCTCAAATTAATGGAGGGTGGAGGTTGGGAAGCTAGCACAGACAGAATTGGACTGATGAAATCTAGAAGGCAAGAGCTGGTTGGAGGCTTCAGCCAAAGATGAACTGAGGTAGGGTTGTGGGGTGGATGCTAATTATTGAGGACAGAGGAGCCAAGGATGAGTTTTTTGGGAAGAGGTTAATGCTTGGAAATAGTGGGGGAAAGTGCAAAGAGAGAGAGATTTAAGAAATTGGCTAGGGTGGAATTCATAAAGCAAGCTGGATAATGGTTTGGTGGAAATAGATTTAAAAGAACAGGAGATGATTTTGGGGGCGATGAGGAAGATACCAGAAAGAGAGCTGGGCACTAAATGATTGAAGAACGGACAAGCCCTGATCAGTTTTATTTGTGTTTTCAGGACATCTCAGAAATTGGGCAGTGAATTATTGGGCTCTGAGACCAACTAAAGGAAAGAAAAATTAAGTCAAACTGAAGTGTTTTTTTCAGTTGGTCACTGGGCAGTACTGTAAATGAGCACAATGCAAACAAAATGTGAAATTTCAGTGAAAAATATCTGTCATCAGATTGAAAAAAAGGATAGAACTGTGAGCAATAGCAAAGAGATGTGGGAACACATGGTGCTGGCCTGCTCACTTTTCTCTCAAAAGAACAGCAATGAGTGGGATTTGGTGAGGAGCAGGTCCACAGTGCTCCTCGCCATTGCCACCTGTTGGGCGCCAGGCAGGCCTGATGTACACTGCATCCGCCTAGACTTCAAGTCACCCAAATCTGTTGTCCCAGGCCGTTAAGATGGCCGTGGCCCACCCCCAGCACAGGCCTGGCTGCTGGCAGGATCCGTGGCTTTGGATCTGAGTCAGAAATAATCACAATAGACCAAATGGTCTCCTTCCGTGCTGTCAAATTCAATGGTGGTAACAATAAAAATTTAACATGGAAATCATTTTTATAACAACAGGCTGCTCCAAGCTAAATTTACTCCCAATGTGCTTAACTCTTTTGTCCCTCCCTTATAATCGCTTTTGATTACTTCCTGTTTTTGGATGTCTCCAGGACACTGGCAAACAAGGCAAGTACGCAGCTCAAAGTTGTCCTATAATTGTCATGTGCTTAACAAGAAACTGTATCTGATATTAAAAAAAAACAACTAGTAATACTTGTTAAATGGTTGAAACGTTCTGAGTAGAGAATAATTTTCCATTCCCGTGCATGGTAATAAAGGAGATCTTGGAAGGCAGCCGGCTTAGAACAGGTGTGGATTTGATCCTCTTCTCTGAAACAGTAAAAAAGCAAATGGCACAACTCGACCCATTTCCACTGTAGAATTGTTCTATTCATTGCTGTCCTATGTGGGCTGTTGAACTGAATTAATAACAGCTGCAGATTAAAGGATGGATTAGCAGGGCCTTCCCCGGACCACAGAGGGAGAAGGACAGAAGGGAGGATTGCTTCCACGGAGTGAACTTGAGTTATTTTGACTTGAGGAGGGATACTGACTTCTATTTAAAAAGACTTTCTGTTATATTGCATGTGGCTAAGAATCAGCAATGCGATTGGTGCGGTCCTGATATCCTGTCACCAGTCTCAATTCCCTCAAGTTTTTTTTTAATTCGGATTTGGTGATATTTGAAATGAAAATGCAGAATATCGTTCTGTAACTAAACGCTAGCGCTGCGATGGATTTCCCTAATTGAAAACTCCTTAATATGCTGACAATACCCCTTTTAATTAACTTGCTCAGGAATGTTGAGATACAAGTGGCTTATGACATTGGTCCGGAAATATGTAAGGAAAACCACTAAGAGTGATATACATACAATGTACAAAACCTTTTACTATTCCAGCCATATACTTATCAATTATTTGGATTTTCAGGACCACATGAGTCCCCTCAACAGACGAAAAACAGGAAAAAGCTAACTTAATGTTTAATACAAAACTCTCCTGGGCTCCCCTAATGCCTTAGTGAGTTTATTCAATGGACTGTTAAACCATATAGCCCTCAGCGATGAACTGTGAAAGTTGGTCAATCTATCCCAAAGGCTGGAGTGGGGAAATATTCAGCTAGGTTCTCACTCCCATTTACTAAATTGTGTGTGTGTGTGTATATCAGATGGGGACAGAATCAAGCTTGACTGAGGTGCCTTCCATAATCAAACAGCCACCCTAAACTGTAAAGCCTCATAAAATAGCTGCTGTACAGCAGACCAAAGGGCAACAAATGCCTTTGGAATCACATCCTAGTAAGTTTGGAAACACCTTCGTGAGAGCAGCAAACTGATTCACGTCCCAAGGCTACAGGGAAAAGGCAGGGGATTGCAACTAGCTGAGTAGCTCTTATAGGGACCCAGCATAGACACAACAGGCTGAATGGTGGCCCTCTGTGCTGTAAGCATTCTATGATTCTACAGGCGTCCGAATAACCAAAGGGCAGAATTTTGCATGCCCACTGACATAGCAGACGTGAGCGGACAATATGGCGAGAAGGCCAAAATTGGGTCTCCTAACAGTTTGCGATCTTCCGCTCTTCCCATCAATGGCGGGCCATGTTTCCTGCCGCCGGACTTTGGGAATTTCATTGTAATGCATCTGCATATCATTATAAGCCCAGCTCGCCGGAATCATCCCCTCACACTGAATCATCCAAGCTCGTTGGCGTGAGTGCACTCTGACGTGTTTCACAACTGTACATAAGCGGCATGCACCTGGTGAGCTGCACTTTGCTCAGCACTTCGAGGTTTGTTTGCCTACCTTTCTTCGGGCAGTACTCTCGGTTATCAACGCCAGGCTGTGCAGACAGCAGGATATCACTCTTAGGGGGGCTCACGGGCAGGTCTCTACCTAGCGATAAGGCGTTGGTGGCTTTTCAACGGCTGCAGGGCTAGGGCTTGCTTGGGGAAGGGGGAGAAGTGGCCTCAGGCAAGGGAAGAGTCTCCTGGTCATGGGTGTCCTGGGGAAGAGGGGTATTCCAGGGTGTGTGTGGAGGCACAGGTTGATCTGCGCAAGTGGCCTCAAGATGGTGAGCGCTGAGGAAGCAGTCTCCAGAGGAGATGAGGACAGCTAGAGATGTGAGTGTGTGTGTGTGAGAGTGGGTGGTGATGTCCCTTGAGCTGGCAGTGAGTGAGATGACAGCGAATGTGTGATGAGCTTGTGAGTGTGTAAGTTTAGAGTGATGGGATGGTTGCCTTACCCTGGTGGCATTGATTAGATCATTGATCTGTTTTCTGCACTGGATGGCCAATCTCTTCTGTGCAGCGTTGGTGCAAATCTGGGATGATTCCGCCCACAGTAACACTATTTAAAATTGAGGATCACTGAAGAAAGACATTTTGTCAAAGCTTTACGTCTTGCACTGATGAGGACAATCACAAGAATACCAATGTCAGGGGAAGCGACAACTTTACGCTGTATGAGAAGATTATGCTTATTTGTTGGCAAGTGGACACTGATTGGTAGAGGCATTGCCATGGAAAATGCATCAGATACTGGTGACTGACAGTTAACTGCCAAGTATTGTTTGAAATTTAAACCAGGCAGCTGACTCTGATTGGTCAAGGCCTTGCCCTGATGAATAAGTCAGCGAATAGCTGTTACTCCTTTCGTTCAGCTGAAACGGGCGCAATGTGTGTACATGTTCTTTCTGTCTGCAAAGAACAGGGCCCTGTGTGTTAATAATATTTGTAGCCTCCAGTACATGCAAAAATGCCACATTGTGAGCTCAACTGACAATCTTAAATTGATTGGCAACATAATTTTTAGCACACTAAGGATTATTTAGCAAATGTTGTCCAATCACGGAATCACATCTAATGTTGGACACTGTGTTTTGAGTTTTGCCAGCACGGGCTGGTTGGATACGGTCTATACCTTGCCCATCATGAACGGCAGCTGGGATATGCGTTTGATGCGATCCGTTAGTCTTTGGGATGTACGGTCTATATATACTGGCACTGAAATTCATATACCACATTACTCCTTTGTGTGATAGGCAGAGCATCTTTTTGTCTAGATGGCAGCATCCTGTTAGTGACGACTACCACCAGTGTTGCTACTGCACATAAGCAGCATGAAACAGCTAGCTTCACCTGTTCAAACTTTTGAGATACCTTGCCTTTCCAGGGTAACCTAAGTAGACTGGGCACTTTTCAGGGCCAACAGTGATGGTCTTAGGCTCGTTCATGAGTTTGTGCGATATACAGCATGAAATGACCTGATCACGGTTGCCATTATCCTGCATATTTGACGCGCCCTGTTTCAGAATCCAACTTGCACGGTGAGGAAATGGCTCGGGCCCTATTTATGAGGTTGCCAATAAGACAAATCTTATAGCATGTGGAACTGTAAAAATCCCAACACGTGTATTGACCAGTGAAGGTAGGGTTGTGGTAGGGCGCGGTAGAGAAGCCCCTGGCACATTTCTCAACCGGTACGGCCTAAGGCCGTCACCTTCACTTTCGGCCCTGAAAAGTGCCCAGTCTACCTCAGGTTACCCTGGAGGAAAAGGTATCTCAAAAGATTGAGCAACGGGTGAAGTTAGCTGTTTCACGCTGTTACTATGCAGTAACAACACGAGTGGTATTCGCCACTATCAGGATGCTGCCGTCAAGCCAAAAAGACTTCCTGCCTCTCACACAAGTGAGTAATGTGGTATATGAATTTCATTATTAGTGTGATGCTAGGTATGTAGGTTGCACGTGCCAAAGACTGGTGGATCGTAACAAACAGCATGTCCCAGCCACTGTTCACAATGGGCAGGGTACAGATTGTACCCAACCAGCCTGTGCTTGCAAAACTCAAAACACAGTGTCCAACATTAGACGTAATTCCGCAATTGGACAACATTTGCTAAATAACCCTCATTGTGCTAAAAATTACACTGCCAACCAATTTAAGATTGCCAGTTGGGCTCACAATGTGGTACATTTGCATGTACTGGAAGCTACGTATATTAATACACAGGGCCCAGTTCTTTGCAGGCAGAAAGAACATGTACACACATTTGACCTGTTTCTACTAAACAAAATAAATGATAGCCATTCGCTGGTTCATTCCTCAGGGCAATACCTTGACCAATCAGAGTCAGCTACCTGGTTTAAACTTCAAATAATGTTTGGCAGTTAACTGTCAGTCACCAGTAATTGGTGCATTTTCCATGGCAATGCCTCTATCAATCAGTGTCCACTTGCCAACAAATCAGCATAATCTTCTCTTATAGTAAAAGTTGTCGCTTCCCCTGACATTGGTATTCTTGTGATCCTGATGAGTGCGAGACAAAAAGTTGTAACAAAATGTCTTTTTTCAGCCATACTCAAGTTCTTTACTACCAAACGGCTAATTTCTGAAATATTGCACCCTATTTTGTATTTAAAATGAGGGCAAAATAACTCAGACCACTTCGCACAGTATACTTTCTTTATTCTGAGGAGTTAAGATAGATTTGATGGGATTTGCTTACATTTGCTCTTTGCTATTATTGCAAAAGTGCAGAACTTAAAACTTCATGGGTCATTCTGAAAGTATAGAATCATAGTATATTACAGCACAGAAGGAGCCATTCAGCCCATTGTGCCTGTGCCAGCTCTTCAAATGGGTTATCCAATTAGTCCCAGGCTCCTGCTTTTACCCCATATCTATGTAAAAGTTTTCCTTTAATTTAAGAGCCTCATTCTAGTCAGTAAAGATGTGCACCTTATCACATCTCTCAGAAATGTCTCAATGGCTTCCCATGAATTATTATTAAATCTAACAAGCACTGTTATGAATACAACATGAAAGCCATTATATGCACAGAAATACCCCAGATATAAAAATAAGACGAATGACTAATTTTCCGGGAGCGTTAGTTGAAAGAGTAAAGCTCACTAGGGGAGCAAGGAAACCCTTTTATAGATAGTGCCCTGGAAGCATTTATATCCACCAAAGCAGTTCCTCAGTTTGAAAACTCGGCTGAAGAAAGGCACCTCCAACAATGCAGCTCTCGCTCAACGCTACAACTCAGTGCCAGTTTAAGATTATGTCATCCCAGGTCCACAAAATGGAACTTGACCCTGCAATCTACTGATTCAGAGGTCAAAGTGATACCTTAAATGAACCACACAAACAGTTTCAAAACGTGTAGTTTTTGAATGTATTTTTGTACTGCTATTTGATATCCAAAAGTTTGTCGGCCAGAACGGAATCCGATAGCAGTAATAGTTTTCTCTCTTCTCTGAGCTTCTGGTTGTGAATGATTAAGTCTGTTCATGTTTCTGAACTTCAGATCAGTCTCCTTATCATCGGACAAGCGGATGTAACTTTCATCTCATTAAGTTGTTTATTTCTTTGAGTCCGTCATTTAACACTTTAAAGCCTTAGTTGTTAAAAAGAAAGAAATATCTTTACAAAGACATTCCCTCTCCTGCTCCATTTGCTCCAGAATCCATTTGCTGTTGCATCTCCTCTTTCTGCCGGGAGAATACCAAAATGTGTCAGGCTTGGCCACTATAGCTTTTTCATCCAGATAGGCATTTCTGTTAGCCTGAGCATTGCATTTAAGAAATGAATTTTATTTTTAATGAGCTGTTAAATTTTCTTAGTACAATTACTTGAGTAGAACTTCAAAAAAAAAACCTGAGGGAGGTAATTTAGCAAAAAAAGGATTAATATTTTCACCTAACATTATTTTAGCCGGAATGAGATCCCTGAGGGAAATTTGTATGGATGGAGTTAATTTAACAATGGCAAGGACCTCACGGTAAAATGGGATGAGGAATGCACAGTATGCTCTGGGGAAAATGAGTTACTTTATGTTTGAAAGCCCTGGTTTGTGTTTTCAAAGAGGCCAATTTACAAATTACATAAATTTCAAAGTGACAAGCTGATCATCGCTAACTATGGGGCCAAGTCAGTCACAGAATAATCGGTAAATTGAATTCTTCTAAAGCCGTGACCGCTCAATCTAACTAGCAAGTTCCAATATATTTACCGTAGTCCGATTGTTAATTTAATTTGGAGATAGTTGCACACAAAGTCTACTTGAGAAAAATCTTTATGTTTCATGACAAATACTATTGTCTGAACACTTTGCTGTTAGAGTACTTAATTGGTTGCTCTTGAAGCTCGAGTGAAATGTAAAAAGCAACTCAAACCTTGCTAAAATGAACACCAACCAGTTAAGGTATATTCTGCTGGCCCCTGCACACTTAAAATAATACACATTGACTTTATTAAGTGCCTGATATATAAAGCAATCCAGCTCAAATATTATTTTCTTACTGATTTTATTTTAATATCCAGGGGAGTCCGTATTGTCATATGAAGGGGGATTGAGTAGACCAGGTCTATATTCTCTGGAGATTAGAAGAATGAAACATGATTGCCTTGAAACATATAAAATTCTTAAGGGGCTTGACAGAATAGATGCTGAGAGGATGTTTCCCCTGGCTGGGGAGTCTAGAACTAGGGTGTCACAGACTCAGAATAAGGGATCAGCCATTTAGAACCTAGATGAGTGAGAAATTTCTTCACCCAAAGGTTTGTGAACCTTTGGAAGTCTCTAGCCCAGAGAGCTGTGGATATCACAGCTTTTGAGTTTATTCAAGATGAAGACAGATAGATTTTTGGTACTAAAGGAATCAAGGGATATGCAGATAGTGCAGGACGGTAGAGTTGAGGTAGAAGATGCTCCATGATCTTGCTGAATGGTGGCCCAGGCTAGGAGGGTTAAATGGTCTACTCCTGCTCCGATTTCTTATGTTCTTATGTTTCCCTTCTCCATGCTGATTTGGGATGATGGGATTGCCCAACATGTAAATGTTTCACTGCATGTTGTTTAAGCTGCTTTTTGGTTGGTTTCCAGAAGGGGACACTTGAGAATTCTTAAGCGAACGGCTTTCAACAGAGCAACAGATTTCACCTCTTTATACCGATCAGGGACTCTAAACAGGAGACATAATAAGTGATCTCTCTCTGAAAGTCTCTCCTCCACAACCACAGCAACCAGAACTAAATTAGAGTGTGGTTCGGTTACCCCAGGTGGCTTATTGAGTTTAGCCAGTGAGGAGCAAAGACCTACAGACCAAGAAGGTGCCAGGTACTAATCCTTAGACCAGCTGAGTTGGTTGATGTTAGCTCGGACAGCAGGAGATGAGTTACAGTTACCTTTATCATCACTTGCATAGGGAAGTGGAATATTGGCTGGCCACCCTACTTAGCCAGTGTTACCCCATCCCCCTGTCCACACCAACATCCCAACACCTTTGCCCCTCTCCCCACCTCCACTGAAAGAGTACATATTTCAATGGCTTATTATGACATCCCATGATAAAATGGACCAATAACAACCTGCATTCATCTAGTGACTTTAGTGCAACAAAATGTCCTAAGGCGCTTCGCAGGAGGGTAATCATATAAAAATTGACACCGAACCAAAGAAGATATTGGGAGAGGTGACCAAATGCTTGATGATGGAACTTTGGGGAGGGAGTTACAGAGCTTAGAGCTAGAAAGCTGAAGACAACCACCAATAGTGAGGAAAAGGAAATTGGGGATGCACAGATGCCAGAATTGGAGGAGTGCAAAGATCTCAGAAGGTTGTAAGTTTTGGGGTGGTTAGAGATAGGGAGGGGCAAAGCTGGTGTGGGATTGAGGGATGAGAATTGTAAATTCAAGGTGTTGGTGGACCAGAAGCCAATGTAGGTCAGTGAGCACCAAAGTGATGGATCAGTAGAACCTGGTGCACGTCTGGATACAAGAAGCAGCTTTTAAAGATTAGCTCAAGTTTATGGAGGGTGAAGGAATGGAAACCAGCCAGGAGAGCATTGCAATAGTCAACTCTGGAGATCACAAAAGCATGGATGAGGGTTTCAGCAACTGATTGGCTGAGCCAGACCTGGAGATGGGCAATGTCACAGAAGTGGAAGTGAAGCGGTTTTTGTGATGGAGAAGATATGGGGTTGGAAACTCAGCTCAGCGTTAAACAGGATGTCGAGGTCTGAGCAATCTTGTTTAGCTTACATGTTACGAAGGTGAGGTTTTATAAAATTGTTATGTTTTGGGACTACGTCTTTAATTTAGGGTGAAATTGAGGAATGAAGGCAGGTGGGGGGTTGTGGTGAAGGTTGTCTTTCTGGGTAGAAGGTGCAAATTTCCCGTGGCGGGAAATTTTCAATTGTTTTAAAAGTTAAACAAGGGAAAGCTTTTCTATACTTTAGAGTATAACTCACCTGCTGAAGTAATGTTTATTCAATGTTGCTTTGTTACATTAAACATCTTAAAGCTTGAAATCTTGTTGTGTGATCCTGTCAATTATTTGCTGGAAGTTCAATTTTTTTTAAGTTATTGGTCTCCACAGGGATCGTAACGTTAATGAAAATTGACCAGGGAGAGGTTCAAATGGGTACCTAGGGAATGGAGTTTGGATTGGGGGCCAAAGGCAATGCCTTTGGTCTTTCCAACCTTGAAAAAGGGAATAAAAATAGCAAAAAGAAAGAGATGTTGTAAAGGAACTAATAATTGTGCAGGAAGTTTGAATGAGGTAACAACACATTAAGGGTGCAGTTAGATTGCCACTTTGAAGTGACCATTGGTATTAGTCCCTGACCTGTCTCTGGAGGGGATCAATGTGCAACTCCCTAAAGGCAGCAGCCTCTATCTTCCAAACGTAATTCATAGCATGAAGTGCTTTGAGGCAGTGATGGTACAAGCTGATAAGGGATGGTATTAATTCAAGTCTTCTTTAGTTTACATTGACTCAACTAATAAAGGTTTTACTACAGGCTACTGTGGTCTCTGTCTCTGCTTGAGCTGCAGTTAATTAGAATCCAGGACAGCTGACTCCACAAAGCTTTCTAATAACATAGAGCCCTGATTATCTACTTACACTACTAGACTACTAGAAGTCAGCATCTTCCTTTCTCCAGCAGTGCAAACATACCCACACAAAAAAACTCTCCTACCAGGTATACTACTTTCTGCCCTGATAGAATGGATTGTTTTTTTGGAATAAGGTTGCACACTCAGTGCATGACTACCTTCTGCTGAAGAATCATACAGACTTGAAACGTTAACTGTGTTCCTCTCCGCAGCTGCTGTCAGACCTGCTGAGTTTTTCCAGGTATTTTTATTTTTTGTTTTGGATTTCCAGCATCCGCAGTTTTTTTGCTTTTACCTTTGATACCTCACCTTAGTGATCCTTGTTGGTAGTGAGCCATAACAGAGTTGCCTATCTGATCACATGGGATTGTCACAGAATTATAGAAACCAATAGGGTCATTTTTTTGTGAGGGAGGTGGGAAGTGTGAGCTGGGAAAGGTCTTGATTCCGCAAACTGCTCTCCATTAAGGAGGGCCTGGCCACCATATTTTTGTCCGGGGAAGCGGGGCCAGATTAGAGATTGGCCCGCCACCACAGAGGCAGGTCTGAGGCAGCAACAGAGGTGGTTCGATGGTGAGGCCGGCGGGCTAGAAAACCTGCCTCTGTTTACTGGGATATTGTCCCAGTTGTAGTCATGACTGTCAAATCGTCAAGCCTTCACCTCTCACCCCTCCACCCACCCTCCATGACCCCATGCCTCCTCCATGCCTTTATACCCAGACTCCCAGTATCAACTGTGTACAGAACTAATGAGCCTTTGGCAAGACTGGCAAGTCCTTGAAATGATCATGAAGTGGACACAATAAGCGAAGATACTTTGAAAATCTATTGTGAAAAATATTGCCAAGCTTGCAACTTCAAAAAAGTGTCAATCAACCACAGCCATTCTTGGTACCAATGACAAAATCTTTTATCCACTTCGCATTTATTAATATTGTTTAAATATACACACAGAAATATACACATAGGCATTGTAAAATCTCTTCAAAGAAAGAATAATTTATTGCAAGGTACTAAAGATATCAACTAAACAAAGCTGTCACTCCCTCACAATCTGTGTCAACATTGCCTGCTAAGCTAAGCTCAAACATTCATCACGAGGTCATCTGAAAAAACAGATGCCTGACCACCTATCCTAACTGCTTCTGTGGATACAGTTACTAGATGGTCTGATTATGAATGCTTGGCTGAGCTCCAAAAATCAATAATGCTTAGTAATAATACTTAGCTCAGCAGGCAATGTTGATGCTGCTTGCATGAGAGTGATAGCTTTGCTTGATTGAACTCTTTAATACCTTGTAAAAAGTTATTATTTTTATGAAGAGTTTTTTCAATGCCTGTGTGTGTTTATTTACATAAGATTAAGAGGTGCAAAGTGGATAAAAGCTTTTTGTCATTGATATTGTGAATGTCTGTAGTTGATTGGCAGCTTTATGAGAAGTTAAGAGGGGAAATATATTTCAAAGAGCATGTTGGATGGCTGTGCTTTGGTTGATTCTTAATTCAAAGTTAGCCCCCCCACCCCCAAACCACCCACCCCCTTCCCGTGGTTCATGACTCCCATGAGGTGACATGAAGCATGTCTTCTAACAGAACAGGAATTGCTCCATCAAAACTGCAGGGGTCGGGGTTTGAAATGTCCACCTCTGCAAAGGAGCTGAAAAGAGTGGAAGTGCTGTTGCGGGATGGCTACCACACTCTTATCCCACTTTAGCTGAAAAAAATTGGGAATGGAGGTGGGAATCCAAGAATCGCTGTTTATTTTTAAAGGCCTCCTGACTTATCCCGACTCCACAGAATCCCGTGCCATAGTGTAGAAGGTGATCATTCAGCCCATTGAGTCTTTGCCAGCTCTTTCTCAGAGTAATTGCATTACCCTACCCTTTCTTTACATAGACTTGCAACTTTCCCTGCTTCAATTATCAATCCAATTTTCCTTTAAAACATGGAATGTTCTCTGCTTCAACAATTACCTGTTCCAAAGTATTCCTAACATTCTAACAAAACTCTTAGTAAAGAAAATTTTTCTAACCTCTGTCCTTACTCTCTCAGTTACAATTTTAAATTGTTGACCCTCTTGTCAATGATTCCACAACTAGGGGAAATTAATCTTTTTACCCCAAGTCATTCTATCAAAGCACTGCATAATTTTAAAACTTCCTTAGCTGCAGTATGTCAAGTCTTTCCTCTTTAACTTCCCCACTCCTGATATTGCTGGCTCCAAAGTAACACTTCTTCATTTCTGTTCATGTTGACAGCAGAAGTTCAATTGTAGCACTCTCACAGCAGTTGTGGATCAAACCCCACTTTTTTTTATTCTTTGAGATGTAGGCATCACTGTCAAGGCCGATATTTGTTATCCATTCCTAATTGCCCTTGAACTGAGTGGCTTGCCATGTTATTTCAGAGGGTAGTCAAGAGTCAACCACATTGCTGTGTGTCAGGAGTCACATGTGGGTCACATGAACAGGTAAGGATGGTAGATTTCCTTCCCTAAAGGGGCATTAGCGAATCAAATGGGTTTTTACAGCAATCAGTGGTAGTTTCCTGGTCACCATCACTGAACCTACCTTTATATTCCAGAGCTGTTAATTGAATTTAAATTCCACCAGCTGTTGTGATGGGATTTGAACCCATGTCCCCAGAGTATTAGCCTGGGCCTCCCACATTAACACTACACCATATCAAGGAGAATATCTTTTGCTTGGCCTTTGCAGCCATATCTAATTTATTTTAAGATACAGGGGACATGTCAAAAGCTATTATGGCTTGGACCAAATTGAGATATTAGGCAACTTATTTTCTCAATTATTTTCTCCTACCCCTTCTGCATCTGAAGTTTTTGGTACCTGATTAGAATATAGCCCCATCAATATCCCATCCCCCAGTACCTTGTCCCATTGGTGATAATGCAGCTGTGAGCCCATGGCAATGAGTGTCTGCCGGTAAGTCAACCATCAACTGGTATCCTAGTCAAGGCTGACCTTGTCCCATCCCAGTATCCACACACATGGGCTTTCAGTCGAGATCCCGAAACTTCGATCAGGAGGGGTGATTCACTGGCTGACTGACCCCTCCCTAATCCAGCAATGTTGAGGCCAATCAAAGAAACCCTACACTAGGTCAGTTGGGATCTGTTCATGCATAGCGAACTGGCAATCAAACTGGCAATGAGCAAATTAAACTAAAAACGTGATTATTTTAGGCTGCTTTATTTTGGTACAAAGTTGGATGGAAGTCCAGAAAACATTCCCAAATTTGGAATTGTTCTAACTTTAGGGTGGTTATACAACAGTTCCTCAAAACCTTTGTAACTGGTGGGATACTGTGTGTGTGTGCGTGTTATAAATTTCAGTAAAACACATTTGAACACTGTGTGCTGCTTTTGGGTCTCACCCGGTCCGAGTGCAACTCATTGCTTATAAAGTGTTCCAGACATGCCCTAATATGTACATGACCTTCATATAATCTGAGCCACTTTAAGAGCACCCAAGTTGAGAGCTGTTGGCTCAGTCATTTATCAATGTGTTCTCTACTGCTTCCTGCCACGACATTGGTTTATATTTAGTTTCTGAGAAATTTTTGTAAGTTCTACCACAGAACAAGATTGTAACATGATGGCCGGGTCATATTCCTCCAAACTCGGCTCTTAGTCAGGGCAACTTGTGGGTTGGTTGTACCAATAACAATAAGGATATCTAGCTGCTGCCATATGGAAACTATATTGAGGCTCATCTATCAGAAAAATGCTCCTCCAACAACCATGAAATTCATAAGGACCCAGGAATTCACTGCATTGGCGATATTGGCAGTGAGCACCGTAAGTTAGATTGTTGAGTTCCCTGATCTTTCCTTGGTAAATACACGCCACAATTTGCTGGAAAGATGATTAGAATATGCTGCACCGTACATATTGCTGGATCAAGAGCAGCTCTGCCAATGTTTGAGACACATAGAGCCAAAATACTGAACAGATCAACGGGTTATTTAATAACTCTGCACCAGTAAATGAGGTAAACAATGTTTGCAGGTTTCTTGCTTTGTTTTTTAATTTAAAAAATGATTAATATAAATGGAGTTTGCTTATTATTTTATAAAAATAAAGATTTGCAGTTTCACAGCTCCTTGGATGTTCCAAGCCCTTTACAGCCAATGAAGTACTTTATGGGCAGAATCTTCTGCCTGTCAGGCGGGCTGGTTGGGAGCAGGCGCGGGCAGGTGCGGAGTAAAACGCTATTTTAAGGCCAATGCTCTTTCATGCATGCGCGCAAGAGATCGCAGAAATCTCCCCGAGGCACAGAACTGCCTCAGGGAGATTAAGTTCAGTTTTAAAGTTGGGAAAAATTTAAAAATAAAATTATTCAGACATGTCCCCTCATGTGGCAGTGTCACATGAGCTAGGACATGGTTATGAATTTTCATTAAATTTTTTATTTAATTAATAAAACCTCCATGAAACCACGCGAAGGCTGCCTGGGCTCTTCACCTGCCCGCCAACCTTAAGGTTGGACGGGCAGCCCTATCAGTTTGTTTAATTGGTTTATTAATGGCCTTAACAGGCCTTTGACAGTTTGGCGGGCGCGCAACCTACTCTGGTGAGTACCCACCGAACGGAAGGTCGGAATGACACATAGTGACATCGGGACGCAACCCCGACGTCACCGGGCATCACTTTACGCGTCGGCGTGCAGGGCCCGCCCCCACACGCCGAAGAGAAAATTCTCCCCAATGAGTGTAATCGCTGCAGTAACGTAGGAAACAAGGCAGTCAATTTGTGCACAGCAAGCTCCCACAAACAGCAACGCGATTAATGACCAGATAGTCTGTTTGAGTGATGCGGGTTGAGGGATCACTCTTGTCCAGGACAGCGGGAAAACTCCTTTGCTCTTGTAAGGAATTCTTATTGCTCACTCCGCTAAAACAAGTGCCTCTCATTGTCGTTATGAATCCCAAGACTGGGTCATTTCATCTCTGGCAATCTGCCTGATCAGTAAGTTTCTATTTTAAAAAAATTTATGACATTGACGTAGAGCTGGTTTCCTGGAGAAATATGAAGCTATTATCTCCCTGCATAGGCAACTCAAACTTGCATACAAAACCAGTCTACCGCGCTCCTTTTCTGCCCCATACCGGATTTTAGGGTAAACTTAGTTATTATTTGTTTTCTGGATGTACACTGTCAATCGAGCATTTTTTGCCTACCCCTAATTGTCGTTGAGAAGCTGGTAATGAACCGCCTTCTTGACTTACTGCAGTCCACGTGGTGAAGGCACACCCACAGTGCTGCTAAGTTGGGAGTTCCCAATACTTTGGTCAGCCAACGATGAAGGAGCAGCAGTGATAAATGTTTAAGTCGGGATAGTGTGTGGCAAACAAGGGAACTTAAGTGTAATGGTTTTCCTGTAAAAAGAGACATGTTGAAGCTTTTTATCTTGCACTCATCAGGACACTCACAGGAATACCAATATAAGGGGAAAACAACAATTTATATTGTATGTGAAGAGAGTGCTGATTGGTTGGCAAGTGGACCTCTGATTGGTAGAGGCGATGCCATGAAGAATGCACCAGTGATGGTGACTGACAGTTAACTGCCAACAATTGTTTGAAATTTAAACCAGACAGCTTGATCCTGATTGGTCGAGACATCACTGGTGCATTCACCATGGCAACACCTCTACCAGAGTTCACTCACCAACAAATCAGCGCTCTCTTCACATACAGTATAAATTGTTGTTTTCCCCTTTTATTGGCATCCTTTCAAGTGTCCTGACGAGTGCAACACACAAAGTTTCGACATGCCCCTTTTTTCAAGTTCTGTACTACCAAACAACTAATGATTTTCCCATGCACCTGCTGTCCTTGCCTAGGTGGCGAAGATGGTGGGTTTGGGAGGTCCTGTCAAAGAAACCCTGTCAAGGTGTTGTGGTGCATTTTGTAGACAGTCCACGCTGCAGTTGCAGTTTGCTGGTGGTGGAGGGAGTGAATGTTCAAGCTAATGGAAAATCACCCACATTTCCCAACCCTGATCTCTGGTGTCTGCTAGAAAGTATCTGCGGGTGTCTGTTTGCTTGTGTACGTTCATGCATTTTGTGCATGTGTGTCAGACGAGAACAGGCTCAGACTTGATTGTGATGCCTTTTGCTGCAAACTAGTTTATCAATACCTGTAGTCTGGACTCATATGGGGAAGATACCAGAGCTTGTGGGAATGGAGGGGAACAAGCCCTGGAGTGAACAAAAGTACAAAATATATAAATATAATTGTGACGTAGGCTTCTAATACTTTATGCTTTCGTTTCCTAGACTGGCATTCCTTTAAGTGCATGGTTTATTGTGTGCCTGTTGATTTATTGCAGGAGAGAAGAGCCATATGAACACTGGGCTGGAGGCAACATGGATGCTGGAACCGTGACAAGTTTATCAAACTTGTCCAATTCCTTCAATCACTTTCTGGCGAGCTACAAGGACCCAAAGCTCTTGTACTGTGCAAATGGAGGGCACTTTATTCGAATTCTTCCCGACGGACAAGTGGAGGGGACGAGAGACCGCAGCGATGCATACAGTGAGAATTCTTTTTAGTCATTGCGCACACTGCATTGTTTAAGTGTGTGTTTGAGCTTGTGTTGCTTGGCAACTGCTTTGAAACTTTCCAAGTTCAATTCACTAAGGACTCTTAGCAGTGTGGAGAGCAAGGTTTACAGAATAGTTTCAAGGGAACAAAAACTCAAAAAGGTTGTTGCCTTGTTGGTTTCTCAGCACAAGGATTTGAACTTTTTTTGAAATATTTAAACTTTACAGCAGGATGAAACAAAGTTGTCACAGCGTCACTGACTGTTGCTGTTAGTGCACTTTACTTATAGGCTAAGTCCACAAGGAATAAAGGTTTAAGTTCAAACAACTTGATATCTTTTTTGAAATTTAGTTTCTTTCCTCTCCCAAGCCCACACTCTCCCGGTCCTGCTCCCAAGTAACAATTCTTCGTATGTGAGTTTCGATGAACTATTTGAGCATAAGTGGCATCCCATCCAAACCAAACCCTGATTTCATCTGCATCCGCTGGTGTATTTTCAAACACTGGAGCCCTGCTATTTATCTTGCAGAGTGGGGGAGCGGAGGAGGCAGTGGACATGAAACAAAAAATAGCCTAAGACCAAGGTTGTGGTCATCGATCTTAGCAGCAAGACCTCATCATTGTCTTCTAGCTTTGTCTCTCGCCCAGCAGTAGGCCAAGTGGACAAGCAGCAGGCCATTCAAACAGCAAGAGGCCACAGCCATGGAGCCTTGGGGACAGTCCCTGGCTATCAGGGGTGGAGAAAGACTACAGTGCAGGGCTGTTGGGGGTCCAGGTTGGTGGGGAGGCTGGCAGTCAGGCTGGGTGTTGAGGCTGGCGATCAGGGCTGGGTGTGGGAGGCTGACATGCAAGGAGTGCTAAAACAGCCACCTACCTTAGGAAACCAGCAGCTCCCATCTCGCTTTCACTGCCAAGTTTTCTGGCCTCCAGGAAACTCATGCAGCAGCAATAAATTTCAAGTCAGGCTCCAAATTGCAAATGGGAACCCGAATTAAATATGACTAAAGTATTTCACCTCGACAAGGAAGGTTGAGAATGTATTTCGCTTTTAATTCACTCCCTCCTCCCAAACAACACCCCATACCTGTATTGCCCATCATAGGGGGTTAATGGCCTAGGTGTCAATTGGGAATGATGATTAATTTCTTTCCCTTACGATATTGAGGCTGATTGTAGTTCCCTTACCACTGCCCACACTGAGTTTACCTAACATGCAGCAGACCAGGAGCCTGGGACTTCCTCGACTGTATAGTTTACTACCATGTGGTGCGTTTTCCAGTAAGATAACAGGGGTAGATCTCAGATGGGAGACTGTAATGTTGTCAAACTAATGGGGAGTGTGTTGGGATGTCACCTTAATAGGGACATTGTGTGATCAGATTAATCCAAGATGAGATGCCTTGAGGGATTGGATAATTTTCCATTTTGGAATGTTTTAAAGTTACCCCCAAGATCTTGTGTCACTACAACCCGGACAGAGTGGCAACCTCTTGCCCACTTGCTCTTTCTCTCTCCTCTCTTTCTCTTCTTTTGCATCTCTCTCTGCATCTTTCTCTTTCTCTCTCTGCCTCTCGTACATATATGTTATGGTGTAGGTGTGTTAGAGCAGTACCCCTTCATGCCTGAGATTAAGTTAATATTGTTTTGATTTTTAAGTAAGTCAGAAATTGCTTTGCAAGTCTCGGGTCCCGTCTTCTCCAGGCGAATCTTCTGTTATCCTACTTTACGTTGACGTAGCTTTGCCAGGATTCTTCGTTTATTTGCATATCGGTTAAACGAGGAGGAAACGAAACAGAACTGGGGAGAAACAGTGCATTAGTCTCAACACCAATCTGAAACAAGTGAAAGGAAACAGCCAGAAATAATCAAAGCAGCCACATCAAGCGTACTGATCTCCTTAAGCTGTAGTACAAATCATCATTGTTTAATCTTGTTAAGCATTTCAGTATTGATCTCAAAAACAACATAAGACTCCATGGTGTGATTCACCCTGAGTTTAGATGAGGCTGCCTAGTGGCTTAGGGCTTTGACTTGTCAACGTGCTGTGCCGCACAGCACAGGAAAATATTGGCGCCCATGGAATATTTCCTAAATGGGATCTTTCCTCATCAGAGAGATCCAGAGCCCAGTGAATGCGGTTCAGAGTGCCGGGTGTTTTAGTATCTCTAATTTTTGTTATGCCATCATATATATAATTCATCCTTCTTCAGTCCAGCTCCAGCTCCAGGCTGTAAGTAGAGGAGTGGTGACCATTCAAGGGATTGAAGCTAGACGCTACCTAGCAATGAGCGAAATGGGACAGCTTCATGCCTCGGTAAGCTAAGACCCGCATATTTTATTGGCTTTTCATGTTTGAATGTACATTGCGCTATGTATCTAGAGTTAAGATGGCAGTGTTGCTCAACCAGATAATCCTATCAAATCCTTTCTCTATAGGTTTCCAATTGGGATCTTGTTTTTCCCCTCCTGTCCTGAAGGTCAACGCTGGCGTATGAATCCACAGGTGTTCATAATAAGAAATAGGAGCAGCACAGGCCATTCAGCCCATCCAGCCTGCTCCACCATTCAATAAGTTCATGGTTGATCTGATTGTGGCCTTAACTCCAGTTTCCTGCCTGCCTGCCCTTATAGATTAAAAACCTGTCTAACTCAGCCTTGAATGTATTCAATGACCCAGCCTCCATTGCCCCCTGGGCTATGAATTCCAAAGATTAACAACCCTCTGAGAAAAGAAGTTCCTCCTCATTTCCATCTTAAATCGGAGATCCTTTATTTTTAAACTGTGCCCCGGTTCTAGATTCCTCCACAAGGGGAATTATCAACTCAGCGTCTGACCTGTCAAGTTCCCTCAGAATCTTATACGTTTCAGTAAGATTACTGTTCGCTGTTACCCCAGCCAAGTGGTCATTCTGCATGTGTTAGTGAGTATTGGCAAGGATTTGACTCCAAAAGAATGAAATGATGCACTTTGTGTAAGAGGTGTAAGAGCAGAGGGACCTGTGAGTGCATATTCACAAACCCTTGAAGGTGGCAATGCAAGTTGAGAAGACAGTAAAGAAAGCTTAAGGGGTAGTTGGCTTTATAAATAGGGGCACTGATTACAAAAATAAGGAAGTTATACTAAACCTTTGCAAATCTCTGGCTAGGTCTCAGCTAGAGCATCGGGTACAATTCTGAGCACCATATTTTAGGAGAGATGCTAAGACCCTGGAGAGGGTACCAAGGAGACTTACCAAGATGACACCAGGGATGAGGGAGCTCAGTTATGTGGAGAGATTGGTGAAACTGGGATTGTTCTTTTTGGAGCAGAGAAGGTTAAAGGAAGTTGTAATGGAGGTATTGAGAATTATAAGGGGGTTCGCTAGAGTATGCAGGGAGAAACTGTTTCCTTTGGCATGGTAACCAGAGGCTAAAGAGATTTAAAATATTTGGTAAAAGAACCTGAGGGACATGAGGAGAAATTTCTTCACACAGAGGGTTGTTAAGATTTGCAGTGCATTACCTAAAAGTGTAGTGGAATCAGATTCTATAGGAACTTTCAAACAGCAATTGGACATATGCTTGAGGGGGACCAACTTGCAGGGCTATGAGGAAAAGATTGGGCTGTGGGACTAAACTGGACAACTCTTTCAAAGACCCAGCACAGGCCCGATGGGCCAAGTGGCTTCTTTCTGGTCTATAAAACTCGATGGCCAGGATTTTATGGCCCCTCCCGCCCGGCGGGGTATTACAGTCCCGCCGAACTGAATGGAGATTTAAATGGCTCACCGCATCCACCGGGGGTGGGGGGGGAGACACGCTGCAGCAGGGCCATAAAATTCTGGGCCCATGGTTCCGGACGGATCCTTTATGTCTGAAGCAGAAACAGAAAATGTCGGTAACTCTCAGCTGGCCTGGCATCACCTGAGAAGAGAGCAGACAAGTTATTGTTTTCAGTGTGGGCCTCTCTTCAAAACAGTCCGCTCCTGATCCAACCAGATGCCTAAATACGTCATTTCCAGTCGGGGTTGGGGGCGGGGTCTATGAATGGCGATCAACAGTGAAACCCTGGCTGTAGGTACCCCTTCCCTGACCTTGGGACCCTGGATGCTGACTCTTGTCCCCCTGCCTCTACCCTGCCTGAGATCACCGGGCACCGCAGGAACTTTAGAGTTCCTTAATTTGATGGCAAGAACATTTGAGGCTTTGAGAGCAGTAAAAATGGAGCAGGTTCACCAACAAGGAATACGATCAAGTTCAGAGGCAGGGAACGTTACAACCTGTGTGGGTCAGTAAGAAATAATTTTTAAAATTGAGCTACTAAAATGCCTGGAAACTTCGCAGTGCACATCATTGATTTACATTTTACCATGCAAAGCCAGTTAATATTCCTTTCTTTTTATTTATTCTTTCACCAGGTGTGGGCATCGCTGGCTAGGCCAGAGTTTGTTGCCCATCCCTAATTGCCCTGGAGAAGGTGGTGGTGAGCTGCCTTCTTGAACTGCTGCAGTCTGTGTGGTGTAGGTACACCCTCAGCGCTGTTAGGGTCAGAGTTCCAAGATTTTGCCTTTGGGGTCTGGTCTCAGGAAAGCAGCATTGCAATAATGCAACAACTTGCATTTATATAGCACATCTTAATGGAGTTACAAGCATCCCAAGGGCTTCATAGGAATGTTTTCGGAAAAATTTGACACTGAGCCACAGAAGGAGATATTGGGACAGGTGAAGAAAAGCTTGTTCAAAGAGATAGGCTTAAAGTAATATCTTTAAAGGAGGAGACAGAGGCGGAGAGGTTTAGGGAGGGAATTCCAGAGTTTAGTACCTTGGCAGCTGAAGGTACAGTCACCAAAGGCGGAGGTTTGATGATCTCTGTGTGCTGCTCTTCAACCACCCAGTAGGCCTGTTTGAGGTCAGTGCATAAGCCTTTGGTATATGTACAAATGTAGGAACCACTTCTCTACATTAGCTAAGGTGCAATTAATCCATACAGGCAGCTTGTGCAACCCAAAGAAAAATAGAACATTTAATGCCATCAAACCATCAGCAACTGTTGAGTTTTACACATGAGAAAACTTGCTTTCAATTTTAATTGCTCCACCATTGGTGGCCGTGCCTTCAGTTGTCTAGGCCTCAAGCTCTGGAATTCCGTCCCTACACGTCTCCGTCTCTCTACCTTGTTTTCGTCCTTTAACACACTCCTTAAACCTAACTCTTTGAACGTGCTTTTGGTCATCTGACCTAATATCTCTTTTTGTGGCTTGGTGTGACATACTTTGTTTATAAAACTCCTGGGAAGGACCTTGAGATGTTTTATTACGTCAAAAATGCTATATTAAAAATGTTTTTGTTATTGTCGTAAGGCACTGACTCACTGGGTATGGGTCGTCCATCAGTATTTCAATCAAGTGACAACACTTCGTGTATGATTTTTTTAACAGTGACCTCTTTGACTATGAGGAAAACCCTAGCAAAGCTTTCAGCCACTGTTTTTCATTTATGAATCTTGAAAATGAATGCCAGCAGGGTTACATAACAGCCACCTGGAGCAGTAACCCCTGTTGATCTCCCTCACCCTTTCCCACCCAAATCCAGGGCTATTATTATCACAGCCCCTACTGATACCCAGAGGGAAAGGGAGACAGAGGATCAAATGTGTGATTTCCATAGTCTCTTTAGCTCAGCCATTGATTAGATAAACTTGCACCTATGGTGAAAAATGAAGAATGGGCGTGTAGGCAGGCTTTCTTAATTCATTCATGGGATGTGAGCATCGCAGGCTGGGTCAGCATTTATTGACCATTACTCATTGCCCTTGAGAAGGTATCTGAACATGTCTGAACGACCTGATCGAGGTGTACAAGATTATGAGGGGCATGGACAGGGTGGATAGGGAGCAGCTGTTCCCCTAAGTTGAAGGGTCGGTCACAAGGGGGCATAAGTTCAAGGTGAGAAGCAGGAGGTTTAGGGGGGATGTGAGGAAAAATTTTTTACCCAGAGAATGGTAATGGTCTGGAATGTGCTTCCTGGGAGGGTGGTGGAGGCGGGCTGCCTCACATCCTTTAAAAAGTACCTGGATGAGCACTTGGCACGTCATAACATTCAAGGCTATGGGCCAAGTGCTGGTAAATGGGGTTAGGTAGGTAGGTCAGGTGTTTCTCATGTGTTGGTGCAGACTCAATGGGCCGAAGGGCCTTTTCTGCACTGTGTGATTCTGTGATTCTGTGATTCTGTGACAGTGTGCAACTATCAATGTAAAGTAAAAGGGACAGAATAAAAGTCCCACTTCAGCCTATGGGCATCAGCTAACTGTGACTATCAGAACGTAACATTCTGAAGAAGAGTCATACGGATTTGAAACGTTAACTCTGTCTTTCTCTTCACAGATGCTGTCAGACCTGCAGAGTTTTTCCAGCATTTTTTGTTTTTATTTCAGTTTTCCAGCATCCGCAGTATTTTGCCTTTATATAAAATCGTAACATTCTGTGGCCTGAGCATAAAATCTAAGCCGACGCTCCCAGTGCAGTACTGAGGCAGTGCTACACGTTAGAAGTATGATTGCCAACCCTCCAGGATTGGGCTGGAGTAGCCAGGAATTGAAGATCAATCTCAAGGACACTGCTGTATGCAACCCTGGAGAAAAATCATCAGGATATTGAAAAAAGATTGTTTTTCTTTGAACATTTCTCTTTACCGGATACAAAGACATTGAAAATTGGAGAAAAAAAGGCTATTTGGCTGACAGTCAAGCAGCATCCAATTGGGTAATGGGTCTTTTTGCTTTACAATTGGCGTGGGAAGGCAGTGTGTCACAAGGATGGATGTGTTGGCTGATGAATGGCTGAAGTGTGGGGCATTTCGTGTGATGAAATCTCCAGGAATACATTTAATCAACTCTATGTCGGACATAGCATCTTCCAGATGAGTCGCAAATCTGGGGCCCCACCTTCTCCCTCAGGTGGGTGTAAATATCCCATGGCAGGATGTCAAAGAAGAGCACGGGTGTTCTCTCAATATTTATCTCTCATCCAACATCACTAAAACAGGCGTTCTTTTTTCACCACAATCAAAACACAGACGTGTGCTGTACTAGCAAAGGATTCTTTGATCACCAAGGGCCCTCCACAATGACACATTTGTCCATAACAGCTTCCTTCCCTCGTCCCGCCCTCTCTTGCTTTCCTTCCTGGCTATTCTTTCCCTTGTTCTTTCCTGCCCTCCCATTAATCACGTCCCACAGCTTAACTCCCCTTTAAGAGATAAATATAGGGGTGGTAACATCTTTGTAAATTACTGTTATAAGACAAAGGAAACACAACTCACCTGTCTTCTCTGAGCTCAGGGAAGCTGCACTCCCCCGCAGCAAAACAAACTGGAAGAACAACTGGGGAAAAGTAGCCTTCAACTTCATAGTTGCTGGAATGAAAATATCAGATCCCGGCCCTTATTTGCCAACAAACGAGCTTCTCGAACTCCCTATAGTGGTACAGTTCTACTTGCTTCTACACAAAAGGAAATTATTACCATGGTTTGCAGTGAGAAATCTGATCCTGTGCTTTTTTACATTTGAAGAACAGGATCCTTGCCAATTTACCCACTTCCCTCCCTTTCTGAAGGCATTGACTCCTCACAAGCTCCATGGATGCTCACAACCCTCCAGTATCTCACCGAAAAAAAAACACAGGGCAGCATTTTTCACAGAGCGGGCAGGCGCGCCCACCCGACCCACTTAACCGTAAAATAGTGCGTGAAGACATCGGGTGAGCGTCTCAACGTCGTCGAGCACTCGCGCGATATTTCGGTTGGCAGGCGCGAGCAGGAGTTGGAGCCGTGCCCACCATTAATTAAGAGGCCAGTTAAGGCCATTAAAAAGGCAATTGATGCCGATTTAATGTTGCCCGTGCGATCTTGCGCTCGTCGCACAGGCAAAACGGGCAGGCGGCCAGCCGACAATTTGCACAACCTCATCCACAGGCAGGATAGAAAGGGTCAGCAGCATTGCCAGTGTGAGTAGTGAGGAGTTTTGGAGATAGGTTGCTGCTGGTGACTTATTGGCACTTGGCAGCTTTATCTCTGCTCAGGGCTTCATTCTTAGCATTTCCAGGCTTCATTGCAGTTCTTCAAGGACCCCAGAGGATTCAGACCATGTGGACCCTTCCAGATATCATACAGCCTACTTTAACCCTGGTAATGGGGATTTTGGTCTCCACTGGAGGTACCTCCTCTGAGGAGGATGAGAGGGGCAGAAGGGAGAGGAGGCCAGGTGACCCAATGCAGCTTGCAGGGGAGCGACCTTGCAGGGGACGAGAGGTGCAGGCACAAGGGGTGCAGGGCCAGCAGGTAGTCCAAGGCGGAAGGGGCCACAGAAGATGCCACTATCCTGTCACCAGGGTTTACAGGCAGCTATGTAGCTACCTCAACATGTCCAAGGTGCATTGCTGAAGGACGCTCCATCTCTCAAGGGAGACAGTGACCTCCATTTGTCAGATAATTGGGCCTCAGATCAGCTTCAACTGTGTGGGTGGACACCCCATGCCAGTGGCTCTGAAGGTCACAGTGGCCCTCAACTTCTATCCCTCTAGTTCTTTCCAGGGGTCAGTGGTGGTTCTTTGTGGAGTTTCCCAATCATCTGTCCACAGTTGCATCAAGCTCATGACAGAAGCTCTGTTCAGGTAGGTATTGACTTTCATTCATTTCCATACAGATGAGGCCAGCCAGGCTGAGCAAGCCAGAGGGTTTGCAATGATTGCTGGCTTCCCCCGCATCCAGGGTGCAATCGACTGTACACATGTGGCCATCAAGGCGCCAGTGGGTCAGCCGGGTGCCTTCATCAACAGGAAGGGATTCCACTCCTTGAACATGCAGATAGTGTACGACCACAGGATGCAGATTCTGCAAGTGTGTGCAAGGCACCCTGGCAGATCCCATGACGCTTACATCCTGAGACATTCCTAGGTGCTGAGACTCTTCAGTGCTCCAGCTCAACTGGATGGATGGCTGCTGGTTGACAAAGGCTATCCTTTGGAAAGGTGGCTTATGACGCCTCTCCGCCACCCAAGAACAGAGGTGGAGCAGCGGAATAAGAGGAGCCATGCCTCCACAAGGGTGGTGATGGAGAGAATTATAGGTCTTCTGAAGATTGGCTTCCGATGCCTGGATCATTCAGGGGGAGCACTACAATATCCCCCAGAGCGCGTGTCACTGATCGTGATTGCATCCAGCACTCTCCACAATCTGGCAATGGCAAGGGGGGGCTCACTGGAAGAAGAGGTGAGGTGAGAGTGACTGCACTTGACATCAAGGCTGCATTTGACAGAGTGTGGCATCAAGGAACCCTAGAAAAACTGGAGTCAATGGGAATCAGGAGGAACACTCTCCACTGGTTGGAGTCACACCTATCAAAAAGGAAGATGGTTGTGGTTATTGGAGGTCAGTCATCTCAGCTCCAGGACATCACCGCAAGAGATCCTCAGGGTTGTGCCCTAGGCTCAACCATCTTCAGCTGTTTAATCAATGACCTTCCTTCCATCATAAGGTCAAAAGTGATGATTCACTGATGATTGCACGATGTTCAGCACCATTCGCGACTCCTCAGACACTGAAGTAGTCCATGTCCAAATCCAGCAAGACCTGGACAATATCCAGGCTTGGGATGACAAGTGGCAAGTAACATTCATGACACACAAGTGTCAGGCAATGACCATCTTCAACAGGAGAGAATCCTACCATCGCCCTTGATGTTCTATGGCATTACCATCACTGAATCCCCCACTATCAACATCCTGGGAATTACCATTGACCAGAAACTGAACTGGATTAGCCATATAAATACTATGGCTACAAGGGAGCAGGTCAGAGGCTAGAAATCCTGTGACGAATAACTCACCTCCTGACTCCCCAAAGCCTGTCCACTATCTTCAAGGCACAAGTCAGGAGTGTGATAGAATACTCCCCACTTGCCTTGATAAGTGCAGCTTCCACAACACTCAAGAAGCTTGACACCGTCCAGGACAAAGCAGTCCACTTGACTGGCACCACATCCGCAAACATTCACTCCCTCCACCACCGACGCACAGTAGCAGCAGCATGTACCATCTACAAGAGGCACTGCAGGAATTCACCAAGGCGCCTTCAACAGCACTTTCCAAACCCACGACCACTACCGTCTAGAAGGACGAGGGCAGCAGGTAGATGGGAATACCACCACCTGGAAGTTACCGTCCAAGTCATTCACCATCTTGACTTGGAAATATATCACCGTTCCTTCACTGTTGCTGGGTCAAAACCCTGAAACTCCCTTCCTAATAGCACTGTGGGTGTACCTACACCACATGGACTGCAGCGGTCCAAAATGGCAGCTCACCACCACCTTCTCAAGGACAACTTGGGATTGGCAATAAATGCTGGCCCAGCCAGCGGAGGCCACATCACATGAATGAATTTTTAAAAAGAGGATCTTGACAGCTCCACAGGCCACAGATGATGAATCCAATAGTGAGTCCGAAAAGGAGCACGGTGAGGAGGACGCTGAGGGAATGGAGGCAGACCTCCAGGGAAGCAGGGGTACCAGGGACACTTGATCCAACGCTCCTTAAGCTAGGCTGCCAAATAGGTGCTACCACCTCATGCCAGGGCTGCCGCCTCCATCCTGGATGTCTGAAATGACCCCTTCCTTTGACCCCAAAGTCCAGTCAGTGGCTATGCAATAAAATTGTGACCCACCCACGTCCAGCATTACATACTGGCATACCCTGCACCACATTCAATAAAAAAGGTGAAGCATGTTCAGGTCATTACGGCAAAAGAAAATTTATCTCATTTTGACAGTCCAAACAAATTAACAGAGCCTTCTCTGGTCTTCAACCCCAGGCCAGTGCACATAAACAAAACATTGCACAACAGAAGATCACCCATAACCAGTCTCTCTTGTTCTCATGGCACCTTAAACTTACGTTTGCGAGTGCTATGTCTTGGTGGCCCCCCATCGCTGGCACTGGCATTGGAGGCAGCCTGTTGACTCTGCTGTCCTGTTGGCCTTGACAACTTTGGTGGTCAGCCTCTGGCCAGTGGAACCAGTGCTGCCCCACCTGGGAAGGAGCGGCCAGTGCCACGGCTGGCATCTCCCCAGTTACCGCAGCCTCATCAAATGCCACGACCACTGGCAGAGGGACAGAGGGGCTGCTGCCATCAGCTAGAGTGCCCTGAGAATCGCCTGCAGAGATGGCAGGCAGCTCTGGTCACTCTGGGCCTCCCTGCTCACCATTGATGGACAGGCACTTGGCTGGGATACTGGGGGCCTCATCTATCTCCTACACTGAAACCGACCACCTGAGGTCAGTGCCTGTGTGAGGGTTTGCAGGTCCAAGCGCAACTCCAGGAACCCTTGATTCTGTCCCTGGAGCTGCCTCTCCATGAGAGCCATCACTCTCTCAATGGAGGAGGCAGTGCGCTCGGCCATGAGGGTCAACGCGGTACTGATGCTCCGCCTGGACTCCTTCATAATGGAGGCCATGGCACGCAAATCCTCATGGATCTCTGCCAGATCCTCCCACATATCTCACTAGACATCCAGCATCTGCCGCCTAATTGACGACTCCAGAGGCTGATCATCTGCCTTCAACTCAGCATCGTCCTGGTCTCCAGCAGTCCTCCAACTGCCGGCACCCTGGGAAATTCTCTGCCTCCGCCTGCACCTCAAGCAATTGTGAGGTAACCTCACCAATGTGCACCAAAATTCTAGCCGCTGATCTAATGCCCACCGAGGTGCTGGTATCTGTACTGGTGCCTGGTTAAGAGAGCAGGTGTGACGCATGTGCATCTGGAGCCTGGTGGTCCTCTGACGTCAGGGTGGCTCTTCGGGGTCCTGCGATTGGGTGTGTGGTAGCAAATCTATGGGAGAACAACATGTCATTAGCTTAAGTCATCACACTATCACTATGTATGCCAGGTACCCTGGTGAGACCATGGAGACCTGCATCATGGTTCCATCGTCTTTCAATGATCCATGGGGAATCCAGTTTTGAGGCTCCCGTCAATGATGAGGCTACACAAGAATGCTTGCACCATCCAAAACTCTCACCCTTGTGCACTGCACTCTTACCTTCGTCTGCCACCCCAGCCTCTCCATGGCTGGTTGACCAAGGTGCATGCCGACTCTCCATCACCATGGCATCATGCTCATACTTTGTGAGGATTACAAAGAACAAAGAAAAGTACAGCACAGGAACAGGCCCTTCGGCCCTCCAAGCCTGCGCTGATCACATTGCCCGTCAACTAAAACATTTTGCACTTCCGGGGTCCGTATCCCTCTATTCCCATCCTATTCGGAGGTGTGGGGGTCCTCCGCCAGTCTGCAATCTTTCAATGTTGTTATGGGCTATCTTCTCCTGAAAGGACAAAGGAGCACTGATTAGTCCACTCTCTACCTGCAGCACCAGTGTGGCCTGGCCAACGCCACCTGAGGATCACTTTGCAGGGCACATCCAAGTCGTGGCCCTCAAGCCACAAGGCACTCAGTCCAAGCAGCCAGGGCTCACCCCCTTGGCCAGCTCCGGTGTCATTGACAGTTGGCATGCAGACTCTGACACCCCTGAGCTCCACGGGCATGGGGGGTGAGGGAACGGCCAGACCTTAACACTTCATCCCACTGATCGATGCCAACACGGTACTGGCCCTCCCTGGGCACAGCAGGTTGTTAAACGTCTCATGGCACTGGGCCCAGGTGCACAGCAAAACATCATGGCTGCTGATCAGCGCTACCACCTCCTCCCAAGCTCTTTTGGAAAGGTGCAGTGGCCTCCTCCTTCCATCCCTGGGGACAAGGGTACCCCTTCTCGCAGCCACCCCCTCCAGGAGGACCGCGAGGTACTCATCAGAAAACCAGGGTTGGGGCGGGGGGGGGAGGGGGGGGGAGCTGAGTGCCCACCCGACCTGCCCTCCCGCCTGGCGTCTGCAGCCGCATTGGAAGCTATAATTTCCTGTTGACAACATCGTAGATGTCTTCTTCGCTGGCAGCCTTCCAGGTGCTGCCTGGGCCATTTTTAACCTGGCCGCTGGGTCACCATTGGACCCAGCGGCCGAAAGGCCCCCACCCCCCAGCTCGGCCCTTCCCAACCTGTGAGGAGCTGCGTTCCAGGCTGGGCGGGCCTTAATTGGCTCACCCAGCGTAAAATCGCAGTCGGGGACCAGCCGCTCCCAGGCCCAATGACCGCCGCCACACACAGAACTCAAAACTCTGCCCCAAGGCATTGGCTTTTCAGGGTGTGCTGAGCCCTACCTTCGTTGGGACACCAGGGGACTCTGACAACATGGAGGCCCAGATGATGGCTGGGCCAAACCTCCATGCATTTTCTCAGTGTCCTGAAGCCAGTCAACTTACCTGGCGGGTGGTCAGGAATTCAGGCAGCAGGAGGCTGCAGCCCTGGTAACAGTTCAGGAGTCACTTAAATAGAGAAAAGAGGAAGCCTGGACACTTAATCAGGGTCCACGGCTGGGGGAATAGTGGTGGTATTTTTCATTCTTTCATGGGATGTGGGCATTGCTGGCAAGGGCAGCATTTGTTGCCCATCCCTAATTGCCCTCAAACTGGGTGGCTTGCTAGGTCAGTTCAGATTTCTGTGGTGGAAGCAAAGTATTGAGGATAGTGGAAATCTGAAATAAAAACAAAAAATGTTGGTAAAAACTCAGCAGGCCTGGCAGCATTTGTGGAGTTAATGTTTTGAGCCTGTATGAGGCTCTGAAGAAGAGTCTTATGGACTCGAAACGTGAACTCTGTTCTCTCAGATTGCTGTGGGTCTGGAGTCCCATGTAGGCCAGACCAGGTAAGGATGACAGATTTCCTTTCCTAAAGGGCATTAGTGAACCAGATGGCATTTTGAACCAACAATTGATAATAATTTCATGGTCATCATTACCAAGACCAGCTTTATATTCCAGGTTTCATTAATTGAATTTAAATTCCACCAGCTGCTGTGTTGGGAGTTGAACCCCTGTCTCCTGGGCATTAGCCCAATCTTCTCAACTATTAGTCCAGTGAGATTACCACTATGCCACCATCTCTCCCAGTGGTGGTGTTGGGAGCCATTGGCAGAAGAGCCCATAATGGCATAAGGGCCAGAGAAAGACGTCTGTTTCCCTTGGCCCACAAGGGAACCTAAAATTAAATTTTAAAACTTACCTTGATAGGCCTCTTCTGGACTATGAATCCTCTCCTGACAGATCTGACCTGATGGGGAAGTCATTACTGTTTTCCTAACTCTGGTTAAATGGAGATCAGGTCCTGATAACTGTGAGTATCCCACTTGCCTGCACAAAACAGAAGGTTAAACTCAGGACAGAGTGAGGAAGCAGCAGGGATCAGAGGGGGCAAGTGACTGCTTTCTTTCCAACTTCTCCCCCCACACCCACTCCTCCACCATTTCTGTCAGGCAGAAGAGAATTGAAATTGTGGCCATTGTTTACATCTGAGTCTTCATGAGGAGTTTGAGAAAAGGCATTTCAGTCAAGCACAAAATAGACATCTTATAGAGGCTGCTTGTTAGCTTTCAAGAAGAGAAGCTCCTGGTGATTTTGGCATTTTCCAAACACAGATTATTTGTACTACCTTAGTTAACTCAGTCTCATGATCTGCCCATCTTTATAACTGAGGCTGATAGAATTTTGTTAGGCAAATGTATTAAGAATTACAGAATGAAAGCCACTAAATGGAGTTAAGATACAGATCAGCCATCCTTTAATTGAATGGCAGATCAGGCTAAAGGGACTGAATGGTCTGCTCCTATTCCTATGTTTCTACACTAGCTGCTCAGTAACCTTGCTCAGCTATTAGCAGTAAGCCACAATGTCAAAGCTTCATGTCCACTTAGAGGAGAAAACAGAGGCAATGATGGAGCTCAACAACAACAATTTGTATTTATATAAAGCTTTTAGCCAGTGAAATGCCCCAAGGCATTTTGCAGGATCAATTGAACAGAATTTGACACGGATCCACATAAGGCAATATTCCAGGCTGATAGCCAACAGTTTGGTCAAAGAGTTATTTTGAAGGAGCATTTTTAAGCAGGAAAGCGAGGTGGAGAGGCTCAGGGAGGAAATTCCAGAGTTTAGGACTTTGTTAGATAAAGGCACAGCCACCAGCAGTGGAGCAATTAAAATAAGAGATGTGCAAGAGGCCAGAATTGGATGAGCTCAAGATCTCAGCGGGTGTAGCATGGGCAAAGGTTACAGCGATAGGGAGGGTCGAGGCTATGGAAGGATTTAAAAACAAGGATTAGAGTTCAGAGGTTGAGGTGTTTCCAGCTCACGAGCCAACAGTGAGCACAACGTGATGGTGAACAGGATGAGCAAGTTAAGAAATGAGCAGCAGCGTTCTGAATGAGCTCAAGTCTAAACAGAGTAGAAGATGGGCTGTCGGCCAGAAGTGCATTGTAATAGCCAAATCTAGAGGTGACCAAAGTCATGGATTAGGATTACAGCTGGGGCAGTGGCAGAGTCAGACGATGTTACGGAGGTGGAAGTAGATGGATCAACACTTCCTGGAGAGAAGAGACCAGCAGAAATCTGATGCTTCTGCGTTAAATCTTGTTTTCAGCACTTATTACTCGTTAGCCCTTTAAAATAATTTCCTCAGGGAAGGGGAGGAGCAAAGAGATATGGACAGGTTAAGTAAGTGGGCAACAAGGTGGCAAATGGAGTATAATTTGGGAAAGTGTGAGGTTATTCACTTTGGTCGTAAGAATAGAAAAGCAGAATATTTTTTAAAGATGTGAATCTTCCTATGCATAAACTGTGCTCAGGACATTGTGACATGTAAGGACTGGGAAAACTGAACGTTTTTGATATCTGGCCATTAAATATTCCCAGAACTGATTTTTGTTAAGCACGGTATATTTTTGTTAGATGAGAAATTAAGGGAATGGAGGCGTATTGATGGAGTGAAATCCGCCATGATAAAATTGAATGGTGGAACAAGTTTGAGGGTCTGAATGGCCTTATCCTGTTCCTATTTTCCTAAAAATATAGTGCAATGCAGTTTTGAGGAAGAGTAAATGTATCCGTATGATGCCCTAACAATGCAACGTATGCTATGATATCAGGAATAACTGCATTAATTAATTCATTAAAAATTCTTCTAACTACTATTTTAACAAAGGCTAAAATAAATGGGTATCACCTTATATTAGTATAATGAATAGGGAAATATCAGAATGTAATACATATCTTATGAGAACCAACTTGGCTCAGTTAATAATATTCTTGTCTCTAAATTATAAGGTTATGGATTCCAGACTGATATTGCAAGGGAATGCCATGTTAGCAGTGGTCCTGACCTTTGGATAAATTAAGCTGAGACCCTCTCAGCTTGTTCACTTGGATGTAAAAGATTTCTTAGCACTAGACAAAGGGAGTTTCTCTAATGCCACGATTGATACCCTCCCTGACCAATGTCGGCAAAAACAGACGAGCTGGTTATTCATCTCATTGGCTGTTTGCCGGACCTTGCGTTGTGGAGATTGGCTGCCGCATTTGCCTACGTAACAATTGTGTCTGTACTTCAAAGGTAAATCATTGACTGTGAGATGCTTTAGAACGTCCTGAGGTTGTGAGAAGGCACAATATGAATGCTGGTTCTTACTGCTTAATTTCAATCTCCCAAGAGTGTCCCCTCTTGCTCTTCCGTTTTCCACACCAAGACCTGTGTTTAGAGTAAAACCAATTCATTATTTATTGACGTTTCCTAAACTTCTCCTTTCTTCTCCTGGAGGCACTGACTCAGACTGCACTACAATTCTACAGCTCCCGGCAGCCCCTTCATTAGCTTTTCGAAGTAATTGTTATATGTGAATCCTGACAATGATCACTGGCAGGTCATTTAACTGTGGGTGAGGACATCACAGCTCGGTTCACCCTGCCCTTACCTATTATTCACACCGGTCCAGATTCAGATAGGATCATTGGGTGACATTCATGAACAGGAACCAAGGCTGTTTTTTCTTTCCTTCCCAGCCCATGGGTATTGAAGGAAATTGGAACAGCCCCAAACGTAGCCCTGGATGAGATGAGAGGACGCAGCATTAGCATTCAGAATGGCACTAGCATTAATGGGGCTAAATTTATGAGGAGAGGTTGGATAGACCTGTAATCCCTTAAATTTAGAAAATTAGGGAGTGAGCTAGTTGAAATGTTGGTCAGGATTTTATGGCCCCTCCCACCCGGCAGATATTACGGCCCCGCCGAACTGAGTGGAGATTTAAATGACTCGCCGCATCGGGCCATAAAATCCTGGCCGTTGAGAATTTGAGAGATTTAACAGGGTAGGTGAGAGAAACTATTTCCTCTGATGATGGGGTGCAGGTCCAGGACTCCTTCCGTGTCAATGTCAGTGAGCACTTCTTCACACAAAGGGTAGTAGGAATCTGGAACTCTCTGCCTCAAAAGGTTGTTGAGGCTAGGTCAATGGAAAATTTCAGAACTGTGATTTCAGAGCTGAACGTTTTGTTATGTAAGGGCATTAAGAGCTATGGAATCAAAGCAGGTAGAGGTATTGAGATACAAATCAGCCATAGTCTGTAATTGTACAGTGAAACAGGCTCAGTGGGGTGAATGGCCTACTCCTGTTCCTATTTTCTTATGTCCAACATTGCAACAGTGAGTACACTTAAAACATATTTCATCGGCTGTAAAGCAGTAGGAAGGCCCTAGAATCATAGACTAGTACAGCAGAGGAGAAAACTATTTGGTCAGTTTGCACCAGCTCATTCAAAGAGCAATCCCGTTAGTTGCGCTCTCTGGCTCTTTTCCCATACCCCTTCATTTTTCTCTTCTTCAGACATTCATCTAATTCCCTTTTGAAGGCAACCATTCAATTTGAATCCACCACCTGATGAGGCAGCGCACTCCAAAACTGAACCATGAGTTTCATCCCTGATTATTTTGCCAATCATCTTAAATCTATGCTCTCTGGTTACTGACCATACAACCGTTGGAAACAGTTGGTTCCCTAATTTTACTTCTTTAGGATCAGGCATAAGATTAGGATCATAACTGTATTGTACGAGTGACCACCCCACTCTCCTTGTGGAGACCAAGTCCCAACTCCACACTGAGGACACCCACTATCATGTTGTGTGCTAAATGGGATAGATTCAGAACAAATCTAGCAACTCAAGTGGGCATCCATGAGGCACAGTTGGGCCATTAGCAGCAGCAGAATTGTATTCAACCATAATTTGTAACTTCAAGAAGAATATAGACAAAGAATGTCATGAGGTGTAGATGAAGATGAGATGCTAAACTGCTGGAGCTACAAGACAGGGACATATCCATGCCAACCAACAGAAGCAGCATATTCTAGACAGAGTTGAGCAACAGATTAGAGCAAAGCTCTGCAGTGCTGCCAAATCCAGTCACTAATGGCGATGGGCAATTAAATAAATAATGAGAGGAGGCGGCTCCATGAACATCCCCATCCTCGATAGCAGAATCCAGCACAAGTGCTAAAGCCAAAAAAAGCTGAAAAGTTTGCAACCATTGTCAGCCAGAAATAGCGAGTTAAAGCTTCTTTGTAATATAAGAGCAAAATACTGCGGATGCTGGAAATCTAGAACCAAAACAAAAATACCTGGAAAAACTCAGCAGGTCTGACAGCCTCTGCGGAGAGGAACACAGTTAACATTTCGAGTCTGAATGACTCTTCATCAGAACTAAGGAAAAATAGAAAAGAGGTGAAATATAAGCTGGTTTAAGTGGGGGTGGGACAGGCAGAGCTGGATAGAGGGCCAGTGATAGGTGGAGATAGCCAAAAGATGTCATAGACATAAGGACAAGGAGGTGTTGACGGTGGTGATATTAGCTAAGAAATATGCTAATGGGGACATTAAGGGTGGAAAGCAGGACGAGCAAGGGACCGATAGCCCTAGTGGGTGTGGGGTGTGGGGTGGGGGGGAATCGAAATAGGCTAAAAGGTAGAGATAAAACAATGGATGGAAATACATTTAAAAATAATGGAAATAGGTGGGAAAAGAAAAATCTATATAAATTATTGGAAAAAGGGGGATCGGAAAGGGGGTGGGGATGGAGGAGATAGTTCATGATCTAAACTTGTTGAACTCAATATTCAGTCCAGAAGGCTGTAAAGTGCCTAGTCGGAAGATGAGGTGCTGTTCCTCCAGTTTGCGTTGAGCTTCACTGGAACAATGCAGCAGGCCAAGGACGGACATGTGGGCATGAGAGCAGGGTGGAGTGTTGAAATGGCAAGCATTAGGGAGGTCTGGGTCATGCTTGCGGACAGACTTCTTTGTAATACCCTTCTGAGGTTCTCACCATCACACTCTCAGGTCTTTAAAGGTGCTGAATAAATTAAAGTCTTTCATTTATTTTTCTTCCAATGTGCAAACTGGGATCTTCCTGACCTGTGTCACACTGGGCAGGGTGTCATTATCAACTAAGCCATTTGGGGGAGCTCTTTTCATTGTTAATTGTTATTATTCTTTCTGTTTTCCACACAGCCAGACCCGACAGATGAATGTTTCTTCCTGGAAACATTAGAAGAGAATGGTTATAACACCTACAAGTCTAAGGAGTATATAGAAAGGAACTGGTATGTCGCCATTCGAAAGAACGGAAATGCCAAACCAGGACCAAGAACTAATGCCGGACAGAAAGCCATCCTGTTCCTTCCCATGCAAGTTACAAGTGATTAAAAGTCCAAATGCAGCATTAAATAGCCACCTGATTGAAGCAGCCTCTGCATGTACTGAAATGCTCCACATCGATTAAGCAGTCGCTGGTCGATGTGGTCGCAGAGACAGGTGATAATGACAGGCAATGAAAGCACCACCTGTATTGTTTCATCCCCTTATTTTCGCCCCTGTTCTAACCCCTTACGCTGAAAGCATTGACTCTCCTTGGGGGAACCGGAGGGCATGTCTCCTTCTGCACCACGTGCCTTCTGGCTTTCATGTGACCATCCTTCACATAGGAGCCCAGATGGCGAGAGGCGGTCACGGGCACCAGAGCCAAGCCAATCCTGGCCTCCCTGGATACTTACACAGGGGATATTTGGCAGCAGCAGTAGCTGCATAGAGATTGGGAGTGGGGATTATGGATAATTTTCGCAGTCGCTGGCCCGGGCTACTGAGGGAGGACAATTCCTGACTAAGCCAAACAGACCAGAGAAGGAACTCGGAGTGTTCAGCTCATTAACAGATTAAGGAAAATACCTTCTCAACCATGGGAGTAGTGGACCACTAGGGACCTGTATTGAGCAGTTGGGCCAGTCATTGACACTTTCTACAACTGATGTTCAAGAGTAGATTTTCTGAGTCCTCATCTGCAGTGAGGTAGTTGGTGTGCCCTGGATTGCCAACTCTGGTGGATGCACTCTGGTTTCATCGTATGACCTCACTGTTCCAACTGCCCCACCCAGTCAAAAGACCATTTCTTTTTCCTTGTTCTAATGGTTTGTAACTGATAAATGAAAGTGTTGAAAGGAAATGAAAAATCTTTTTTATGTCCTTATGATTTTTTTTCCCTCCCCTGTGTTGCTTGAGGCAATGATTAATCTTTAATTCCTGGAGTCTCCAGGACAGTCCTGGAGAGTTGGCAACCCTGGCGCCTACAATTTAAAAAGCGCAGACGGACTGCCCATGAGCATGATGGGCCAGTTACCTCGTTTTGAATGAGCACTCAGGAAAGTCTACCCTCATATTTGAATCTTAGAACATTACATATCAGCATTTGTCACCTCATCCGCTTTAAGCAGCCAGCCCGAAAGGTGACAGAAGAATGCCTTGTGTTCAGTTCACTGTGCTCTCTGTAAGCTGTAAGCATGGATTTATTCCTTAATTGTTTGGTTGAAATCACTAAAACATAATAGTGAAATCCATGGATCTTATTTTTCTTTGTATAATGTTATTGCACCTGAAATTATGTAATAAAGGGACATGATAAAGTGTTTGGGATATCACAAATGATTAGTGAGAAGTGCTAATAGCATTGCATAATATATGGTCTCCCTGAGTTCTTCCTACCAAAATGAATCACCTCACACTTCTCTGCATTAAATTACATCTGCCACTTCTCTGCCCATTCACTTTCTATATCCTTTTAAAGTTCTACCCTATCGTCCTCACACTTCACAATACTTTCAAGTTTTATATCGGTCACAAATTTTGAATTTGTGCCCTATACCCTAAGATCTCAATCTTTTAAATATATCAAGTCTGAAAAACAACCATTAACCACTACTCTGTTTCCTATCACTCATCTAATTGCATATTCATATTGCTGCTGTCCCTTTTATTCCATTAGCTCTAAGTTTGCTCACAGATCTGTTCCAAAACATCTTTTGGAAGCCCATGAACATCACATCAACAGCATTACTCTTATCAACCCTTTCTGTTACCTCATCCTTAAGCCCTTAATAAATCTGTGCTGGTTTTCCCTAATTAACCTATTTTTGCCCAAGTGACTATTAATTTGGACCTGAATACTTTTTTTATTCTTTCACAGGACATGAGCGTTGCTGGCTAGGCCAACATTTTTATTGCCCATCCCTAATTGTCTTTGAGAAGGTGGTAGTGAGCCACCTTCTTGAATGACTTTTGTCCATGTAGAGTAGGTACACCCACAGTGCTGTTTGGGAGGGAGTTCCAGGACTTTGACCCAGCAACAGTGAAGGAACAGCAATACAGTTCCAAGTCAAGATGGTGTGTGGCTTGGAAGGGAATTAGCAGGTGGTGGTGTTCACATGCATCTGCTGCCCTTGTCCTTCTAGCTAGTTTGGAAGGTGCTGTCGAAGAAGCCTTGGCAAGTTGTTGCAGTGCACCTTGTAGATGGTACACACTGCTGCTACTGTGCATCAGTGACGGAGGGAATGGATGTTGGAGGTGGTGGATGGGGTGGCAATCAAGCGGGCTGTTTTGTCCTGGGTGCTGTCGAGCTTCTTGAGTGTTGTTAGAGCTGCACTCATCCAGGCAAGAGGAGAGTGTTCCATCAGACTCCTGACTTGTGGATGGTGGACAGGCTTTGGGGAGTCAGGAAGTGAGCTACTCTCCGCAGAATTCCCAGACTCTGCCCTGCTCTTGTAGCTACAGCATTATATGGCTGGTCCAGTTCAGTTTCTGGTCAATGGTAACTCCCAGGATAGTGGGGGATTCAGCGATGGTAATGTTATTGAATTTCAAGGGGAGGTGGTTGGATTCTCTCTTGTTATGGATGGTCATTGCCTGACACTTGTGTGGCACGAATGTTACTTGCCACTTATCAGCCCAAGCCTGAATGTTGTCCATGTCTTGCTGCATATGGGCATGGACTGCTTCAGTATCTGAGGAATGTTGCTGAACATTGTGCAATCATCAGCAAACTTCCCAAATTCCGACCTTATGATGCATCATTTCTATTGTTTCCAAATTATCGTTTCTAAAAGCTTCCCCAACACCAAGGTTGAACTGACAGGTCTGCAGTCACTGGTCTTATCTTCAAACCCTTTTTTGAGCAAGGGTGCAACACTTGCTACTCTGCAAAAGTATTTCTTGGCTACAAAGTGCTTTGGGTTGTCCCGTGGCTAAAGGTGCTTTTTTAATGCAAGTCCTTTCTTTGTTAAATCCTCATGCTCAGTCTCTCACGTCACACTCTCTTCATTTTCCTTCACCTATTTTACCGACTCAGCTTCCATTCCCCATCATCACCCAGATCCTGTCTACAGACCTCCGCTAATGGGACCAGCGCTAGAATAACCGAGTAAACACTTGCACAAGCAAGATAAGTGTTTGCACGTGAATAGCACTTGTTGGAAATGGCTCTCCATGAACAACTGACTCAGATATGCTTCTACGGACGCTGGATTCCTACTCTGGTACTTCAGCCTTTTCAGGGTCAGCGGGCTACCGAATAATACATCACAAAACAAATCCTGGAAAGATACAGCACAGACCCATCGTGCCTGTGTCAAGGTAGTCACTCAGTGATCATTCCCGTGCATGTTCAAGAGGGCTGACTGAATAGTGCTTGAAAATGGAGACCCTGCTGATTTTCACCTTCCCTTGTCCAAGGCGCTGGGGTCAATCATAGAGCTTCAAATATCAACCTGTTAAATCGAACCTCAGAGCTTGCTACACCAACATATTAATTCCACATCCTTCATCTGCTACAGAAGAGAAAGCAATCAGGTAATTGCATTTTTTAAACCAAAAAAAGAAGTTGTCTTGAAAACATATTTTTTACCAAGACTCTGTTGTTATAAACAGAAATCACATTGGGACCCAGTGATTTATGGAAAATAAAGTACTCATGACTTCAACACACTTGAGTTATGAGTCCCATGATGTTCGATGGTTTATTTTTATAAACCACCCTATTTCCGTGTGTCTCCTCTGCCCTCGCTTGAATCTTAAGGCTTTTAAAATTAATCACAAGGTAGTCATTTTCCGATGACACATTAGCAAATAAGTTTTGTCCCAGTTGCCGAGAGATCGCGTGTTAATTGTGCGATTGTAAAACTCAGCTTTAAAATGTGACAAAAAACTTCTGTTCAAAATGAGGCCATCCGGCTGCAACTAGTAATCACTGGAAATTGCCCCTCGCTTTGCCTTTCTTTCTTACTACCTACATGGCAGCTTGTGATCATTATAGCTGCAGGTGTCCCCCTGTTGCTGAGCTCCTCCAGTCACACACAGGTCAAAAGAACAAGCACCTACTAGATCACTAAAGAAGTCTTAAATCTAACATCACTTCACAGTTTCACAGAAGCCCTCTGTCTGGAACTGAATGTTTTTTGAAATTAAAGAATAACTTGAAGTGGATTGTTTGATAATGTCACTGTGAAGTGCGTCGGGATATTTCACTACATTATAGGCACTATGCAAATGCAAGCTGTTGATGTATTCAGTAGTAGCAAAAAGAAAGAACTTGCATTTATCTAGCACATTTCGTGACCTCAGGATCCCATGATGCTTTGCAGCCAATGAAGTACTTTTGAAGTGTAGTCACTTTTGTAATTTGGAAACGTGGCAGCCAGTTTGTACACAGCAATGTGATAATGACCAGATAATTTATTTTAATGATGTTGATCGAGGGATACATATTGGCCAAGGCACTTGCTCATCTTGAAATAGTGTATGGGATCTTCTACCATTGACCTGAGAGAGCAAACAGGGTCTCATTTATGTCTCATTCAAAAGACAATACCTCTGTTAATGCAGGAAACTCCTACAAACAGCAATGTGATAAATGACCAGATAATCTATTTTTTGTGATTTTGATTAAGGGAATAATATTGGCCAGAGAGCTCCCCCGTTCTTCTTTGAAATAGTGACATGAGATTTTTTACTTCAGCCTGGTAGGACGGCAGGACCACAGTTTACCATTTCATCAAAAAGACAGTACTTATGCCATTGTAGCACTGCCTCAGTACTGCACTGGAGTGTCAGCCTGGATAGTTAATACTTAAGTTTTGGAGTGGGACTTGAACCCACAATATTCTGACTCTGAAGCAAGAGTGCGACCAACTGATCTGCTGTGCAAGGCACCAGCAGGGTACAGGAGGATACTCCTCCTTCTTCCGGTACCGGTTGGTGACCTTGGACTTCCATTGGATTGGTCCATGATTATGCTTGGCAAAGTACTGCAGTGGTTTACCGTTGCCTTCTGCAGTATGGCTGACCAGGAAACTCTCCCACTCTTACCACCTGGCCATCGGACATATTGGAAGGATTTACAGGCTGATAATCAACCTGTTTGGCCACGTTATGAATGCACCTTCTGTGGCGACCAAGACTTGAATCCGGAGCTTCTGGCCCAGTGGTAAGGTTGCTACTACTGTGCCACAAGACCTATGGCGGGGTACATCAGAGCCAAACCCAATTTTGCCCTCACTTTGCTTTGACTTCCCAGTAGGTATCTCTAGAAAGTCGATGTGGAGTGAACAACAATCAAGCGGCGAAAACCCAGCTGAACCTTTCCCTTCCTTTTATTTCCCAATGGTAGCTCTTCTGCTGCCACCTCACCTGAGACTGACACACAGACCATGAATTGACTGTGTTGCAGTCTTTGTTGATATACCTCATTAACGCACCAGACAACGTATGTACCTAGCAAGGCACTGAAGGAGCTAATGTTTGCTGTTTTATTGAAATGATGATGACAGAAGGATGATTGCATATTATCTGAAGGGATTTGTATATCGAGACTGGGATCAGCACTTCCAAAATACATTCAAATATCTGATACTTCAAAACTCTTCCCCTTTACGTGCTGGTGTACAGTACCATGGGAACTTATTGTCGCTGGTGGATCACTTTGAAACCGAAGCTGGCCAAAATCTGAACATTAAACTCTATGGTTTAACCCAGTTAAACCTTACTTGCAGCCATTTTTATTTCTGAGGGAAAGCCATAGAAAAGCCATTCATGAAACCCTCGGGTTTTATTTTATGGCTGTTGTTGGCTATTACTCATTAATGTGTGAAATGATACTTTCTTTTTTCCTTGTTTCTCCTTCCTTAACTGAAGGAAGTTAATCTTGCTGAGGAATGATTCTATGGCATCATTAACCCACCACGACCTGGGTCAAGTGATTATTCCTCAAATGTTAAACACCCCACTGAACATCAGCAGGATGTTCGACCTATGCGGGCATCAGAGCTGACTCTGATGCCCCATGACATCCAAACATGGAATCTCTGGGCTATATTTAACAGGTTTCCCTCTGCCCCAGTGTTTCAACAACATATTTGAGTCTATCAGTCACAGCGCTGATCCGAGCCTGATTCCTGATCCAAACAATGTCTTTTAGACATTCAGACAGAGAGAGAATGGGAACGAAGAAGGATGCCAATACTGTTCCTTGAACAATTGCAGCAATTTTTTAAAAATTCGTTCATGGGATAGGGGTAGCGGGGAGGCGGTGGTGTTACTGGTTAGGCCAGACTTTATTGCGAGAACTGAGTGGCTTGTTGATGGGCTTAGACGAAGTAGGGTGAATGGACACTCATGTAGGTCGCAAACACCAACGCACACCTAGCATTGGGCCAAATAATCTATTTATGGCTGTCAATTCAATGTAATTCACCGTAAACTATTTAAGAACAATGTGGACGTGCCTACATCACACAGACTGCAGCGATTCGAGAAGGTGGCTCACCACCACCTTCTCAATGGCAATTAGGGATGGGCAAAAAATGTTGGCCTTGCCACTGATGCCCACACCCCATGAACGAAGAAAAAAATATTCTACATAAATCTGCCCTTCGTTTTCCCTATTGTGCAGAGGTTGAAGAATGGCATTAATGATGGAAGAGACGCACGCTAGCAGTAGACAGCGTGCCATCAAAGTAAATCAAGTATAAGAAAGGCCTTCAAACTCACTCATGTCTGTGGTCTTTGTGAGGACAATGGCGTCTTTTCAAATGTACAAATCCCTTTCCATTGGGCCCTTTGACTCAGGCTGGGCTCTAAACTCTAAGCTGTGGTTAGACAAACAAAAGGTCAAATCTGCTCCATGGGAGGGTGGGAGCTAATATTTGTTTGACCTGATAATACTGTAAGTAGCTTCAGGCTACATGATGCTCTGTGGAAATGGCTGTACACAGAGGGGACTCCATGCATCTGTAGGCCCTTTGTGCAGCCTGACCTCTTCCTCCTGTGTGCTGTCACTTCTTTTAAAGGAGACGCTCTCTTTAAGCTTGGGGTTACAGAAAAGGTGAAAAGCAAAGTACCATTCATGTCACAACAATCAGTCTCAGACACAAGCATCTTTCGAGTGTTTTGATGATACAATGGCACATCTCAGCATGGATTACATCATCACATCCAATGCAAAAGGTTTTCCAACCACTTTTTGAACCCTTCTAACTCTTTCACCTAGACTGCTAAATGACTCGTAGCTCCGTCCTCACTTAAGGGTCGCAATTTTTGATTAAATTGTAACTAATCTTGAAGTCTAGAAATTACTTTTCATGATATTAGTGCAGTAGCTTGCGAACCATTTTGGTTGAAGGACCCCTTTTCAAATGGATTAGTAACCATGGACCCCCATCTAACTTATAATACTATACAATATTTATAATATGAAAGGGCGGCACATAAAGAGTGTTTTAATAAAGCATTCGAGAAAATTGGCATTCACTTTACTGGTCTTCCATGTGGACCTCAGTTTGAAAACCGGTATATTAGTAGATGGGTGCAATTTTAACCCTAAACACCCAGCAGAACCTGTAGAGTTAAAGTTAGCCATGTGACTTACCTGCTGGGGCCACACACTGTATGATGGCGTCATCAGGCCTCATCTGTAATTTTAACTCTGGCCTGGTCCCTTGTGCCTTTCCTGGTGAAGTGGATTCAAGAACAGCCAAGAGGTCCAAATGTCTATGGTCTCTTCACTTTCCTTTTGGGGTCAGGATAAGCAGCGATGCTCTCCAGTGTCTCACAAGAGAAAGGTGTATGATAGGATGGAGGGCGGGAGAAGTTAAATGAAAAATATGTTATTTGACGGATAAACATTGTCCAGGAATTTAGGAAAAACCACCCTGCTCTTTTTCAAGATAGTGCTATGGGAATTTTTTTTTATGTCCACCTGAGAGGCTAGACTAGATTTAACATTGAACCTTGTAAATCAGGCCTGAACCATTTGCACCACCATGCAAGCTTGATGCTGAAATAGGGCGCATCAAAGTTACCCAGCGGGGTAATGGTTACCCACATCAAATCATTTCGCGCTGTATATCACGCAAACTCATGAATGGGCCTAAGGCCATCACTTTCGGCCCTGAAAGTGCCCAGTCTACCTCAGATTACCCTGGAAGGCCAAGGTATCTCAAAAATTTGAGCAACAGGTGAAGCTAGCTGTTTCACACTGCTACTATGCAGAAGTAACACGAGAGGTATTCACCACTAACAGGATGCTGCCATCAAGCCATAAAGGCGTTCTGCCTCTCACACAAATGAGTAATGTGTTTTATGAATTTCAGTGCCAGTGTGATGCTAGGCATGTAGGCTGTGCATCCCAAAGATTGGCGGATTGGATCAAACAGCATGTCCCAGCCACTGTTTGCAACGGGCAAGGTACAAACAGTACCCAAGCAGCCCGTGCTTGCAAAACTCAAAACACAGTGTCCAACATTAGATGTGATTCCGCGATTGGACAACATTTACTAAATAATATTCAATATGCTAAGAATTACGCTGACAGCCAATTTAAGATTGTCAGTCGGGTTCACATTGTGGCACATTTGAGTACTGGAAGCGACATATATTAATACACAGGGCCCTGTTCTTTGCAGACAGAAAGAACATGTGCACACATTGCGCCTGTTTCAGCTAAACAAAATAAGTGACAGTCATTCACTGACTCATTCCTCAGGGCAATACCTTGACCAATCAGGGTCAAGCTGCCTGGTTTAAATTTCAAGCTATACTGGCAGCTAACTGTCAGTCATCATAAGTTGGTGCATTTTCCATGGCAATGACTCTACCAATCAGAGTCCATTTCAATCAGCATTTTCTTCTCATACAGTATAAATTGTTGTTTTCCCCTTGTATCAGTTTTCTTGCGAAGTGTCTTGATGAGTGCAAGACAAAAAGCTTCTTTTTTCAGCATTACTTAACATTTTGTCTGAAACACGGCACCTTCAACAGTGCAGCACTCTGTCAGCACTGCACAGGCTAGGTCAGTCCAGATTTTGTGCTCAAGTCCTGGAGGGGGACTTGAATCCACAATGTTATGACTCAGAGGCAAGAGTGCTGTCCACTGAGTGATGGCTGGCACCACAGGGTAGTTCATTTGGTGGGGTGGGGGAACTCCAGCTCAGCCCCAGCTTCCCCTGACTTGAGATTTAATCAAAACTGCATACCTTTTTCTGATTGCTATCCACTAACATCTGCTGGAAAGAGTGCATGTGTAGTTATCCTTGAGGATAAGGCTGTGTTTGGCTGTTATATCCCTCAAAAGTTAATTGGCCTGCCTAGGTTCACACAAGGAGAATGGACAATCAGGCAATAGACTAGAACCAGGGTAGCCCAGCAACATAGAGCTGTACCTGCCTTGCCACGAAAGAAGGAAAGAAAATTGCTGGCTGTAAAAAAAATGACAATAGTTCTTGCATAAAACATTCTAATCTTACCAAAAACAATTGTTCTAATATGGACATTAGTGGGTCTCAGCAAAATTCAAGTGCCTTTTTTTATCACGTCAATTTCATGTCTTTGTTCACAGAATGTTTCCCAGATAGCAGTGTAATGTTCCCACTGTCCTGGAGGCTGCTTTGTTCATACCCACCTGTAGGTCAATGAAAGGGTTAAGCTGTTGCAAAGTGCTTCAGGAAGCCTGCTGGCCCCAGGGTACAGTGAGAGCAGGAAGGGAGTCATTAGCTGTAAACTGACATGGTATTACTTCCTTCTGGATTACTGTTTAAGGGAGGACAGGAATTTGAGACCTGTCACTACCACAGTAAAGTAATTTGGCAAGCATGTGTCAGCACTGACAGCAAAGAAGCCTCTGTGGTTTTAGCGAGCTGCTGTACATTGACAATCATATATTTACACGTCTGGTCAAGGTCTATACTTTACAATTTGAAAATTCTGGTCTTCCGCTTCTTTCAACTACTGTCATTTAGATGTCACCTAATGTAATATTAATCAATGAGCTGTGGGCCTCTGTCTTAAGGCTTGATGAGTCTGGGTTGCTTCCGGGAATGAAAAGAGGAACATTGGAAATGTGTCATTAGGAGTCTCCTTCTGGCTCAGTGGGCAAGTGGGCCAAGTGGACAATGGCACGGAGCCATAAAGACCTCCTCTTGCATTCAGAGACCGTCGGGTTGAGTACTGTGGAGTAAGAAGAAATTTGCATTGAATTAGTAAAAGTTGGGGCCAGCTAGAGCCCAAGGTTGCTGACTTCCCACATACGAGTAATTTCCTCCCTGTCATTGCTAATCAGAAATTACAGCCTGTTAACATTTGCTCACTTGTTGAAGTGGGTTTTACAGCATTCAATGACCTCAGCAACTAAAGAGAGAAATTTCCACACCTAGACTAAAACTCCCAATTAATTATTAGGCAGCAGATCCATTCAAACTGTGTAACATTCAGCACTCCTCCTATGTCACTTTTCATCTTCTGACGGTACTGAACCCTTACGCAATGTGCTATGAACATTGGGGTAATTTTGACTTTGTCCAATAGCGTTAAACAGGCGATAACAGATCGAACACCTTCCTTTGCCGATTTTCCTTTTTACTGACTTCACTGGAAATGAAATGTGGGCAGGGTTTATAACAGGCATCCAATTCAATATAACCAAGTTATATACAAATGCTGAGAGTTAAAATTAGCCTCATTATCTTTAAACCAGATTTTAATTCCACTATTGGGTTGCTCAGTTGTTAGATCATTGAATGCTGTTGGGTCAAAATCCTGGAACTCCCTCCCTAACAGCACAGTGGGTGTACCTACGTGGTGTAGGTACTGCAGTGGTTCAAGGAGGCAGCTCACAACTACCTTCTCAGGGGCAATTAGAGATGGGCAATTAATGCTGGCCTGGCCAGCGATGCCTACATCTCTTGAATCAATAAAAAAAATATTCAGGTCACACTGGGGCTGACACAATTTATTTTCCATAATATGTTTTTATCCAATTTTTTTAACAAAATGGCAGAACTTTATCCAGAAACATGGAGCTGATTTCTACCAATTGCAGCCCCAAGTTCAATGGCTTCACATTGCTTTGAATCAGACTGTATCAGAGCTGTTCAGATAACCATTATTGTTCAGTCGTAGATCCTACAACTTACATAAAATCCGCAGCTCTCAGAGTACTTGTATGGTTACCTGGTGACAACTGTGAGTTGGAATATAATAAATAATATAAATATAAACTAACTGACAGCACATACACGTTTGAAAGCAGTGCAAAAGGCCTGAGTCTGCTGGATAGGGTTGATTATTTATTTGTGTCGTACACAATTCCACTTTCAGTCAATTGTATTTTTTGGACAGACTACTGGGCTGAAACACTGAATGATGTTTAGTAGAGTGGCCACCAGAGGGGACTTGACAGATGTTGCTGAATCAGACAAACCCTGATTGTCTGCTCAAGGGGCCGGATTTTCAATTGTCGGTGGGGTCGGGAACGGGTGTGGACGCGGTTTAAAAACTATGTTCCCAGAGGACATCTCTGGACCTTGACGCCTCTGGGACATGCTTTGATTTTCAAAGGGAGGTCAGAGGCTAGGGGACGGGGACAGGGGACCCTCTCACCCCCAGTTACTGACCCATTAACAACCTCTGCATGGGCCCAGAAGGGGGAGAATGCAATTTTCAAATGTGAATTCAATGAACAGTCTGGTGCACATTAATGGCCAGAAGGGAAAGTTTTTTTATATACAGTGAAAAGTATTGGACTCCCAGAGGATTCCACACCGAATCGTGTGCATTACCTCTCATTTGGCCATATGTCCACTTTCATAAGCGTTTATGCTCCTTGACCTGCAGCAGCAGGCCCCATCATGGCTGCCGCCTGCCTTTCCCGCTCATGCATGGCATGCAGCTCCTGCCTCCTGGAGACACTCAGCGCCATTAATTGGGCATTGAGCTCACCGCCAGACCAGTTATGGATTTACATTTCAAAATAGTGTTGCGTCAGCAACGCAGTGGTGGCACGGGGTCGAGATCTGGAAATTATCCAGGTGCCGGGATCCCCATTCCCTTTTGTAAATCTGGCCCAGGGTGTCACAAGAAAGCCCGGTTTGAGTCCTCATTCACAATCAACACAGTTGTACTTATCCAGCAGAGATGATTGGATAGTGATCAGGAACAAGCACCCTGACTGACTTATTCCCATCCTAGACCAGGATGCTGAGGTCAGTTGAAGCATTTTAGCTGAAACCACGTTGTCCTACAGGTGCATCTAGCTTTGGCCTTTCCAATCTATATGGCTGAGTGGCTTGGTGCTGCATCAGGAACCTTTATCCACCGGACAGTCGACTAAAATTTTTCTGTGAACTTGACTCAAGTTTTTCCCATTTTCTTGGACAATATTTGCAGCTCTTCTTTTGCTCTAGCTGATCTTGATTCCATGTCTTGTACAAAACACCAACGCACATGCAGTGCAGCCTATTTAAGGGTTAGGGGGGGCTCATTTCAGACAAGGAGTGGTCAGGACACAATTACATGAAAAAATTAAGAATGGAAAGGACATGAGAATGGGACTAAGTGGGCATCTGTCAGAGAGCTAAAACAGCACTGATGGGCCGAACTGCCTTTACCGCTACAAATTTTTGTGATTCTAACTGCCTGAGCACTTCCTATCGGCCACTGATAACATTCACTCCAGTACTTCTGGGTTTGTTGCAGATTAGTTCCGAGTAACCACTAGTACAGTAGTGAATTGCCTATTGGTTATTTTTATCCACCAGTCATCTCTATTTCCCAGTTTAGCTACCTGTCACTTATAGACATTCATCACTTACTTACGACACTTCAGAAGTTCTTCGTTGGCTGTGAAGTGTTTTGAGACATCCTGAGGTCTTGAAAAGTGCTAAGTAGATGGAGGTTCTTTCGTTTCTCCATCACCCTTGATTCATGCTTGATGTTATTAGGCAGCATCAAATCAAGGCTGACATTCCTTTGCAGTACTGAGGGAGTGTTGCACTATCATTTTTCAAACGAGGCACTAAACCTTAGGCCAAGTACTGCCATCTCAGGTGGGTGTAAAAGATCCTTTGGCAACATTTTGAAGACGAGCAGGGGAGTTACCACTGGTGTCCTGCCTAACATTCACCCATCAACCAAATTGCTAAAATAGATTATCTGGTCATTTATCACTTTCTGGGAGTTTGCCATTGGTTGCCATGCTTTCTACATTGCAACCATGACTGCATTTCGAAAGTATTTTGTTGACAGTAAAGTACTTTGGAATGTCCTGTGGTCATGAAAGGCACTCTATACATGTAAACTGTTTATTATTTTCACCATTCACAAGCATTATCCTGGATGATGAAAGTAAAAGAACTACTGCAATCAGAAGTGGAAGACCCACAGTGTGATCATGTTCTTACCCATCATCTACAATTCCAATAGATGTATTAGACTGTAGAGTGCCAATGTTAGCTGATTTTTCATATCCCTAACCCAAAGACGCTAAAGTCAATTACAGTGGCCTCACCCCAACTAACCCCCAACCTGACTGCAATCCCGACCAGGCCCAACTACCTCTACAAACCCCTGACCCGACCCGACTAACCCCCGACCCATCTACCAACTCTCCTGCCTACTACCTCACCGACCTACCCACCTACACACTTGCCCACATGCCTATCTTACCCACCTCACCCACTTATCTACTTATCCACCTACCCACCTGCCTACCCACTTACCCACCTACCTTACACATTTACCTTACCCACCTATCCCCTTACTCACCTACTCACTTACCACTTACCCATCTACCTTACCCACCTACCCCCTTACCCACCTATCCACTTACCCAGTCTATCCATTCACTCACTCACCCACTAATCCATTCACCCATTCATTCACCCATTCACTAACATTCACACTGGCATTTAAACTTACCATACAGCAGCTACATCAGTAAAAAGAGGGGCAGGCCCTGACTTCCCCCAATGCTACTCCGCTCTGATGTAGTTCCCCAAATGAAGATGCACCGTGTGTTTCTTACAGCCGCGCTTGGAAGGTTCCGCAGCAGCATTGAGTTGGTGGAATTTTTGAGCACAGTGGCAATCCGATGATCATTGCTGCTGCTCGGAAGATTTGGGCCATTGTCATTGTCAGCTGTCCCTCGATATGAGGATGACATCTCCCCAGAGTCATGAGCTTCTGTCAAGGGTCTTCATGTGACTGAGCAAGCCGATTTTCAACCTGCTGATCTTTGAGTACATGGGGCAGGACCCCACAAAGCAGTGCAGGATTTGCTTCCTTTCTTTTCCTTCTCTACCATCGTCCTGCCTCATCATTAAAGCATCGGGACTCAAAACGAGCTAAAGCTTGATGGACAATTTGTGGCCATTTTGAACAATTTGGTGGCAAGCCGTCCCAGTCAAGGAGAGCTTCAGAGCGTCATTGAAGTGTTTTCCTTGGTTTTTCCCTGAAACATTGGCCATTTGAAAGTTGACAGAACAGGACCTGGCCAGGGTGATGGTTTTCAGCCATGCAGACACAGTGGCCAGTCCATCGAGGTCGATTTTGTAGGAGTTTTGTCTGAATGTTTGTATAGTTGGCTTTAAGAAGGACACGAGCATTTGTTCCTCCCATTGAACCTGAAGGATGCGGCAGATGCATTGCTGATGGAGATGACCCTGGTAGAAGCCTGCATGTGACTTTGTTTAACGTGAGGACCTTGGGGCACCATCATTGTCCACAAGATCTTGACGGGTTTCGGTCACATGCCAAATCATGGTGACTAGGACCACCTTGCTGCTGCAGCCTTCTTCTATCCTCGCGGCTGATGAGACACACAGTTTTCCTTCTGCCACTGAGGAATTTTAGACTGCGTTTAGTCTGGCACCTTCCCCCAAACTGGCCACCATGGGTGGCCACCAGAAGCAAGGGATCATCTGAATGCCCAAGCCTCTTCCCATGTCAAGGCGGAGATCCACAACAATCCCTCAGTACTGCACTGAAGTATCAACCTTTACTTTTGTGCTCAAGTCCTGGAGTGGGACTTAAACCCACAACTTTCTGACTCAGAGGCAAGAGTTCTACCAACTGAGCCACGACTGATATAACACATGGTGCATCTTCCTGTAGAGACACTGAAGCGAAACTACTTTTCTTAATTCTTCCCGCTATATTGTTAAAAAAATATAATAAACCTTCTAAAGGGAATTGGATAACACCTGAAGGATAAAAAATTGTACGGTTATGGGACATGAGCAGGTGATCAGGGCTAACTAGTGGCTCTTTGAAAGAACCGGCATAGACTCAATGGGCTGAATGGCCTCTTTCACTGCTGTATTTTGTCATTCTATGATTCTACAATCTATTATTATTTTGAAACATAAATGCTATTGTTGCTCCCAAAGAGTTAAGATGCATGAGAGACACTGTGAGAAAGAAACTTTCATCTCTTTAGAGCGGTTTGGATTTGAGCCCAGGTCCAAGAGGTGAATGGACAATATTCGAACATATTGTACTATCCAGTCCCACATCAGAGAATGAGGCGCCCTCCATCTGATCCATCTGGGCTGTTGTTGGCCTCAGTTCCCAGATGTAGAGGGACAATGTTCCAAAAAAAAACTGCCATACCACTCTGCGGCAAACATCTGGCTACAATCTTTGTACCAATAGGCCAGCAGAGAGGAACAGTAGAGACCATAAAATGTTCAGTAAAATAAGCTTTAATGCAGCTACAAATATTGCATGTGTAAATTGAATTTAGTGAATAGTGGTCAGGAAGCTTTGGACTTTTTGATGCAGAATCAAATCTGCTTTTATTCCAAAAATGAAAATCTAACGAATGCTGTTATGAAACCATATGTTTCTCTAATTCTGCTTTATAGCATTCAGCAAGAGAATGGTTCAGAATGTCCCATTTTTGCAGATGTTCCACACAAACTGTGCGTGTGTTGTAATCATCAAAGGACACACAGTATTTAAGGGATTAATCATTGTATCATCATCATTTGCCCTCCAGGCAATAATAGTGTGTTAACAGTTTGTGAAATATTTCCTAAAACACAACACAAATTATGGTTTCTGTAGTGCAGCAAATGAAACTTCAGAAGCATTCCATCGAGCAGAAGGGTACAATTACAAAGATGAACCTGGGAAATTTTTAATCTTAGTGCATGTACTGAAGATATCAGCAGATAACCTTGCATGGAGCCAATCCGATGGCTCAACGAATATCTCTTTTAAGTAGCTAAGTCAAGTAGATCCAAAAGGTCCCAGATTTAATCCCCAGTATGATCCCACTCATGGCATAACTAGAAGGCGTTCCAATTGGCTACTTGGCGTTAAGAGCAGTAAATGCACTAGTAGTCACCTTTGGGCATGTGAGGTTTAGATAACAGGCTGGCTTTGCCAGCTGAACCATCGCAAGAGGCCGTGGGCTCACATAGTCAAAGACTGGCAATTTGGGAAACATCCTGGAGGGCTGGCGATGCCCATGGGAATGTATTGCAGTGTGAACCCACAACTTTGGAGAACAGGACTGAAGCCTGGGGAAATTTTACGTATACCAATCTAACAATCGGGTAGGCTAGTATAGTTATTGTGTTACTGGAATAGTAACCCAATGGCCTAGAGACATGAACTCATTTCTGCGGGGAAGCTGGAGAATTTAAATTCAAATAATCAAAAAAAAATGTGGAATTAAAAAGCCACTATCAGTAACGGTTACCACGGAATAAAAACAGAAAATGCTGGAATTGCTCAGCTGGTCAGGCAGCATCTGTGGAGATAAACAAAGTTAATGTTTCGGGTTGATGATGACCCTCCATCAGAACTGAGGAAAGATAGGGATGGTTTAGATCATGTGAAAGGGAGAAGGGGAGGAAGAATAAAAGGGAAGGTCTGGTTTAGAGTGGAGGACAGGAGAGAATAAATGACAAAAGATTTTGTGATAATGGGTAAAGTAAAGAAACAAAATATGTGTCTACATGGGGATATGGATGGCTGGATATCAGATGTCCAAAAGCAAGGTGAACAATTAAACAAAATGGACGCAGATGTTATGACCCAACATTGTTGAACACAACATTGAGTCCTGAAGGTTGTAGAGTGCCGAGTTGAAAGATAAGTTGCTGTTCCTCGAGCTTGCATTGAGCTTCATTGGAACACTGTAGGAAGGTCAGAGAGGGCGCAAAGTGGAGAACTGAATGACAAGCAACAGGAAGCTCAGGGTCATGCTTACAGACTGAATGGAGGTGTTCACCTCCAGTCACCCAATCTGTGCTTGGTCACCCCACTGTAGAGGAGACCACATCGTGAGCAGTGAATACAGTGTACTAAATTGAAAGAAGTACAAGTAAATTGCTGTTTCACTTGGAAGGAGTGTTTGGGGCCTTGGATGGTGAGAAGGGAGGAGATAACTGTGGGATTGTTGTAAAAACCCACCTGGCTCACTAATACCCTTAAGGGAAAAAAGGTCTGTCATCCTTACCTGGTTTAGCCTATATGTAACTCCAGGCCCACAACAATGTACTTGACTTTTAATTACCTCTGAAATGGCTCACCTAGAAAGTCCTCAGTTGTATTCAAGCAGGCAGTTTATCACTACCTTGTTCATGGCAATTAGGAGTGGGCAATAAGTGCTGGCCTTGCCAGCGATGCCTACATCCCAGGAATTAATTAAGAAAACTGCCCAGGATTAAAGTGTACCGTCATCACGAAACTTATTTCTGGGACTGGATTTCATAGACTATACCTAGAAGCTTGGACAATCTTCAGGGTATTATGCATCAACAGTGTAATCTTCTTAAGAATTAATTATAAGAAACAACTTAAATTTATATAGTGCCTTTCACCTCTCAGGGCACCCCAAAACACTGTACAGTTAATTAAGTGGTCTGATGTAGGAAATGGGTTAGGCTATTTGGTCCCACAAATAGCAACGTGATAATGACTGGAAAATCTGTTTTAGTGATATAAATTACAGAATAAATATTGGCCAGGATGCTGGGGAGAACTCTTCTTCAAGATAACGTTAAGGGATCTTTTACATCCACCAGAGATGGTAGTCGAGGCCTCCACTTAACATTTCACCCAAACGACAGCACCTCCAACAGTGCAATACTCTCAATACTGCATTGAAGTGTCAGCCTAGATTTTGTGCTCAAGCCTCTGTACCAGGATTTGAACCCACAATCTTCAGACTCAAAGGTAAGAGTGAGCCACCTGGCTCACTGAATCAACTCGGTACATTATCAGGACCCAAACAAACTATTCCCATCTTTCTTCCTTGGGGCCAAACACGTCTCCTTTAATTCCGTTTGAGTTTAGTCTCATTCAGTATATTGGGTGGCAATTTTTTCTGTAAATTGCAGTTGTAAGATGCCCCATAGTTACTCACCAAGTTACATTTGTGTTTTTTTTTGACATTATAATCCTGTAATAATGCACTCTTTCTCCACAGTGCTTCAATTTTCATGGTGCTGTATTCTCACTATCCCTCACTAAAATAGGCATTCTAACTGAACACAGACCAATCCTTCCCACCCCACACTCAATTAAGGCCTGTGAAGGACAATCAGGCCCAACCCTCCTTTATAAATATTTCCCCTAATGCACTACCTCACACAATACCTCCTGCAGCAAGCCAAGGACAGACATGTGGGAGCTCCGCCATTTCCGCCAACTCCAGCATGATGCCACCACCAAACACATCTTCCCTTCACCCCCCCGACGGCATTCCGTAGGGATCGTTCCCTCCGGGACACCCTGGTCCACTCCTCCATCACCCCCTACTCCTCAACCCCCACTTATGGCACCTCCCCATGCCCACGCAGAAAATGCAACACCTGCCCCTTCACTTCCTCTCTCCTCACCGTCCAAGGGCCCAAACACTCCTTTCAAGTGAAGCAGCATTTCACTTGCATTTCCCCTAACTTAGTCTACTGCATTCGTTGCTCCCAATGCGGTCTCCTCTACATTGGAGAGACCAAACGCAAACTGGGCGACCGTTTTGCGGAACACCTGCGGTCTGTCCGCAAGAAAGACCCAAACCTCCCTGTCGCTTGCCATTTTAACACTCCACCCTGTTCTCTTGCCCACATGTCTGTCCTTGGCTTGCTGCATTGTTCCAGTGAAGCCCAACGCAAACTGGAGGAACAGCACCTCATCTTCCGACTAGGCACTTTACAGCCCTCCGGGCTGAATATTGAATTCAACAACTTTAGATCTTAAACTCCCCCTCCCCCCATCCCCACCCCGTTTCTTTCCCCCCCCCGCTTTTTTTTTCAATAATTTATATAGATTCTTCTTTCCCTACCTATTTCCATTATTTTTAAATCTAAAACTAAAACCTTTAGTCTTTCCACCCCACCCCCACTAGAGCTGTACTTTGAATATCCTGTTTTCCATTCTTAATTAGCACTTTTCTCAGACAAATACCACCACCTTCAACACCTCTTTGACCCTTTTGTCTGTGACATCTTTTGATTATCTGCTCATCTCCACAATCACCACACCACACCCTCAATGTCTCTCTCTCCACCCGCCCCACCCACCTTAAACCAATTTATATTTCTCCCTTCTTCTAACTATGCTCCAGTTCTGCCGAAGGGCCATGAAGGCTCGAAACATTAATTGATTTCTTCTCCGCCGGTGCTGCCAGACCTGCTGAGTTTTTCCAGGTAATTCTGTTTTTGCTTCACAGGAGGGTTGTCAGATAAAATTTGACAGCAATTATGAGGGCAGGCTGGCGAATACTGGCAAAGTAAAATAGCCTGTTCATACCTACTATCAAGGCTCACATGTATACAACTGTTAACTGGGGAAGGTGCCTTAGGGTGATTAACATCAATCGAGCCACCACCGAAAAGAGTCGACACCTTCAAGAGAAAGTAAGAATTGAATTCCAAAAGAATGGATATTTGGAACTTCTTCAACCACTTTGCATCGCAGAATCTTAGGCCTAAACTTTCATGGCTCTACAATCCTGTTGGATCATGAAAATGGAGTATGTTTGGATCATCGAGTGCAGCCCATAAAGGGTGACCAGTTGTCAGCTCCTACTAGTATAAAAGCTTCCATGGATAGTTAGGAAAGAGTTTAAAAGGCATCAAGGGACAAGCACATTTACAGAAAAGTGATCATCTAAAGACATCAAGTATTCGAGGTGTGAACATGATTCAAGCATTTGGTTTAGCACTTGCATTTATTGTGTGACAGAACAAGCACTGGTGTGATCCCAGCACCATCAACATGACAACAGTATATTCACACCTTCATCACATTAGAGTTGAGAAGAGGTTAAACTAAAATTTCAAGACGTTTTAGCACTAAATGGGTTGGATATTAAATGTTTGTTGTGGGTCTCCATTTTAGGGTTGGAGCTGCCCTGATCACTGTAACAACATCCCAAATGTATTTGAAAAGAATACGGTTATAACAAAGTCAGTGTCCAAATAAGTCAAAAATGATCAATTATACTGATTCAGAGTCCCAGAGCTATATTCTGTTACTATGATGCTCTGCAATATTTTAATCCAGTTTATATCAACCCCAACACCAATGGAACAAACAAATGGTGGCAGAAACAGAGATTTAAAAAATCCCTGTGGTTACCCATTTACTTACTGAGTAAATGTAGTACTTTAATGTGTGGTGCAGGCCTATATAGATGAGGAGGATCACAAGTTCAGTCCTGAGTCATTCTCAATCGGATATGGCAATGAGCCATCACGACTGACCTCAGTACCCTCTAAAGCAAGTAGGGAGGGAAATGTCACTTCTGATCAGTCTCTGGTGTGGCCTGCTGGAAAATGTGACTGCGGACAGAATGTGATATGTTCCCCAGTAGCTGCCAATGGGAACTTGAGTAAGGTAGCTCATATACAAACATGCAAGTTGGACGGGTGGGAAAAGACCAGCTGATCCATCAAGCCTGCCTCCACTCCATGATGGCCAGAGTATCAAGACGAGACAGTTCCTTCCTCCCCACACCCCACCCCCACCCACCGACCTGTAATCCCCCTGGTGAGGGAAAAAAAAACACAGAATCACCCAGGGCCGATAAGGGAAAAATACTCTGGAAAATCCTCCTCTAAACACCTCATGCGATCAAACCTGTCCACGAGAACACTTGAAGCACATGTATCTGTAGAAACATAGGCAGCTTTTTTCAAAAGAAGGAGTTAAAAGTGCTTTTATTTTGCTTCAACGTCATTGACTCGTAACACACATGTATGGTGTAATTGAGGTCTCTCGCCAATATAAAGATGATGGCTCCAGATGATGGATACCAGCAAAGACATAGGCCAGGATTTTTCGGCCCTGCCGTGGTGTGTGTGTGGCCCCCCCCAACCACCACACCAGCGGATACGACGAGCCATTTAAATCTCCATTCAGTTCGGTGGGACCGTAACACCCCGCTAGGCGGGAGGGCCCGTAAAATCCCGGCCATGCTTTTAAAAACAAAGTGTGTCCCAATGTATCAACAGAGCTATGAGGCTCCTTGTAGGCCGATGAACACACTGAGCTGGCTCCACGTCTCAGAGCCATGTTAGACACTCAAGACGGACTCGTCATCAGACCCCTCCCCACCACCCCTTGGTGGACCCAGCTGTTTCAGCCTTCTAGTTCAACAGCAGTCGTATGCTTGGAGCAGTGGGTATCTCATATCAGGACCGGCCCAAAAGAAAGACTGGAACTAAGCTAAACAAGAGACAGGAAGGGGGAGGGTATGGGAGCAGCACATGTTTGGTGCCACACTCCGCTGAGGCCCAGACAGAAGTAAAAGCTCTTTGAGTTAATCCAATCCACCCTTCTCTGGAAGTGCCCAGTGGGTTATTTCAAAGGTCTGTTTGCTGAATAAACAAAGGTTACACCCTAGGAAATGTGCAAGCTGTCCCTAAGTGGTTGTGAGAATAGGACGCACACACACAAACACACACAGGCCCATGCTCATGTGAATCCTTTTGATGGTGAAGAGCCCAGGAAATGAGTATCACACCTGCTGGGAAATGATCCATTTGCAGGAGCTGTTGGCTCTTGCCGGTCGCATCTGAGTGAAAATAATCCTACTTAAAACAATAAAGAATTCATTCAGTTTGTACCTTGACAGGTTCTGTCTTGTCTTAAATCTCCATATGTCTGTTCCCTTCCGCTCCCTGAATTTGTTAACTCCTTCAGTGCATTACTTCCTCTTTCACATTGGTGCTTATTTGGTCCAGGTGAGATGACATCTGACTTAGTTGTTTGCATTTACATTACTAAATATGACCCCCCCCCCTCCCCTACCCCAGTTCTTCATGTGTCTATGACTCTGCTGGCAAAATTTAAGAGCTAAATTTAGCAGCCTAAACATTCATGGACACCAGTTATCCGTAATCTGAGCTATTAAGTACTAAGCACTACTGCTGAGCAGTGACAAGGCAGTTTAAGGCTGAACATCCCCACTACCATTAATCCTTCATTTGGGTCATATTCCTTTTTGTGAAGCAGGCTGGAGATTTTTCACTAAATAAAAGACGCTATTTAAGTGCAAGTCACTGTTAATGCATAATGCATGACCAGCATTAAACGATTGACTTCCAGGTTGCCCTTCACCTATATTAAGCTTGGTATTGCTGCCTTCATCATTTGAAAAATCAATGTAATATTTCATTGGAGTGGAAACAATCAATTGGCCAAGCAGCAATAGGTAGCTTAATGACAGACAGACGGCTGGGTAGCTCAAATTTATACAGATGCATTTTCTCATTCTTGTGTGCACCCTGTCATATATTCTGTCTCTCTCTATTTATCACATCTTTCCATGTTTCCCCATTCAATTCCACCCCTATTCCAAGTCCAGCCAACTTCTGAAACTTGAAGAGAGAAATGAAAATTTTGGCGGTAGAACTCCATTGAAAGTTTATAACTGATACATGAACCTACCTATTCTCCATTCAGAACCTGATGGATTGTATAGAATTTTTGAGATTATAGTGCAGAAGGGAGCCATTTAGTGCAACATTTATGTTCTGGGCAATGACAAATCGCTACAGTACTTCAATCCTAATGCTCTACTCATTCCCTGTTCTTTTTACAGCTTTTCAAATATCTATCCAATTTTTTTCTTAAATAGAAACAACGTTTTGCATTTATATAGCACTTTCCACAACCTCTGGGAATCCCAAAGCACTTTAAAGCCAATGATGTACTTTTGAAGTGCAGTCACTGTTTTAATGAAGGAGACAGCTTAGCAGACAAACTCTGACCAATAGCAATGAAATAACGACCAGGTAATTTGTTTTTGTGGTATTCATTGAGGGATAAATACTGGCCAGGACATCAGGAATAACTCTCCAGCTCTTCTTTAAATTAGTGTCATGGGATTTTTATGTCTTCCTGAGCATTTATTTAAAGTCTCATCAAAAAGACAGCATCTCTGACAGTGCAAAATTTCCTCAGTACTGCACTGGGACCGTTAACCTAGGTTGCAAGCTCAAATCTCTGGAGTGAGACTTGAACACACAAGTTCTCAGGGTGAAGGGTGCACCAGTCATAACTGATATATGATGATGCTGTGCTTCACAGAACATGAAGAGTCATACGGACTCGAAACGTTAACTCTGTCTTCCTCTCCACAGCTGCTGTCAGACCTGCTGAGTTTTTCCAGCAATTTTTGTTTTTGTTTCAGATTTCCAGCATCCACAGTATTTTGCTTTTATGAAATTTTCACAACAGTTTCTCCTGCTTCTCCACCATAAAGTGGCCAGAAAAGCTGCAGAAACTCTAGAAACTTTATAGTGTTTCTGACATTTTCTGGGATTTCAACAGATGGGGGAGAAAACTTCAAGACAATTCTTCCCATTCTGCCTCTAAAATAGATATAAGTTGCATTTATGTAGCGCCTTTAACATGGTAAAATACTTCAAGGTACTTACCCAGGAGTGTTATCAGGCAAAATTTGTCACCAGGACTCATAACGAGATATTAGAGCACATGAAAATGATAGGTGTTAAGGAGCACCTTAAAGGAAGAGAGAGAAGTAGAGAAATGGAGATATTTTATCCCAAGGTTTGGTAGCTGAAGGCATGATCGTCAATGGTGGAGTGACTAAAATTGGAGTTGTGCAAGTGGCCACGATTAGAGAACCCTGACGGTAAGAGGACAGGAGGAGGTTACAGAGGGACCAAGCTGTGGAGAGATTTTAAAACAAGGATAAGAACTTTAAAACTGGGGCATTGCCAGAAAGAGAGGCAAACTGTGAGCACAGGGGATGATGGGTGAATGGGACTTGGCATGAAGGTACCGGGAGCACCTAAGGTTTATGTAGAGCAGAAGATGGGAGTCACTTATGGTTCGAGAATGTAGCGTGTTTTGTAAATTAGCTTCTATTTCAGATTTCCAGCAATTGTCTCACATCTACACCACGGTTCAGTTTGCAAATCCAGCAACAACTGTTTGAGTGATTCCAATGAGGTATCTCAGCGGAGCAACTGACCTATTTAACTCAGCAGGTCTGGCAGCATCTGCGGAGAGGGACACAGTTAACGTTTTGAGTCCAAATGATCCTTCAACAGAACTGTTCTGTTGAAGGGTCATTCGGACTCGAAACATTAACTGTGGCCCTCTCCGCAGATGCTGCCAGACCTGCTGAGTTTTTCCAGGTATTTTTGTTTTTGTTTTGGATTTCCAGCATCTGCAGTTTTTTGCTTTTAGCTGAGCTATTTGTTCAGAGGGAATAGATTTGTACGTTCGAATATAGACCTGTGCCCTACAGACACTGTGTTGGGCAGATGGAGCTCAGGTGGGTACTTAGCTTGTAGAGATTTGATGGGAGGTGTCAGCAAACACCCCAGGCAAAAGACAGCAAATGTGGCCATCAATCTCATGATATTTTATATTAGGCTATCTTCAAATATAAATCCTACCCTAAGGTAGGGCGATTTTGAGCTAGGATTGATGCAAGGTGTAGAATTCATAGCACTTGCAGCAGGAATCTTAGATCCTATTGTGGGTTAATTTACATCCCCAAACATAAATGGCATTGTACAGGAACACAAAGAAACACACAAGTTCTCTCTCCATTCTATATGAGGGTAGACTTTCTGGTTCCTATGCTGGGGCCAGTCAGAGCACCTGGCTGCATCAAATGCAGGAAAATTGATGGATGGGGAACCGGGCAGGCTTCATTAGCATTGTGTGCTCCTCTTTTTCTGCCCACCCCTAACCAAGACCCCTTTAATAATGCGCATTCCTCCCCTTCCACACCTTTTTTTTGCTTAAGTGCCCATTGAATATTTTAGACACTGCTATTTGTATGACCTTTGTTACCTGTCACTCTTACTTTCCTATATTCTAGGCACACACTCCTCAGCTGCTAGCCTTTTCCTCATTCACTTTTAACTTCCTGAAGGACAAACTGCCACACAATGCCCACCGGAGGCAGGCTGCCGGAGGGAGTACAGAAACACCTCACCCACTTTGAGTAGAAAGCCACGGGTGGTCACTCCAATTTTGCTGTGGGAGTTGGTGATTTTAATGACCTATTGCCAGTTGCCAAGTCAATGATTGAGGGCATGCACGTTCTCCCTGCCATCCTTGTGAAGCAGCACACAGACACAAGCTTCTACTCCTTCTATGGCCCCTAAATCCCAGAGGGACGTTGTTCACCCGTTCTTAACTTCCATCCTCCTTTCCCTGCAGACCCGTCACAGCAACAGGGAGCACAGGAGGAGGAAGATGATGATAATGTTGAGGAGGAGGATATAGGGAAGAGCAGAAACAGGAAAGTTATGATAAATGAGCCACCCTGGGGTCCCTGCTTCAGAAACCTGCCCCGTGTTCCTGTGCCCCAATGCCCTCCAACGCACCGTCTCTGGCACCCCTGGGGCAGGATTTTCGGGTCGTCGGGCGGGCGACCCGGGAGTGACTGGGAAACGGTCCGCCACCCACAATCGCCCCCCCACCCCCGACGACGATTTCACGCTGACTGACCAATTAACAGCCAGCCGGAATGAAACATGCGCTGAGAAACTCAGCGCTGCTGGGGTGGGGGTGGGAGGACTGTGAGCGCTGAAGTCTGCGCATTCGCGGGGGGGATCGCAGACGGAGAGTTCCCTGAAGGCAGGGATCTGCCTAGAGAAACTGAACAATTTTAAATTCAAAAATAAAGAGTTTTGAAATCTGAAAAAAAAAGTCCCAACAAGGGTCTCACTGACAACAACGTGAACAGAATAAAAATCCTGCCCAATAATTTATGTTTATTTTTTATTTCATTGGGGAAACTTCATCCCGCAGCAGAAAATAGGTTTTAATCAATTGCTTTAGGGCCTTAATATGCCTCTTAATTGTCAGTGGGCACGCTGCCGACTCTCGCACGCGCCAGCCAACCGAAATATCGTGCGAGCGTGTAAAGACATCGGGATGCTCGCCTGATGTCATTGCGCACTGTTTTACTCCTCATCAGGTCGGGCGCATGCCCGCCCGCGGGACATAAAACTTTGCCCCTGGAGTTCTGAGGAAGAGTCATATTTGACTCGAAAGAACTCCTTTCTCTCTCCACGGATGCTGAATATGGCTCTTGATTCCTGGCACTTCAAGTTACCAACTCAAGTACCAAGACCCAATGGGTTGGTAAATGCTGATGTTTACTGGTTGCCATGCATGCACAGTTGTATTGTTTTACTCCATTATATTTTGTGACTTAAAAAATCCCAAATACCTCCAAATCCCAGGCATATTCTATTTGTATCCAGTAACACAGGCATATCGTATTATTTGATTATTGTGAGATGCTGCAATATGCTTTTAGTTTATTGGTTTTCATCCTCCTTTATCAAGATTCTCCCTTTTGATTTGTTGTTTATTAATAACAACTATTCTAATAAAGTCCGTCATAGGACAAGACACCAAAGCAGGTGCAGACTTTTGGAGCTTTTGTTCTGTTCGCTGAATTAACACAAGTTATTGATGGGCAGGGTTATGCGAAAGAGAAGAGAAAAGTTTGTGTAGATGCTCAAAATATGGTTATGTAACTGTGAAAAAGTATTAACCAATTGTCTGAATCCTGCCTTTATAAAATCCAAAAGCTGCATCAATACTTCACTGTTTCTCCACTGAGAACTGCATTAGAAAATCAATTAGAAAACTTTTGCCCAAGTTGTGGAATTTGGGGAGCTGAGGTGAGACCAGAAATATCTGCGCATGTGCAAATGGGTATTGGTGGCCATCTTGTTTGGCCATCTTGCATTGGCAGGAGACAGAGTGTTGCTGATAACACTATTTTTCAGGGCAGCATTACAGGCTCTGTCATTCCCCCTCAGGGCATTAGCTCAGTGGCAGGTGGAAAGTGTTAACATGCTGTCCAGGAACAAGCTATAGAGATACGCCCAGCAGCAGCTCCCTGCCAGGGACAAGCTACCATGAGAGAAAGGCCACTTCAATCTCATGTGCTTGGTGTAGCACATTCTTAATAGTGGTAGACTAGAAGCTGTGGAAGAGTAAAGAGAGTGAGGTGCCCATCTACACAAATCACTAAACACTAGTGTAGAGGGAGGAAAAGCAATCAGAAAGTGTGATGGCCTAAAACTCAAGAGGTTTGCAATATAAATGTGAGGAAATGATACTTTGGTTGCACAAAGCTTTGGCTTTAACTGGAATACTGTGTTCATTTTTGGGCACCAAACTTCAAGAATGATATATTGACCTTGGACACACTGCGGCTTTAATTATGAGAACAGGTTGAATAATTAGTATTCCTTTAAGTTTAGAAGAGAAATTGGCTGTGAAATTACTTGTGACATCCTTTTTTCTTTATTCCGTCATGGGATGTGGGTGTCGCTGGCAAGCCAAGCATTTGTTGCCCACCCCTAATTGCATTGAACTGAGTGGCTTGCTAGACCATTGCAGAGGGCAGTTAAGGGTCAACCATGTTGTCATGGGTCTGGAGTCACATGTAGGCCAGACCAAGTAAGGATGGCAGATTTCCCCTGTTTAAAGGAAATTAGTAGACCAGACGGGTTTTTACAAAAGTTAATGTTTGTTGTCATGGCCACCACTACAGCGATTAGCTTTATATTCCAGATTTATTAACTGAACTTAAATTATCCAGCTGTCATAGTGGGATTTGAACTCAAGCCCCCTGAGCATAAATCTAGCTTCTAGATTACTAGTCTAGTGAAATTGCCACTATGCCACTTCCCTGAATCCTGAGGATGCGACAGGAGGTATATAAATGCAGCTAGGATAAAAGCAAAATACTGCAGATGCTGGAAATCTGAAATAAAAACAGAAAATGCTGGAAAAACTCAGCAGATCTAACAGCATCTGTGGAGAGACAAACGGAGTTAACGTCCCGAATCTGTATGACTCTGAGTCTTAAGGACTCGAAACGTTAAGTCTGTTTTTCCCTCCACAGGTGCTGTTAAACCTGCTGAGTTTTTGCAGCATTTTCTGTTTTTGTGACATAAATGCAGCTTCTTTCCTTTTTTCTATCAACAGCCATAATTTCTACATCCGAATTCTTATCTTTAATCTGGTGCTGAATATTTCCTAAGCATAGGGTGTGCCTGAATAGGGAGGTTCAAGAATTGGTTCTTCACCCTGTCATACAGCAATATAAAAGCTTTTAGAATAATAAAATCTTCTGATGTGCTCCTCTTAAAGGTTGTTCAGGTGGGGAAATTTCATTTTCAATGATCAAGTTCATGTCTATTGTTCTTGGGAGTGAATCACCCATCTCTGTTGCTGAAGTCAGAGTTTGGGCAGGCTCTAAATTTTTCCTGCGGAATATAGTCCAGGGATCAAAATGACCCGCCTTTCTGATGGTTCACTTGCTACAGGAAGATGTCAAAATAGGTCTATCTTTGCTGAGTGGGATGATCTCAGCCAGTATGACGTTAAAAGTACAACCATTAGCCTCAGTGCCCCATCTTTGGGAAAATGTGAGAAAGGTCACCATGGCTCTTCCATTGGATCATTATCCCATCAGCCACTGCTGCAAAGCGCACCTGAGTGGATACCAGGTAAAACAGCATTGGGCTCATCTGTGCTGCCCTGGTAGCCAAATCTCCCACTGATAGCCATGATCTGGACTTGATACAGGTACCAGACCCCTTACCTGGCATCCCAAAATCCAGAAGGACCTGAAAATTGGCTACATTGGAAGGTGCCCCCTCCCCCACCCGGGTAGCAATTTGAATAAAACTCTTTCATTCTTTATTTTTCGTACTTTATTTTCTGTACTATAAGTACATGCTAGGCCGGTGACCCAAAATCCGTAAAATCCCCAAATCCGGCACACGTCTGCTCCCGAGCTTCCAGGACATGGAGTGCGGTACCTGTACTGAACAGCAGCCAGTGGAACTGTCGTCTACCAACATGAAACAGTGCCTCACGGAAAGAAAACTGGGGAGAGAAAACGAATCAAGGTCAAGACAAACCATTTTGAAATGTAAGATTATACTAAAATAGTCACCTTTTCAAGCAGCACCAGCCTCTAGTCTGCTCAAAGGTGGTGCATAAGCTGGTGGCAAACATCTCAGTGATAGTGTGTCTCTTCCACCCCCCCACCCACCTTAAACCAATTTATATTTCTCCCTTCTTCTAACTATGCTCCAGTTCTGCCGAAGGGCCATGAAGGCTCGAAACGTTAACTGATTTCTTCTCCGCCGATGCTGCCAGACTTGCTGAGCTTTTCCAGGTAATTCTGTTTTTGTTTTATCTCAGTGATAGCATTGCTTTAAATAATGTGATTGTGGGAGAATAACTAAAGAAAATCAGACAGGGAGCATTAATTGTATTTTACAACAGTTTCCTGAGATGGTAGAGGAAACCCAAGCTTGATACTAATGGAGAATGAAAGCTGTACAGCCCCTTTATGCCCTGACTTTGACTTGCTGGGGGTTGGTTCATCAAGCCGTCAACCTGGTGCCCAAGTCTCACAGGCAATACATGTTTAAAATGCTAACCAAAAAAATCGAACTTGATCTGCTTCATTTCCCCCACCCCCTCCCACCCCCCACCCCCAACTCCCCCACACCGCACCCCCCTCCCCCCACCCCCCCCACCCCACCGAGCATTGTATAATCTGCACACAACTGTCGGCAGCACCTAAACAGATGCCAATTTCTATCAAATTGCACAACCTAACAGGGAGAGGAAGGAAAAAGTGGCCAAGGGGCCCCATGTGTCAGAGGAAATGAAGGTTATTTGCAGAGAATGGGAAGTGTTTTGTCATGAAACTGCGTGTGAAATGTCCTTTGTTCTTTTATTGTGGTGTTCATAGGATTCCTCATTCAGGCTGCAGGGATTTGGGCTAATTGCTGATGACACTATGTGGAGCGTCTGTGTAAGGCTGAGAGATCAGGCCCAGCTGATGTCTTTCCAATAAAAGAGTTTAGATCCTAATCCAATTGACACATGGACTGCAAATGCTGTTGGGGAGTGCTGAGGGATACAAGGCAGTTTTTTTTTTGTAAAGTGGATTCATTTAGGAAAGATGCTTGTTACAAGATAGCTCCCAAGTAAAGCTGGAAAAAGGGCTGAGGGCAGTTAACAGACACAATAATAAAGGTGACAAAATAGATGCAATGAGCAATTCTTACTCAGCGTTGCCCTCATTTCTGATAGGATCCGAAACACGTTTAAAATGTGAAAGGTTGTCCATTTCCAAACTGTTAACAGAGACCAACACAAATAATATTGTTCACTACCCAGCAAAGTTTACTGTTAAACTAAAGTTAAACCAAACTACAAATGTTGGAAATCTGAAGCAAAACAGGAAATGCTGGAAACAATCAAGTCAGCAAATGCGAATGGAACAGATCGGTTAATATTCCAGAATCACAGAATCTTAACGGCACAGAGTATGGTGTTGTTTCTTCGTCACAACAGAATTAATTTCTACATGGAAAAAAAAGAAAGAACTTGCATTTGTATATAGTGCCTGTCATAACCTGAGTATGTCTCAATGTGCTTTACAGCCAATGAAATACTATAATCACTCTTGTAGGAAATACAGCAGCCAATTTGAACACAGGAAGATCCTGCAAACAGCAGTAAGATCATTGCACAATCTAGTGTTTTGGTGTTGTTGGTTATGGGTTAAATATTCACCAGGACACAAATTGTGCCATAGGATCTTTTATGTCCACCTGAGTGAGCAGATGGGAGCCTCAGTTTATCTGAAAAACAGCCTTTTAAAAGTGCATCACTCTCCCTGTACCATACTGGATATGTCAGCCTAGGCTTTGTGCTCAAGTCTCTGGAGTAAGATTTGAACCAACAATCTTGTAATTGAGGTGTCAGCTGTGGCTCAGTTCATAGCACCCTCGCCTTTGAATCAGAGGGTTGTGGGTTCATGTCCCACTCCCGGAAAACAAGAACTGTGATTGTACTTGAAAGAGTTGCAATCTGTGACTGTTGATAACTGGAAAGAGTTTCAGCAGTTGTTCACCTGGACCTCTGCCTCATCTTGTAATTGAGGTGAGAGTGCTAATGACCAAGCCATGCCTGGCATGCTGCTCGTATAACAATAATTTGCATCTGAATGCAGGGAGGGAAACTACAAGGAGGACTGAACTGGACAAATTATTTCAGTTGAAGAGTCATACGGACTCGAAATGTTAACTGCTTTCCTCTCCGCAGATGCTGTCAGACCTGCTGAGTTTTTCCAGGTATTTTTGCTTTTGTTTTGGATTTCCAGCATCTGCAGTTTTTTGCTTTTAAATTATTTCGGAGACCAGGACAATAGTGGCTGAACAAATGACTGTTATTGATGGAGTGGATGGAGCAAAGGGTAAGAATTCCAATGTTAAAGGAACCTTCACAGGCTCTGCTTCACCAAGGCAGTGGGAAGGGGAGGTGGGGAGGATATTAGGGAGGAGGTAATGAATAAGTTTGGAGCTAACCTACTGCCAATGTTGGCAGTGGTGATGAACTTGCCAGTTGCTATTAAGGTTACTTGCTGCCTCTTTCTGAGCTACTTCAAGGAGCATATGTACCAATCAATCCACAGCACAAATAATCCTCATGGGTAGGTGACTGATGCCTTGCTCACCAGGGCAAACATTCTTGTCACTTTCCCCATAGAAAACTGCTGCACTGGAAATTCTGCCATTTCTCCTTGCTGAAGTGGAGTTGCAGCACTAATCCAGGTTAGGAACTCACTGGGTTTGTACTTGGAGCCAAGCCTAGAAGTTTTGTTTGGATTGGTCCTTTCCACTTTGGCAGAATGCAAAACTCACAGTACAATGCTGCCCCACACCCAGCCCCCCTGCCCCCCACCCCACCCCCCAAAGAACATTGTCACTGCGAAATTTACCATGTAATAAGGCAATGAAAGTACACTACAAATAGTCCATTTGAAATATAGGAGCAGGAATAGGCCATTCAATCCCTCAAGCCTGTTGTGACATTCAATTATATTGTGGCTGATCTGTATTTTAACTCCATCTACCAGCCACGAATGGTTGAGGGATAGGACATTGGAGGAGCTGTCATGCCCTTCTTCGAAGTAGTGCTATGGAATCTTTTGTGGCCATCTGCAAGCTCAGAATGGGGTCTTAGTTGAAAGAGAACACCTCCAAACTCAGATTTCTGGAGCGGTGCTAGAACCACCAATTTTCATAACTTCTGAGGTGAGAATGCAATCAATTGAACCAAGACTGACACCTTAGTGGACACCTGTTTCATCCAAGTAATCTTGTGCAGGGTGATCATTATAACACACCAATTAAATGAATTCATATTCCCTCAATGCAGATTCTCGGAACTGTACTAAAGTTAGCAGCAGATGGTGAATAATGCACTGACACCTCTTATTGTGGAATAAGTCGAGTGTATTTTAGGAAAGGACAAAATGTGTAATAAACCAAATTCTAAATTTATACAATGTGTCATGTAAGCCTTAGAAGGGATCAAGGAAAACAAAGAAAATCAAACAGCAATAATTTCTGCCATCCTATTTTATATACTGAGTTTCCTTTGTTTGTCACAGTAATAAAGGTCACTATTGCAAGAGTTTAAAAGATTATGCAGTCAGACAGAATTGACACCCACTTAACTTTGGTCATATCTTCCTACCTGAATGGCAACATTAAAATTCATTGAATTACTGTGTTAATAGTACCTTTTCAAGCTAATGTTTCAAGCAGGTTCACAGTATGTGCACAATTGCTAGTCATCTCCACAAAGTTCCTCATTTGGAATGTTACCTGAGTTTCTAATGAAACATGCACAAATTGCACTGGTGAGTCATTGCACTAGCGTAAAGTTTAATAACCTTCATCACAGTAAGCTGCACAGAACACAGTGTCATGGACAGGGCACAAGTCTATAATGATGATTCTGGATATAGGTCCCAGATTCAGGTGGTCCATTAGTGGCATAAATAGTTAATAAATTAGTCTAGTTTGGAACTGAACTGTACAGACTACGAAAGGTGCCCGGCAAGTGCTGATTTCTTGCTAGTATAGAGCGAATATTGACATTAGGTAGGGGAAAATTAGTCCAAGATTCCTGGTCCTGACTAATATTCATTGACTCCCACTATTGGGATAGATTTTGACTTTGTGCAATTGTATGCAGCAGGTGATGATGAGTCGACAGTTGGTTTTACATGTCTTTGGCAATACAATTCAGGAGAGGTGTAAAAGAGGCTGCGGGCTTGCCATCACCCTTTTTGTACTATCACATAAAATGAAGACGGTTAGGTGAGGACACAGTCCAGCAGTCAGAAGGCTTTACCTTCAATTAGGAAGGCTTAACAAGCTCCACAGTTGGCTCAATTGGGCTGGGCAGTGAGTGGTTGAGTCAAACAGAGCACAAAGGTTCCAAATTGAACTCGACACTGCACGACGATGGCTGATCTCAAGCAGGGCACTGGTAGGCCCACTATATTTAATTCAGCATGACTGATTTAAGGAGAAGAAAATTAGCCAGGGTTCATACTCCTAATTGCTATCCAGCGATTCTTGCTGGAATGTGCGTGTGTGAGGACAGGATGTTTTTGTCGTTTATAGTCGGATACCTTGGCAACATTTACTGCCAAGGTTCACACATGAATAGTGATTACCTGAGCAACGTTTGAATAGCTCACGTGAAAAAATACCATAGCAAAGAGTCAGTGCCTTCAGGAGAGGGGGATTTGGGGAGGCGGTGGGGGCGGGGGCGGGGGGGGGGGGGGGGGGGGGGGGCGGGTGGATAACCTTGTCAAGCGAATAAATAATGCCTTAGTTAGAACTGAGTTAAAGAATAAATCTCCTCAAAGTACCTGCATAATACTGTCTGTTATAATTATATACAAGATTACAAGAGAAAAATATAGGCTTATAACAAATAAGATAGCAATAATTGAATCAAGAGATTTGTGTCATAAATTCTGGAGGAAAGTTCAAGACATTCATCATCAGGACCCTTTGATTCAATTATGCCCTTAAACCTGTGCCAGATACTGTTGTTCTTTGTAATATTTTTAAGTAGCTTAGCATTTATTATTTATTTAGACTGAGTTGCTCGCTGGTGCTAGACTACCAATTTTGATGTTATTCTTTAGTCTTCTGGACAGTTAGTATAGCAATACAGAGTCAACTGCATTGAATTTGAAGGTAGACAGCTTCATAGACATGTAATATTGTAAAATGGCAATGGCATATGTTGGTTTAACATGCTGGAAGAAGCAAAATATCTCAAAGACCTTCAGCATCGGGGGTCAGGTCCAAGGTAGTAGACAATTTACGGACTGTGATCCAAAGGGACATTCCAAGTAGGGGGTGATTTTTGAAAGTGGGGAGGGGTGCAGCAAAATAGAGCTTCAGAATGCTGGACCAAGGCAAGAATCCTGAAAGCTGGGCCACCAATGAAAGAGCAGAGGGTGTAAGGAGTGATTGGTGCTAGAAGAGAGCACCCCTTAAAGTCACTCACTATACTCAGTCAAATGCTGCTTTGATGGCTAGGGCAGTCACTGCCCTTGACATCAATGTAGCATTTGACCCACTGTGGCATCAAGGAGCCTTAACAAAACTGAAGAAAATGGGAATCAGGAAAAAATCTGTCCACTGCTTGGAGTCATACATAGCACAAAGGAAGATGGTTGTGATTGTTGAAGGTCAATCATCTCAGTCCCAGGACATCGCTGCAGCAGTTCCTCAGGGTGGTGTCCTAGGCCCAAACATCTTCAGCTTCATCAATGACCTTCCCTCCACCAGAGGTCAGAATTGTGGATGTTCGCTGTTCCGTACCATTCGCAACTTCTCAGATATTGAAGCAGTCCTTGTCCATATATAGAAAGATATGGATAACATTCATGCTTGGGCTGACAAACAGCAAGTAACATTCACGCCACAAAAATGTCAGGCAATGACCATCTCCAACAAGAGGGAATCTAACCATCTCCCTTTGACATTCAATGGCATTACCATCACTGAATCCCCCACTATCAGCATCATGGGGGTCACCATTGACCAGAAACTGAACTAGACCAGCCATATAAATACTCTGGTTACAAGAGCAGGTCAGAGACTGGGAATCCTGTAGTGAGCAATTCACCTCCTGACTCCCCAAAGTCTGTCCACAATCTACAAGGCACAAGTCAGAGCGTGATGGGATGCTCTCCACTTGCCTGGATGGGTGCAGTTCCAATAGTGCTCAAGAAGCTCAACACTATCCAGGACAAAACAGTCTGCTTGATTGGCACTTTATCCATCACCTTCAACATTCACTTCCTCCATGACTGATACACAGTGGCAGCAGTGTGTACCATCCACAAGATCCACTGCAGTAACTCACCAAGGCTCCTTCGACAGCACCTTCCAAACGCACAACTTCTATAGGAAGACAAGGGCATCAGATGGTTAGGAACACCATCACCTGCAAATTCCCTTCCAAGCCACACACCATCCTGACTTGGAACTATATCGCCGTTACTTCACTGTCACTGGGTCAAGATCCTGGAACTCCCTTCTGGAAAGCACTGTGAGTGTACCCATAGCAATTGTGCTGCAGAGGTTCAAGAAAGCAGCTCACTCAAGGGCAATTAGAGATGGACAATAAATACTGGCCTAGTCAGCAACTTCCACATTCTGTGAAAGAATAAAAAAAGTTACAGAGGGAGAGAGGGAGGATCAAGGCTGAGGAGAGACCTGTAAATAGCGACGTCAGTGTGCTTAGGGACAGAAACAAATGGAGTTCAGCAAGGGCAAGGGTGATAAATGAACAGCTTTACTGCATAGCGCTTTGGGATGGCCTGAGGTCAGGAAAGGTGCTATATAAATGCAAGTCTTTCCTTTCTTCCCTTCTTCCTCCCTCCCTTTCATAGACCTGCCAAATACTTTGGCACCTGAAGCCAGCGAACTCCAGTTTGGCACCAGCTGTTCACCAATGACATGGTGGTAAGTCCTGAACCCAGATTTGTTTCAGGATTTACACCGGTATGAAGGAACAGCAAAATTAGCCACACCAAAGACTTGCACCTGTTTCTGGTGGGTGTGAAATTTCTTTCCCTTGGCTTCTACATCTGCACAATGCTGTGGGAGAAGGGGTTTGATCTAACCCCTCAAGGCTTATGATTTGTAGCCCATCTTCCTGTGCTCATTGTCCTAAACAGTTTAGTTACCTCCACCTCATACATTCCTTTCATTATTTCGAAGAGTTGTATCATGCCTCCCTTCAGTATTCTTTGCTCCAAAGAAAATGTGTTTAGTTACTTGAATCTTTCTTCATAACCTTCAATCAAAATTAACCTGCTATTTGCCATGATATTGTAAGAAAGAATCTATATAGTGGAATTCATAATCTCAGGGTATCCCAAAGCTCTTTACATCCAATGAAATACTTTTGAAGTGTAGTCACTATTGTAACATAGGAAATATCGCAGCCAACTTCTGCATAGCAAGCTCCCACAATGTGATAATGACCAGATAATCTGTTTTAGCAATATCGTTTGAGGGATAAATATTGACCAGGACACCCAGGAGAATGCCCCTGCTCATCTTCAAAATTGTGCCAAGGAGCCCTTTACATTGAGACAAAGCATCGGTTTAACAGCTTCCTCTGCCAGAAGGCACCTCCAGCAGTGCAGCACTCCTGCAGAACTGCATTGGATTGTCAATCTAGATTTACTGCTCTGGAAATGGACATGATGTCCTGATTCAGAGGCAGAAGTGCTACCGCTCTGCACAGCTGATAATTGCGAATGAGATCACAGAAAATTGTCTTTCTTCAGTTTTCCAATATTGTGCCTGGAACTTGGGAGAAATCTGCAGTATCACTAATCTCTGATTGCCAAATCTTTTACATGGCTTTACGTTGGCTCAGCTTGGTAAGTACAGACCAAGAATCATGAATGGCATTTTTGGTTCTGGGTTACGTTTGCAGATCTCAGCTGGGATGATGGGAGGGCCTCTATAGTAGATCTCAGTAGCTTAGTTTAGGGAAGGGAATAATAACAAAGGTTTAAGGTCTTAATCTCTATCCTATGACCCCCAGCGAGCTTCTTACTCGAAATGTGCATGTGCATGAATTTCAAGCGAGGTCACATATGATGGCCCTTGCATTCAAATAAGTTGACAACAGTTACTGTCTTGGCGCATGCATGAAGAATGACCATTCAGTTAAATACCAGAGGCCAAACTCTATCTCAGCAAGGAATTTATCTCTTTGGTTAAAAGTGGGGAAAGAAAAACAACACAAAAAAAACTTGTACCCCTTTAGTTTCAGAAACAGGATCAATAGTTTGTTAAAGATTGAAAACGGCGCGAGGGGAGAGTCGGTCGGGAGATTGAAAACAGCGCGAGAGGAGAGCTGATTGGGAGATTGAAAATAAAAGGAGGGGAAGCTGAAGAGGAGCGGCCAGTGTGTGAGTGGCCCAGTGAAGGGTTGGAGCTTTGAGGCTTTGGCTCGAGAGGCTTCGGCGAGCAGAGGCTGAGGACGAGCTTGCTCCCAGTGGGGTAAGGCCGGGTAAGTTCCTTTAATTAAATTAGGAGTAGGTAATGGAGGCAGCAGTTAGGGCAGTCGAGTGCTCCGAATGCAGCATGTGGGAAGTCTGGGACAGCACAATTGTCCCTGATGACTACACCTGCAAAAGGTGCATCCAGCTACAGCTCCTGAGAAGCCGAGTTAGGGAACTGGAGCTGGAGCTGGATGAACTTCGGATCATACGGGAGGCAGAGGCAGTAATAGACAGGAGTTTCAGGGAGACAATCACCCATAAAAGGCAGGAGGCAGGCAGCTGGGTGAATGTCAGGAGAGGGAAGGGGAATAGACAGAAAGAGCAGAGCACCCCTGTGGCTGTTCATATCGACAATAGGTATACCGTTTTGGATAATGTTGGTGGAGACGACCTACCAGGGACAAGTTGTAGTGGTCGCGTCTCTGGCACCGAGGCTGGACCCCCAGCTCAGAAAGGAGGGAGGGAAAAGAGGAGAGCAGTAATGATAGGGGATTCGATAGTTAGGGGGACAGATAAGAGGTTCTGTGGGAGAGATCGAGAATCCCGGATGGTCTGTTGCTTCCCTGGTGCCAGGGTCCGCGATATCTCGGATCGAGTTCTCAGTATTCTCAGGAGGGAGGGTGAGCAGCCAGATGTCATGGTCCATGTAGGGACCAATGACGTAGATAGGAAGGAGGAGGAGGTCTTGCAAAGAGAGTTTAGGGAGTTAGGTGCAAAGTTGAAGGACAGGACCTCCAGGGTTGCGATCTCAGGAGTGCTACCCGTGCCATGTGCTAGTGAGGCTAGAAATAGGAAGATAATGCAGCTAAATACGTAGCTAAGGACATGGTGTAGGAGGGAGGGCTTCATGTTTCTGGACAATTGGGCTCTGTTCCAGGGAAGGTGGGACCTTTTGCACCTGAACTGGAGGGGGACTAACATCCTTGCGGGTAGGTTTGCTAGTGCAGCTCCGGGGGGTTTAAACTAGATTCGCAGGGGGAGGGGAACCAGAGTGTTAGAGTAGATAGTGAGGTGGAGGAGGATAAAGGTCAAGCGAGGAATGCACGTATAGACAGAAATCAAAGGTTTGTATGTGATAGAAATGTTCTCCAGTTTCAATGCAAGGAGTATTGTCGGAAAGGCAGATGAGCTTAGGGCGTGGATTGGCACGTGGGATTACGACATTATTGCTATTAGTGAGACTTGGTTGCAGGAGGGGCAGGACTGGCAGCTCAATGTTCCGGGGTTCCGTTGTTTCAGACATGATAGAGGGGGAGGGATGAAAGGGGGTGGAGTGGCATTACTAGTCAGGGAAAATATCACAGCTGTGCGTAGACAGGACAGCCCGGAGGGCTCGTCTACAGAGGCCATATGGGTTGAGCTGAGGAACGGGAAAGGTGTGACCACACTAAGAGGGTTGTATTATAGACCGCCCAATAGTCAGAGAGAATTGGAGGAGCAAATCTGTAGAGAGATAGCAGACCGATGTAAGAAACAAAGTTGTGATAGTAGGAGATTTTAACTTTCCACATTTTGACTGAGACTCCCATATGTAAAAGGGCTGGATGGCTTGGAGTTTGTCAAATGTGTTCAGGAAAGTTTTCTAAATCAATATATAGAGGTACCAACGAGAGAGGATGCAATACTTGATCTCCTATTAGGGAACCAGACAGGTCAGGTGACAGAGGTATGTATAGGCGAACATTTTGGGTCCAGTGACCACAATGTCATTAGTTTTAAGTTAATTATATATAAGGATAGGTCTGGTCCTCGAGTTGAGATTCTAAATTGGAGAAAGGCCAATTTTGTGGAAATGAGAAAGGATCTAGGAAGAGTGGATTGGGATAAGTTGTTTTCTGGCAAGGATGTGTTCAGTAAGTGGAAGGCATTCAAAGGCGAAATTTTGAGAGTGCAGAGTTTGCATGTTCCTGTCAGGATTAAAGGCAAAGTTAACAGGCATAGGGAACCTTGGTTTTCAAGAGATATTGGCGATCTGGTTAAGAAGAAGAGAGAGGTGTATAGCAGGTATAGGCAACAAGGAGCAAATGAGGTACTTGTAGAGTATAGAAAATGTAAGAAATACTAAAGAAGGAAATCAGGAAGGCAAAAAGAAGGCATGAGGTTGCTTTGGCAGATAATGTGAAGGTAAACCCGAAGGGTTTCTACAAGTATATTAAGAGTAAAAGGATTGTAAGGGACACAATTGGTCCCCTTGAAGATCAGAGTGGTCATCTATGTGTGGAGCCTCACAAGATAGGGGAGATCTTAAACAGTTTTTTAGCATCAGTATTTACTCAGGAAACTGGCATAGTGTATAAGGAAGGAAGGGAAACAAGCAGTAATGTCATGAACATATAGAGATTAAAGAGGAGGAGGTGCTTGCTGCCTTACAGCGAATAAAGGTAGATAAATCCCCTGGGCCTGACATGATATTCCCTCGGACCTTGAGGAAGACTAGTATAGAAATTGCAGGGGCCCTGGCAGAAATATTTAAAATGTCCTTAGCCACGGGTGAGGTGCTGGAAGATTGGAGGGTAGATCATGTTGTTCCGTTGTTTAAAAAAGGCTCCAAAAGTAAACCAGGTAATTACAGGCCAGTGAGCCTGACGCCAGTAGTAGGTAAATTATTGGAAGGTGTTCTGAGAGATCGGATATACAATTATTTGGACAGCCAAGGGCTGATTAAGGATAGTCAGCATTGCTTTGTGCGTGGTTGGTCGTGTTTAATGAACCTTGTAGAGGAGGTTACCAAGAAAGTAGATGAAGGAAAGGCTGTGGATGTTGTCTACATGGACTTTAGTAAGGCCTTTGACAAGGTCCCACATGGGAGGTTAGTTCAGAAGGTTCAGACACTTGGTATCCATGGAGAGGTTATAAACTGGATTCGAAATTGGCTGTGTGGGAGAAGACAGAGAGTGGTAATGGATGATTGCTTCTCAGACTGGAGGCCTGTGACTAGTGGTGTGCCTCAGGGATCTGTACTGGGACCATTGTTGTTTGTTGTCTATATCAATGATTTGGATGATAATGTGGTGAATTGGATCAGCAAGTTTGCTGATGACACTAAGATTGGAGGCGTTGTGGACAGCGAGGAAGGCTTTCAAAGCTTGCAGAGGGATCTGGGCCAACTGGAAAAATGGGCCAGAAAATGGCAGATGGAATTTAATGCGGAAAAGTGTGAGGTGTTGCATTTTGGAAGGACAAACCAAGGTAGGACATACACAGTAAATAGTAGGGCACTGAGGAGTGCGGAGGAACAAAGGGATCTGGGAGTTCAAATACATAATTCCCTGAAAGTGGCGTCACAGGTAGACAGGGTTGTAAAGAAAGCTTTTGGCATACTGGCCTTCATAAATCAAAGTATTGAGTATAGGAGTTGGGATGTTATGGTGATGTTGTATAAGACATTGGTGAGGCCAACTTTGGAGTATTGTGTGCAGTTCTGGTCGCTTAACTACAGCAAGGATATCAGTAAGATTGAAAGAGTGCAGAGAAGATTTACTAGGATATTGCCGGGTCTTCAGGAGTTGAGTTACAGGGAAAGATTAAACAGGTTAGGACTTTATTCCTTGGAGCGTAGAAGAATGAGGGGAGATTTGATAGAAGTTTACAAAATTGTGAGGGGTATAGACAGAGTAAATGCGAGTAGGCTCTTTCCACTTAGATTAGGAGAGATAAACACGAGAGGACATGGCTTTAGGGTGAAAGGGGAAAGGTTTAGGGGGAACATTAGGGGGAACTTCTTCACTCAGAGACTGGTGGGAGTGTGGAACGAGCTACCATCTGACGTGGTAAATGCGGGCTCACTCTTAAGTTTTAAGAATAAATTGGATAGATACATGGATGGGAGAGGTCTGGAGGGTTATGAACTGGGTACAGGTCAATGGGACTAGCGGAATAATATTTCGGCACAGACTAGAAGGGCCGAATGGCCTGTTTTTCTGTGCTGTAGTGTCCTATGGTTCTATGGTTCTAAAGCAAGAGTGAGGTAACCAAACCCGACTGTAAAACAACTTTACTGTGACTTATCCAAGGATGCATTCACTTTCTTAGATCTCAAGTTACAGTGTTGCCATTTCATGGTAACCCCTTCCTTGTGAATAATTGTGTCCTCTACTGTACAAGAGTAAAACAGGATATTATTATTATTGAATCATGAACAGGGACTCAACAAAGTTAGTGTAAGAAAGATAACAGTAATGGAGAAATTAATGGCACTAATGAGTGAGAAATCTCCAAGACCAGATAACTTCCATTCCTCAGTTTTCAAAGAAGTGGGTGAGAACGTTACAGATGCCCTAACTATTATCTTCAAAAGCTCTCCTGATTCAGGAACCATTCCATTAGATTGGAGGATTGCAAAACGTTCCACTATTTAGGGGAAGACGACAAAAGGAAAACAAGGAATTATAGGGCGGAATTTTCCGTGCCCGCCAGTGTCAGGCATGATCGGTGGCTTGAGCGGACTATATGGCGTGATCGGTTTTATGTTGGCGGGAAACCAGCTCAGCCCGCTGACGGCATCAGACGTCGGGAGCTTCATTGTAATGCATCCGCATATCACTATCAGGCCAGCCCGCCGGAATCGCCGCTGGATCGTCCGTCCTTGTCGGCGGGAAAGCACGCCAATGTGACTCGCAGCAGCACATAAAGGGGAACTCGGAGGTGAGCGCACATTAGTGTTGTGCAGCGCTCACCAGGGCCGCCTGTTGGACTTCAAGTTTCAGGGGTGTCAGGGGGGTCGGGGTTAAGGGAGCCCTGCCATCGAGGCAGCTCGTGGCAGGGTGGGGGGTTAAGGAAGCCCTGCTGTTGAGGCGACTCATGGCGAGGGGGTGGGGGTTTAAGGACAGCCCTGCCGTTGAGGCGATGGGTTGGGGGATTGGGGGTGGTGGTGGGCAAGGGCAGCCCTGCCATTGAATATAGCGCACAAGCATTCGGGGTGGGGGGTAGGGTGGGCGAGGGAAGTGGCCACACATTCGGGAAACCTGTATGAAGTGACCATTCCTGTGCAATTCAGACAGTTCAGGCGCAGCCACATTGATATGATTGGGGCCGGGTTCCTAGCTTATCTGCCCACTCAAGAAACGCAGAAGCATCAAAGTGCCACCAGGTGTTCCAAAGCTTTTCACCAACCATACCCCCACCCCACCACACTCCCCCCACTGGCACAGACCGCAAATTTATGAGCATTTTAGTGGACTGGAGAACAGTTGGACGACTGTACACATTGTACAAGCTCCTTGCTAAAGCCGGCCATGGAGCAGTCAGTGCTGGAGGTGCTCAGAGCCCCTTGCAATGTCAGCATCTCGGTTTGGATCAGTCTCCCCCATGGTTCAAGCTAACCGTGCAGCCTTGCAGCGCACTAATCTCTGACCGTCCAAATGGTGACCAGCACTCTCAGGGAAGTGTTAAGGAGCCATCAGGCTTAACCAGGACAGGTTCTTAATACACCAATACTAACCACGTGTCTCTATCTTTCACCCTGCAAGAGGCATACATCAGGATCATGGAGCCTGGTGAACTAGCTGTATGCCTGATGGCCTAGAGAGCATGAAGACGACAGAGGAGAGAACAACTGAGGCCCCTGGCTGAACAGAGGCAGGAGCAGCAACCTCAGGAAGAAGGGGAAGCTGGGGCTCCTGCACATGTCACCCAAGAACCACAGCGAGCCGTGGCTGGTCAGCGTCTAGTGACACCAAGGGTCTACAGACGCCGTCTTTCATTCTTGCAGATGACTTCACATGTTTAGGGAACTGGTCAATCACATCTGCCAGCTATTGCAGGATTTGGTGTCACAGGGACTTGGAGGGCATCCACTACCAGTGGGCGTGAAAGTGACGACAGTGCTCAATTTCTACACCAGTGCCTCCTTTCAGGGCTCCACTGGTGACCCCTGTAGGATCTCACAAGCCTCCACCCACAAATGCATCCATGAGGTCACAGGTGCCATCTTCGCGTGGGCACACAATTTTGGGCATTTTGCCTGGGACCAGGGCAGCCAGAGCAACTGGATTCACCCAAATCTCAGGTTTCCCACAGGGTGCGATTGATTGCACTCATGTGGCACTCAGACCTCCATCGCAACACAGGGTGAACTACATCAACCACAAGGGGATCCATTTGCTGAATGTGCAGCTGGTGTGCGACCACCTGAAACGCATCCTGTAAGTGTGCACAATGTTTCCGGGGGCTGTGCACAACGCCTACACCCTCAGTCGGTCACAGATCCCTGGGGTCTTCCAGGGTCCACAGATGCTGCAGGAATGGCTCCTCGGGGAGGAGGGCCACCTGCAGAGGCCGTGGCTGATGACACCATGCGGCAGCCTCAGACTGCAACAGAGCGACGCTATAATGACCGAGTCCAGAGGCTCGTCACCTGACTCGGATTCAGCAAATCTCTGGCCTCCAGCAGTCCTCCGAGTGCCGGGGACCTGGGAAGTCCCTGCCGCCACCTGCTGTGGATCAGACAGTGCAATGTGCTCACCAGATTGTGATGCCAAGGCTACTCTAAAGCTAGGTCTCACCAAGGCGTGTGTCTTTGTGCTGTTGGAGGGTGTGGGTGAGGACTGTGACAGGACTTCAATGAGGGTGCCTTCAGGTTCCTCTTCCAACGTGTCTTCGGGATTTGAATGGAGGCCCTGGGTCATGGACTCTATTGGCTGTTTCCCAGATGTGCCTGTGGAAGCAAGGGGAGATAATTAGCACATGACAGTGGCCTGTGAAACAGGACACATTACTCACAGTATGATTGTCTGATGTATGTTGCATGGTTGGACCCTCACTTCGTAGAACACCGCCGACCTCACGGTCAGCACAGGACTGGTCCAGATTGTCGCTGACCAGCTGGATGACTGAATTCAAAAGTCCGTGAGGGCCTTAATCTCAGGCATTCCTGCATGAATAGAGATGGAGAAAGTGTAATCAGCACGCCTGCCAGGCCAGATGATAAGTATGCCTGGCGTGTGTGGATTGTGAGTAGTCCCATGGACAGGAAGAGAACAATGAAGGTGTGTGTCAGAAAGTAAATGGTGATGTCCCTTGAACTTGCAGTGAGTGAGGGCCTTGTGAATGTGTGATGGGATGGTGGGAGTGATGAGAAGGGTGACTTACCCTGACGGAACAAAAGAGATCATTCATCCTATTGCTGCACTGTGGCTGTCCTCTTTTTAAGGGCGTCGGCACTGACCACTGCCGCCACCACCTCCCAAGCCTGGCTGGTGATGCCACTGCCTATCCTGCAGCCAAAGAGGGGTAGAGAACATCCTGGCGGGCCTCCACGGCATCCAAAAGGCACTCGAGGGGTGTGTCGCTGAACCTTGGGGGCTGCAGTCTTCTTCAGATTCAGGGTCATGCCCTCCAGGTGGTCTGGAAGCACTGAGATGTGTGCTTGCGGCTGGACTTTAAATATGGTGCCTGGCGTGATGCAGCAGAGGGGTGATTGCGGACAGGTAAATGGGAGCCCGCCTGCCATGGAAACGGCGTGCTTCCCAGGAGCGCATCAATAACGTGCTGGGTTTGGGACGATTCGGCGTGAAAACCCACCATCACGGCCTGGGGATTAAAGCCGCCTTCTACCGCACTTAGTGCAAAATATGGGATGATTCTGCCCATAGACCAGCTAGCCTAACATGTATCGTAGGGAAACTGCTCGAATTTATATTTAAGGATAGGGTGGGTATAGGAATGTCTTGAAAATCTTCAGCTAATCAGAGAGGCCAGCATGGATTTGTGAAGGGTAGGTCATGTTTAACAAATCCGATTGAATTTTTTGAAGAGGTGACTAAAGTAGGGGACAGGAGAATGTCTATGGATGTTATTCATATGGACTTCCAGAAGCATTTGATCAGTGACCTCACAAGCAACTGTCTGCTAAAGCTGAAGCTTATGGAATCAAAGGCAAGTTATTGACCTGGTTTGGAAATTGGCTAAGACAGAGAGTAGGAATGATGGGTATGTACTCTAATTGGCAGGATGTGACTACTGGTGTCCTCAAGGCTCTGTGTTGGCACCTCAACTATTCAGTGTATTCATTAACAACTTGGATAATGGGTTTGGAAAGCTGCATATCCAAATTTGCCGATGACACAAAGATAGCGATATCGTAAGCAGTGTCGGTGGAAGTGCAAAATTAAAAAGAGATATTGATTAAATGAAATGGGAAAACTGTAGAAAATGGATATTACTGTAGTTAAATGTGAGGTCACCCACTTTGGACCTAAAATGGATAGAGCAAGGTACTTCCTAAATGGTGAGAAACTAGTGGAGGCCCAAAGATACTTGGGGTCCAGGTACACAGGTCATTAAATCCCACCACATCTCTCCTCTCTTTTAAGACATACTTTAAAATTGACCTCTTTGTCTATGTTTTTGGTCACCTGCCATAATATCTCTTTCCTTGGCTCTGTGAGACCTTTTTTTTGGTCTGGTTATGCTACTCTGAAGTATCTTGGGATGTTTCACTACTATAAAAGTACGATACAAATGCAGACTGTTGTTAGTTTAGACAGTCACACCTCATCAACTAACAACTGTCACTTTCATAGTTAGCTTTTGATTTGGAAAGCCCGTAACCTCCGAGCTTCAGGGCAGTGTAACTGGGGGATACCCAAAGATGTACTGGGGAACCCCCCCCACCCACCCAACCTCCCCACCTCCCCACCACCCCGGGAGTTCCCAGGTAAGGATTGCACAGCAATTGCCCAGGAAGTTCAAACTCCCTTTGGGCAATTGCCCTGCACTGGGAACCATCTGGAGATGTGGTTCAAATCGCAAATTTCAGATGCTTCCAACAGTCACACTGCAACAGTTACCCAGGAAAAGTTAGAAGAATTAAAACCATTCTAGCTTCTTGGTAGCACTGATCCACCCTGAACCCCCACAGGCCTCCCCCCAAGAGCCCCCCCCAAAACTGCCCATGGGACACCCTCCACCCCCACTACCCCCCATGGGACTCCCCCCACACTTCCACTACCCCCTGACCCAACACTAAACCCCGACTACTTCTCAAACCACCCAAGGGGCACCCACCAACACCCCCAAACCCCCGCCCCAACTCCCCCTGCCCCATCACTAACCCCACCACTAATGTCCCCCCAACCTGACTTCTTTTTGACCCCCTACGGGATTCCCCCATTCCCCAACCTCCCACGGGACTCCCACACATCCCCTCACTACCACTCCCAAACAGCAGTCCCCCCATGCCACACAGGACTATCCCAACCCCCTTCTACCCACACCCCCCCAACCCCCAAGTCCCGACCCTCACCCCCCACACCTCCCAGCCCCTACCCGACCTGACCTGACGCTCCCACCCCAGGCTCAGCCTGACCCGACACCACCTCCCAACTAGGCCTGACTCATCCCAATACCCCCCATCCACACCAGCCCCACCGGGCCTGACTCCCCCACCTCAGCCCAACACAGCCCCTGCAACCATGGCCCGACCAGAGCCCCCCCACACCCGCCTCCCCAAATCCTACCCACTTACCTGATACACTTGCCTTCTTCCTGGCTTGTCAAAGTCATCGAATCTTAAAACTTACCTGGTTTACTGCAGCTACTGCCATAAAAAAGAGGCATGGCTCTCTTGCCTTCGACTTTCCTGGACTCAAGAACCCACTGTGCTGAAATGATCTTGCCCAGCCTGAGTCGGTAGGTTGGGCGAGATAGGAGTGGCTTCATTTTAAGGTAAGAAACTAGGAGCAGAATGGCAATCTGACTTAATTGCCACTCTACCAGAAGTTACGGGCCAATGCGTTTGAAGTAGCCCAATTTAACCTCCATGGAAAACGTATCTTGCCTAATGAACTTGATTTTCAATCTGGGGTTGGGAACCCATTGCCCAGGTAATTGTCAGGTCCTGACCCCACAATGCTATCTTCAAATATAAATGCCCCAAATGGGCCGGATGACACCGAACGCTTCTAGGAGGCGGGAGCTGCCTGCAGAGAACTGAGCATCAAATGCAGTCGGCCGTCATGATGGGGCCTGCCACTGCCTTGTTGAAAGGGGAAAATACAAACATATGAATTAGGAGCAGGAGTAAACCATCCCAGCGTCATAAAGGAAGTGGCTGCTGAGTTAGTAGATGCATTGGTTTTAATTTTCCAAAATTTCCTAGATTCTGGAAAGGTCCCATTAGATTGGAAAATAGCGAATGTAACTCCTCTATTCAAGAAAGGAGGGAGACATAAAGCAGAAAACTACAGCCAAGTTATCTTAATATCTGTCATAGGGAAAATGTTTGAATCTATTATTAGGGAAGTTAGAGCTGGGCACTTAGAAAATCTCAGTGTATTCAGGCAGACTCAACATGGTTTAGTGAAAGGGAAATCGTAGCTGACAAATTTATTAGAGTTCTTTGAGGAAGTAACTAGCAACGTGGATGAAGAGGAACCTGTGGATGTGCTATACTTGGATTTCCAGAAGGCATTTGACAAGGTATCACATCAAAGGATATACATAAAGAGCTCATGGTGTAGGGGGTAACATATTAGTGTGGATAGAGGATTGGTTAGCTAATAGTAAAGAGACAGTAGGCATAAATGGGTTAGTTTAGGGTTGGCAAGATGTAATGAGTGGAGTGCCACAGAGATCAGTGCTGGGGCCTCAACTATTTACAATCTATAGCAATGATTTGGATGAAGGGGCCAAATGTATTGTTGCTAAATTTGCTGATGACACAAAGACAGGTAGGAAAGTAAACTGTGAACAGGACATAAGGCTCTGCAAAGGGATTATGGATAGGTTAAGTGAGTGGGCAAAAATTTGGCAGATGGAGTATGATGTGGGAAAATGTGAACTTGTCACTTTGGCAGGAAGAAGAGAAAAGCAGCATCATATTTAAATGGAAAGAGATTGCAGAACTCTCAGGTACAGAGGGATATGGCTGTCCTGGTATATGAATCAGGAAAAGTTAGTATGCAGGTACAGCAAGTGATTAGGAAGGCAAATGGAATGCTGTTCATTGCAAGGGGAATGAAATATAAAAGTAGGGATGTTTTGCTACAGTTATAAAGGGAGTTGGTGAGATCACATTTGTAGTACTGGGTACAGTTTTGGTCTCCTTAATAAGAAAGGACATTGTTGCATTAGAAGCAGTTCAGAGAGGGCTCACTCAACTGATTCCTGGGGTTGAGAGGGTTATATAATGAGGAAAGGTTGAAAAAGTTGGGCCTGTATCCATTGCAGTTTAGGAAAATGAAAGATGATCTTATTGAAACATATAAAATCCTGAGGGGGCTTGGCAGAGCAGATGCTGAATGGATGTTTACCCTTTTTGGAGAGACCAGAATTAGGGGGACACAGTTTAAAAATAAGGGGTCTCCCATTTAAGATGGAGATGAGAAGAAAGGTTTTCTCTCAGAGGGTCATGACTCTGTTGAACTTTCTTCCCTGGAGACTGGTAGAGGCAGGGTCATTGAATATCCTTAAGGCAGAGGCAGATAGATTCTTGACTAACACAGGAATAAAAGGTGGGTGAGCGGCATCCTGAACAACTGCAAGGGGACTGCACTTCCGATAGCCTTTCCAAGTAATGATGAATTTAGGTGTTTGGTTTACTGTGGAATTGCCCTCTCTCTGGGGTCTCTTATAATTTTCCGTCCATAGCCATTTTTCATGTATTTACCCAAATGTATTGCAGTGGAGTTGAGATGATAATCAGATCAGCCATGCTCTTATTGAATGGTGGAGAAGGCTAATTCGTAAGTCTGTATGTTTGTATGTTCAACCCCTCGAGCCTGCTTCAAGGCAGCACAGTGTGGGGCCAGCAGCCTCATCACGCATAAATTGACAAAATGGCCAATTGAAGAGCACTGCACCCAATCCAGAACAAAGACTTTGAGTGGCAAAAAATTTCATCAGCAAAAGAAATTGTTAAATTGATCCCTGCATTGAATCCAGCAGCTGTGCACTATCATGTACCAGACTGTTTAGGTATGGTGATCTGTGAATTGAAAATTGCCTTCTGGCCCTTCCCAGCCTGTTAACAAGCTCCCAAAGGGGTTTTATAGACTGTTAATTGGAGGTGAGTTGTTTCGTGAGTCACCACAGCACCCCCACCCCACCTCACTGTGACAGGTCCAGCACATCTTGAGTGCTTCGGGACACTGACACGCCAGCCAGGAGCACTACTTTCAAAGCACACCTGCTCCCCTTCTCGCCCTTATGTGTGATTGAAAACCCCTGGCAATAGGTTTCCACATACCTACGATTTGATAGAGGAGGCCATTTGGGCCACACTACGTGTGTTGACTCTTTGAAAGAGCTACTCACTTAGTCCTGTTCCTTTTGCCTTTTCATATTAATTTTCAAACACTTGTCCATATCATTCTAAAGGCTATTATGAATTCTACTCCCACCAGTTTCCAATAGAATATTCCACATCCCAACAACCCTCCCCACTGGTTAAAGGTTTCCTAACCCCTGTCTCTTATTTTGATAATGGCTTTATGCTTATGGTCTCTATGCACCGACCAGTGCAAATATTTGTTCCTAATTTACTTTATTGAAACCTTTTGTCATTTTGAATACTTCTTTGCTTACCCTTTTCATTTCTAATGAAAAGACCCTCCTGTAGTCCCTCCTTGTAACTAAAGCTGCTCATTCTTTTTTTTATTATCTTCTGCTTCCTCTGCATGAGCTTAGCATTGTTTCCTAATGTGGAGCACTCAAAACTGACCACAAATTTCTAATGCGACCAAAGCAAGGATTTGTATAGGTTTAGCATTACCTGTTCCAATCATTGATGCACCACCAAATCTTGTTATCCAATTTAAGGAGTTGAGGATTGATTCAGAAGACTTTGTCTTGGTTACCAGTTTGCCCTGGAGGTGTCAGCTGTGGCTCAGTTCATAGCACCCTCGCCTTTGAATCAGAGGGTTGTGGGTTCATGTCCCACTCCTGGAAAACCAAGAACTGTGATTGTACTCGAAAGAGTTGCAATCTGTGACTGTTGATAACTCGAAAGAGTTTGCTCTGGTTGCTTGAACTCAATTTGAAACATGAACGACAATTAATTGCACATGCACACCAGCACACTGCAATGAGTATCGCATGTTGTGCTGTTATCATGATATAAAGCACCAATCACTTATAAGAGATTGGATAAACACATTGTGGGTTCATTTATTTAGGCAAGGCACATGGGAACATTTATACATAGGTAGAAAGATTGAGGACATTAGCAGCAGAGCCGAGTGTGTTTGTATGCTTTGCGTTAAGACTAGATCACATGACACACTACCCTTCTAGTGAATTCATGCTGCTATCCCTTGAAGGCATATTACAACATCCTCCTTTCCTTTTAAAGATACTTCACCTCAATGCAAAGAAGTATATTTATTTACAATACATGTTCATGTTTAGTTACCATTACATGTGTGTACAGAACTTATGAATTTATGAATCTTTAAAGCGTAGAGGTAACCTGCTGGTACGCCCAGATCTTGTCATGGTAACCTTATCTGGAGGTTTCTTTAATTACTCACAGTGATCTGTGGGGTTGTCATTCTTGGATGTTGTTCCTGGTTGCATTTTGGATCTTGTCCTCGATGCAACAGGACTGCTCAATGACTGAGGAGCTGGAATGGATCTGACTTGACCTTGGTTATGCCTCACCGTTGTGCATTTCTGTGTAATGACATCATAGGACCTTAGTTCAGAACAAATCCTTGTCACCTCAGCTGGTTCCTATGTACTTTCTGTGGGTTATTGAATGTGAACTTGTTGTCCCAACTGTAAACTTAGCAATTCCGTACCTGCATTTTTATTATGTATGTTGTTAATCTTCTCTTTTGCTCTCTAGTTTCTGAGAGAGTAGAATGGGTAAGAGTAGCTAGATTGGTATGCTCCAGTTGGTCAAACATGAGCTCTGCTGGCGATGGAATAGTTGCACTTAAAGGTGTCGCTCTCTGATGTAACATTGCAATGTATAGATCTTGCTTGCTCTGTCTACATTTGAGAATTAGGACTTGACTGCACAAATTATTTGTTCAGCTAGGCTGTTAGATCTAGGGTAATGAGGCAAAGAAGTAGTGTGATCTATATTCCACTTCTCACATATATGCTGAAATGATTTACCAACAAATTACAGGCCATTATTTGTAATGATCTCTCTAGCACACCATGAATTGTAAAAATCAAAATGGTTAATGGAATGCTGGCCTGGATATCTAGCAGACTAAAATACAAGGGGATGGATATCATGTTTCAGAGATACAAGGCTCTGGTTTGACCACACCTAGGGTACTGTGAGCAGTTCTGGGCACCACATCTTCACCTAGGAGGGAATGCAGGGTAGATTCACTAGAACGATACCTGGATTTCAAGGGTTAAGCTATAAGGAGAGATTAAACAAAGTAGGGTTGTATACCCTGGGATTTAGAAAGTTAAGTGGTGATTTAGTTGAAGTGCTCAAAGTGTTAAGGGGAACATATAGGGTGGATAAAGAGAAACTATTTCCGCTAGTTGGGGAATCCAGAACTAGGGGGCATAGTCTAAACATTAGAGCCAGATCTTTTAGGGATGAAATTAGGAAACACTTCTTCATGCAAAGGGTGGTAGTAGTTTGGAACTGTCTTCCATAAATGGCAATTGCTGCTAAATTAGTTGTTCATTTTAAAAATGAGATTGATGGGTTTATATTTTCCAAAAGTATTAAGGAATATGGAGTTCGGCCATAGATCAAGCATGAAATGAACTTACCGAGGTATATAAGATTTTTAAGGGTTTGGGGAAAGTTAGTAAAAGGCCAATTGTAGGATTGATATCAAGAAATCATATAGTTTCCAACATTACAACAGTGATTGCACTTCAAAAGTGCTTCACTAGTTGTAAAGCGTTTTGAGACATCCGGTGAGAGTGAAAAGTGCCAAATGAATGCAAGGCTTTCTTTCTTCTAATTTTTTCTTCACACAAAGAGTGACCAACACATCTCTTCCTGTCACTTTTTTTCATTTTCTTTCCCAATTTCTCTTTCTTTCCTTTCCTGAAGGAAGCAAATTCTTGTTAGGGTTTAGTTTTCCAGGCAGCCTTCAGTCCCGTGTGCTCCACTACCTCATCCAGATTGTCAGTCTTCATGTCTGAGCTTGATAGTAGGTGCCAAGAGGCTATTCAACTATGAAAGGCATCCCTACCCAACCCAATCTCATCTTCAACAGGCACATTGCAAGCTGAATTTACTGGATGGCAATCACCGCGAAGCTTGGTCAATTTTGGCCTCACTAAGTCAGGTGGACTAAGATCATTTGCAGCTCTGGCAGCAACTGTTGCAGGACTGATCATCGGGATAATATTTCTTTCCTGACTCTGAATCAGAGGAATGTGGACATGCCCACGCTCAATGTGCCCCAGGAAGGACTGCATTTCCGAGGAAGCTTTTGAAGGTATTCCCCAATCTGCATCAAGACACCTTTATTACCAAAGGAGGGAGGAAGAGTGATTAACATGACCTCCATCAATAAGTGTAAAAGACTTAATAGCATTTTGCAACAAGTGCTGAAGCAGAAGCGTTTTTTTAATCCAGCAATTCAAAAATAAAGACTTAGCAAACACCCTCTTCTTCCTTAAGACTCATGGCATCTGAGCAGTAGCTCAAGGATCAGTAGCGTAAGGTTTTCATGGCACAGTTTCCCCTGTATTGCATGCAGTGCTATAGAGTTAACAAGGGTGCTAAGGTCCCAGCATTCATTCAAATGAAATTTACAATGCTGCATCTTTTCCATGCACAATTAGGTGTGGAACTGTATAGGAGAAGCTTGTGCGCAGTGCTATTTAGGAAAAAGATTGGAGTAAAGGAATAGTGCCCATTTTTCCTCTGGGTTGCACCCAGTTCTTTTGAATGCCCTATGGAGCAGGTCAGAGAAACATCAGCCAAAACCTTTCTTTCCTGAATGGCTCTCCTAACCCTATCGATGAGCAATTGTTGTGAAGCGCATGGGGGATATGGTGTGTCAGCTCCAGGAGCTGAACACACAACCCTCGTCTTGGTTCTCATTTAAATAAAGTGACTTCCACGTGTCACTCTTGGGGATGGAACCTTTGGCTGTGGGCATGATGGCGGGAGAGGAAGCCCAGTTAGAACATGTGCTTTCCAGGTACCAACACCATGAAAAAGGGCAGACACAGTTAAAGCAACATGGATGGGGCATGATTATTGTTGCATGATTATTCTTTGCACCCTTCTGATAAAGCATTAGATTTTAAATGAATGTGGGCACGGCAGAAGCCACAATTTGAATGTGGGCAGTCTTTATATTTTTTTTAAGGTTCCATTAGCATGAACTGCCTGAAAGGCGATGGAAGTAGATTTATTAGTAACAGGCTAAAGGAAATTGGATATTTACTTGAAAAGGAAAAAACAGTTGCAGGGCTGTGGCAGAAGAACAGTGGAATGGGACTAAATGGATAGTTCTTTCAAAGAGCTGGCATAGGCAGGATGGATTGAATGGCCATCTTTCAGTGGTCAACGATTCAAGGCAGAGATTCAAGGCCGGTCGGGAGCGGGCAGGCGCGGGCGCAGAGCCAATTAAGGCCTGCCCAGCATGAAGCATGGCCGGTAGCGCTCAGTGCTACCTGTGCGGGCGGGGGGAGAAGGGAGAGTTGGGACATGCGCCCTTTTGCGTATGCGCATCAAAGAGCGCAGAAATCTCCCTGAGGCACAGATCTGCCTCAGGGAAATTATATATTGAAATTTTTTAATAAAGAAAGAGAAAAATTATTTAGACATGTCCCCTCGTGACAGTGTCACATGAGCTGGAACATGTTTGTCAATTTGGCAAAATTTATTTTTTGATTTTATTAAACCTTCAGGAAACCTCATCCCGCCCATGGATGAGGTTTCCTGAAAAAACGCGAATGTCGCTTGGACTCTTCGCCTGCCCCCCCGCCAACCTTAAGATTGGACGGGCAGCCCTATTCATTACCTAAATTAGTTTCCTAATGGCCTTTGACAGTTCGGCAGGTGAGCAGCCGCCTCTGGCGCACGCCTGCCGAACAAAAGATCTAAATGACGAGTGATGACGTCGGGACGCACGCCCGACGTCATCGCGCATCACCTTGCGCATCGGCGTGTCGGGCTCGCCCCTGCACGCCGACGTCAACATTCTGGCCAATCACTTTGAATGAATTTCTGCTGTTGGTTGATGGCTGGGCTGGTGGTCCTCAAGGAGCCCTACCCTCCATCTTGAATCGAAGGTGCGAGGGCTGTGCCAAGTGCCAGCTTTCAAAATGGACAAATCCATGTGTGGGTATGAAGAGCAACGATTGAAGCCCCAGGAGGAGGCTGCTGGATTGTGAATCTTCTCTTTTTATACCAGGTGGCACAGATCAGTTGTACAGCCAGGGGGTGGGGGGTTTTCTACTCTGATAGGGAAACAGGTGTTTACCACTCAGTAAGTGGCTGAGTGACTTATTTCAGCAGCTGACAAAGGGGCTTGCGGTTATTTCCCTCATCTACCTCCAAATAAGTAATATCACAAAACACCAGGTGGCATAGTCCTGAACACAGCATCCATCACTAATTGCAAAGAACTAACACCATTCTGTACTTAAGTACAGAACGACAATCGCAACAGCAGTTTGCTTTTGTGTGACAGCTTTAATGCAGCGAAACTTCACAGAGGCACTATTCAAAAAACAGATGCCAAGACAAAGAAGGAGATATTAGGAAGGGATGGTCAGGGGTGGGTTTTAAGGAGGATCTGAAAGGAAGAGAAAGAGGCGGGAGGAATTTAAGCAGCAAGTTCCAGAGCGTGGGATGTAGGTAAGGTCACCAACGTTAGAACAAAGAAAGGGCAGAAGTGTACAAGGGGCCAGAGAAAGAGGAACAAAGAGTTCAAGAGTGTTGTAAGGCTAGTAGAGTTGCAGAGGTAGGGAGGGGAAAGACCACTAAGGGACTTCAACACAAGGAGGAGAATTTTCAATTTTGGATGTCGGAGGTGAATATAGATCAGTGAAGTCATGGGTGATGGGTGAACATGACTCAGCATGGGATAGGACAGCTGGGTTCAGGATGAGCTAAAGTTTGAAGGAAAATTGAGTAAAACTTGGAAATGGCTGATACTGGTCCAAACTGGAGTTCCATTTTAAGGTATACAAGACCAGTTCAGACTAGTACCAGTCATTTCCCAAGTTTTACTGTTTTTTCCCTTCTGAGAAAGGATAGGAGATTGGGCAGAAGAGCCTTGAAATAGTCAAAGGTATTGATGAAGTTGCAAAAACACATTTTAAAAATAAAATTAGCCAAAAATAGTGACCTTGTTTGGCGACACAGCCTGTTTCATTGGACAAATATACAAGGAATTTCCTCGGGTTGTGGAGGGGCAGGGGGGGTTTCTGACAAAGATACAGCAGCCGATCAGGAGAAGCATTGCCAACAATGATCTGGAGAAATTCCCAACAAACGTGCTTAAACAGCAGCTCAGAAACCAGTAGCACTTGAACTGCTCCCAGTATTATTAAAGGAAATTGATAAGCATCAGTTTCTGACATTCATTTACATGGAAATCACATTGCTGCATCCTCTTTCGACACAGTCAGGTGCTGAAATCAGAGTGCAGTGATAGTCAGGAACAAAACAGGCGCAAAGGATTAACTCTTTTTTCCATCTGCATCTCCCTGTTTTTTTTGCCACTAAGAGGAAGCAGGTCAGAAGAAAATTGGCCATCAAAACTTTGCCTTGGAGCCGTTATTTGGGTGGATTTCCTCCCACTGCATCTTGCATCAAGTCCTTCCTGACTTGTTGGTACTCTTCCTTGCCCCACCTGACCCTTTCTACTGCAGTCGCTGCTCCCAATGCGGTCTCCTCTACATTGGAGAGACCAAACGCCGACTGGGTGACCGCTTTGCGGAACACCTTCAGTCTGTCCGCAAGCATGATCCAGACCTCCCTGTCGCTTGCCATTTCAACACCCCATCTTGCTCTCATACCCACATGTCCGTCCTTGGCCTGCTGCATTGTTCCAGTGAAGCTCAGCGCAAACTGGAGGAACAGCACCTCATCTTCCGACTAGGCACTTTACAGTCTTCCAGAATTAATATTGAGTTCAACAATTTCAGATCATGAACTCTCTCCTCCATCCTCACCCCCTTTCCAATCCCCACTTTTTCCAATAATTTATAATTTTTTTACAACTATATTTTTTCTTTTCCCTCCAATTTTTAAATTTATTTTGATCTATTGTTTCATCTCCACCTTTTAGCCCATTTTGATCCCTTCCCCCCTCCCCACCCACACTAGGGCCATCTGCCACTAGCTTGTCCTGCTTGCTTCCCTTAATGACCCCATTAGCACATCCTTTAGATAATATCACCACCGTCAACACCCCTTTGTCCTTTTGTCTATGACATCTTTGGCAGTCTCTTCTTGGCCTCCACCTATCACTGGCCCCCTATCGAGCTCTCCTGTCCCACCCTCTTCTACCAGCTTATATTTCATCTCATTTCTATATGTCTTAGTTCTGATGAAGGGTCATGCGGACTCGAAACGTCAACTGTATCCCTCTCCGCAGATGTTGTCAGACCTGCTGAGTTTTTCCAGGTATTTTTGCTTTTGTCCTTTCTGAACCTTGATTCCTCTGCTTAAAGCTTCTATGATGGTTTTAGCTAAGTTCACAGCTCACACATAGTTAAGTTATAGTCTAGGAGTGATTTACTTCATCTAACATTTTCCAGCACTGACTTAGACTGAAGTAATAAGGCACTAGGTCTATAGACCTTCAAACATCATAGAAAAATAATTTACTTTTTTTAAAATCATCTGCCACATCCTTGGACTCTTGGACTTTGAGAGGTGCTGGTTTTCCACTGAGAGTTAATGAACTTTTTGATAGGCATGGCATTGAGTGAACTGATATTATTTGATAAAGATGCCATTAACATCAGGTATGAAATATCCAGTGCAAAGTTTAACAGAATAAACTACATTTGTCTATTTGTTAACTATGTGTGAACCCCTTGCTTTTACTCAAGGCAAGCGGACATGAAGGTTCGCTTGTCTTCTGACTGTTAATTTCCTGACGGAGGGCAATTTTTGAAAGAAACAAGAGTACTCGTAATATAAAAGCAAAATACTGCGGATGCTAGAAATCTGAAATAAAAACAGAAAATGCTGGTAAAACTCAGCAGGTCTGGCAGCATCTTGTGGAGAGAGAAACAGGGTCCATTTGACTCTTCTTCAGAGCTGAAGAGGAGCTAAAGAGCTAAAGAATCACAGAATTTTAACAGCACAGAAGGAGGCCATTCAGCCCATCATATCTGCACCAGCTCTCCAAATGAGCATTATGACCTAGTGCCATTGCTCTGCCTTTTCCCTGTACCACTGTTCCAGCAACACTCAAGAAGCTGGACACCATTCAGGATAAAGCAGCCACTTGATCGGCAACCAATCCACCACCTTAAATATCCACTCCCTCCACCACTGCCACTACAAGATGCACTGCGGCAACTCGCCAACCGTCCTTCCAACCACAACCTTTACCACCAAGAAGAACAAGGACACCAGACACATGGGAACACCACCGCCTGAAAATTCCCCTCCAAGCCACACACCATCCTGACTATATCACCAGTTTGTCACTGTCACTGTCAGAAGTGAGTCTCCAGGAAGTCACAAAGATGAGGATCTGTGCTCTCAGTGGACTGTTTGTGCAGATCCAGCAAATTCTGTTTCATATTCTTCACCATCTGCAGAGCTCTCTGCATTACCTACAGCAGGGTGGGGTGGGGGGGGGTGGTGCGGGGAGCGATGGCGTAGTGGTCTTGTTGCTCGGCTAGTAATCCAGAGACCCAGGATAATGCTCCAGAGACCTGGGTTCAAATGATGACCATGAAACCATTGTTGATTGTTGTAAAAACCCATCTGGCTCACTAATGTCCTTTAGGGAAAGAAATCTGCCGTCCTTACCTGGTCTGGCCTACATGTGACTCCAGACCCACAGCAATGTGGTTCACTCTTAACTGCCCTCTAAGCAAGGGCAATTCGGGATGGGGAATAAATGCTGGCCTAGCCAGCAATGTGCCCACATCCAATGATTGAATAAGAAAAAAACTATTGGTCCATTCATCCTGCTCCTTGATGTCCTCCAAGATGATTTGGCCTCCATGATTATTCTTGAATTTTGTCAGTTTCTCAATGTGTTCCCATTCCTCATGTAACTGCTCCTTGAAGAACACAACAAAGTGAAGCAAGGCAACATCATCCCGGTCAAAGTAAGAGGACATGGAAAGATAAACATAGGAGGAATAGAGCTGCAGATTGATCAGCTTGTTAACAGCATCCTCGCAGTCCTCATGGTAGTTCTGATACACTTGGAAATTCCCACCCTAACAACACTGTGAGTCTAAATATACCAGATGGACTGCAGTGGTTCAGGAAGGTGGCTCACCACCACCTTCTCAAGGGAAATTGGGGATGGGAAATAAATGCTGGCCTAGCCAGCAACACTCCCATCCCATGAACGAATAAAATAAAGAACGCCCAGTTGATCTGTTTTTGATGGTACATTTTAATTAGAAAAGGCAGGAGAGAGGACTAATTGGACAACTCATTCACTTATTGATCACTTAAAGGCCACTTCCCAGCCTACCCAAATTTTGAGTGAGTCACCGCCATCTGAAAAATCCTGCCGCTGGAATCAATGAATGTTAGTGAATAAATTAGAGAACTCCCTGCTCATCTTCCATGAGTACCATGCGATCTTTGACATAAAATCATGAAAACACTTTATCCAATAAGCAGCCCTGCATGAATCATGATCCCAAAACTGGGAGGGGGGCTTGAACCTGTGACCCTCTGAATCAAAAGTGAGCATGCTACCAATTAAGAATATGAAAGTACCTGAAATACATGTAAGGATGTTCACCAAAACTGATGTTTAAATATTCAATAAACATATTTTATTTCAACTGAAAGGATCACCATTATTGTTACTGAATAGAACAAACCATTACAGTTTGACCCAATTGTGAGCAGTGCTCACATGCAGCTAGACCTGCTTCGGGTCCTCAGTAGCAAGTATCATTCATGCCACACAAGTGTCAGGTAATGACCATCTCCATCATGAGATGTCTAAACACCTTCACTTGACATCCAGTGGTATAGCACAGTCAAATCCCCCACTATCAACATCCTGGGAGGGTGAGGGGGGCGGTCACAATACACAAGAAACATAACTGGACCAGCCATATAAATACTGTGGCCACAAAAGCAGGTCAGAAACTGGGAATTCTGTGGTGAGTGACTCACCCCCTGACTTCCCAAAGCCTGTCCACCATCTACAAGGCACAAGTCAGGAGTGTGATGGAATATTCTCCACTTGCCTGGATGAGTGCAGCTCCCACAACACTCAAGAAGCTCAATACCATCCAGGACAAAACAACAGGCTTGATTGGCACCCCGTCCACCATCTTAAAGATCAACTCCTTCCTCCTCCTGTACCACATGGCAGCAGTATGTACTACCTACAAGATGCACCACAGCAACTTGATAAGGCTTCTTCAACAAATCCTCTACCACCTAGAAGGCCAAGGGGCAGCAGACACATGGGAACACCACCACCTGCAAGTTTTCCTCCAAGTCACACACCTATCCTGACTTGGCAATAAATCAGCATTCCTTCATTGTCACTGGGTCAAAAACCTGGAACTCCCTTCCTAACAGCACTGTGGGTGTTACTACACCAGATGGAAGCAATGGTTCAACAAGGCAGCTCACCTTCTCAAGGGTAATAAACTTTGACCTTGCAACGAGCCCACATCCTGTGAATGAATGAAAATGGTCTCACAGTGTCAGATGTTAGTCATCTTAAACTCCATTTCAGGGGTTTGGCACATTATCTAGACTGATGCTACAAGACAGTACTGAGGAAATGAAGGCAAACCAGAAAATACTGCAATTAGAATGCATCGGTCAGCATCCGTATACAGGCAAAATAAGTTAACATTTTAAGTAGAAGTCCTGTTCAGAACTGTTCCAAAATAATCAAGTGAAGGAAAAATGTGTTTAACACATATCTGAGAGGTAAGGTGCATATAAAAAATAAAGTTCTTTCTTGTGCAATCTTAAAATAATTTAGAATCTCATGGAATTATAGAAGTAAACATGCTTCCTTTCTTTATGGTACAGTAGTTTAGTGGTTATCATTTCAGGCAGATTATGTGTGCACCGAAAAATGGAAAATGCTGGAAAAACTCAGCAGGTCTGGCAGCATCTAATTTTATGTATACTTATTCATAGGATGTGGGCATCGCTGGCTAGACCAGCATTTAATGCCCATCCCTAAATGCCCTTGATGAGGAGAATCTGTGGAGAGGAAGGTATCAGTGCGGTGGTGAGTAGTGATATAGGTGGCTTAGATCGTGATGTGGAATCAGTTTGGGTAGAAATAAGGAATAGTAAGGGGATGAAGTCACGGGTGGGAGTCCTGTGTAGGCCCCCGAAGAGTTGCCTCACTGTAGGACAAAGTATAAATCGGGAAATAATGGAGGCATGTAAGAAGGGCACTACAATTATCATGGGTGATTTTAATCTACGTATTGACTGGACAAATCAGATTGGCAGGGGTAACATGGAAGATGAATTTGTAGCATGCATCAGAGATTGTTTCTTAGAGCAATACGTTGCAGAACCCACCAGGGAACAGGCTATCTATTTTAGATCTATTGCTGTGTAATGAGGTAGGCTTAATAAGAGATCTCATAGTTAAGGATCCTGTAGGGAGTAGCGATCACAACATGTTAGAATTTCAAATTCAGTTTGAGGGAGAGCAACTCGGGTCTCAAACCAGTGTCTTCAACTTAAAAAAGGGCAATTACAGAGGTATGAAGAAAGAGTTGTCTAAAGTGGCCTGGGAAAATAGACTAAGGGGAAGGTCAGTGGATGAACAGTGACAGACATTTAAGCAGATATTTCATAACGCTCAGCAAAAATTTATCCTGGTCAAAAAGAGGACTCGATGAGAAGGATGAGCCACCTGTGATTAACAAAAGTGGTCAAGGAGAGTATCCAATCAAAAACTAAGGGCAGGATTTTTCGCACCCGCCCATCGCTGGGATCTTCCGGTCCCGCCGCAAGTCAATGGCATCTGGCTGGTGCGCCACCTCGCCCGTGGCAGGTCCCACCCACAACGGGGCCGGTAAACCCCATTGCCTGAGGCCCACAAAGTGGTGAAAACTAGTGGTAGGCCAGAGGATTCGGAATTTTTTAGGAACCAGCAGCAGATGACTAAAAAGCTAATAAAGAGGGAGAAAATTGATTATGAAAGTAAATTGGCAAGAAATATAAAAACAAACAGCAAGAGCTTCTACGGGTATTTAAAAGGAAAGAGAGTAGCTAAAGTGAGCGTGGGACCCTTAGAAGATGCAACTGGAGAATTGATAACAGGGAACAGGGAAATGGTACATAGTTTAAACCAATATTTTGCATCGGTCTTCACAGTGGAGAACACTATAAATATTCCAAAGGTATCAGGTAAGCAAGGAGCTAATGGGAGGAAAGATCTTGTGACAGTCTCTAGCACGAGGGACAAAGTATTTGACAAACTAATGGGACTAAAGGCAGACAAGTCGCCAGGACTTGATGGCCTGCATCTAAAGGTTTTAAAGGAAGTGGCTGCAGAGATAGTGGGGGCGTTGGTTGAAATATTCCAGGGGGCAGGAGAGTCCCAGAGGATTGGAAGACCGCTAATGTGACACCCCTGTTCAAGAAGGGGGGAGACAAAAAGCAGGAAACTATAGGCCAGTCAGCCTAACATCTGCCATTGGGAAAATGCTAGAGTCCATTATTAAGGTCGAAATAGCAGGACATTTAGGAAAGCTTAACGCAATCAAACAGAGTCAACATGGTTTTGTGAAAGGGAAATCATGTTTGATAAATTTGCTAGAGCTCTTTGAGAATATAACAAGCTGAGTTGATAAGGGGGAACTGGTAGATGTAGTATATTTGGATTTCCAGAAGGCATTCGATAAGGTGCCACATAAAAGGTTATTGCACAAGATAGGAGCTCACGGTATTGGGAGTAATGTATTAGCATGGATTGAGGTTTGGTTAACACACAGAAGGCAGAGGGTCAGGATTACTGGGTCCTTTTCAAGTTGGAAAGACGTAACTAGAGGAGTGTCACAGGGATCAGTCCTAGGGCCTCAATTATTTACTATTTATATTAATGACTTGGAGAAGGGGGAAGAGTGTAATATATCCAAATTTGCTGATGATACAAAATTAGGTGCGAGTGCATGTTGTGACGAGGACATTAGGAATCTTCAAGGGGATATAGTTGGGTTGAGTGAGTGGGAAAATACTTGGCACATGAAGTTTAATGTAGGAAAGTGTGAAGTCGTGCACTTTGGTAGGAAAAATCAAAAGACAGCCTACTATTTAAATGGAAAGAGACTCCAAAAAAGTGCAGCACAGAGGGATCTGGGTGGTCTTATGCATGAAACACAAAACATTAGCATTCAGGTGCAGTAAGTAATTAAGAAGGCAAATGGAATTTTGGCCTGTATTGCTAGGGGGTTGGAGTTTAAAAATAGGGAAGTCTTGTTACAACTGTACAGGGTGTTGGTGAGGCCACACCTGGAGTACTGTGTACAGTTTTGGTCCCCATATTTAAGAAGGGATATACTTCCATTGAAGACAGTTCAAAAGAGATTCACTGGGCTGATTCCTGGGATGAAGGGGTTGACTTATCAAGAATGGCTAAACAGGTTAGGCCTTTATTGATTAGAGTTTAGAATGAGGGGTGATCTTATTGAAACGTACAAGATGTACAAAATGTACAAAACGTACATCATGCTGGAGTTGGCAGAAATGGCAGAGGATGATCCTTTGAATGCGGAGCTGGTGGAGTGATAAGTGAGGACAAGGGGGACCCTATCATGTTTCTGGGAGGGAGAGGAAGGTGTGAGGGCGGATGCACGGGAGATGGGCTGGACACAGTTGAGGGCCCTGTCAACAACCGTGGGTGGAAAACCTCGGTTAACGAAGAAGGAAGTCATGTCAGAGGAACTTTTTTTGAAAGTGGCATCATCAGAACAGATGCGACAGAGGCGAAGGAACTGAGAGAATGGAATGGAGCCCTTACAGGAAGCGGGGTGTGAGGAGCTGTAGTCAAGGTAGCTGTGGGAGTCGGTAAGCTTGTAATGGATATTGGTGGACAGTCTATCACCAGAAATTGAGACAGAGGTCAAGGAAGGGAAGGGAAGTATGAGAGATGGACCATGTAAAAATGATGGAGGGGTGGAAATTGGAAGCAAAATTAATAAATTTTTCCAGGTCCCGACGAGAGCATGAAGCAGCACCGAAGCAATCATTGATGTACCGGAGAAAGAGTTGTGGGAGGGGGCCGGAGTAGGATTGGAACAAGGAATGTTCCACATACCCCATAAAGAGACAGGCACAGCTGGGGCCCATGGGGGTAACCATAGCCACACCTTTTATTTGGAGGAAGTGAGAGGAGTTTAAGGAGAAATTGTTCAGCGTGAGAACAAGTTCAGCCAGACGGAGGAGAGTAGTGGTGGATGGGGATTGTTCGGGCCTCTGTTCAAGGAAGAAGCGGAGAGCCATCAGACCATCCCGGTGGGGGATGGAGGTGTAGAGGGATTGGACGTCCATGGTGAAGAGGAGGCAGTTGGGGCCAGGGAACTGGAAATTGTTGATATGATGTAGGTTGTCAGAGGAATCACGGATGTAGGCGGGAAGGGACTGGACAAGGGGAGAGAGAATGGAGTCAAGATAGCAAGAAGTGAGTTCCGTGGGGCAGGAACAGGCTGACACGATCGGTCTGCCGGGACAGTCCTGTTTGTGGATTTTGGGTAGGACGTAGAAGCGGGCCGGCCAAGATTGGGAGACTATCAGGTTGGAAGCTGTGGAAGGAAGATCTCCAGAGAAGATGAGGTCAGTAACAGTCCTGGAAACAATGGCTTGATGTTCAGTGGTGGGGTCATGGTCCAGGGGGAGGTAGGAGGAAGTTTCTGTGTCCGTTATCTCAGGTCCAACCCTGACATTGTCATCAAACCTGCTGACAAGGGTGGTGTTGTTGTTGTCTGGCGCACTGACCTCTACCTCGCAGAGGCTGAGCGTCAACTCGCAGACATTTCCTCAACCGTGTCCGGCCCATCTCCCGCGCATCCGCCCTCACACCTTCCTCTCCCTCCCAGAAACATGATAGGGTCCCCCTTGTCCTCACTTATCACCCCACCAGCCTCCGCATTCAAAGGATCATCCTCCGCCATTTCCACCAACTCCAGCATGATGCCACCAACAAACACATCTTCCCTTCACCCTCCCTGGCGGCATTCCACAGGGATCGTTCCCTCCGGGACACCCTGGTGCACTCCTCCATCACCCCCTACACCTCAACCCACTCCCATGGCACCTTCCCATGCAACCGCAAAAGGTGCAACACCTGCCCCTTTACTTCCCCCCTCCTCACCGTCCAAGGGCCCAAACACTCCTTTCAAGTGAAGTAGCATTTCAATTGCACTTCCCCCAATTTAGTCTACTGCATTCGTTGCTCCCAATGCGGTTTCCTCTACATTGGAGAGACCAAACGCAGACTGGGTGACCGCTTTTCAGAACACCTTCGGTCTGTCCGCAAGCATGACCCAGACCTCCCTGTCGCTTGCCATTTCAACACTCCACCCTGCTCTCATGCCCACATGTCCGTTCTTGGCCTGCTGCAATGTTCCAGTGAAGCTCAACACAAACTGGAGAAACAGCACCTCATCTTCCGACTAGGCACTTTTCTATGTTTACTTAGTTCTGTTGAAGAGTCATACGGACTCGAAACCTTAACCATGTTCCTCTCCGCAGATGCTGCCAGATCTGCTGAGTTTTTCCAGGTACTTTTGTTTTTGTTATACATAGTTCTCCCAGTGTGACCTAACCAATGTTGCACTCTGTACATTTCCTCATTAAACTGAAAGGTTACCACTGCTGATGTGTCAACCCATTTGCTAATTTATCTGCTTGGTTAGTTTGGGCAGCTCTCCTTTTATCTTCCTTTTATAATCAGCACTCTTCTCATACAGTATAAATTCCCCTTATATTGGTATTCTTGTGAAGTACCCTGATGAGTGCAAGACGAGAAACTTCGTCTCTTTTTTCAACAGTACTCAAGTTCTGTGCTACCAAATGACTGTTTCCTTTTATCTTGCTGAACTTTGCCTTTTTTCTATTCATTCATGGGATGTAGGTGTCGCTGGCTAGGCCAGCATTTATTGCCCAACTCTAATTGCCCTTGCGAATGTGTTGGTGAGCTGCCTTCTTGAACCGCAGCAGTTCATATCCAGCATCCCTTATCTTTGACTTTGCATAATTGCTTCCTGTTCTTACATAGAATTTAATGACATTCTGGTCACTACTTTCCAATTGTTCTCCTACTTTCACATCATTGTTTGGCCCACTTTGTTCCCCAGAACTAAATCAAGCAATGCTTCCTCCACTATTGGATGAGAAACACATTGATCCAGGATGCGACTCCTGAATGCATTTAAAAAAGCATTTTCCATTTCAATAACATGAATTATCTTTAATCCAGCAACAACAATTTGCATTTACATCATACCTTTCATTTTAAAACATTGCAAGGTGTTTTACAGACAGACAGACATTTCAACAGTGACTGCATTCAAGAGACTTCATTGGCTGTAAACGCTTTGGGACATCCTGAGGTCAGGAAAGGCACTATATAAATGGAAGTCCTTTTTGAATGTAGACATTAAATCAGTATGAGAGAGATTGGATAGGTTGACTGAAACCTTTGTCAGGGATTAATGTTAAAGGAGGAGAAAGAGGTGGAGAGATAAGAGATTTAGAGAAGAAATCACAGGGGTGGACAACAGACACCTGAAAGTTCAACCATGGGGTAAAGAGACTGCACACAGTCAGAGAATTTAAGATACAAGCCCAACCTTCTCCACCAATGCCAACAGCTTTTAGATTAGGCAAAATTTAGAAGTGTAATTGTTTTTTCTTTATATGTGACATATAACTAAGGACTTAAAGTGCAGTTATGCAATCATTTGTGTTTTGCCATGAAGTGGTTTGGATTGTTCATTGTCACAAAGGTGACAGCATAACTCAGAACTGAATCCTGATCTGGTCTTCAAGTGCACTAAGCCTGAGATTGTTTAAAGAAGCCAAACTCATAATACAAAGCTGCATCCAAGCATGGGACAGAGCCCCTTTTCATACTGACCTCTGTGCAATTCGCCTGCAGTTGTAGCATAACTCCGGCCTGCCGGCTGGACATTGCATTCCACAGATGTTCAGCGACTGATAGCTCGTGTGTAACTAGTACTTTTTAATGACAAAATGTCTCGCTAATTCAACAAGGAGTGGTACAGAGCCTCCAAGAACTGAGCCAAAGGAACCAAACCACTCCAGGAATTATTTTTACTGCCATCAGTCAAAACACCTGAGAATTAAAAAAAGGTTTGCTCAGGCTGATGAAATCTTCTGCTGAGAATGTTTGAAACTCTTACCTTTTCGCTGCCAGAAGTTCTGCATGAATATTAATTTTACGAAATGTGAACAAATGTGAAAGCTAAACAAACATATGGAAAAAACAACTATGTTCACTGGTTTAAAATAGCTTTGGTACCACCAAAGATAAAGATCTCGAGTTTTGCAGTAAGACTGTTGTGAGGTTGGAAAAACTGACGCTATAGGAAATGGTAAGATGGCCACTCAAATTAACTAGTTCTCTGAAGGGACTTTTGATATAACAGATGAGATGTGGTTTACCAGCGTTCACAGTAACCGAGAAAAAGGCATTAGTTTCATACGCACCACTCTTTTATCTGATTAGCTTTAACTTTTGCTATTTTTCCTGTTTAAAAGTTCTGTTGTATTTGATTCCAGCAGAGTATTCACCAGTGCTGTAATTTTATGATGGAGTGCTTGATGACCTGAAGCCAGGGCATGATGTGCCCAATGGCAATACGAGCCAAGTGGATCAAGGATGGTAGCACAAATGGAGAAGACAGCAAACACAGAAATAAAGGATTATAAAGCATTTTTCTTGATCTTAGGATACTCCAAAACACTTTACAACCAATGAAGTACTTTTGAAGTTTAATCACTTTTGTAACATGTGAAACGTGACAGTCATTTTGCGAACAGCAAGCACCCATTAGCAGCAATATGATAATGACTAGATAATGCATTTTTTTAGTGATGTTGGTTGAAGGATAAATATTGCACTGGACACCAGGGAGAACTCCCCTGCTCTTCTTCAAAAACGTGCCATGTAGGATTTTTTATCTCTACCTGAGGGTACAGAACCTCAGTTTATCTTATTGTCAGAAGACAGCATGGTGCCTCCAATAGTGGTGTACTCCCTCAGCACCGCATTGAGGCGTTGGCCTAGATTTTGTGCTTAGGTCTCTAGAATGGGACTTGACCCCAAGACCCTCTGACCTGAGGTGCAAGTACTATCAAGTGAGCCACAGCTTGCATGAAGAGTGGAATTGGGCCTCACCAATAGGAGAAAATCAAATCAAATTCCCCGATGGCTCACCTGGCAAACATAGAAAGCAACTGAGCCATACAAAGCATCATCTGTGCTGATTAGTTTACCTAAGACAGGGCAGCAATACCTCAGTGTCCCTGGAGTGATTAAAATCAACCAGGGTGCACACTCCCAATGGCACATTCACATGTGGATGATGCATCAGCAGCAGATATGTTCTGCCCCTTTGTGTATGAAGGATGGCATTTGAGTAACTACAACAGTACAAATATTGCCAGTGAAACCATACCCCCAGCAAAGCTCAATATCTTCAGGAGAGAAAGACAGGCAGATGAAAATAGGACAAAAAAAACACAACAGAAAATTGAGGCATTCACCCAAGTGCCTGTGCTGGCACTTTCAAAGAGATATCCAATTAGTCCCATTCCTCCTCCTCCAGGTACCATGCCCTAAGAGGGCATTGGTGACCATGGGCTTCCATTGGATTGGTCCATGATTATGTTTGGGCATCAGCACATTGGAAGGATTTACAGGCTGATAATCAACCTATTCGGCCATATTATGAACACACCTTCCATGGCCATCTAAACCATAAATGGGACTTTAACCCGGAGCTTCTGGCCCAGAGTAGGGACGTTACCACTGTGCCACAAGACTTCTGCTTTCCCCATAGCCCTGCAATTCTTTCCCTCATAAATATGTATCTAATTCCCTTTTGAAAGTTATTGAATCTGCTTCCACCACTCTTTATAGGCAGTGCATTCCAGGTTATAATGATTCACTGCATCAAAAAAAGTTTCCTTATCTCCCCTCTGATTCCTTTGCCAGTACCTTAAATCTGTGTCCTCTGCTATTACTAACCTACCCATCAGTGGAAATAATTTCTCTTTATTTACTCTCGTCAATCAATGTGTAATACTCTTACACATCCTCCAGTGCCAGGTTACAGAACAGTAGCAAACATTAGGAAATGAGTCACTCTCTCTGCCTTCTTAGAATGGGAAAGGTGAACTGAGAGCAGAACAATTGGAATTTATCAACAATTATTGACTGCTCAAGCCAAAAGTTTTAAGTTTTATCACTGGGGAACTAAATTAGGTAATAACATATGAAACAGGCTAATGGGTGGTGGGGAGGTGGCTGGGGTGGGGGCATGTGGTGGTTTTGGTTACAATTTGGGTCTTGAGAGGACATGATGGTTTTATGCCATCTTTGAGCCCCACATTAAACTCTGATGGAGGTGTAAGATAAGCCCACCCTGGCCAAAGTGCAACCATGCAAATGATGGGTTCAGGTCAAGGTGATATTGTAAGTGCTCAATTCCAACACTTAATCTCTGGGATTGACAGGTGTAACTCAGACCAATAACTGAAGAAGGGTGGTGCTAGGATTTAAAGGTGAATTGCTGTGTTTCATAATGCTGTTAATCAGAGACTCATTGCTTTACATCGGTTTTTAGTCAGCTTTCTTTTTGTTCTATATTTTGGAGGCTGCTACATTCTTTGGAGGCCTCCTTCTTGCTTGGGTAATTTCCCTAAAATGAAGGGGAGGCTGCAAAGTATTCCCCCTCCCCCCCTCCCCCGGGTTTCCTGTCTTTATTACTTATTTTTTAGAGGGCAAAGAAGAAGATGAACAGCCAGATTTATAATGCAGCATCATAAGAGGCCCAGTTACCCAGTTACCCAGCCCCTAGATCAATTTTGAATATTTCACTGGAGTTGTAAGGAGGCTGTGGCAGCCTCCAGGTGTCCTGGAAAAGCTTTGCACCATCCTATAGGGAGATTTGCAAAATTCTTCAAGGATTGGCGCCAAACTTACTGTGGCACACACGTCACTACAGGGCTTAATTCTTTTGGTAATGGGTTCATTCCAAGGAGCAACATTCAGATCAATTAGTGAGCTGATCATTCTTGCATTAGTACCCTGCTTGCCATAGCAGCTAAATTCATTATATTTGGCACAGGAGTGAGACAATTGTGTATCAGCAGGCCTTTCATTTTCATAGCATCTGTTCCTATGAATTCCTGGGACTACAGTTTGCACTAATGCAGCCATGCAAGTCCGAAATGCCAACACACACTGATGGAAACGAGAAAGGATTTTGCACTCATGTTGTCCAATTAGTATCTGACTATAGATACGGATCTTGCCCAGTGCACAGGGAGGTATAGTTCATTTATCCTTTTCCAGTGTAGTGCTGTTGCACTAGTTTTCAGAGTTGAAGACTGGATTTTGGGGATAATGGCTAACCAAAACTATTGCGTGGCAGCTAACTCCATCGAGAATGATCGCTAATAAAGTGGAGGAATGTTGGAATAAGGTTTGCATCTGCAATTAAATTAAGATTAAATCAGCTGTGTGCATGCTGAAAGGAAGATTCAGGTGCTTGGAAAGGCAAAAGGGGTCCTTTCGCTGCAACTCCGACGTTACCTCGTGAACTGTGGTGACCTGCTGTGTCCGCCGCAATCCTGTTCTTCAAGAGAGCATGAAAATTGAGATTCCCGAGGAGGAGACAGAGTCAAAAGCCAAACCATTCCCCCCTCCCCACCACCCCCACTCCCCAAGACAGAGGAAGTCAGACATGAGAAGGCCACAGCAGGGTCACAGACAGCTCCTGGGAGGGAGAGCTGCAAGACAGTTTCAGCAGAACCTTACAATAATGTCAATAACATGTGATCATATTATAGCTATACAACATCTGTAAGAACCAGGAAGTTCTGTGTAATGTAATTCAAACGTACAAACCTCCAGAATACTTGTTTGTCAGCCATAGCTCTCCTCGCAGAAGGTTATGGAGTAGAAATTAATCTCGGGCTGTCGTGCAAAAACTGGTGGTATTGAACCGGCCGCCTGTCATATGCAGCGCTTGCTATTTCATTGCCCCTTTGTGCTCATGCCCCAAACCAAAGCATGATCCAGGCTGACACTTCACGGAGGTACAGAGAGACTGCTGCATTGCTGAAGATACTGCTTTTTGGATGAGAAGCTAAGTCAAGTCTCCGTCCATCCTGTATAGTGGACGTAAAAGATCTCACTCCAAGGAAAGCAGAAGAGCTCTCCTCGTGGACTGACCATTATTTATCCCTCATAAAACATCACTAAAACACATTACATGGATATGGTCTCATTGCTTTCTGTGGGAAATGTGCAAATTGGCTGTCACATTTTCTGGCAGTATCCCAGTGACCACACTTGAAAAAGTATTTAATTGGCTGAGTGCTTCAGGACATCCTGCAGACACGAAAGGCACTATACGAATGCAAATTCTTCCTTTTCATTCATTGCTAAAAGCAGGATTTGCAGAAGATTCACACGTCCACAATTTATTTTTCACTTTCCAGGCTACGTAAAGTTTCCAGTGGAAAAATGATAAACATCGTTGGCATAGTTCTGACAACAGATACAACCATATGGATTCCGGAACTTAATAACTGAGCAGCCATGTCCATACGCAGCAAGACCTGGACAATATTCAGGCCTGGGCTGATAAGTGGCAAGTGACATTCATACCACACAAGTGCCAGGCAATAAATGCTGCTCTAGCCAGTGACACCCATACCCCATGAACAAATAAGTAAAGAAGTAATTCAGGATCACCAGTGTGTATTTCCCTTGTGACATCTCACTTTTTCCTTATTTCTAGTTTGACATTTCTCCTAAGTGTTACCCGAGGGCCTGGAGTCTACGATGCAGTTGGCTTCTTGTGATGAAGGTGGATTTATTTTCAGGCTACTGAATCCTGGGATGGACCCAGGACTTCAGAGCCACAGCCTACTGATATTTTTTTTCCACTGTTAATGCTAGCTGCATGTACTAAGAGCAGAACTCTCACATGCTGCAGTCCTGCGGAAAGGGAGCACTCTTAGGGCGGCATCAGCCCAGTGTGGTAGCAGAGAGGAAAAAAGGTCTTTTACCCGTCGACCACAATGGCGGGTTTTCACACCGTATCGTCCCATTCCCAGTGCATCCCGCCTCATTAACAATGCATTCCCAGGAAACATGCCAGATCACTGGGGGAGCAGCCTCTGATTCACCTGCCCCGCCGTCACCTCAGGCCTTCACTAATCCGGATGCCATATTTATAAGGGCGCCCCTGCACAGAGCTAGCTCTCTCTAAGGGATCAGAAGCTGCTGCAAAGTCATGGCTGCCAAAGGGAGGAAACCTGCTGCCCCCAAATTTAGTGACACCTCCCTCGCGCACCTACTGGATATAATGGAGGGCCACCGTGAATGACTCTATACTCCCTCTGGGTGAAAACCAGCAATCAAAGTCATCAACCTAGCATGGGAGGCGGTGGCAGCGGGGGTCAGCGCCAACACCCTGCAAAGGGAGACAGCCACCCAGCGCTGAAAGAGGGTGAATCATTTCCTCCATTCTGCCAGGTTAAATTACTCCTCACATCGCTGTCAACTCATACATTCACAAATACATTCACAGGGATTTCACTCACTGCCAGTTCAAGGGATATCACCAACTACTCTCTCACACATTCCTTCAACTGCCCTGTAGATTGTGTCCACATCTTGTCCATGGCACCACTCACCACCCACACATGCCAGGCATCCTTCTCATCTGCCCTGGCAGGCATCCTGCTTACACTCTCTCCATCTGTCATCATGCAGGACATGCTAGCATACAACAAAACCGAGGTCGCAGACTGGTAAAGGAATGCCCGACATCTAGGTCCTCACAGACTTTGAAAATAGAGTCATCCAGCTGGCCGGCAACGATCTAGACTAGTCCTGTGCTGACAGTGAGGTCAGCCGTGCCCAACCAAGTTAGGATCCAGCAGTGCAACATCCATCAGACAGCCATGCTGTGAGTGAGTTCCCCTGTTCCGCAGTCCGCTGCCATGCACTGATTATCTCTCCTTGCTTTCGCAGGCACATCTGGGAAGCAGCCGCGGGAGGTCCACAACCCAGGCCCTCGACTCAACTCCGAAGACACTTCGGAAGAAGAATCTGATGACACTTTAATTAAAGGCCCATCACAGCGCTCGCCCACACCCTCCATCAGCAGAGCGAAACGCCTCGGTCAAGGCTAGCTCTAGAGTAGTCTCGAGATCACAATCTGGTGAGCACAGCACACTGTCTGGTCCACAGCAGATGGAGGCAGGGACTTCCCAGTTTTCCAGCACTCGGAAGACTGCTGGGGGACTGAAATCTGCTGAGTCTGAGTCAGATGATGAGCCTCTGGACTCAGTCATACCTCATTTACTGGAGCTGCAAAGGCAAGCTCGGGAACATCAGGAAGGGATGCCTGTGGCACTCCACAGATTGCAAGGCAAATTGGAGAAATTCACCCGCCTTCAGTCTGAGGTAATAGCGCAGGCATGCCAACGCACCGAAGCCAACACTCGTAGGATGGTAGTTGCCATGGGGAGACCTTAGTCCAGAGCATCGGTCCTGCACTGCTGGCAGGCAAAACATCATCGCTGATGTCACAGCTGGCCTCCAACACTGTCAACGTGAGAGGGGTGCAGGGCAGCTCAATCTCATGCCAGCTTCCCCTTCTACTCAAGGAGTCAGCCGGCAGCCCTCGGGCATCCATAGGGAGGAGGATCAGCAGGTGCACACCCCGGGGCCATCCACTCACTTCAGGAATGCCTGGCCAATCCGGGTCCCATCTTCCTCTGACCTCAGCAGCTCCAGCTCCACAGGCCAAGGAGAGTGCCACTGCTGCAGAGCAGGACCCCGAAAGCAGGCCGAGGCCCTCCAATGGACACCCGCTAATGTCATCACAAACAACAGCCCACAGGCTGCCTCCACCTCCACTGTGGATGTCGGAGAAGTACCATACGTAGCGGCAGGGTTAGGAAGGTTAAGAAGATGTAGTTGCACAGCCTGGGCACAGGTGTTAAGCACTTGTACTTAATGTTCACTTTTGTAAATAAACTCCCAAGGATGTCTCCTTGCCTATAGCTCCTTGTTATGATGAGCAGTGTTCGTGTTACTCTGATGTGAAATCTTGGTTCCTGCACAAGATAAAGGCAGGTGTCTCAGTCCAGGGCCTCTTCCCTGTGCAGTGCATAACCTTCAGACCAAAGTGATGGTCCGGCTTAACACTCGCTGGACATATTAGTGATGCCTGCACCTCGATGGTGCTTGTCATTGCTGCCAGAATGTAGTGGGCAGGCGTCACAGAGTTCCATCATTCTCTCTGTGTGCTCTCAGCACTTTTGAGGTGGGGCTGGCCCCCATCTCTTCAGCATCTGTGACCAGTGATGCTGTGCTCCTGAAGTGGTCAGGTGTTGAAGGTTGACAAAGGATCAGGTGTATTTAAAGTTTCATGGCTGAGTCTCTATGATATGACGCTGATCGCAGAGCACAAGTGAGCTGCCCTCGGCCAGACAGGAGTCAGACATTCACAGAGGCAATGTGAAGATATATGGAGTCTCCTCACCGCAAGTCGTCATCATCCTCCTAGAATCGAGCGATTATTAGGGCCTCCACTGCATCTCCATGACAGGAGCCTTATTACAGAGGGTATGTGCACTGCCATTGGCCACACAGGAGTTAAATGTTCACAGATGCAAAGTGAGAATGTCAGGACTGTCCTCACCGCATCTCGTCATCATCCCCCACAAATCTTGCAGCTATGAGGGCCTTCCGAACGCCTGCCTCGTTTAGCCAGTGCGATAGCCCCATTGCCAGCACTCTCACCTTCAAGAACCTCATCACCATCATCCCCATTTGACATTCCCCTCACTGGAGGAGACATGCAGCTCTTCCATCTCCTCCTCAGCCAGGTCCTCCCCCCATTGCAACGCCAGGTTATGGAGTGTGCAGGAATCGACAATGATGCGCGACACCATCTGGAGACTGTATTGCAGTGCTCCACTGCACCTGTCAAAGCACCAGAACCTCATTTTCAAAATGCCTATCATTTGCTCCACCAAAGTTTGGGTCGCCACAGGAGTCTCGTTATACTGTTGCTCTGCTCTAGTCTGAGGCTGCACAGGTGTCATCAGCCACTTTCTCTGTGGGTAGCCCTTGTCCCCAAGGAGCCAACCCTGCAGCCTCCCTGGACCCTGAAAGATGTCAGGGATCTGAGACCTGCGAAGGATGTAGGAGTCATGGACACTCCCTGGGTATCGTGTGCAGACCTGTAGGATGCCTTTGTGGTGGTCACACACCAGCTGAACATTCAGCCAGTGGAAGCCCTTGCGGTTGACATAGTTGACTTGGCTTGTTACCATGGAGATCTAAGCATTACGTGAGTGCAGCCGATGGCACCTGTGGAAACCTCAGATCTGCGCAAATCCCAGCGTTCTTGCTTCCAGCCTTTCCTGATCCCAGGCGAAATACACAAAGTTGTGTGCTTTTGCGAAGATGGCGTCTATGATCTTCTGGATACACTTGTGTGTGGAGACATGTGAGGTACCGCACAGGTCACCTGTGGAGCCCTGGAAGGAGCCACTGGTGCAAAAATTGAGCACCGCGGTCACTTTCGTGGCCACTGGCAGTGGATGCCCTCCATGTCCCCATGGTGCCAAATCCTGCAGCAGGTGGCATATGTGCCCCACCAGTTCCTTAGACATGCACAGTCTTTGGTGGTACTGGTTCTCGGTCATCTGCAGGAATGACAGGTGCTGTCTATAGGCCCTGGATCTAGTGAAGCGCCTACGAGTGACGGCTCTCTGTGGATATTCAGCTGCGTGTGCAGCAGGGCCTGACGCCCCTTCCTCTTGAAGGGGTGCTCCTCCCTTTGCCGAACCAGGTGCCTCCGCCGCCCTCTTCTTCTTCTCTGGTCTCTGTAAGGCATGAGGCAGACCGCTAAATCACCAGGCTCCATGATGCTGATGTTCTCCTCCTGCAGGATCAAAGAGAGGGACATGTGGGTTAGCATTAGTGTCCTCAGAACCTCTCTTGGTTAAGTATGAAGGCCCCATCACGCCTGCAGGAGAGTGCTGGCCACCAATTGGATGACCAGTGTGTAGTGCGCTTCATGGCTGCCTGAAACCCCACCCACCTCCGACCCACTTCTCTTGACCAATTGGAAGCAGCTTCAGCCCCTGGACTGCACACTGTGCTCTCAGCTAAGACGGAGACATTCTCCTAACCGGTACTGCAAAGCTGCACCATTAGCTTGAACCATAATAGATTCTGGTCCAATTGTTCTGCTGCCCCCTAAAATGCACATTAATTTGTAGTCTGCGCCCAGGGGGTGAAAATTTCTGAAACATTTGGTGGAACTTTCATGCTTTTGCGTTGAGTGGGCAGAAATGCTTCAGAGACCTGACTCCAAGAATGTCAATGGAGCTGCAGCTGAACGGTCACAGCTCACTTTTGACAAGCTTTTCCAAGTGTGTGGCCGCTTCCCTCACCTTCCCCCCACCCTGGGCATGTGCTTCAGGATTTCCTTCAGTCTGTGCTGCCTAATACCTCCACCTCCACCAACCCCCGCCCCCCCAGCCCCCCCCCGGGTCTGACCCGCACTAGAGCCCTTGCCTCGGCACCGCACTGAAAGCCAGCCGGGAAAAAGCAACTTGTCTGTGCCCCCCACGAGTGTACAACACCCCTTCCTTGATGTCCTATGGGTGATGCTTATGAGCACTGCACAAGGTTGTGTGCACTCATCTCTGAGTCCCCCTCGAAGTTCAGATCGCCAGGTGCAGGCTGTTTAAAGGCATTCAGGAAGCACGCCGTGCTGCAGTCACGCCCACGTGGACAGTAAATTTGTTGTGGGGGTTGATTCCAGCGAGCAGGGCTTAAAAATAGATGCAAATGTATTAAAATGACGCTCCCGATGTCCGGCGGCGGAAAACGCGGCCCACCATTGACGGGTGGAGCGGACAATCACAAACTGGTTTCACAACAGCGTAAAACCAATTTTTGGCCTTCTTGCCATATTGCTCCCCCGCTCCCAGCCTGTCATGATACCCAACACCAATGAAGCCAGAAAATTCCGGCCTTCATCTCCTGTTCTCCCACTGTGCATGGGATCAGAGTAATGGTTGCAGCTGTTCTTTGGGAACACAGACTTTATGGAATTTGCAATGTTCATTAATCTCTGGGACAGAGTATTGCAAATGTAGAATCATAGAATGGTTATAGCACATAAGGAGGCCATTCTTGTTTGTGCCTGCTCTCTGCAAGAGCAACTCACTTAGTCTCACTCGCCCACCTTTTCTCCATAGCCTTACAATTTGTTTCTCTTCAGATAATGTTCCTATTCTCTTTTTGAAGCCACGGTTGAATCTGCCTCCACCACCCTCTCAGGCAGTGCATTCCAAATCTGAACCACTCACTGTGTAAAGAAATTTTTCCTCATGTCCCTGCTGCCTCTTTTGTCAATCACCATAAATATCCTGGAAACTCTCCAAAATGGTACCTTTGAGATCTCAGAACCCGGTATATCCTACCATTCCATTAGCCAAGGCCTAAATGTCAGGGAGTCAAAGTCTATCTTGCCACCAGGGTTCTTTTTCCAATATCATATAAAGTGGCCATTCACTACAGGTTGCTCTGCTTTATTGAGAAGCTTTTAATGATGTTCTATCTACTGGGAAGTTTCAGGCTAGGCATGCCTTCCTATAAATTTGATGCTCTAGATTACTAGCATCCTTCTCTTCATCAATAAGTTCTTCAGCAGCAGCTGAATTATTATTATCACAGATTTCGTTGAGGTAGTTTAAAGTTTTCATTCATCTTGACTTCTCCCATTTTTCAATTGCAGGAATCATTCCTATGTAAATGTTCTTTTCTTAAAAATGAGTTGGTCCTTCAATCTATCGCCACTGCTCCTGTTAGGTTTATTTTAATTTGTGAGGAATTGGTCTTCCTGGAATTTGTTGTGGCTGCACACCACACACATACTATTTTTCTGTGTGTCAAATATAGCATTATGAATATGATGTTGCTGCCCATCTTAAAAAATAATGTCATGAAAATTCCATTCTTTACTTTTGCTCTTTCATAGTGATTGGCAAGGCTTCATTTTCGAGGCATTTCAAATATGTTTGTCACCAGTCTTTATTGTGTAGAGTAATTTCTTCCAGTTCTAATTGTACTCTATTGACTTGCAAGTGGAACTTGATGGTCACAGAGATGTGACTCCGACTCCCAGTTGTGAATAAATGTATTTAAATGCATTGAAGTTTATTGCTTGCTGTGTGAGCTTTTCCCTTCATTTAACCCAAACAATTCTGAAATTGAAACCTGCCTTTTAGTTGTTCCATGGTATGTATGAATGTGCTGCTTGATCTTAGGAGAAGGCTTATACAATTTACATGGCGATAACAACTCTTTACCTTTTGGGACTCCCCCAGTATTAAACAACATATCCAATGAATAGCTGAAGGCGTCAGGTTAATTTATTGGTTAGGTCTCAACTCTATGATCTCAACCACACTGGCAGTTGGTGCTCCAACACATGTGGACTAAGGAGGCTAAAACTACAATCCTGCTTGCTATTTACTAACTAGAAAGAGCACGTCGTGTGAGGGCAGGCTCAGTAGGACTACGAGGCTCCTACTTGGTAACATTCAACAGTACCAACAACTTGCATTTATATAGTTCCGCTCCTCCTCCTGCAAAGATACCTCAGAGATATTTACAAAGGGGAGGGAGCCAAGCAGGAGACAGGAAATGATGGGGGAAGGGTCAGAGGCAGGCTATTGGAGATGTTGGAGTGGTTTAGGAAGAAAGTTTCCATTGGTAGGGAGAAAACAATAGAGACTTGTTCACCAAAAGGGGGAGAAGATCCAGGCAGCTGGTTAACCATAATGGGATGGTCAGAAGCTGCAGGCTGGGATATACAAGTACACTCACAAGGCTGCCAGAATGACAAAAACAACTGGAAAATTCAGGTTAAAAGCTTAACTGAAGGGGTGACTTTAATGGGTGTCTTAAAGGAGGAGGGAGGGAGGTGAAGAGACAAAGGAATTCAGGGAGTGAAGTCCATATGGGTCTGTCAACTGAAGGCTCGCCCATCAATGATGGGGCAATGAGATTTTGGATGCACAAGAAAAGGATGATACAGAGTTTTCAAAGATTTGTAGGGCTGGAGAAGGTGGGGAGGGCTGAGATCACGAACGAATTTAAATATGGGACTGAGAATTTTAAATCTGAGGCATATAGGAACTGGCAACCTGTTGAACACCAGAGGTGATGGGTGCACAGGGTGCAGGATAGGATGATAGGTGTTGGATGAGTTAAAGTTCATAGAGGGTAGAAAATGGGAACCCAGCTACGTAAGCATTGGAATTGTCACGTCTGGAGGTGACAAAGGCATGGATGGGACATATAGGTTGGAAGCAAATGGTCTTCATGATGGAGAGGATACAGTTTTGGGAGCTCGCCTTGGGTCAAAAAGGGTGCCTTGTTTCTAAAGCTGAGTTGCAATGGCTTTGGTCTTCCCAATATTTAACAGGTGGATATCGCAGTTCAGCTAGGACTGGATGTCAGGAAAACAGTGTCATGTAGTGAAAGAGTCGAGGGAAGTGGTGAAGAGGTAGAGCCGATTACCAGCAGTGTACATGTAGATCCTGACCCAATGTCTTTGACGGAGTTACCAAACAGCAACATGTAGATGAGGAAGAGGAGATAATTAAAGATAGATTATTAGAGGACTGCAGAAGTAACCGTGTAGAGTCGGAAGTGCTGAGATGCTCTAGTTATGGTTGGAGAGGTGAAACTGAAAAGATGGAAGGACAGCTGGAGGGGTTCAAACATAGAGTTGCCGAAAAGGTGGGCACATATTCGGGAATGACAGCACGCTCAAAGACTTAGTAAAGGAAAGTAGGCTGGAGATAGCACAATCGTTGACAAGGGCAGAATATGGGGTTTTGAGAAGGGATGATGACAGAGGGAGAATTTTTAAAAAGGAGGACAGCACCAGTGAGAACCATTTACAATGTCAGCTAACATGGAGCCCAAGGGAAATTGAATGGTCGCAGTTTAGTCGGAATGGGATCAAGGGAGCAGGAAGTGAGGCCCATTGATAAGATGAGCTTGGAAGGAATGATGGAAAATAGAAGAGAAAATAAAGAAATATGCAGTTTCAGGACTAAGGTAGAGGGGAGCCTTGGGAGGGATTTGGCTTGAAGAAGGGGGGAAGCCACAGAGGCAGCTGAGTGGATGGTCTCAATCTGAGTAGAAAGTAAACTCCTCACATTTGTTGAAGGTGAAGGCGGAGGGGCAGCTGAGGAGAGCAGTTTAAGGAAACACTTGGTAACGGATAAAAGATGCTCTGCTCTCCATAGTGATCCTGGCCTTGTGAACAGCTTTGGTAGAAGACAGCAAGGTCCAATAGCTTCTGATGTAACCCAGTCAGATCTGGCAATGGATGGCTAAATCAGCAGAATGCCAGATGTGTTCATGTCTGCACCCACTGGACTGGAGGGAATGAAGATGGGGACCATACCACACAATAAGGGAGGGAGCTGAATCCAACAATGGTGACCCATACTCAAAAACTGTGTACACACCAATGATTGTGCCGCTCCAACTGTGGGTGTTCATTGGGCTCACTTGTGCTATCAGACTCGTTGATATTTCTATGTCTGTTTTCCACTTTACGTTATCAGTATTTTCGATTAACGAGATAATGCTAAAAAAGAAAAATAGGAAAATACATTTAATATTTAGAAGGGGTACTAATAGTGAAACTCTTTTGTGAATTTATTTTATACGTAAATATTTGTGACAAGAAAAGCCTGTTTGTAATGGAATTTGTACGTAACGAAATCTCTACTTAAAGATTTGCAACATTTCATTTTCTACCCTGTTCTCCTCTCCTCTATGATTATGTTGAAGTATGTGCAATGGGTAAGAAGTCATTACCTTTAAGAGTAGAACAGTGATACCACTTCAGTATCTTCTGAAGTGACCACCTTTATGTCTGACGTTGAGAGTCAGCAACAGGGTGAGGGGAAATAGCTACTGAATGCAATTCTGCCCTTGCCCAATATTCATAAACATGTACTTGCAGTGTAGACCAGGAGAAGAGCTCTGGTAACTTTTTTGCTCTGTAAGTCAAGGGCACCATGGCCAGTGACTTTCTAGATTTTGGTTTACAGGGGAGTATATTCTATTGAATTAAACCCAGTCCTAATTGTTATTACATACACCTCTAAGTTTCCCCTCTCGCAACTGTTGATTTAAGAAAGATCAGAGTGTGCATTTTGTGGTGAACTGCTCTCTATATGGATGCAGCTGCCGTGCTTTTGCTTATTCAGAACAAGATCAAATTTGCACATATTTTAAAAATAATGGCCTGTAACTTCCAAGCTCCCTAGCGTCGGATTTGGGGTGTACCCCAAAGATGTGCTGGGGAATCCCTCTGGGAAGTTCCCAGGTAAGGGTTTGCACGACAATTACCCATTTCCTTTGGACAATGGGAACCATCTGAAAATGTGGTTGAAATTGTTAACTGTGTATGGTTCCGCCAGGGTTATACCAATAGTTACTCAGAAAAGTTAGGAGAATTAAAACATCTTCTAACTTCTGAGTAATTATTGAAAAGACCCAGACCAACCCTACAGGACTCCCCCACACCCCCAACCTCTAACACCCCCACCCCTCACCTCCACAACTTCCGACACCCCCCCACCCCCCTCCAACCCCCCGCGCCCCCACCCCTGACCCCTGACACCCCCACCCCCCGGACCCCCACTCCCCCCTCCAACCCCCGACGCCCCCCGACCTCTGACACCACTGACCTCCGACACAGCCCCCCACCCCCGGCCTCTGACCCCCTCCCTGGACCTCCGACTGTCCCACCCGCCCCAGACCTCAGACCAACCCCCACACCCATCCCGGATGTCCGACCGACCCCCCACCCCCCCTCAGACCACTCCCGGACACCCCTACTCCACAAGTCTAATGCATTTACCTTCTCCCTGACCTGTCAATTTCCTTGGCCCTTTAAATTTAGCTGATTTACGGCAGCCAGTGCCTTAAAAAAGGGAGCCTGACCTCCTTGAATCCGCTGGAGGTACACTTCGCTGGACCCGCAAGGAGTCTGTTGATGCAGGCCACAAGCAGCTCCAGCAAACAGAAATGGCAACATAATTTTCAAGACCAGGTAGGTAGGTATTTATTTCTTCTAAGTCCTGTGGACCAGCACTTTCCAAATCTAGTCAAAGGTTACAGCCCAATAAATTTTTTAACATGTTTGTTTCTGATATTTCAACCCAACCACATGGTGTCACAATCATTTTTCTCACTCTGTAAAATGTAATTAAAGGTGAAGAATAATCAGTGCATTTTACTTCCTGGTTTGCTGTCTGTGAGAATACTTCAGTGAGATTGGCTGCTTACCCTGCTTAGTGACATCACTGTGGCTGGGTGCCTGCAGATCCCCTTGACTTAGTGACAGATTCAAGCTAACATCAGAAGATGGGAAATTCATACCGCAAACATCACTAAATCTTCATAGTCAGCTCTCTTTTGCAATCAAAATTAGTGCTGTCACTTCACTGCTAATCTTGAAATCTGGGTCCAAGTTAGTTTCACTGCAAAACACCACAGCTGAAATAGCTCGAAGAATATAGCCAGGTTAAGCATGACGGAAACCGATTTACATTGTTTCATTTGCACATTTAAAGGATCCCTGTGGCAACCTTCCTTCTTGCGAGATGATAATTTGCACCTTTGGGTGGTCAACTCTATTTAAAACCTCACTTGGTGGGACTCAGGAGCAGCACTCTGGCATGGTAGTTTCTGGCACATTTGCTGCAGAGGAAGACAGTGGGCTGAGATGGTATAGGATTTGCCGGTCTCTGTTTCTCTGGGCTCCTTGATCTTCTCGGCCAGCTGAGCTTTCCATTTCTCCTCACCTCTCCTCATGTCCTTCCAGTCAGCCTCCAGAGGTCATAGCCATCAGCGACTGTTCCCTAGTTGTCAGCGTCAAATCTTAGGGCAGAATTTGTAGCTCGTGGGCAGGCGGGTGCACCCGACTCGCTCGAGCGTTAAATAAAGCACGTTGATGTCGGCTGAGCGTGCCGACGTCAACGTGCACTCTCGCAATATCTCGCTAGGTGGGTGGGCGATGGAGACGGAGGCGCGCCCACCATTAATTAAGTGGCCAGTTAAGGCCCTTGAGACACCAATTGTCTCCAACTTTACGTAGCCCGTGCAATTTTTCGGCTGTCGGACGAGCAATGCGGGCAGGCGGACAGGCCACCATTTGCAAAACCTCATCCACAGGCAGGATAAGAGAGGTCAGTGGCCTTGTCAATGTGATTAGTGAGGAGTGCAGGATATCACTTGCTGCTGGTTGCTTCTGTGAACCGGACAGCTTCATTTCGTTTCAGAGCTGCATTCAGAGATTTTAGAAGCTTCAGTTCAGGATTCAGTGTTGTTTTCCAGGCCCCTGGAGGATTCACACCATGTGGGCTCCATACTCGTTCCCTGACAGGACCATTTCCTTGGTCAACAACATACACTCTGTGCCTTTGCAATAAAGCTTCAGGAGACACACGTCCACCATAACATCATGGCCTACCCTGCACCTCAGAGCACCCTGCTCCCTGCTAAGGATGGCAAATGGAATTTTGGCATTTATTGCTAAAGGAATAGAGTATAAAAATAGGGAAGTGTTGTTGCAACTGTACAAGGCATTGATGAGACCGCACCTGGAGTACTGTGCACAGTTTTGGTCCCCTTATTTGAGGAAGGATGTAGTTGCATTGGAGGTGGTTCAGAGGAGGTTCACTAGATTGATTCCAGAGATGCGGGGCTTGTCTTATGAGGAGAGATTGAGCAGTTTAGGCCTATACTCGCTAGAGTTTAGAAGGATGAGAGGAGATCTTAATGAGGTATATAAGGTGCTAAAGGAGATAGACAAAGAAGACATGGAGCAGATGTTTCCCCTTGTGGGGCATTCTAGAACGAGAGGCCATAGTTTTAGGCTAAGGGGTGGTAGATTTAAATCAGAGATGAGGAGGAATTACTTTTCTCAAAGGGTCACGAATCTGTGGAATTCGCTATCTCAGAGTGCAGTGGATGCCGGGACACTGAATAAATTTAAGAAGGAGATAGACAGATTTTTAATTAGTAACGGGTTGAAAGGTTTTGGGGAGAGGGCGGGAAATTGGAGTTGAGGCCGAAATGAGATCAGCCATGATCGTATTGAATGGTGGGGCAGGCTTGAGGGGCTGAATTGCCTACTCCTGCTCCTACTTCTTATATTCTTATGCACCTATAGAACAAATGAAGCGTAACAGAGGCTAATTGCACAAAATAACATCTCATTTATTTGTGAATGTGAAACATTGCTGAAATTAGTATTAACCGGTGTTTTCAATCACACCATGAAAAAATGTAAAGAAAAATGGGGGAACAGAATATCACCCATGATAAGGCTGTGTTACGCTTAAGGTGCTTTAAGTTTTCATTTGCGTCTGCTATGTCTAGGTGCTCCCCCTCACTGGCACCGGCATTGGAGACAGCCTGCTCACTCTGCTGTCTTGTTGGCCTTGATGACCTTGGCGGGTGTCCTCTAGCCCTTGGAGCCTGTGCTGGCCCTGCCTGGGAGGGATTGGCCAGTGCCATGACTGGCATCTCCCCAGTCACCGCAGCCTCATCAGGTGCCATGGTCACTGGTAGAGGGGCGGAGGAGCTGCTGCCATCATCCGGAGCGCCCTGAGAGGAGCCCGCAGAAATGACAGGCAGCTCATGCACCAATATCAGGTCGCTTTAGACCTCCCTGCTCACCACTGATGGATGGGCACCTAGCTGGGATACTGGGTGCCCAATCCATCTCCCACACCGACACTGACCAGTTGAGGTCATTGCCGGTGTGAAGGCTTGCGGGTCCAAGCGCATCCACAGATACCCCTGATTGAGTGCCTGGAGCACCCATGGCTGCTGACCCTGGATGCCACCTCCTCCAGGGCCTTTTTGGTGAGGTGTGGAGTGGGCCTCCTCCTCCCACCTCTGAGGACAAGGGTTTCTCTCCTCGCTGCCACCTCCTCCAGGAGGGCAGTGAGGCACTCGTCCGAGAAACACGGGGCCGCCTACCCTGCCAACTTGCCGTCCTGCCTGCCGTGTCCATCCGGAACAGGTTACAATGTGCAGACTTCAGTGTCCCTCTGTGGCAGCCTTCCAGGGGCTGCGGGGGCCACTTTCCAATCGGCCACCAGGTCGCCATTGGACCTGTCGGACATCATGCCCCCTCCCCCATCTGCCCCTTCTCGCTCATTCAGAAGCCACGTTTCATGCTGGGCAGGCCTTAATTGGCCCGCCCGTGTAAAATCGCAGTGCACTGCCGATTGCGGGCGGCGGTTGGCTTCCCAACTGCCCTCGCCCACCCCCACCGATCTTGCATGCTAAGGGCAAAATTCTGCCCATGAAGTTTGGCCCTGTGGGCTAGGGGAAGGGAGGAAAGTGGCAGAGGTAGTTGGTCTCAAGCTTAGTGGCAAAGAACTCCCATGAGCATCTAGCATTTGTTGTAGGTGAGGGTGGAAGAGGCAGCAGTGAGGGGTTTAAGAAGATGATTTGCAGTAGAGGAAAGCAGTCAGACGATTCTGAAGCAGTTTTGGTAGATGAGAGCAGTATGTTCAGTGCATTCCAGGCTATAAGATTCTTGGACTACGTTGGCTCCCGTTTTCAAATTCAAAATTCTGGTCTTCATGTTTAATTTCCTCTATGGCCTCCTCAATATCTCAGAATTCTGGTCCTCTTGTATAAGCCCCCACCTCTTCTCCATCCCTACAACAGCTCTTGAACTCTATTCCTCTTGTGTAATCCCACCCCTTGCACCTCACTATTTGTGGCTCTGCTTTCAGCAACTTGACTTTTACATTCTGGAATTCCCTTCCTAAAATTTTCCACCTCCCTCTTCTTGTTTAAGACTCTCTGTAAAACTTACTTGTGTGACCAAGCTGTTAATCATCCTCCCCAATCTATTCCTTCTTTGTCTTTGCATCTGTACTTCCTCAGACCTCTGTGAAATGCCTTGGGACATTTTTCTGCAATAAAGCTGCTACATGAGTTTGTTACCGTAGCAACGTGGTTGTAAATTTCAGAACTTGAGCCCTGACCCCCGACCTGTTGCCCTGGTGTACCGACTTGACAGTGGTACCTACCGCTGGAGAGAAAAAATAGAAAAATAACATGAGCACCATTATTTGACCATTATTTGAAAGAATGAAACATGTTTTCCATTAAATACTGGCCATTTAAATCTAGGTGGAGTAACAACTACTTGGCAAAGAAATGTCCTTTTTGATGCTGGAGATCTGAAATAAAAACAGGAAGTGTTGGAAACCTCAGCAGGTTCAGCAGCATCTCTGGAGAGAGAAACAGGGTCAACGTTTTGAGCCCAATATGACTCTTCTTCAGAATGAAGAATGAAGTAGCCACCTCAAGTGTCAGATTTCCAAGTATCCTATTTCCACAGCCACTGTTAGAAAATGGCTGCCACTGCTATCACTGGGTTTTACTTTGCATTGGGAAATTGGGCTGCAAGTTAAGCAGGTCACAAACTAGGGGTGTCCATGGTCAGACAGCGCAAGTCACATTCATGACTTTTAATCATGTTACGATCTCCGTAGAGACCAACAGCATAAAAGAAATTTGAACTTCAGTGAATGGCTGAAAGGATCACATGACAAAACTCCAAGTTTTAAGACTTTTACTGTAACACACAAACTAAAAGCAACATTGACTAAACACCATTTCGGTAGGCAGCTTATACCCCAAATTACAGAATTTAACATTTAAAACCACCAACGAATCTCTATTTACACTTTACACATTATGGTACACTTTATTACTTCATTCTCCGGCAACCAGACCAAAGTGATTCCTAGCTTCGTTTTTCTGTTCTAGCTGGATAACTTCCAATCCCCAACCTAACTTTCATGGTGTGGGTTACCCTGGAGATCCTTCCCTCTAGCCAAAGGTAGTTTTATTGAAACTCTCATATCCTTGGTCTCTTCAGTCTGATTGCAAACTCCCACCCATACTTTGCATGGTGTACAACAGAGACTTGCTGTCTCTGTCACTCTGCTCTCTCTCTCTCTCAGATTCTTGCAGACTGACCCTTGTCTGTGAGGTTTATTGATATTTAGGAAAATCGGCAATCTTATCCTACAGTGGTTTCCTAAGGATTCTCCCCCTTTCAAAGTCCATCTCTGTGGCAAAGTGACCCTCATGGGCCTTGTATCCAGGTAGAAATACTAATTAGCTATCCTCTGGACTCCCAACGCAATTATATCTTAGAATTAAATAGTTTAAAGTATAATCGTTTACAAAGCCTAACAACCCTTTGGGACTTAGAGACTAACAGTCCATCCACCGTCACCATAGCCACTCTGTTCATTTTTTACAGGTGTGAATATCTTGCACTTTCTTCCCAGCAAAGCCACCTGAGTCCCCTTTTAACCTTTAACAATGAATCCACCCAGGCTTGTTGTCAGCAGAGTTCAAAACAGGTCACATGACCCCCTTCATTCTCCATTTTGCCCTAAATTAAAGGCACAGTCCCAAATCATAACCATCTAATAAAAACTTGCATTTGTAACAATCGACAGCACATACTTCAGTGCTGTGAAATCTTACCCAATGAGTACATGAAAGGAAAAAAGAAAAGCTTGTATATGAGTTCTCCCAGCCTTAGGACCTCCCAAAGCATTTTACAGCCTATGAACTACTTTTGAAATGTTGTCACTGTGTAATGTAGTGAACACAGCAGTCAATTTGCATACAGCAAGCTCCAGCAAATATCCAGGTGATCATGATCAGATAATCTTTTTTTATTGATGTTGGTTGAGGACTAAATATTGGCCAGGACACCGGAGAGGACTCTACTGCTCTTCCCCAAAATAGGATGTCTTGCATCCCTCTGAGAAGGCTTATTGTCTATTCTGAAGGAGGGCACCTCCACAAGTGCAGCATTCCCTCAGCACTTCACTGGAGTGCCAGCCTAGACGTGAGCACATTCCAAGTGGTACAAAAGGGCTATTGCGCCAGCAATATTTTTCTCTCGGGGACAAGGTGAAAACACAGCAAAGATTCACAGCTGTAATGTTAATAGGGGCTAAAGAGTTAAACCAACATCCTGAAGAGGAAATGTCACGGCCCAAATTGTTAACTTCCTACCAGGGCCATAACTATCATATCAGGGCCTGGCCTTCGCAAATCATAAACTCAGCATTTCCTGTATCCAGGGCATTGGAGAGCAGGTGTTAGGATGACAGGAACACAGGTAGGTGGTCTCGCCACTGGCATCTCCCCACGCCTCTATTAAGGTTTGATCACAATGGCCTTTTGTCACAAAGCTTATCATCTCCATCAGAAGCTGAAGAGACCGTTAGAGTGTCTCTGTGTGATTGCCTAAGGCTGGCTGGGGCCTTAACCTCTTTGCCATCCCACGCTGTTTACAGGAAAGCACTTATTAAGCTTTTTGAGCTCCAGTTGCTGTGAAATTTCAAATACACTCTTGTTTGTTGTGTGACTGAATCATTTGGGACAATTTTGTTACCCGCTCACATTGAATTTAATTGAATTTGGCATGTGCTTTATTCATCAAATGAAACATGAAACTTCATTGTAGATTCAGCTCCTCTCTGGGACTCTGCATGGGACAAAGGGAGAGAGAGAGAGAGAAAGAAAGACAGGAAAAGAAATACCAGGGGAAAAATTAATGACTGAGACAGAGAGAAAATGAGAGAGATGAAACAAGAGTGAAAGAAGCAATGAAAGGCAGCATGTGAGAGAGAAAAAGAGAACAGCTACAGCATTAGAAAGAGAATGAAAGAACAGAAAGGAATTATAACATCAAGGAGATTACAGATTCAACATCCCACACGCAAAAAATGTGAAATTTATTTGCTTATTGGAAGAAATAAAAGCTGACAGTGCAGACTGTTTGCATTCTGTATTTGTAGGTAAGATCAGCTCAGAGGTGATGAAGCCGAGATATCTGATCTTATTAAAATGGCCTCATATCGCATCATCTTCTCACAGCTACAATGACCAAAAATTCTCCCTTCAAACCAATTTCTGGACAGAAATCACAAAATTTTTAGTGCAATTTTGAGTCAATACTCATTTTGCACATAACAGGTTTGTTTCTAAGAGGCATCATTTCACTGCATCTTCAGTGTGCCATAACGGACAGCAACATGCTATGTTAGATGAACCCCCCTGTGATTTCCTCTACGTTTACACTACTACACTTTCTGCAGTCTCCCATTCTGCAACCTAGTCACCTCCGGATGGCTCAGAAGCTGAATTCAGCACATGACACTGTACAGGCTAAACTAGATTTGCTTCTTGGTCTCAGCTGGGTAGTCTAATCAGGGCGTTGGAAATGAATACTATATTTAGCATCATCCCATCATGGAATAGCAAAACGCAGCCAGGATTCCTGTTCCTTATGTTGCCTGTGCGCCTGCATAGAGGTGAGACAAGGACAGAAACAGGCTTGTTTCATGCCCGTCCCCCACCCCACCCAATAATGATTAAATAACCTTTAACTCTCTAATGGTCCCACATGCAAGGAATAACTTTCCAAACACCGAGAGCAATTTTAACCTAACCGACCTACTGAGAAACAGATGGAATCAGCTGCAACCCTTTTTTTTTTTGGCCTACCCGATTTTATTCTCCACTGAAGATAGCGAAGAGCATTGTTGGGCAGGGTGGAAAACCAGTGTCCGCGCCTGATCCTATGGATTTCCTGCCCATTGAGTGAGGTTAACATTACCACTTCCCCCTCACCTCACCCCGGAACTGCTTGCATGCACATAACAGGACTTCGGTATATGTCAGTGGCTCCAGAGAACAGGGAAGGAAAAGGATAAAAAAAAGCACAGGATAGTGAGCACGAGAAACTATTTTCAACAGGGAGGTCGGGTGGTGAGGGGGGCGTGGGGGGTACTATACCTGTTCTTAGCCAACATACCCATAAACACGACATTCGGGTAGGACTCACTGCAAAGCAACCATAGCTGGGGGGAGGGGGGCAGAATTTTCCATTCGGGACTAAGTCCCGTGGCGGGGGTAGGAATCGGGAGTGTTTCCTGTCATAGACGGTAGTGGGAATTTGCACCATATGCCGGCCTTCTTAATTATGCACTCCGGGGTTTCCCGATATTTTTTGTGGCCGGGCGGACTAGATGGCATGTGACCCGCTGTCAGATCCAGGCGCCATATTTAAAAGGCATCACACTTACCCACCGTTGAAGGAGGATACGGCCTGTTGATCACAGGAACCTCTGGCACCCCCCAGATTCAGTGAAGCAGGTCCTTCTCCATGAAGTGAAGGCCGGGAGGGTCGTCCTCTGGCCAGAGGGTGGAAAGAGGAGGCCGAGCTGTCACACAACCCAGCATGGGAGGAAGTCTCCAGGGAGGTCAGTGCCCAGCGTCTCCACCAAAGGACAGCCCTACAAATGCATGAATGACCTCATCCGCTCTGCAAAGGTAAATGAGCCCTCAACTGCTCTCACTCACCTCACTGAATGGTAGAGGGGACATGGGCCTCTGTGGCAAGGGCACAATCCATGCAGTCCATGCATAAAAGAGCTACTCAATGTGATAAGGTGATGCCTCATAGCCCCACTGGAGTCCATCTAGTCTGCAGATGGAGAGGCCACTGTGAATCCCTGACCTTCCACACAGGGAGCTCACATGTTGTCTGGGATGGGGGGCTTGGGTGGTTGGGAAAGACAGGGGGGAGTTGAGGGCAAAACCAGACACCGCTAGCAACATGCCTCTGTGAGCCCTATCCTTCTATCTGCACGGGCTCACTCCTCTAGAGAGTGCTGCCCCAGAACCCTTGTGGAAAACCTGCAGTGCATCATCCATACGGCACACAATCCAGAGGGTTATTTGTAAGACTGGAAGCATGAAAAAGATACTTGAAACTGCTCTCAATTGCTCATCTTCTCCGCTTGCGCAGAAAAAGTTGAGGCACAACAGGAGAGAGAGAGAGAGAGAGAAAGAAAGAAGACAGGAGGGGGGCAGGTCTGACCTCAAGAACCTCACCGAATTCGAGCAACAGGCAGCCCAGCTGGCTGGGGAGGAACCAGGCCGAGCCTGCGGTGATAGGGAGGCCGGCGGGCAGCCTCCATCCGGTAAGGATCCATGCATAATGCAGTCAATTGGGAGGAATCATCCCAGATTTGCACTAAGTGCAGTAGCAGGCGGGAAAAAGAACATTTTACCCGTCGGCCGCAATGGTGGGTTTTCATGTCGTACCACCCCGCTCCTGCCTCATTAATCATGCATTCCCAGGAAACAGGCCATTTTGCTGGCATGTGGCCTCCGACTCGCCCACCACGCCATCTTCTCGCCACTTCCTCACGCCGGACGCCATATTTAAAGTGCAGCTGTGCGCGCACCTCTCAGCGCTTCCAGCCCAGGACTGCTGCACAGAAGACGTGGCCCCGAAAGGTAAGAAGACTACAGCCTCCCCGATTCAGTGACTCATCCCTGGGACACCTTCTGGACACCGCTGGAGGCCGCCGCAATGCCCTCTACCCTGGCTCTGGCTGCAGGAGGCCCATCAGTATCACTGCTCCGACCTAGGAGGCGGTGGCAGAGGTGGTCAGTGCCAAAACTGCACAGAAGAGGTTCGCCATCCAATGCCAAAAGAGGATGAGTGATTTCATCCGTGTCACTAGGGTAAGGCAACCATCTCATCACTCTAAACTCACACACCCTCAAGCCCATCACACATGCACTGGCATCTCACTCACTGCCAGCTCAAGGGACATCACCACTCACTCTCTCACACACTCCCTCATGTCTCCATTTGGCCTCATCTCCTCTATACACTGCCTCCTCAGCCTTCACCCTCTTGAGGCCACTTGCACAGATCAGCTTGTGCCCGTACACATATCCTGGGATACCCTTCCCCAGTATAGCCCTCACTCTGCAGTCTCTTCCCTTGCCTGAGGCCACTTCTCCCCCTTCCCAAAGCAAGCTCTAGCCCTGCAGCCGTTGAAAAGCCACCTCCGCTTCATGGCTGGTCTCGTAAGTAGATAACTGCCTGTGAGCCCCCCTAAAAGTGATGTGGTGCTTCCTGCAAAGCCTGGCGCTGATAACAGCGAGTGCTGCCTGAAGCAAGGCAGGCAAACAAGCCTTGAAGTCCCGAGCAAAGTGCAGCTCGGCAGGTGCATGTCGCTTATGTTCAGCTGTGAAACACGTCGGTGGAATTGCCCGGATGATTCAGCGTGGGGGATGATTCCGACCAGCTGGGCTTATAATGAGATGCGGATGGAATAGAATGAAGTTCCTGATGTACTGTGGCAGGAAACACAGCCCGCCGTTGATGGGCGCAGCGGACGATCACAAGCTGGTTTTTGGCCTTCCCGCCATATTGTCTGCTCATGCCCGCGATGACGTCCGACGCCAACGAACATGAAAAATTCCGCCCATAGAAACTTAAGAGTCATGCGTTCCTCCATGTCAGAGGCAGCTCGTGCAGTCATTCGCTCTCTCCTCTCTCAATTACAGATGCCAGCAGGAAAACGGAAATGGAAGAAGAGGAGACCCTGTCCAGCAATGCCTCCAGCCCACAGAGGACCAAGGAAATTGGGGAGAAGGAAGAAAATGCACCTGTAGAGGTGTCACAGCAGTCACCTGCACCCTCCACCAGTGCAGAGACACACATGTTGGTGGGTACCAAATATAGGTACTAAATTTAGGCCTGGTCTCTCAATCTGGTAATCATTGCATGTGCACGTGTCCACAACAGGAGGAGGCAGGGTCAGCCAAGCTCACTGGCACGCAGACACTGCTAGGAAAGGGGCATCTGCGACATCCAAGTTGGATGACGAGCCTCTGGAATGCACCATCCACAAGATGCTGGGGAAGCTGCAAGAGGCGGGGAAACAGAGATGTTGGAGGCCCTCAACAGAGTGGCACAAGAGGCAGAAGAGTCCGTCCTCCTGCTGGCTAATGAAATGGTGCTAACATGTGCTCACTGACGTCTCCATGTGGTGGGTAATGGACATCATGGAGAACCTGGTCCAGCAGAATGCCCAGTTTCTGCAGGAGATGCGCACACCCTGCACTCCATTGCTGTAGTCATGGGTGAGCTTTTGCAGTGGCTACACAAGAGGGAGACGGGGCACCTTGACCTTACTCCAGGTGCCCCTTCCCCTCAAGGAGTCAGGCAGGGGCCCTCGGGCACCTAAAGGGAGAGGTAGCAGCTGTTCGACACCCCTGGGACCTCCACTCAGGACTCCTTGAGGATGTCCAGCCTTTCTGGATCTTCCTGGCCTGTGACCTCTTCAGCTTCATCCTCTGTGACCACACAGGGAGCAGCTGCCCCACAGCAGAGCAACCAAAGTAAGCCTGTGTCCTCCAGGTGCCAGGTCTCCAGAGGGCAGCTGCCAAAGTCATCCAACACAACAGGGGAAACAGGTCAGCAGGCTGCCTCCACCCCTACTGAGGATGGCAGGGAAGCACCTAGAAGAAGTGGAAGGGAATGCAAGATTAAGAAGTTTTGATTTTGCATGTGGTTGCATGGGTGCACTATGATTGTTAAGCTTATGGCACTTTAATGGCACTGGGGAGATGGTGGCATAGTGGTATAGTCACTGGACTAGTAACCCAGAGACCCAAGGTGAAGCTCTGGGGACCCAGGTTCAATGGTGGAATTTGAATTCAATAAAAATCTGGAATTAAATGTCAAATGATGACCATGGAACCTTTGTTGATTGTTAGAAAAACCCATCTAGTTCATTACTGACCTTTAGGGAAAGAAATCTGCCATCCTTACCTGGTCTGGCCTACATGTGACTCCAGACCCACAGCAATGTGGTTGACTCTTACATGCCCCCTGAAATGGCCTAGCAAGCCACTCAGTTGTATCAAACCGCTAAAAGGAATGAAACCGGATGGACCACCTGGCATCGACCTAGGCACTGGAAACGACAATGGCAAACTCAGAACCATTGACCCTGCAAAGTCCTCCTTACTAACATCTTGGGGCCTATGCCAACATTGGGAGAGCTGCCTCACAGACCAGACAAGCAACAGCCTGACATAGTCATCCTCACGGAATCATACCTTACAGATCATGTCCCAGACACCACCATCATCATCTCTGGGTATGCCCTGTCCCACTGGCAGAACAGACTCAGCAGAGCTCTACAGTCGGGAGAGAGTTGTCCTGGGAGTTCTCAACAACAACTCCAGAACCCATGAAGTCTCAGGGCATCAGGTCAAACTTGGGAAAGGAAACCTCCTGCTGTTGCCACATACCGTCCCCTCTCAGCTGATGAATCAGTACTGCTCCCACTTGGAGGAAGCACTGAGGGTGGCAAGGGTGCAGAATGTATTCTGGGTGGGGTACTTCAATGTCCACCACCAAGAGTGTCTCGGTAGCACCACTACTGACTGAGCTGGCCAAGTCCTAAATGACATAGCTGCTAGACTCGGTCTGCGACTGGTGGTAAGGGAACCAACAAGAGGGAAAAACATACTTGACCTCATCCTCACCAACCTGCCTGCCACAGATGCATCTGTCCACGACAGTATTGGCAGGAGTGACCACTGCACAGTCATTGTGGAGACAAAGTCCTGCCTTCACATTGAGGATACCCTCCATTGTGTGGTGTGCACTACAACTGTGCTAAATGAAATAGATTTCAAACAGATCTAGCAACTCAAAACAGGACATACATGAGGCACTGTGGGCCATCAGCAGCAGCAGAATTATACTCGAACACAACCTGTGACCTCATGGCCCAGCATATCTCCCATGACCTCCAAGCCACGGGATCACCACTGGTTTAATGAAGAGTGCAGGAGGGTAATCCAGGAGCAGCACCAGGTATATCTTAAAATGAGGTGTTAGCTACAACACAGGACTACTTGTGTGCCAAACAGCATAAGCAGCAAGTGATAGACAGAGCTAAGCGATTCCACAACCAACGGATCAGATCTAAGTACTGCAGTCCTGCCACATCCGGTCATGAATGGTGGCGGGCAATTAAACAACTCATTAGAAGAAGAGGCTCCACAAATATCCCCTTTCTCAATGATGGGGGAGCCCAGTACATCAGTGCAAAAGATAAGGCTGAAGCATTTGCAGCAATCTTCAGCCAGAGTGCCAAGTGGATGATCCATCTCGGCCTCCTCCCATGGTCCCCAGCGTCACAGATGCCAGTCTTCAGCCAATTCAATTCACTCCATGTGATATCAGGAAATGGCTGAAGGCATTGGATACTGCAAAGGCTACGGGCCCTAACAATATTCCAGCAATAGGATTGAAGACTTGTGCTCCAGAACTTGCCGTGCCCCTAGCCAAACTGTTCCAGTACAGCTACAACACTGGCATCTACCCAGCAATGTGGAAAATTGCCCGGGTATGTCCTGTACACAAAAAGCAGGACAAATCCAACCCAGCCAATTGCCCATCAGTCTACTCTCGATCATTGGTAACTTGATGGAAGGGGTCATCAACAGTGCTATCAAGTGGCACTTGCTTAGCAATAACCTGATCGCTGATGCTCAGTTTGGGTTCTTCCAGGGTCACTCAGCTCCTGGCCTCATTACAGCCTTGGCTCAAGCATGCACAAAAGAAATAAACTCCAGAGTTGAGGTGTGAGGGACTGCCCTTGACATTAAGGCAGCATTTGATCAAATGTGGCATCAAGGAGCCATAGCAAAACTGGAGTCAATGGGAATCAGGAGGAAAACTCTCCATTGGTTGTCATACCTAGCACAAAGGAAGATGGTTGTGGTTCTTGGAGGTAAATCACCAAGGCCCCTGAGATGACACCTTCCAAACCCATGACTGCTACCATCTGGAAGGACAAGGGCAGCAGGCATGTGGGAACACCATGACCTGGAAGTTCCCCTTCAAGCCACTCACCATCCTGACTTGGAACTATATCACTGTTCCTTCACTGTCGCTGGGTCAAAATCCTGGAACTCCTGCTTAACAGCACTATGGGTGTATCCTCATCTCATGGACTGCAGCGGTTTAGAAGGTAGCTCACCACCACCTCCTCAAGGGCAATTAGGGATGGGCAATAAATGCTGGCCTAGCCAGCGATGACCACATCCCATGAATGAATAATTTTTTTTTATAAATATAGCCCACTTGCTTTAATGAGGTCTGATGTGGTTTATTTGCCATCTAGTCCTTAAGCCTGTGCATGCCCCACCCACCCGCCCAACATCTTCCAAGGGATACCCCAGGCTGGGTCAATGTCCCCCAGAATCATGCATGTGCAGGGAGGCAGGATATTTGCCAGGGCCCTTGCAAGCCATGTGCAAGAAGCCTCCCGTGCACGCTGACCCTTTGCCCAACACACACTCCTCTGTCCCAATGCCCTAGCATTGTAAATATTTCATGCTGGGGTTCCCCTTCAATTGTCCAGTTGGGATGACCTGCAGCTCCGTTCATTCCCACCCTACCTCTTCATTCCTCTCTTTTCCGTCTAATCCCCCTCCCAGCGCAGACCTTCGCCACCCAACAGTGCCTCCTGCAGCTTGAAGATCCACCTCCTGGATTCCCTTTCAGTTGTCCAGTTCAGCTGACCTACATCTCCACCCATCCCCAATGACCCGACCCCGAAGCTGCATCTCGAGATCTTCACCATGAGGTTCTGCATAGTTTGGATCAACTATGGTTGTCATGGCCTTCCACATCCAGTCAAATACCTTAACTCCTCCCATGTGACCCGCACCCTCCCACCCATAACCATTGACCACACCCCCCCTCAACCTGATGCAACACTTAACCTTCCAACAGTTACCCTTCAACGCTCCTCCATCACCCTCCATCCTGTGCAGGTGAAGAAGCTGCTGCTTGACGTTCCAACTCCTGGAAGTCGCTGCAGCTAGAGGATGCACATGGTTGAAGCTCCACCCACCCACGGCTGCACTGATCCAACATCCATGGTTGCTGGAGTGGGCCTGCCCCGATCTCCGCAGGCTGCCTCAGGCCTTCTTCAGCTAAGTGCCAACATTTGCACGACACGTTGGTCCAGGCATGTTCTAGACTGGCATAAAAACCCATTGGTGGCGCGGATGATCAGATTGGGGGTTGGCGTTGGTGGAGGGGTGCAATTCTGGTTGTGCCTTCATTCACATCCCATTAACGGGATGCTGACCTCTGGCGGGAATGGCGACCCACCAGGATGGATGGGACCACACGCTCCTGCCATCATTTCACGCCGGCGGGAAACCGGCTTTTTGGCTCCCGCCGCACTGTCCCCCCACTTTCGCCGCCCACCATGGTGGGGACTGCTATATTCCGCCCAGGAATTCTGACAGCACCTCCAGCAGTACAGCACACCTTCAATGCAGTACTGAAGGGAGGGCTGCACTGTCGGAGGTGCCATCTTTCAGGAGCATCACTAACTCAGGTGAATATAAAAAATTCCATTGCACTATTCTAAGATGAGCAGGGGAGTTCTCAGAGTGTTCTGGCCAACATTTATCTCTTAACCAACGTAAAGTGGATTAATTGGTCACTCACCTCATTGCTGTTTGTGGGATCTTGCAGTGCTTGGTTCTGCATTTCCCTGCACTTCAGAAGTATCTAATTGGCTGCAAAACACTATAGGATATGTCGTAAGTCATAAAGGCTTCTTCATTCTTTCTTTCTTTCTTTCCCTCTATGTTTCTCACATTATTTTCTCTTCTTAGCCTCAAGGTACTGAGGCCAAAGTTAGTGCCCCGGAGGTGGCATTGGTATACCCCAGCATTAATTCGACAATCAGCTTCACTCCACTAATTTTAGAAAAGGCTATTTGAGGACCAGAATCTCAAACACAAAACTAAAGTAGTGGTTTACTGGGCAGCAGTGATGCCCACATTTCTATATAGTTTGGAGACTTAGACAAAATACAGCAGGCACCTCAAATCACTGGAGAAGTACCACCAGCAGTGTCTTGTAAGACCCTCCAAATCGAGTGGCAAGAAAGGAAGTCCAACAGTAGAGTCCCCTCCCAAACCAACTTGTCCAGCGTTGAGGTGCTAACTATTCAAAACCAGCTCTACTGATCTGGACGCATAGTTTGTCATCTGTTAGTCACCAGGCTCCCGAAGCAACTGTTCTACTTGGACTTCAGTCATAGCAGGAAACATCCAGGAGGACTGCAGAAACGCCTTCAGGATATCCTCAAAACATCCCCGCCGACTCATGGGAGAACCTGGCTTGTGGCCAACCAAAATGGGGAAAGTTTATTCAGGAAGGCACCGAGCACATTGAGAGACTTCATTGGGAGCAAGCAGAGGCAAAGTGCAGGCATCAGTGAGAGTGCACAACAAACCTTCACGCAACTCATCTACCCCCACTCTTCAAGCACCACTTTCCCCCCAGGTGGCAAAATCTGCTGATCACACATTGGACTTATCAGCCATCTCAGACCCATCAAACCTGGAGTGGAAGCAAGTCATCCTCGATCCCAAGGGACTGCCTGAGAAGGACAGAAGAAGACTAATTTTAGAGCCATTCAGAGCTCCTGCATACGATGTGGCCCTCCATTCTGTAAAATGCGAAATTCTCAAAATGAATTTATTTTCATCCCGATAAATTTACACTACTGACCTGGTGCAAAGTCTCTGGGGTACATGGGTTCAGAAGCAGCTCTATTTACGTTACACACATGAGAAGGAGAGAAAAAGATTTTGTCATTGGCACATTCTGTCATGTCAATGTCCTGTGGAAAACCAGCAGCTGGAACAAGGCACAGCAGATGATTGTGGCAATCAGATTAAAACATTGAGGTTGGGACCTGTAAACGGGTCATTATACAATGCTAATCCACCATTAAAGCCTAGACGTTACTGCTGGTGATAGCAGCGATAGACTGCTTTTAGCATATTGGTTGATTCCTATCTCTTGTCATTTTATCATAAGCATTGACTCATTTATTTTAAATGTTTTTACCAAAATGTCGACAAACAAATTTCACAGAAATAGAAACAGAAAATGCTGGAAAAACTCATCAGGTCTGGCAGCATCAGTGGAGAGAGAAACAGAGTTAACGTTTCGAGTCCAAAACTGCCCTGAAGAAGAGTCAGACTCTTCTCAAAATGTTAACTCTGTTTCCTTCTCCACAGATACTACCAGAACTGCTGAGTTTTTCCAGCATTTTCTGTTTTTACTTCAGATTTCCAGCATCCACAATGTTTTACTTTTATCTTTGTCATACAAATGAGTTAGGTGTTCACCCACTTCTATTGCCAACAGTAATTTTTAAGTTCTAGTTTTTAATTTAATCTTGAAATGTATTGCATGAGATTATTCGTTCCTTTAGTTCTTTCTTAAAAAGTATTTGAACTTTTTCCCTGCCCACATTTCACACAACACAGTCACGGTCAATTAATTTTTTCCCGGTGATTCGTCCCTCATCTCCTCGTGTCTAGAAGATGATGATTCACGCCAGAAGTGCACCTCCACTGGGTACCTTGCCCAAATAAGCATTGCAGCAATCCTGGTTGTCCTCACCTGAAATACTTCTACATCGCAGTGAGGCTTTCAGAAGAATGATACTGCAAACACCTTAATTACCAGTTAATGTTTTTTCTTCTCATAAAACCCACTAAAAAAGTGGTGTCCCTAGTGCTGCGAAAAAGAAGTATATTGGCCAGATTACATGAGGACAACCCATACCTTTGCTATTGACTGGAATCTCAAATGCAGAAACGCCTTGTGAATCTACCTGCGTCCACTCCCAGCAGGACATAGTTAAGTATATTTGAATTCAATAAAAATCTGGAATTAAAAGTTTAATGATGACCACGAAACCATTGTCGATTGTTGTAAACACGCACCTGGTACACTAGTTTCCTTTAGGGAAGGAAATCTGCTGATTTTACCTGGTCTGGCCAACATGTGACTCCTGACCCACAGCAATGTGGATGACTCTTAAATGCCCTCTGAAATGGCCTAGCAAGCCATTCAGTTGCATCAATCCGCTACAAAGTCTTAAAAAAGGGATAAAGCTGGAAAGACAACCTAGCATCGACCTAGGCACCAGAAATGACAACAACAAACTCAGGCCTATCGACCCTGCAAAGTCCTCCTCATCAACATCTGGGGGCTAGTATCAAAATTGGGAGAGCTGTCTCACAGACTAGTCAAGCAACAGCCTGACATAGTCATCCTCACGGAATCATATCTTACAGAAAATGTCCCAGACACCACCATCACCATCCCTGAGTATGTCCTGTCCCACCGGCAGGACAGACCCAGCAGAGGTGGCAGCACAGGGGTATACAGTCGGGAGGGAGTTGCCCTGGGAGTCCTCAACATCGATTCCAGACCCCATGAAGTCTCATGGCATCAGGTCAAACATGGGCAAGGAAACCTCATGCTGATTATCACGTACCGCCATCCCTCAGCTGATGAATCAGTGCTCCTCCATGTTGAACACCACTTGAAGGAAGCACTGAGGGTGGCAATGGCACAGAATGTACACTGGGTGGGGGGACTTCAATGTCCATCACAAAGCGAGGCTCGGTAGCGCCACTACTGACCGAGCTAGCCGAGTCCTAAAGGACATAGCTGCTAGATTGGGTCAGCAGCAGATGGTGAGGGAACCAACAAGATGGAAAAACATACTTGACTCCATCCCTACCAACCTGCCTGCCGCAAATGCATCTGTCCTTGACAGTATCTGTAGGAGTGACAATCGCACAGTCGTTATGGGGACGAAGTCACGCCTTTTCATTGAGAATACTCTCTGTCATGTTGTGTGGCACTACCACCATGCTAGATGGGATAGATTTCAAACAGATTTAGCAACTCAAGGCTGAGCATCCATGAGGCGCTGTGGGCCATCAGCAGCCGCAGAATTGTACTCAAACACAATCGGTTACATCATGGCCCAGTATATCCCCGACTCTACCATTATCATCAAGCCAGGGGATCAACCCTGGTTCAATGAAGGGTGCAGGAGGGCATGCCTGGAACAGCACCAGGCAGACCTAAAAATAAGGTGTCAACCTGGGGAAGCTATAACACAGGACTACTTGCATGCCAAACAGCATAAGCAGCAAGAGATAGACAGAGCTAAGTGATTCCACAACCAACAGATCAGATCTAAGCTCTGCAGTCCTGGGACATCTAGTCATGAATGGTGGTGGACAATGAAACAACTGATTGGAGGAGGAGGTTCCACAAGTATCCCCATCCTCAATGATGGGGGAGCCCAGCACATCAGTGCAAAGGATAAGGCTGAAGCATTTGCTACAATCTTCAGACAGAAGTGCCGAGTGGATGATCCATCTCGGCCTCCTCTGGAGGTCCCCAGCATCACAGATGCCAGTCTTCAGCCAGTTCGATTCACTCCAGGTGATATCAAGAAATGGCTGAAGGCACAGGATACCGTAAAGGCGGTGGGCCCTGACATTATTCCGGCAATAGTACTGAAGACTTGTATTACAGAGCTTGCTGCGCTCCTAGCCAAACTGTTCCAGTACAGCTACAACACTGGCATCTACCCGGCTATGCGTAAAATTATCCAGGTATGTCCTGTACACAAAATGCAGGACAAATCCAGTCCAGCCAATTACCACCTCATCAGTCTACTCTCCATCTTCAGTAAAGTAATGGAAGGGGCCATCAACAGTGCTATCAAGTGGCACTTGCTTAGCAATAACCTGCTCACTGATGCCCGGTTTGGGTTCCGCCAGGGCCACTCAGCTCCCGCCCTCATTATAGCCTTGGTTCAAACATGGACAATACAGCTGAACTCCAGAGATGAGGTGAGAGTGACTGCCCTTGACATCAAGGCTGCATTTGCCTTAGTGTGGCATCAAGGAGCCCTAGCAAAGCTGGAGTCAATGGGAATCAGGGGGAAAAATCTCCACTGGCTGGAGTCACACCTAGCACAAAGGAAGATGGTTGTGGTTGTCGGAGGTCAGTCATCTCAGCTCCAGGGCATCACTGCAGGAGTTCCTCAGGGTAATGTCCTAGGCCCAACCATCTTCAGCTGCTTCATCAATGAGCTTCTTTTCAGAAGTGGGGATGTTCACTGATAATTGCACAATGTTCAGCACCATTTGCAACTCCTGATGCTGAAGCAGTCCTTGTCCAAAAAGAGCAAGACCTGGACAATATCCAGACTTGAGCTGACAAGCAGCAAGTAACATTTGCACCACGCATGTGCCAGGCAATGACCATCTCTAACAAGAGAGAATCTAACCATCACCCCTTTACATTCAAAGGCATTACCATCGCTGAATTCCCCACTATCAACATCCTGGGAGTTACCATTGACCAGAAACTGAACTGGACTAGCCATATAAACTTTTTTTTAATTATTGAAAATCCTGGAACTTCCTTCCTAACAGCACTGTGGGTGTACCTACAGTGGATGGCATGCCTGGATGGTGGGTTCCATGCAAGATGCCAAGTTGGTACTATAGATAGAGTTGATCAGCAGACACTGCTTAGGTGGAAAATGTTATGTTTATTTACGAGCATGCTTTCACTTTTTTATTCATTGGATGTGTGCATCACTGGCTAGGCCAGCATTTATTGCCCTTATTCAGAGGGCATTTAAGAGTCAACCACATTGCTGTGGGTCTGGGTCTGAAGTCACACACTTAAGCCAGACCAGCTAATTTCCTTCCCTAAACAGACATTTTTTATTGAATTTAAATTCCACCATGTACTGTGGCAGGATTCAAACCCAGGTCCCCAAAACATTACCCTGGATCTCTGGTCTAGTGACAATACCACTATGCCATCCCTTCCCCCAGACCTAGTAAACCCTATCTCTATCCTATTGACTACTCACTACAGAGGTAGCCCGTGCTACTCTTCTATGCATTACTCAAGATCATGTGATCTTCCTTTATAACATTCTTCTTAAAGGTATATTACACATTAGATAAAACCATAATTACCACAGCTGATAAGGCCAATGCACAGTGTGCAGACTCCGCCACATCTGCGGGAGGTTGGTGATTGAAGGGTTGGGTAGGCAGGTGTTTTGTGCACTCCTTCCAACATCTCAACTTCACCGTGGCACATTTCTGACAAAGTCCTTCCTTTATTGGTTGGGATGTGAGAGGTGGTGGTGTAGTGGTATTGTCACTGCATTAGTAATCCTGAGACCCAGAGTAATGCTCTGGGGGCCTTGGTTTGAATCCCACTCATGGCAGATGGTGGAATGTGATGTTAGAATTTGAATTCAATGAAACATCTGGAATTAAAAGTCTAATGAGTAAACATGAAAGCATTGTTGTAAAAGTCCTTATCTGGTTGAGACTAAATTTGACTCCAGGTCCACAGTAATGTGATTGACTCTTAACTGCCCTATGGAATGACTGCAAGTCACTCAAAAGGGATGGGCAACAAATGCTGACCTTGCCAGTGATGCCCACATCACATCAAAGAATAACAAAATGTAGGCATGGCTGGCAAAGCCAGCATTTGTTGCCCATGAACTAATTGGCTTGCAGTCATTTCAGAGGGCAGTTAAGAGTCAACCACATTGCTGTGGATCTGGAGTCACATGTAGGCTCAACCAGGACAGCAGATTTCCTTCCCTAGAGGGCATTAGTGAACCAGGTGGATTTTTACAACAATTGACAATGCTTTCATGAGACTTTTAATTCCAGATGTTTAATTGAATTCAAATTCTACCATCAGTGGGATTTGAACCAAGGTCCCCAGAGCATTACTCTAGGTCTCTGGTTTACTAATCCAGTGACTATGCCACTGCCTCTCACATGGCCAGCATTTGTCACCCATTCCTATTGAACTGAGTGCCTTGCTAGTTCATTTCTGGAGGGCAGTTAAGAGTCAACTATATTGCTGTGGATCTGGAGTCATATGTAGGCCTGACCAGGTAAGGATGGCAGATTCCCTTCCCTAAAGGGCACTAGTGAACCAGCTGGGTTTTTACCAACAGTTGATGATAGGTATTGTGGTCATTACTGACACTACCTTTGTATATTCCAGACCTTTATTGATTGAATTTAAATTCTACCAGCTGCTACAGTGGGATTTGAACCCATGTCCCCAGAGCATTACCCTGAGCCTCTGGATTACTAGTCCAGTGACATTACTGCTATGCCAATGGCTCCTCCCCTCATCTACGTTGCCGGGTGAGCCTTCTTCATTTTGGTCAGTCATGGGCCAGGGATTCCAGTGAGTTGGAAGGTATGTTTGACCGCTTCAGGAATGCTTTGAGACATCCCTAAAGCATTTCTGTTATTATTCTGGGAGTATTCTGCCATGAATTCCAAGTGTAGCTGTTGCTTCGGGAGCCTCATGTTAGACATACGAACAATGTGTCCCACCCAGCGGAGCCGGTTTTGAGTCATTAGTGCCTCAATGCTGGACAGGTTGGCTTGGGAGAGATTGCTGCCATTGGACCACCTTTTCTGACACCGGATTTCAGGAATCCTGTGAAGGCCCAGCTGGTGGTACTTCTCCAGTGCTTTGAGGTGCCTGCTGTAGGTTGTCCAAGTGTCCGAAGCATATAGGAGCATGGGAAATCACTGTTGCTCGCTAAACCATAACTTTAGTCATGGGTTTGCGATCCTAGTCCTCAAATACTCTTTACCTCAGTCAGGCACATAAAGGTGATGATGAATTTCGGCTATGTCTGCCTTCATTGACAGGGGGCTCCCAAAGTACCCAAAATGGTCCACATTTTCCAGGGTCTCACTGTTGATCTTAGTCAACGTAGGAAGTGTTGTGCTGTGGGCGCTGGTTGGAAGAGGATTTTAGCTTCTGGGTGTTTTGTGAAAGGTCCATTTTCTCATGTGTTCAGAGCAGAGGAATATGAGAAGAGGTTTCTGGTCATCACAGATCTTTGAACTCCACACACTGCAGAGTGCTAGTCCACCTAACTGGACATTGAAACGTGAGTGAGCACTTTAAGAGTCAGGGCCGCCTATGGATCTTAAGGGTTAAGATCCAATGAGAGTAAAGGAAAAAAAAAATAGTACAACTAAAACCAGAGTGAACTACGGCAGATTTTAGACAGGCGAAGAATGAGTTGGCTAAGATGAGGTGGAAGGAAAAATTGGCACATAGAATTGGAGAGCAACAGGATTATTAAAGGAGATTTCAAAGGTACAGACAAAGTATATTCCATTTTAAAAGCGGAAACTCATATTATGTTTATGATGCCACAGGTAAATAAAGAGGTCAGGAACCATGTAAATCTAACAAAGAGAAACTATAAGGACTACAAGAGCGAAAACAAAATGAGAAGATAAAGCGGAATATGAGAAGTAGGGAAAGAGATTAAGAGTGGATTAAGGAATGGTAAATGGGAATATGTGGAAAAAAATTATACCAGAAGATGAAAAGGAACAGTGAAATATTTCACAAATATATCAGGGTAAGAAGAATTGTTAAAACCAAACTGGGTGCCCCTGAGAAGAGAGGATTGTCAATTTTTAGATGATGATCATAATATCACACATGTATTCATTCAGTTCCATTGGTCTTTACCAAAGGGAAGGATGTCAGAGATGAGGTGAATCCTGATGTGGTTGAGAGTAGGTTGAGCCATATTACAATGGGATATTTTTTGATGAATTAGTTAGCCTAACGGAAGTCCCAAAGCCTGACAGGATACATTCTAAGATCCAGAGGTCGATGAGGGAGGAAATTGTCAGTAACCTAGAAATTATTTCAGGGCCCTATTATTGACCGTGGTTGTCTGCCATAGGAATGGAGAATAGTCAATTTGGTACCCATTTTTTTTAAAAGGGAGACAGAGCTAATCTGAGTAATTACAAGCCAATTCAACATTGGTGGTAGGGAAAATGTTAAAATCTCTAATTAAGGATAAAATTACCACATACGTAGGTGAACAGGAAATAATTAGAAGCTGCCTGCATGGATGAATTTTTTTTTATTCATTTATGGGATATGGACAGTGTTGGAAAAGCCAGGATCAATGCCCATCCCAAATTTCCCTTTAGAAGAAGGCAGTGAGCCACTTTCTTGAACTACTTTAGTCCATGTGGTGTCCCTGCTCCTACAACACTCTTAAATAGGGAGGTCCATGATTTTGACCCAGCCACAATGAAGGAAGGACAATTAATTTCCAAATCAGATCCCATAAACCTGCTCCCTTTATCCATCCACTCGGTAGAAGTCAAGGGTTTGGGAGGTGCCATTGAAGAAGCCTTTCTGAGTTGCTGTGCTTTATATTTTAGATGGTGCACACTGCCGCCACAGCGTACCACTGGTGGAGGAAGCGAATGTTTAGGTGGCGGGTTGAGTGTCAGTCAAGCAGACTGCTTTTTGCTGGATGGTTCTTGAGTGTTGGTGGATCTGCATTCATCCAGGCAAGTGGAGAGTATTCCATAATGCTCCTGACTTGTGCATTTAGATGGTGGAAAGAACCTGGGGTCACTCACTACAGTATATCCGAACCCTGACCTGCCCTTGTAGCCACAGTATTTATGTGACTGATCTAGTTTAGTTTCTGGTCAATGGTAATCTCCAGGATGTTGATGATGGGGATTCAGCAATGGTAATACCATTGAATGTCAAGTGGAGATGGTTAGATTCTCTTTGTTGGAGATGGTTATTAACAAATGTTAATTGCTACTTATCAGCCCAAACTTGAATATTTTCTAGGTCTTGCTGCATGTGGACATAGACTGCTTCAACACCTGAGGCATTATGAATGATGAATGGCAGTGAGCAAAGTGTACTCATCAGCGAGCATCTCCACTTCAGACCTTATGTTGGAGAGGAAGTCATTGATCAAACAGCTGAAAAATGTTGGGCCTAGGACAGTACCCTAAGGAACTCCTGCAGCAGTGTAGAGGGGCTAGGATGATTAGCTTCCAACAACCACAACCATCTACCTTTGTGCTAGGTATGATGGCAACCCAGGAAGAGTTTTCCCCCTGATTTCCATTAACTTCAGTTTTGCTAGGGTATCTTCAATAGGTATTGCCAATCAGCATCTTTTTCTCCTGTAGTATAAATTGTTGAGATCGTTTGAAATTTTGCATCCTTGCATTTGTCCTGATGAGTATAAGATGAAAAGCTTCAGCAACACGTCTCTCTTTTCAGCAATATTCAAGTTCTGTACTACCATGCGGCATTTTATAATGTTAAAGACACTATAAATACAAGTTGTTATTGCAAATATCACAAGGGCTGATTGGACCAAATGTTTGCAAGTGGTAACTTCTAAGTATTCCTATGTATTTCCTATGTATTCCAGAAGAAACGCAGAGTGAAGATATCTAAAAAGCTCAGCTCAAGACTAGAATATCTCTCTTAATTCAGTGCTTGCCACTGTCATTCCTGAGGGGTGCCCTGCTAATGTATTTCCAAATTGTTCATCTGTTATTATGGGTTTTTTTCAGGGTTTGGAATTCTTGTCTTTGTTTTATAGCTTGGGGGGAAGGAGAGAAAAGAATTTTGCTTTGAGGCCTGGCCTTTACTTTGCATTGTGTTTAGCTTTTCTTGGCTCATATTCTTCTTTTCCTCTTTGATCTACCCTCTTCCTACCATTTCTCAGCCTTTTCTTCATTTTGTTATTTTTGTTTCAAAATGGGACATTGATTTTACCAAAAGCTTTTCAGACTTAAACGCAGATTTATGAATTATATGGAACAGCCTTTGTAGTGAGAACTTGCAATCTTAACATTCCTGAGCATTGCTGCTGTATATTCAATGACACGACACCCCTGTGGAATCTGTTTATACAACAATAATCTATTCAGGCTCTGCATCTCCATCTATAGAAACATAGAAAATAGGAGCAGGAGTACATCATTCAACTCTTCGAGCTTGCTCCACCATTCAATATGATCATGGCTGATCCTCTATCTCAACGCCATGCTCCCGCTCTCTCCCCATATCCCTTGATGCCTTTAGAGGCTAGAAATCTATTTCCTTCTTAAATATATTCAGCAACTTAGCCTCCACAGCCTTCTGTGGTAGAGAATTCTACAGGTTCACCACCCTCTGAGTGAAGAAATTGCCCCTTATCTCAGTCATAAATGGCCTACCTCATATCCTGAGACTGTGACCCCTTGTTCTAGAGCCCCTAGCCAGGGGAAACATCATCCCTGCATCCAGCCTGTCCTACTCTATCAGAATTTTATATGTTTCAATGAGATCCTCTCTCATTCTTCTAAACTCCAGCGAATATTGTCGACCCAATCTCTTCTCATACGACAATCCTGCCATCCCAGGATTCAGTCTGGTGAACTTTTACTGCACTCCTCCTATGGCAAGTGTCACGACAGCGGATCACAGAACCAAATTACTTAAGGACATACTGAACTTTTTACAGGAAGATATGTGTTTTTTTAAAAGACATTCAAGCAAAGCTGGCTGAGAATGTAAAGTAACCACGTTCTGAAAATTCATGTGTGGATTATACTTGACTGACTAGCCCAAAGAGACCATGGAATGTTGCACCTAAAAAGGTGTCAAGGTCAACTTCAGACAGAGACACTTGAAAGGAAGAGATGCAATGCAAAAGACTGAACTTTAATCTCCTGTGGCTGCAGAGACAATGGAGACTGATTACGACATCTCAGCAGGCATCCAAAACCATCTCTCTGTTGCTGGAGATAAGTCAGCAAAGCCACAGTCAAAAAGGAAGTAGGACAGCTCCTTCAGCTAACCTGCAGAACCCAGTGTCTTCAAACCAACTGCTCAACTGCCAAAGTCAGCTTTACTGGAATCACCCAACTTAACAGGCGCAATGTTTCGCCATCTCTACTCCTCACGGTCAAGCCAAGACTGATTCATATATCTTTTTTAACATTTATTTTTGGACTCAACTTCCTATTTCTAATCTGTGTGTATGTGTGTTGCACTTTTATTATTTTTTTCTTTGGTGTTCAGTAATTAATAAACTTACTCCAACTTTGACTCAAGAACACCTGGTTAAATTAGCTCAATCTAAAACATAAATACATTTGGACTGGGAAAAGGTATCCAGGAGAGAAGGGACCCTTTTTAAATTAACTTCATTGCAACCAACTGAGAGGGGTTGAATAAATAAGGCTCAATCCTCCTCACCCAGGAGCATAAGAAAATTGGGGTCCCATTCAAGAAGTTAACAGTTTGGGGTATCTCATCCGGGATCATAACAAATTGGGGGACTTCACCCAGGGACTGGTCGTAACACAAGTATATCCTTTCTTAGGTAAGGAGACCAAACCTGCACACAATACTCCAGGTGTGATCTCACCAGGGCCCTGTACAGCTGCAGTAAGACATCCTTGTTCCTGTACTTAAGTCGTCTGGCAATGAAGGCCAACATATCCTTTGCATTCTTAACTGCTTGCTGCATCTGCATGCTTGCTTTCAGTGATTGGTGTACAAGGACACCCAGGTCCCTTTGTACATCAACATTTCCCAATCTATCACCATTTCAATAATACTCTGCCATTCTGTTTCTCCTACCAAAGTGGATAATTTCACACTTATCCACGTTGTACTGCAACTGCCATGTATTTGCCCACTCACTCAACTTGTCTAAATCACCTTGAAGCCTCTAAACATCCTCCTCACCACTCACATTCCCATCTAGTTTTTTGTCATCAGCTAACTTGGAAATATTACATTTGGTTCCCTCATCCAAATCATTGGTATATATTGTGAATATCTGGAGCCCAAGCAACAATCCCTGTGGCATTCCACTAGTCACTGCCTGCCACTCCAAAAAAGACCTGTTTATTCCTACTCTCTGTTTCCTGTCCGTTAACCAATTCTCAATCCATGTCAATATATTACCCACAATCCCATGTGCTTTAATTTTGCACACTAACCTCTTACATGGGACTTTATCAAAAGCTTTCTGAAAATCCAAATACACCACATCCACTGGTTCTCCCTTATCTATTCTGCTAGTTATGTCCTTAAAAAAACTCCAGTAGGTTTGTCAAACATGATTTCCCTTTCATAAGTCATGTTGACCTTGTCTAATCCCGTTGATATTTTTTAAGTGTCCTATAATCATATCCTTTATAATAGATTACCATTTTTCTTACTACTGATGTCAGGCTCACCGGTCTATAATTCTCTGCTTTCTCCCGCTCTCCTCTTTAAATAGTGGGGTTACATTTGCCAACTTCCAATCTGCTGGCACTGTTCCAGAATCTATAGCATTTTGGAAGATGACAACCAACACATCCACTATTTCCATGGCCACCTCCTTTAGTACCCTGGGATGTAGATTATCGAGCCCGGGAGATTTACCGGCTTTTAGTCCCATTAATTTCTCCAGCACTATTTTTAATAATACCAATTTCCTTCAACTCCTCCTTCTCACTAGATCCTTGGTTCTCGAGCATTTCTGGGAAGTTATTTGTCCCTTCCTCTGCGAAGACAGAACTAAAGTAGTTGTTTAATTGCTCTGCCATTCCTTTGTTCTCCATTATAAATTCTGCTGATTCAGACTTTAAGGGACCTACAATTGTCTTCATTAATCTTTTTCTTTCTACATACCTTTGGAAGATTTTACAATCCATTATTACGTTCCTTGCAAGTTTACTCTCATAAACTAATTTTCCCCTCTTAATTAATCTCTTGCTTGTCCTTCATTGAATTCTAAACTGCTCACAATCCTCAGGCTTGCCACTTTTTCTAGCAACTTTATATGACTCCTCTTTGGATCTAATACTATCCTTAATTTATTTTGTAGCCATGGTCGGGCCAATTTTTCTGTTGTGTTTTTGCATCAGAAAGGAATATATAACTATTGCAATGCATACATTCATTCCTTAAATATTAGCCATTGCCTATGCACCATCATGCCTTTTAATGAAGTTCCCCAAACCATCGTAGCCAACTCACCCCTCATGACTTCGTAGTTTCCTTTGTTTAGATTTAGCACCCTAGTTTTGGATTGGACTACTTCACTTTTCATCCTAATAAAGAATTCTATCATGTTATGGTCACTGTTCACGAAAGGACCCCACACAACATGATTATTTATTAACACCTTCTCATTAAACAATACCAAATCTAGGATAGCCCGGTCCCTAGTTGCTTTCTTGACGCCCTGGTCTAAAATCCCATCTCATACACGCTCCTGGAATTCATCCACCATAGTAGTATTGCTAATTTGGTTGCCCAGGCCAGAATTTTCCAGCCCTGTTGGTGTCGTGCATCATGATAGGCAGCGGGGGGAACAATATGGCAAGAAGGCCAAATATTGGTTTCACGCCATCGTGAAGCCAAAATGCAATCATCCGCTCCATCCATCAATGGCAGGCCGCACGTCGGGAATGTCATTTTAATACATTTGCATCTAATTATAAGCCCTGCTCACCGGAATCATCCCCCCTCATCAAATTTACTGCCTACTGCATTGTGACTTCAGAACAGTGTGCTTCAAGACTGCCTTTAAAAGGTATGCACCTGGCGACCTGAACTTCAAGAGGAATTTGGAGGTGAGTGTACACAACCGTGCACAGCGCTCAAGCAGCATCGCCTATAGGACACCAAGGAAGAGATGCCAGGCATTCACCAGGGGCACAGGCAAGTCACTTTTTCCCGGCTGGCTTTCAGTATAGTGTAAGGGCAAGGGCTCCAGTGCAGGCCAGAGAGAATGACGGAACTCTGTGACGCCTGCCCACTACATTCTGGCAGCAATGGCAAGCACCATCGAGGTGCAGGCATCAGTAATGTGCCCAGTGAGTGTGAAGCCAGACCATCACTTTGATCCGAAGGTTACACACTGCACAGGGAAGAGGCCCAGGACTGAGACATCTGCCTTTATCTTGTGCAGGAACCAAGGTTTCACATCGGCGTGACATGAACACTGCTCATCATACCAAGGAGCCATAGACAAGGAGACATACTTGGGAGTTTATTTACAAGTAATTAACACCCATGCCCAGGCTGTGCAACTACATTTTCTTAACCTTCCTAACCCTGCAGCTACATCTTGGTGCTCCCCTGACATCCATAGCGGAGGTGGAGACAGCCTGCTGACTGCTAAGCCCTGTCTGTGATGTCCTTGGTGGGCATCCTCTGGAGGGTCGAGGCCTGGAGGTCTCCAGCCTGCTTTTGGGCTCCAGCTGTGTGGCAGTGGCACCCTATACGGATTTGGAGCTGGAGCTGCTGGGGTCACAGGATAAGGGGATTTGGAGGAGCCGGACACTTCAGGAGTCACCTGGATGAATGGGCCTGGAGTGTGCACCTGCTGATCCTCCTCCTTATGGGTGCCTGAGGGCCCCTGGCTGACTCCTTGAGGAGAATGGGAAGCTGGCATGAAGTCGAGCTGCCCCACACCCCTCTGGCATTGACACTGATGGAGTGCATTCCACGCAGCAGTGCAGGACCGATGCCCTGGGCTAAGGTCTCCATGGTGCCAACACTCCTACCATGGTTGACTTCAATGCGTTGGTATGCCAGCGCTATCATCCCAGCCTGAAGGCGGACGTACTCCTCCGTCATGCCCTGCAATCTGAGGAGTGCAGCAGATATCCCTTCCTGATGATCCCAAGCTTGTCTTTGCAGCTCCAGCAACTGAGGTGTGACCAAGTCCAGGGGCTGTCATCTGGCTCGGACTCAGCAGATTCCTAGCCTCCAGCAGTCCTCCGAGTGCCAGAAACCTGGAAAATCCCTGCCGCCTGCTGCTATGGATCAGGCAGTGTGATGTGCTCACCAGATTGTGACCCCAAGGTTACTCTAGAACTAAGTCCCACAGAGGTGTGTTTGTCTCTGCGCTGGTGGAGGGTGTGGATGAGTGCTGTGATGGGTCTTCAATTAGGGTGTCATCTGAGGTGTCTTCAGGTCTTGAGCCAAGGACCTGGGTCGTGGACCCCATCGGCTGCTTCCCAGATGTGCCTGCGAAAGTAAGGAGAGATAATTAGTGTACGGCAGGGGACTGCAGAACAGGGGAACTCACTCACAGCATGGTTATCTATGGATGTTGCACTGCTCGATCTTCACTTGGTTGAGCACCATTGACCTCACCATCAGCACAGGAATGGTCCAGATCGTCACTGGCCAGCTGGGTGATTCTATTTTCAAAGTCTGTGAGGTCCTTGATGTCGGGCATTCCTCCACCAGTCTGCGACCTCTCCCTTTTGTTGTGTGCCAGCTTGTCCTGCATGAATACAGATGGAGAGAGTGTAAGCAGGATGCCTGCCAGGCCAGATGATAAGTATGCCTGGTAAGTGTGGGCGGTGAGTGGTGCCATGGACAGGATGAGGACATGATACACAGGGCAGATGAAGGTGTGTGTGAAAGAGTGAACGGTGATGCCCCTTGAACTGAATGTGAGTGAGATCACCAAGGATGTGTGATGGGATTGTGAGTGTGTGAGTTGAGAGTGATGAGAAGAGTGATTTACCCTGCCAGAACGGAGATCATTCTCCCTTTTTCGGCACTGGGTGGCTGTCCTCTTTTGCAAGGCATTGGTGCTGACCACCGCTGCCACCACCTCCCAATGTTGGATTTGCCACCCTTGCTTGCTGGTCTTCGCCCAGAGTCGGGGTTGAAGACTTCACGGTGGCCCTCCACTGCATCCTTTTGGCACCCGAGGGAGGAGTCACTAAATTTGGGGGCAGCAGGTTCCCTCCTTTTGGCAGCCATGGCTTTGCAGCAGCTTCCGATCCCTTAGAGAGAGCTAGCTTTGTGCAGGGGTGCCTTTTAAACATGGCGCCCAATTCGGTGAAGACCTGAGGTGATGATGGGCTGGTGAATCAGAGGCCACCCCGCCAACGATCCAGCGTGATTCCCAGGAATGCATTATTAATGAGGCGGACACACTGAGAATGGGACAGTACGGCGTGGAAACCCTAAAACATCCCCTTTCCCACCCACTACCACACTTTGTGCAAATCTGGAATGATTCCGCCCCCTGTCTATATGTAGATTAAAGTCACCCATGATTACTGTAGCACCCTTGTTACGTATATCTTTAATTTCCTGTTTCATGCTTTCCTCTGCCTTACCACCACTGTTTGGAGGTCTAGAGACCACTCCCACTAATGTTTTCTGCCCTTGTTGCTTCTGAGCTCCACTCGAGCTGATTCTACATCTAGATTTTCTGAGCCAATATCCTTTCTCACTATTGCACTGATTTCATACTTAACTAACAACATCAAGCCACCTACTTTTACTTTTTGCTTGTCCTTCCTAAATTTCGAATTCCCTTGGATATTCAGTTCCCAGCCTTGGTCACAATGCAGCCATATCTCTGTAATCGTAAACATATCGTACCCGTTAACATCTATTTGTGCTGTTAATTTGTCTATCTTATTGAGAATGCTCCGCGCATTCAGATGCTGGGCCTTTAGTCTTGTCTTTTTAACATTTTTACACATCTCTTTTTGTACTCCGACCCTATTTGCTGCTAGCCCTTGTTTCCTCTGCCTTCCACTTTTGCTTTCTATATTTCTGCCTTCCATTTCTATCTTCGTTTCCCTCTCTTGTGTCTCCTTGCTAAGGTTCCCATCCCCCTGCCACTTTAATTTAAATGCACCCACACAGTACTAGCAAATGCCCCTGCGCAATATCTATCAAAATCTTTGTTGAAGCTCTTCTGTTAGGTCGAACACAACCTACCTTCCTACCTTTCTGTGGCTCCTTTACACACTGAGAGATTTACCAAGTCAATGGGGAAAGGGGACACTCAAAACCAGGAGGACAAGAGCGAAGGAGAAAGCAAAGAGAGTAGTTAAGGAACCAGTGGATGGGAAGTGCCTTTAGGAAACTTTTGTAAGCGGAGATGGTGGCAATGTGAAGGTGTTGAAAGGAGGCCCAGAGGGTAGAAAAAGAACAACTGCTCCTACTGGAGCAGAAGTGGGACATGAGGAGTAAGCCAGTATTGGACGGTTACAGTGTCCATGTGAGATGTATGGATGAAGGAAATCACTCAGAGAAGGTGGGGTGAGACCCAGGTAGAATTCAAAAGCAATCAAGGGCAAGAATCATAAAATCAGTTAATGACCCCGTCCTCCAGCCTACAACCCTCTGAGGTCGCTGCACTCCTTCAATTCTGGACGACTGCGCATCCCAGATTTTCATCTCTCCACCTTTGGCAGCTGTACCCTCCCTTCCTAAAAAACTACTGATCTGGCCAAGCTTTTGGTCAAATACCCTAATATCTTCTTGCATGACCCAGGGTCAAATTGTGTTTGATAACCCTCTTCTGAAGTACATTTGACTATGTCAAATGTGCTATATAAATGCAAGTTGTCATTGTTTTCTGGAGAGTCACTGGAGCCTGGCAAGGCTGGCAGCATGGGCAGTTAAGGACATGGATCATGGGATTCTGCATGAATTTGTGGATCATGCTGGGTGGAAGAGGCCAGCTAGCCAGCCAGGTGAAAATGATAAATTGTGAATTAAATTCATCCTGAGGGGCAGTGATAGTGATTCAGCTACATGCTTTACGCTCTGACTGCCTCAGTGGGAAAAAAAATGCACGGAATGTAAAGCAGGTTGCTGACTCACCGTTGACGTTTTGTGCTACCTCCAGCCCCCCTACCCCATCCCAAGGCAAACTTCACCTCTGTTGAGTCTTGAGATGATCAAGGAATAGATTTAGGTTTCTGCAAATAGAAGTATGATGACTCTACGGAGCAGACTGGTTTTGTCAAGAACATACGAACATACATATGAACGAGGAACAGGCGTAGGCCATTCAGCCCCTCAAGCCTGCTCCACCAGTTAATAAGATCATGGTTGATCTGATAGTAACCAGAAATCTGCATCCCACCTACCCCCGTTAACCTATCACCCCCTTGCTCACCATAAATCTATTCGCCTCTGTCTTAAAAATATTCAAAGACTCTGCTCCCACTGCCTTTCAGGAAGAGAGTTCCAAAGGCTCACGACCCTCTGAGTTTTTAAACAGTGACCCTGAGTTCTAGATTCTTCCACAAGAGGAAACATCCTCTCCACATCCACCCTGTCAAGGCCCCTCAGGATCTTACGTTTCAATCAAGTCCCCTCTTACTCTCCTAAACTCCAGTAGATACAAGCCTAGCCTGTCCAACCTTTCCTCATAAGACAACCCACCCATTCCAGGTATTAGTCTGGTAAACCTTCTCTGAACTGCTTCCAATGCATTTACATCCTTTCTTAAATAAGGTGACCAATACTGTACACAGTACTCCAAATGTGGTCTCACTAGTGCCCTGTACAACTGAAGCATAACCTCCCTACTTATGTATTCAAATCTCCTTGCAATAAATGATAACATTCTATTAGCTTTCCTAACTACTTGCTGCATACTAACCTTTTACGATTCATGCATTAGACATCCAGATCGCTCCGCATCTCAGAGCTCTGCAGTCTCTCAACGTTTATATAATATGTTTTTCTTTTATTCTTCCTGCCAAAATGGACAATTTCACATTTTCCCACGTTATACTCCATTTGCCAGTTCTTCGCCCACTCACTTAACCTATCTATATCTTTTTGTGGCCTCCTTATGTCCTCTTCGCAACTTACTTTCCTACCTATCTTTGTGTCATCAGCAAATTTGGCAACCATCCCATCCATTTGTTCATCCAAGTCATTTATATAAATTGTAAATGGTTGAAGTTCCAGCACTGATTCCTGAGGCACACCACTCGTTACATCTTGCCAACCTGAAAAAGATCTATTTAAGCCTACTCTCTGCTTCCTGTTAGCTAGCCAATCTCCTATCCATGCCAATATCTTACCCCCATACCATGAGCTTCTATTTTCCACAATAACCTTTGATGTGACACTTTATCAAATGCTTCTGGAAATCTAAGTACAGTGCATCCACTGGTTCCCCTATATCCACAGCAAATGTTACTTCCTCAAAGAACTCCAATAAGTTGGTTGAACATGATTTCCCTTTCACAAAACCATGTTGACTCTGCCTGATTACCTTGAGCTTATCCAAGTGCCCTGCTATAACTTCTTTAATAATAGCTTCTAACATTTTCCCCGTGACAGATGTTAAGCTAATTGGGCTGTAGTTTCCCGCTTTCTGTCTCCCTCCCTTTTTGAATAATTGTGTTTCTCCCTCCCTTTTTGAATAATGGAGAAACAGTTAAACTTAATTGCAGAGGCATTTTTAGTGCTTGCACACTTGGCCAGATTTGTCATCGGAAAGCCCTGCCCCATGGATTGCCTGTGCTAAGAGCTCACTGGTCGTAGCCCCCACAGTACCTCACATGACCCATGATTGGCAGGAGGGAGTGACTATACGTCCAGTTACCACAAGAAGCAAGGATAGAGGTAGATGACATTTTGAAGCAGGCTGTCTTAGGAATAGGCTGAAGATGAGGCAGAAAGGGGTAATGCAAGGCTGAGTACAACGCCAAGATTCCACGGCAAGTGTGATATTGAGGCATATAAACCAAGAAGTCCTCATGTTTGATCCCTGACCTGCGCTGAGTTAACTGATGATTTCTGGGAGGGTGGTGTTAAGGATGTTAGCAATGACTTCAAGGATCCCAGGCTAAGGGGGGAGTACATTTAGCATGATGTTGGTTCTTCATTACTGTCCTAATGACCCCTTTTGTAAATTGAATTTGTCTCAATGTCAGGAGGTTTGCCAGGATCTGTGGAACTTTAACAACAGTTTCAGGGGAGAAAATTAGGACAAGGAAAAGGCATTATTATCTGTCATGTGTCCTAACTTGAAGCAGAGATGAAGGCAAGGAAGAGATTGAATGCAGAAACCACTACCTGCGATTTCAATGTTCTTGAACAGAGCTGCACAATTAATGCTGCGACAATATAATTCTATTTAATTAAATTCTTTCATGAATGTGAAAGTATTTTTTTAACTTGAGAAAACCAGTTTAGCATGGTCCAAAGATCAAACCCAGGACCTCCCTGGTCTGTTTGGCTCAGTGCCACATGTTTACCTGACCTGTCATCAGGAGTCTTTAATAAAACAACTTAATGCCGTTTTAATTTGTAATTGGGAGACATTGTACTTGAATTCACTTGCACCACAGTTTTTGGTAGCAATTAAACTTCTCAATAAGAAGGGATAGTGAATGGGGAACATCTGATTGCTGGTAATGTGTTGCCTGCATTTGCTCCATTTTAATATGATACTATGTGACATTAATGCTGCTCACAGCCATCTCTGTTGTCAAGCAACTAGCAAGCCAGGGAACTCTAAGTGACTATAGGTCACCTGTGACATTACAGTGACTCTAGGGTCATACCAATGGGAAACAAATGATCAGTGAGGGAAGTTTTACTTCTTTCTTTTATTTAAAATTTTAGTTAGCTCCTGTTTTCTCCACTCCACTGCTGAAAGCATGGGGATTGGTTCCCCAGGGACCTGCAGACCTCACAGAGTGTTCTTCTTATGTGAACTGGCAAGAAAGTGACAGAGTGAATATCAGAAAACAACTCGACATGAAATCGATCACAGTGAAGCCCAATCCTAACTTCATCCGACATCCCCCCACACACATGTACACATACACACATATGCACACACACACATACACACTCACACACATACACATACACACATATGCACACACACACATACACACACACACATATGCACACACACACATACACATACACACATACACACATATGCACACATACACACACACACACACGTACACACATATGCACACACACACACTCACACACATACACATACACACATATGTGCACACACACACATGCAGAAATGTACATGCATAAGTTCGCACACAAATGCACATGCTACACACATGGGCAAACAAATGCACACACATAGTCATAGAGTCATAGAGGTCTACAGAACAGGAAAAAGCCCTTCGGCCCATCGGGTCTGCGCCGGTCAAACAAGTACCTAACTATTCTAATCCCATTTTCCAGCACTAGGCCCATAGCCTTGTATGCCATGGCATCCCAAGTGCACATCCAAATACTTCTTAAATGTTATGAGGGTTTCTGCCCCTACCACTCTTTCTGGCAGTGAGTTCCAGGTTCCCACCACCCTCTGGGTGAAAACATTCTTCCTCACATCCCCTCTAAACCTCCTGTCCCTTACCTTAAATCTATGTTCCCTGGTTATTGACCCCTCCATCAAGGGGAAAAGTTCCTTCCTGTCTACCCTATCTATGTCCCTCATAATTTTATACACCTCAATCATGTCCCCCCTCAATGTCCTCTGCTCCAGGGAAAATAACCCCAGTCTATCCAATCTCTCCTCATAACTAAAGCTCTCCAGCCCAGGCAACACCCTGGTAAATCTCTGCACTCTTTCTAGTGCAATCACATCCTTCCTATAATGCGGATTCCAGAACTGCACGCAATACTCTAGCTGTGGCCTAACCAGCATTTTATACAGTTCCAGCATAACCTCCCTGCTCTTATGTTCTATGCCTCGGCTAATAAAGGCAAATATCCCATATGCCTTCTTAACCACCTAATCTGCCTGTCCAGCTACATTAAGGGACCTGTGGACATGCACACCAAGGTCCCTCTGATCCTCGGTACTTCCCAGGGTCCTACCATTCATTGTGTATTCCCGTGCCTTGTTTGTCCTTCCCCAGTGTATCACCTCACACTTATCCGGATTAAATTCCATTTGCCACTGATCAGACCATCTGACCAGCCCATCTATATCCTCCTGTAATCTAAGGCTACCCTCCTCACTATTTACCACCCCACCAATTTTTGTGTCATCCGCGAACTTACTGATCAACCCTCCTACATTCAAGTCTAAATCATTTATATGTACCACAAACAGCAAGGGACCCAACACCAATCCCTGTGGAACCCCTCTAGATACAGGCATCCTGTCACAAAAGCACCCCTCGACCATCACCCTCTGCTTCCTGCCACTCAGCCAATCCTGGATCCAATTTGCCAAATTACCTTGGATCCCATGGGCTCCAACCTTCGTTGTCAGTCTCCCATGCGGGACCTTATCAAAAGCCTTGCTGAAGTCCAAGTAGACTACGTCAAATGCATGGCCCTCATCTACACACCTGGTCACCTTTGCGAAAAATTCAATCAAATGTACGAACACACAAATGTACGCACTCACAGAGACACATGCAAATATGTGCACACCCAAATACACATATACATATATGCATAAACGCACACACATATGCACGTGCACACCCACGCACAAATGTACACGTGCACATGCACAGCATGCATAAATGCATACGTGCATGCGCACACACATGCACTCACACGCGCACACTAATGCACATCACACATTCCATTAGAAATCATGAGGCAGCACTCGTGTCAAAGATTAAGATTGTTGAGGCATTTTAAGTGCCACCTTCACTGAGATTAGCTAACAATCCAGAATAGAAATCAAATCAAAGGCTTTCTGTACTTCATGATTTGGGATTTCATGGTGTGTGAACGCATCAAGAAAGTTCAAATTTAATAGCCATCGGTCATATTTCAGGTTGTATCTATAAAATTTTCATTTTGACTAAAAGACATATGGAAACTGGAGCATTACAAAGTCCTTTCCAGCTATAGTGACACCAATATCCCCAATCACCTGATTATCAATTTCACATCCATTTCACAAATCCAAACATCACTAAACCATTGCTCCCTTTGTGGTCAGTTGGGTTTACAGTGGAAAAACATTAGTAAATAGATCAGTGTTCAGCAAGAAAATTGATGAGGGAGAAATAATTACAGCATCTGGTACTTTGATTCCGTGTGTTTGCTTTTTAAAAAGTTGTACAATTTTAATAGTCCAACATCCTGTCCTGGCAGTAATCTGTCTGTTTTCATAACTGAACTGTTTGGATTGCACAGACTCTGGAGCACATGGTGCTGTCATAGCTTAACCCCAAAGCTGAACTTGAAGTCGATTTAAAGGGGTGCTATGGGCCTAAAGGAAAAGCGTTTCGCAAACCTTTATTATTTTGGGCAGCCGCATCATTTTCAGTACGGCCAATGGATCCTCCAAAGTGTGTCTCACAATAAGTTGCAAAGCATGGTGTAATTATAGATGGAAATGTAGGGAGATCAGAGGCATAAAGTGGATCTGAGATTTGGGAAGAATTTTGATACAAGATGTGTTCAGAGAGAGTTAAGTACAGCAATTGTTAAAGCTTAAGAAAGATAAAGTACTGAGTGTTGTTATGTAGGCAAATGTGGCAGCCAGTGTGTGAACACCTAACCCTACATATGTGGTAAATCACTGCTTAATCTGCTTCTTTGGCGATGTTAGTTGGGGGAGGAATGTTGACCAAGACAGCACATGAACAACCTGCTCCTTTTTCAATTCTGTCTTTTATATTAAACCCCAACTTGCAGACTGCTCCCTTTGTGGTCAGGTGGATTTACAGTGGAAAAACATTAGTAAATAGATCAGTGTTCAGCAAGAAAATTGATGAGGGCGAAATAATTACAGTATTTGATATCTCATCAGAAAGACAGCACCAACCAATAACACTTTTTTTATTCTTTCATGAGATGTGGGCATCACTGGCAAGGCCAACATTTATTGTTCATCCCTAATTGTCCTTAAGGAGGTGGTGGTGAGCCACCTTCTTGAACTACTGCAGTTCATCTGGTGTGGGTACATGCAAGGTGCTATGAGGGAGGGAGTTCCCAGATTTTGATTCAGTGACAGTGATGGAACAGCAACATAGTCCAAGTCTAAGTGGTAATTGACTTGAAGGGGAACTTGCAGATAATGGTGTTCCCATGCACGTGCAGTCCTTGTCCTTCTAGGCGATAGGGGTCAAGGATTTGGAAGGTGCTGTAAAGAACACTTGGCAAGTTTCTGCAGTGCCTCTTGTAGATGGCACACACTGCTGGAGCGAATGTTTAAGGTGGAGGATTGGGTGCCAAACAAGCAAGCTATTTGTCCTGCATGATGCCAAGCTTCTTGGGTGTTGTTGGAGCTGTACACATCCAGGTAAAAAGTGGAAAGTATTCCATCACTCGTGACAAGTGCCTTGCAGATGGTGGACAGGCTTTGGGGAGTCAGGAACACATGAATTAGGAGCAGGAGTGGGCCACTCGGCCCCTCGAGCCTGCTCCGCCATTCAATAAGATCATGACTAATCTGATTGTAACCTCAACCCCACATTCTTGCCTATCCCTGATAACCTTTCACCCCTTGTTAATCAAGAATCTATTTGCCTCTGCCTTAAAAATATTCAAAGATTCTGCTTCCACCACCTTTTGAGGAAGAGAGTTCCAAAGACTCACTACTGTCTGAGAGAAAAAATTTCTCCACATCTCTGTCTTAAATGAGTGACCCCTTATTTTTAAAAAGTGACCCCTAGTTCTAGATTCTCCCACAAGAGGAAACATCCTCTCCACATCCACCCTGTCAAGACCCCTCAGGATCTTAAAAGTTTCCAGCAAGTCACCTCTTACTCTTCTAAATTCCAGTGGATACAAGCCTAACCTGTCCAACCTTTCCTCATAAGACAACCCACCCATTCCAGGTATTAGTCTGGTAGACCTTCTCTGAACTGCTTCCAATGCATTTACATCTTTCCTTAAATAAGGAGACCAATACTGTACACAGTACTCCAGATGTGGTCTCATCAGTGCTCTGTACAACTGAAGCATAACCTCCCTACTTTAGTAATCAATTCCCCTCACAATAAATGATAACATTCTATTAGCTTTCAAAATTGGTTGCTGTACCTGCATACTAGCCTTTTGTGATTCATGCACTAGGACACTCAGATCCCTCTGAATCTCAGAGCTCTGCAATCTCTCACCATTTAGATAATAAGCTTCTTTTTCATTCTTCCTGCCAAAATGAACAGTTTCACATTTTCCCATATTATACTCCATTTGCCAGATCTTTGCCCACTCATTTAACCTATCTATGTCCCTTTGTAGCCTCCTTATGTCACCTTCACAATTTACTTTCCTTCCTATATTTGTGTCATCAGCAAATTTGGCAACCATCCCTTCAATTCCTTCATCCAAGTTATTTATATAAATTGTAAATGGTTGAAGTTCCAACACTGACCCCTGTGGCACACCACTCATCACATCCTGCCAACCAGAAAAAGACCCATTTATACCAACTCTCTGCTTCCTGTTAGCTGGCCAATCTTCCATCCATGCCAATATGTTACCCCCTATACCATAAGCTTTTATTTTCCACAATAACCTTTGTTGTGGCACTTTATCAAATACCTTCTGGAAATCTAATTACAGTACATCTACAGGTTCCCCTTTATCCACAGCATATGTGACTCCTTCAAAGAACTCCAATGGATTCATTAAGCATGATTTCCCTGAGTTACTCACCACAGAATTCCCAGCCTCTGACCTGCTTTAACCATAGTATTTACATTGCTGGTCTAGTTCAGTTTCTGGTCAATGTTAACCTCCCCAGAATGTTCATGATGGGGGATTCAGCGATGGAAATGCCATTTAATGTCAAGCTGGGATGATCAGGTTATCTCTTGTTGGAGATGGTCATTGCCTGGCACTTGTGTGGTAAGGGTGTCACTTGCCACTTATCGGGCCAAACCTGAATGTTCTCCAGGTCTCGCTGCATGTGGGCACAAGCAGTTTACCTGAGGAGTTGCAAATGCCACTGGACATTGTGCAATCATCAGCGAGGCATCCTCACTTCTGACATTATGATGTGTGGAAGGTCTTTGATGAAGCAGCTAAAGACAGTGAGCCTAAGACACTACCCTGAGGAACTCCTGCAGTGATGTCCCAGGACTGACATGGTTGACCTCCAACAACCATAACCATCTTCCCTTGTGCTATGACTCCAGCCAGTGTTTCCTTTTAACATCAACTTTGCAAGGGCTCCTTGATGCCATACTCAGTCAAATGCTGCCTTGATGTCACGTGCTGTCACTTTCACTTCACCACAGCTCTATTGTTCATGTTTGGACCAAGACTGTAATGAGGTCTGAAGCCGAGTGGTCCTGGCAGAATCCAAATTGGGCATTGGTGAGCAGGTTATTGCTGAGTAAGTGCTGCTTGATAGCACTATCGATGACACCAGCACTTTGCTGCTAATTGAGAGTAGACTAATGGACTGGTAATTGGCTGGATTAAATTTGTTCGCCTTTTGTGGACAGGCCATATCTGGACAACTTTCCACATTGTCGGGTAGATGCCAATAGATCTATTGGAACACTGCACTCCATCAATATTGAACTGAATTAACAGTTGCGGATTATGCATTCATACTCTAAAGTGGACGCCTGAACCAAAACCTTGTGACTCATAGACCAGAGGGCTAATCTGATGGTACTTCCCCCTGTTTGGGTCTGGTTTCAAACTATGAAACACTTTGGGATGGTTTGTTCATTAAGGACGCTAAATAAATCATAGGGTCATCATGGATAATTTTAATCTCCAAAAACATTAGTTTAGTAAGTGAAATAATCTACCCATGACATTCAACAGCATTACCATTGCTGATCCCCCCCCATCAAAATCCTCGGGTCACTATTGACTAGAAACATGTCTGGACCAGCCATATAACATTGTGGCTACAAGAGCAGGTCAGAGGCTGGGGATTCTGTTGCAAGTAACTCATCTCCTGACTCCCCAAAGTCTGCAAGGCACAGTCAGGAGTGTGATGGAATATTCTCCACTTGCCTAGATAAGGGCAACTCCAGCAACACTGAAGGAGCTCAACTGGCCCAACTGACCTCTGGGCAGGCGGGCCGTTCTCCACCTCCTCCGCCACTGCAAAATGCCATGGTGGCAGGAAGACAATGGGCACTCCACCTCCATCTTGCCTCACCATTTTACAGACCTCCTAGACCATGCCTAGAGGGCTGGTTAAATCCAGTCCATAGTCTCGCTACTAACTCTATCCTGATCTTTAGCCATTGTCGCAGGCTAAGCCAAAACTGCTAGCAACCTCAGCATTTCCTTCAATCATGAGCTTTGAACACCACACCCTCTGCAAAGGCTGCATCTTATAAAGTCACCTACCTTTGCTCAGCCCATCTGCTGTTGAACCTCTCATCCATGCCTTTATCACCTTCAAACTCATCTAAAGTTCTTCTAGCCGGCCTCACAACTTTCACCATATGTAAACTTCAGCTCATCCAAAACTCTGCTGCCTACAATGTATCCTGCTCCATGCTCTAATCATAAATCACTCCTGTCCTCTTTGACACAAATTGACCACATTGCCTTACACTTCATTTTAAAATTCTGATCATTGTATTTAAGTCACTTCATAGGCTCACTTCTCCCTATTTCTTGTGCTTCTTCAACCTTACAATAACCCCCACTCCCTTAATTATCTGCTCCTCTAACTGGTCTCCTGTATATTCCTCCCTACCCTTTGCTTTACTATTGTTAGTGTGCGTTCTGCTATCTTAAATACCAAGCTTTGGAATTTCCTTCCAAAAGCCCACTACCCACCCTATTTTAAGTCACTCCTTAACACAGATCTGCTTCTCCAAGCTTTTGGTTACCCCTACTAATATCTCCTTCTTTGATTCAGCAGCTGTCTATTCCTTACACCTCTGGAAACTACCTTGGGATGCTTGTCTAAAGGCAAAGGACATATGAACAGATGCATATAACATACATAAAATGCAGGCTGTCCAAGCTATTTTCAACATCATCATGTGGGACTAGATTCACGTAGGGTGAAGGACATCAGCAAGACACATGGGCTTTTAAATCAATTGGGTAGCTTACATGGCCTTTTTTTCTGGTGTTTGTCCATAAACTAATAGTTTTATTGAACTCAACACCAACTAGCTCAGCAATGTATTGGAGTGGGATTTGAACATATGACTTTTAGGTTATTAGCCCAGATTGAAAGTTATTACACTCCTAGAATTTGGAAAAGAGAAAAATGAACCAGAGAAAAATCAGCTCCATTCAAGGAATCTCGTGGATTGACGAATGGAGATGTCCGGATTGGTGAGTTGGACTATTTTGTCATTCCTACTGAGTATAGGGTTGCCAACAGTGTTTAAATGTATTCCTGGAGGTTTTTCATCATATGGCTCCAGCCATTAGTTGGCCAAGACATCCATCCTTGTGACACACTGCCTTCCTACACCAATTGGAAAGCAAAAAGACTTATTATCCAATGGGATAATGCTTGACTGTCAGCCAAACAACCTCTTTTTCCTATTTTCAATGTTTTTATGTGTGGTAATCAGAAATGTTCAAAGAAAATATTTTTTAAATCTTTTTTAATGTCCCTATGATTTTCCTCCAGGATTGCATACAGCAGTGTCCTGGATACTGATCTTCAATTCCTGGAGACTCCAGGCCAATCCTGGAGGGTTGGGAACCCTAACTGAGCAGTGCATGTAAGTGTGTGTTAACATAGGGGGCGAAATAGAAAATAAAATTAAAACTTGCCCCTTTCCTCATTCGGCTTTCATTAAATGTAAGATTTCTCAACATAAAATACTGTTCAACAATCAAGAATAGGCTCAAAGATTTAATTGTGTAACACCCTAAATAGCTTAGGGTATGTTCATTCAGTGAGTAGCTGAGCTAAAAAGGTTATGAAGGTCTCGAGTTTGATCATCTCTTTCACTCAGAATTAGATCATCTCACATGGGGTGCACTAGAAGTGCTATGTTGGCCTCAATGTGCATCCAAGAAAGCACCTGTGTGGATGTCAGATCAGGACAAGGCAAGGCTTGAATAACTTGCTGATACCCACTGCCAAGGTTCACATGAGGGTGAGCAATTGTGGAACAGTACATCAACAGCATGGCAACACATTCAGGACCCAAGGAGTGGAGAGCAATAGAATCATACAGCACAGAAAGAGGCTAGTCAGTCCATCATTCCTTATCCTAGCTCTTTTTAAGAGCTATTCAATTAGTTCCATGCCCGCACTTTCTCCACAGCAAAGAAAGACTTGCATTATATGCTGCCTTTCATGACCACCAGACATCTAAAAGTGCTTTACAGCTACTGAAGTACTTTTGAAGTTGTAGCCACTGTTGCAATGCATGAAACACAGCAAACTCTCACAAACAGCAATTTGATAATGATGAGATAATCTCCTCTTCTTTGTTGTTCACTGAGGAATAAATATTGCTCCAGGAAAGCAAGGATAACTCCGAGCTGGTATCACTCTAGTCAATCTTCTCTGCATTCTCTCCAAGCCCCTGGCATCCTTCCTGAAGAGTTAAGATCCCTGCATATTTGGCACAGTGGTATATTTATACCACTAGCTCCCAATGTGAACCTTTTGCACACCAAGTAGCAACCCCCGAGTAAACATACCTGATTCGCTAAGGCTGGCTGTCGGGGAGACCCAGTAATAACGGGCCTTCCTAACAGCTGATCGTTATTAATCTAATAAATTTACTCCAGCAGTTGCCCATGACCTGTCCTTGGGGAGACAGCAGCTCCAGCATCCTATTGAATGCAATTAGAAGCAAGTAAAATTTGTGAAGAAGGAAAAAAAAAGACTTTAGAAGAATTGACAATGATCAAAAAGATATGACCTTGTTCTGCTATCGAGTAACTACTTTGGCTGAATGCATGTGCATAATAACAGAGTATCAGCGTGTTATATATAAACAAGTTTATACTGGCAACTGCAACCATGATGTGCAAACGGAATGGTGGTTGGAGCCAAGCAGGCTCCAGAATTTACTATGTATCTACTTTGGCTCTGAAGTATTTTCCTGTGACTAACTCACCTTTTCCAGCACTGACTGGAACATTTGTGTTTCTGCCGTCAAGATAAAGAAAGCAGTTTTAGCGGTGTAAACCAGCTGGCAAGACGTCAGTTAGATTCTGTTCTCCTGTGATTTGAGCTAAACAGCCGTGGCAGCTTGCATTTATTCATTGAATCATATAACACAGATTGGGGCCATTCAACCCATCGTGCCCGTGTCTGTTATTGGGAAGGTTCGCTTCATCTCCCCTCTAGCTCTTTTGCAATTTACTCTGACCCTCCTGCAAGTGGAAGCTGTTTTTTCCCATTTACTCTATCAAAACCCCTTATAACTTTGAACGCCTGTATTAAATCTCCCCCTTAACCTTCTCTGCTCGAAGACTAGCTTCTCTAGTCTCTCCTCCTAATTGAAGTCCCTCACCACTAGTGCCAATTTAGTCAATTATTTCATTGCCTTTAGGGTGCAAGATGTAAGGGGAAATGGATGCTGAGCCATAGAAGAAGGGTTGAAGAAAAGCTACCTTTAAAGGTGAAATTTAAGAATGTGTCTGAAGGTGGGCAAAGTAAGTAGAGTGGTGAAGGGATTTGGGGAGAGAGTTCCACAGAGGAGGACCAAGGTGACTGAAAAATCTGTCATCAATGGTAAGGGGAAGGAATGGGGTGGCGATACATAACAGGCAGAAAGCCTGAGGACTGCAGGTTGTAGGAGGGAGGTATGGATCTAGGAGGTTGCAGAGTTGTGGAGTTGGGGAAAGGCCATGGAATGAATTAAAAGTCAGGGTATTAAATTGGATCTGTTGGGGAATAGGGAGCTGTTGAATGTTGGTTAGTCTAGCTTCAGAATGATTACCGAGACGTTGGCATGTCCAAACAAAAACTGGTTAATTATATACAAATGAACAATGTACAGCTATCCATGACTAGGTGTTGCACTGCTGAAGCCATGAACCTTCTCCCTCTCGACTCCTTATCATGTGTTTCTTAAATCATCATCATGGGAGGAGCTATTTACACAATCCCACACATTAACCCTTACAACTCCTAATGCTACATCTGCCCATCCCGCTCCTCCAAGTCTTCATCCATATTTTTTCATTCCTGAATAGTCATGGCTTCAACAGTGTATCGCCTAGTCGTGGTTAGCTGTACATTGTTCATTTGTATATAATTAACCAGTTTTTGTTTGGACATGCCAACGTCTCGGTAATCATTCTGAAGCTAGACTAACCAACATTCAACAGGAGCCAGTGTAGGTGGTGTGGATAGGAGAGGAAGACCAGGACTCAGTGTGGGTGATTTGGCATTATTGGACAGGTGGGCATCATAGCTTCTCCCAATTCTGTCCTCACCCGACATCTAACACACAAATGTTATTGAACCATGTAATCAGAAGACTCCTAACCCTGGAAAGGAAGGGGTTCACATTCCTGATCACTATTTAGTGAACACTGCATACATGTACTCAGATATGGCAGGATCCAGCTCAATTGTGATATCAATGCTTCATTATTGAATGGCCTTCTAAAGCTCATTGAGTCTGGTAATAAAGACTGGTCATGTGGGTTAGGTAGCAGGGAGTGGCTGGTGCCTATAAAACAATACTAGGTGCAGGAAATTGCTATGTAGAAGTTGAGACAAATAGAATAGATGCATTTAAGAGGATGATATACAAGTACATGGGGGAAGAAAGGAATAGAAGGATATGCTAGTAGACAATGTGGAGCGGGAATTGGCTAGGTGGAGCAAAAACATCAAACTGCACCAGTTGGGCCAAATGGACTGTTTCTGCACTGTAAATACTGTGTAATTCTGCAATATAAAATGACACAAAAAATATCAGGAGGGAAAAAATCAAAGGGACAAAAATTTCAAATATTTACCCATCTCTCCCAGAATCAACAAGGATTTTTTTTGGAGGGTAAATACTATACAGTAATGTATGAAAATGTTAGCTGTAATGTAAGATTTCTGGGGTTGCATTCATAACATGAGGCCCGTTTTCAAGAATGTAAACTCAATCCTATTGCAACTATTACACAAGAGCAGCAGCCGTACTGGTAAATATGCCCGTGACTGCCTGTAAAACGAAATGAAAGGCAGGTTTTCCAGGAACCCCTTCCAGCACTTCCTTCTCTTAATAACCATAAATAAAGGTCAAAGCAGAGAAAACTGGTTCCAACCAGTCAGGATAGAAAGGTCACACTTCTGATAAGAAATGAAGGCTTGTGCCACAGAGGCACAGCCGTGCACGCAAAAGGTACTTCCTACAGTGAAATAATAATTTTAATATAAATCAGGGGGTGTTAATTGGGGTATGTATGGCCTAGACAGCTAGTTACATGCGAATTAGCTTTTTCTATGAACAGCCCTCTATTTCCTATATACTTTCTGTCTGAAGAGGAGGTCCAAGAAAGGATATAATTAAGCTAATGGGGCAACATGTGACTATGGCATTCTACATTAAGCACTACAATATTTGCCTCAACTGTTAGTCCATCTGAATAGAGAGGCTTCCCAAATTTAATAACCACTTGCACAGAGACCAGCAGTATGTATTGACCAGCTCGCTGGACTGTTTATAGTCACCCAAACCCTAAACGTACAAACAACACTCTTGAAGCTGTGTTAGACACATATAGAAAGATCTCCTGAGGTTAACCTTAAATGTACTAATCACGGGTGTGATTTAGTAGAATAGCATTGGTTAATGTTGCTCTGTAGCTTCTCATCTGCTTGAATGCAAAAGAAGTGAGATGATTTTGCTTGATATATTTTTCATGTATACTTCCCCATTTGTTAATTAGTTTCTGTTCTCTTCATAGCTTCTCCCTCTGGCATTACTCAGCAAGTAGGACCTTCAAAGAATCTGTGCCTCGATTTCTATCATGATTCTCCAGGGCAAGCTGTTACAAGTTGATGTATTTATTTCTATAACCCCACGCTTTCCTTTCCTCCCTCCATTCATACCTCACAACTTCTCTGAGTTACATTGAATTTAAAGCACAGAAACAGGCTATTTGGCCTAACTGGACCATGCCAGTATTTATGGTCCGCATCCCTCTTCATCCCTTTCAGTATAACCTTCAATTCCTTTTTCCCTGTTAAATGTATCTATGCTATTCACTCATATTAGAGAATTTCACATTCTCATCGCTGAAGATGTTTCTACTGAGCATGATTCAGTACTACACCAGACAGTGTATTTATTCACTGAGCATTTAATTTTCTTTGGAAACAATTTGTTGATAGCCTGAGTTACCAGGAAAGACAGGAGAAAGACAGGATACATTCTCTTGAAATGAGACCTTTGAGGGGTGATCTGAAGTACGTAAATGAAAAAAAATGGAATAAACAAGATAAGCTATGATTATTTCTTTTGGCAGCATGGCCAAAGACAAGAGGAGTCTGAAGAAACAGGAGAAAGGGGGATTAGAAAGAACTATTCCAGTGTAAAGAGTTGACCGAATATTGCCACAAGTGGTAATTTTATGTTAAATCAATTACATCATTGAGAAAGAATACTGAATAATTATCTGAAATAAAGAATATTACAGAGTATGGGCAGGGAGTGGGAAAATGGAATCCATTTGGGAAGAAGGCAGAAAAATGACGCTGTTTATAATCAATCCCAAAGAGGGTTGTAAATTTAGCTGAGGCAAGGATGGCCAAATGGCATCCTTTTATGATTAACATTCCATATTTCCAGATCATATGCTTATTACTGGGACTTTTTTTCTCCTTTTGAGAATTTGCCTTTTTAAGTATTAATTAACTTTTTACCATTCTGATTCAAAAAAATTCAAAATAATTCTACAGAGAAAAAGGCTTGCATTTATGTATCACGTTTCATGATCTCAGGAGGTTCCAAAGTGCTTTTCAACCAAGGAAGTAGTTTTGAAGTGTGGTCACTTGTAATGTAATGATTGCTCCTTCAGAGAGCCACCACAGCCATGAGGGGCTGAAAGGCCCCCTTTTGTGCTGTAACTATTCTGTGATTCTGTGATGCAAGAAACATTTTTATCAAATGTATATATATTGTTATTTGTGCCTTATACAACAATAAATCAAAAGGCTCCATGTGCCAACGTTGATACTGGAATGGAATTATAATACTTTATAAAGCACATCTAATGAAATAATTGACGTTCATTGATTTAATGATTGAATCTGCACATGATGCAAAATGAGGTTTTGTGGCAAAAAATCCCATCCTTGGCATTGGACAAATCTCACATAAGAATTTAAGAAATAGGAACCAGATGTGGGCCATTCAACCCTTCAAATCTGCTCTGCCATTCATTAAGACTATGGCTGATATTCGATTTCAACTCATTTTTCCTGTCCTATCTTAGAACCCAAAAATCTAACTATCTTTGCCTTGAATGTACTCAACAACTGAGCATCTACAGCTCTTTGGGATGGATAATTCCAAAGCTTCACAACCCATGGAGTGAAAAAAATTTCTCCTCATCTCAGTGTGAAACACCGGCCCCTTATTCTTAAACTATGACCTGTAGTTCTATACTCCCCAGCCAAGGGAAACATCTTCCCAGCATCTACTCTGGGAGGATGTACCCCTTGGCACGCACTACTTTGTTGGCTAGATGTTATCAGACCAGCCCCCTGAGAGGCAATAAACTATATAGGATGTGAATCATATTCTAAAGGTAATTACAATGCAAACTCTATAATTATTTTAAAAAGCAAGAATATTTGGGAAAAGGTGTGACCTTGTACATAGAAACATAGTAAATAGGAGCAGGAGTGGGTCATTCGGGCCTGCTCCACCATTCAATATGAGCATGGCTGATCCTCTATCTCAACGCCATGCCCCCGCTCTCCCCATTCCCCTTGATGCCTTTAGAGTCCAGAAAACTACCTATTTCTTTCTTAAATACAAAAAGTGACTTGGCCTCCACAGCCTTCTGTGGTAGAGAATTCCATCGGTTCACCACCCTCTAAGTGAAGAGGTTTCTCCTCATCTCAGTCCTAAGTGGTCTACCCAGTATCCTGACACTGTGACCCCTTGTTCTAGACCCCCCCTCAACCAGAGGAAACATCATCCCTGCCTCCAGTCTGTCCATTTCTGTCATAATTTTATACGTTTCAATGAGATTCCCTCTCATTCTTCCAAACTCCAGCGAACACCGGCCTAGTCAGCCCAATCTCTCCTCATACGACAATCCTGCCATCCCAGGAATCAGTCTGGTGAACATTTGCTGCACTCCCTCTATGGCAAGTATATCCTTTCTTAGGTAAAAAGACCAAAACTGCACACAATAATCCAGGTGTGGTCTCACCAAGACCCTGTACAGCTGCAGTAAGACATGCTTGCTCCTGTACTCAAGTCGTCGCGCAATGAAGGCCAACTACCATTTGCCATCTTACATGCTTGCCGCACTGGCATGCTTGCTTTCAGTGATTGGTGTACAAGGACACCCAGGTCCCTTTGTACATCAACATTTCCCAATCTATCATCATTTAAATAATACTCTGCCATTCTGTTTTTCCTACCGAAGTGGATAACCTCACACTTATCCACGTTATACTGCATCTGCCATGTACTTGCCCACTCACACAGCTTGTCTAAATCGCCTTGGAGCCCCTTAACACCCTCCTCACTGTTAACATTCCCGCCAAGTTTTGTGTTGTCAGAAAACTTGAAAGCGTTACATTTGGTTCCCTCATCCCATTCATTGATATTGTGAATATATAGTGAATCGTTGGGGCCCAAGCACTGATCCCTGTGGTACGCCACTAGTCATGGCCTGTCACACCAAAAAAGACCCGTTTACTCCTACTTTCTGTTTCCTGTTTGCTAACCAATTCTCAATCTATACCAATATATTACCCCCAATATATTGCCCCCAATATATATGCATGTAAGTGTGTAACATGTATTTGTTTTATCAATAAACTTAGATGAAGGGCCAAGATATACAGTGCAGAAAACAGCTATGGAAAGGAGAAGGAAAGAGATAAGTAAAGAAGCAGTGAATAGATACTGCAAAACTTCAGCTTTGCAAGTCTTTAAATTGTAGGACAAAGATAAGGTTAAGTGTGCACATGTGTATGTATTTGTGTATGTTTGTGTGTGTACTTGTTTGTTTGTATCTCAGTGTGTATTTGTATGTGTGTGGGTGTTTATGTTTTTGTGCGTATTTTGTGTATGGCATGGGTTCCCATCACAGACTTCATTCCCTAGCCATCAACTTCATCCCTTACACTGGCAATTCCCTGACAATGAACCAGACTGCTCACAAGCTCAGTGTTATATTTGGCTCTGAAATGACTACATACCCATGCCATCACTGACCACCTATTTCCATCTCTGTACCATCGGCCAGCTCAGCCCCTGTCTCAGCTCACCTGCTACCCCAACCCTCATCCATACCTGTGTTACCTCTATACTTGACGACTCCAATGCACTCCTGGCCCATAATCTACCCTCTATAAACTGGATATCCATGTTGGAAATTGCACCAAGACCCATTCACCCATTATCCCTTGTTGACTTACGCTGGCTTCCAGTTCAGAAATGCCTCAATTTTAAAATTCTCATCTTTGTTTTTGAATCCCCCCCTGGCCTCGCCTCTCCCCGGCTCTATAATCTCTCCCAACCCCACAACTCTCTCAGATATCTGCACTTCTCTAATTCTGGCCTTTAATCCCTGATTTTAATCACTCCAACATTGGTGGCTGTGCCTTCAGTTCCCTAGGCCCCAATCTCCAGAATTCACTCCCTAAACCTCTCCACCTCTGTCGCAATTTCCTTTTTTAAGACAATAAACCTTCTTTGACCAAGTTTTTTTTCTGCCCTAATATC